>NW_027507748.1:341289556-341889556 GCF_037356315.1 Lithobates pipiens | reverse complement strand
TGCAAGCGCTGTCTCGCAAGACGAGCAGGACTCAAGCCGCTGGTGTATATATTACCGTATGTGGCAAGAGGTCCGGGGGCGCTGGTGGCTCACAGCTCTTCCTGAGGAACTCTGAGACATTCCCAGCTGGGTAAGGTGGACGTAACGTGCTTCGGAGCACCCGAAAGTGTCATCAGTTCCCGAGGGTCTCTGAGCATCATCAGCGCCCCCGTACCTCTGGCCACATACAGTACTGCATACAACAGCGCTCCTTCACCTCTGGTCACATACAGTACTGCATACACCAGCGCTCCTGCACCTCTGGCCACATACAATACTGCATACACCAGCGCTCCTGCACCTCTGGCCACATACAATACTGCATACACCAGCGCTCCTGCACCTCTGGCCACATACAATACTGCATACACCAGCGCTCCTACACCTCTGGCCACATACAATACTGCATACACCAGCGCTCCTGCACCTCTGGCCACATACAGTACTGCATACACCAGCGCTCCTGCACCTCTGGCCACATACAATACTGCATACACCAGCGCTCCTGCATCTCTGGCCACATACAGTACTGCATACACCAGCAGTGGTTGTGGAACGAATCATCTGAGTTTCCATTATTTCTTATGGGGAAACTCGCTTTGATATATGAGTGCTTTGGATTACAAGCATGCTTCTGGAACAAATTATGCTCATAATCCAAGGTATTACTGTAAACTTTCACTATTCCTTTGTTTTATTTTAAGTTACATTCACTATTGGAGGTTGCACAGAGTATCTGATTTATTCATATTCGTTATTGAGTATATTAACCTCCCCCATCACACAACACACACACACAGATTTTTTTCCAATTCTGTACAGTTTAAAGCTGAACTCCGGGTGCAAAATGTTTATTTAAATATATTTTTTGGTGAGAGCAACAGTAACTGGTCTTTTGTGCACTTCAAACAAAGTTGACCAAAAAAAAAAAAGGAAACTGTGTGATATGCTAAAAAGAGCACCACACTGCCCCCTGCCGAGTCTCTTTGCAGCCCAAAAATGACAGATGACACACTAAAATTGAGTGTTTGGCATGCAGGCAGTGTAAATGGACCCTTAGGGTGTGAATAAGGTTCAGGAGGGCAATATTTTCAATATGGAGACAGGACCAAAAACACAGGGACATGACCTTAAACTAGCTGGAGGACAGTTCATAAGCAATCTTGGTATTGTTTTACTTAAAGAGTATTTGATGCTTGGATCAGACTTCCAGCAGAGGTAGTGAGTCAGTCAACAGTAGGTGGATTTAAACATGCTTGGGACAAACAAGACCTATTTTTAGGCAAAAATAAAATTAAATAAAAATGGGACAGACTTGATGGTCTTTTCTTCTGCTGACATTTTCTATGTTTCACTGAAATAATTTTAGTATACCTTACTGAAAATATAGAATTAATAAACAGCTGTACTTAGTCGTGTGACATAAAAAAATATAAAATATTACTACCATGTTTTGATTTTATGGGTCCTTTGTGGTCAAAAAATAAAAATGTTTTCAGTGTTTTAATAGCGTTTTCATGTAAAAAAATCTATATGAAAAAAAAATATCTCTGGCCACAACAGGGTTAAAAGTTGGTGTTTAATACATAGATCCAAAGGCATATTATTTAAATGAGCTATTTTTACTGATTTTTTCATTAGCTGGAATTTACAGATATTCTGCTTCTTCATTTAGACACAGAATTTTGTCATGTTAATATTCCATTTCTCCTTTAAACACCTTAATATAGGCATGCCCAATACTTCCAAGATTTCTTTTTAAAATGGCAGCTAACATGCTTTATTGTAATATTAATAATTAAAATACATTAAAAAAAAACAAATAATTATGTTTTATAGAGGAAGAAGCTAGCAAAAATGTTGTGCCTTGGTATTGCATGTCACTTTCTTTGTTCTTGTATTTATTATTTTATCCAAAACTTCACACTTATGTACTGTATATATTATCATTTTTACTGTGTTTTACTTGAGACCTGAAAATGTTTTCACGGCTCCTTTAGCGTTAAAATGTTAAAAATGTCTGGTTTATAAAAAATAAATTAAAAAAAAGCCAGAAAGTACTATATACTAAATTCTATCTGGAGAAAATAAGGCAACATTCATTGACTGGTCTGTTGGTTGCTATGGTGATGTTACTCAAGGGAAGAAGAAGGCCACAGAACAGTATAAATTCCCAGGAGGGGAGGGGAAGTGCACATCATTCACAAATAAAAAAAAAAAAAGCAAATAATAGTGCACGTTATATATTTTTATATTACCAATGCCTAATGCTTATTAGACATAAATAAAGATACGTTTATAGCTGATGGCACACAATCCAATTGCACTAAGTGTTTAATTAGATCTAAACCCGAGAACAAAAATGCAATATATATATAGAAACTTGCCAGTCCTTCTAGCCCCGCTAGTGGCTGAATACCACCGCAAATCCGACGCTTTACAGCCGATGCACCTCCCACCCCAGGGCCTAATGGCACTCAAGGCCAGTTTTTGGCCCAGACCACACTAAAGAAAGGACATGTTTTATGCCATGGAACATTTTCTAAGATAAGTTCCTTGACCCACAACAACCAAAGTGCTCCAGGTGTGCTGGTAGACTTTACCAGAATTTGAATTCCTAGTTTTAAAGTGGAACTAAACCCCCCCCCCCCCCTACCCTTTACAAACAAGGAAGCTGCCATCTTAATCTCTGTTTAATCTACAGTTGCCATTGGTTATGTCACCAACCATTTGATAGCTTGATATTTTGTTTGGGAGCATAAAGCCCCTGCGACAGTTATAATATATGGCATGGCTTGACTGTAACTGTTTTTGGAATTTGGAAACAATGGGTTTAGTTCCAGTTTAGGAAATCACTGAACACTTTGCATACACTGAGAAAATGCAAAGTGTCCTCTGAATGGCACCCATACTGAATGGCCAGCCTCCTGTGTTCAGTAAGCAGGAGGGCATCTGATCGGCATGGGACCTGGAAGCTAGTGGAAATCACCATAGAAGCGGTGCCTACTGCAGTGATTTCCAGCTTCCCGGGGGATCAGCCAGGTATACTGTTTGCATCATTACATTGGTCCAAGCTGGACCAATGTAACTATGTAAAAAATCAATACCTAAAATTCAAACAGTATATATGCAATATATTCTTTGTGCCACCAAAAGAAATGACTCTGGGCTCCAAGCAGCTCTTCCTCATTGTCACTTAAAACTCGGGTGCCAGGGGCAAGCTGAGCCGTCCACGTACACTGACCATAAGTGTGTGCATAGGCAGCATGTAATAGAACGATATAAAACACCGTTTAATACAGAAGTATGAAGCACTGCTTGCCATAGAAAGGAGTATGGCACCATGTGTCACACATGGCCATGTTAGACTACATGTAACAGAGGCATGAGGCACTGATGATGATATGGAGAGAAGTGAGGCATTGCATTTAATAGAAAGATGTTAAACACTGTGAAAAAAAAAGAGAGGTGTGAGGCACTAAATGTAACTGAGAGGCAAGAAGCAAGCCATTTAAGAGAGAAGTCTTAGCCCTTGTACACACGATCGGACAATCCGACAACAAAATCCGTCGGATTTTGTCTGACGTATTTTGTCCGAAACTTGTGTTGCATATACACGGTCAGACAAAGTTGTCAGAAAATCCAATCGTACGTAATGTGACAACGTTATTTCCTTACGACGGGACTACGTTCAGGCTAGTAGCCAATAGCTTTGGTCTAGGAATTTGATCTGAGCATGCGTGGCACTTTGTCCGATCAGAATTCTCTACACACAATCGGACAAAGTCCGATTGGATCATGTTGTCGGAAAGTTTATAGCCCAGCTCTAAAACGTTGTCCGTCGGATATTCCGACGGAAACAGTCCGATTATCCGATCGGACATTTTCCGTCGGAATGTCCGACCGTGTGTACAAGGGCTTAGGCACGTTATGTAATATACATTTTATTACAAAGGCACTGGTTTTAATAAAACAATGTGAGGGGCTGCATTTAAAAGAGTGGTATGAAGCATTTTAAGGTATGAGGCACTATATGGAATGTACTGCATATGTATGAGCAATGGCATGTAACAGAGAGGCACGAGGCACTGTGTGCAAAGCCCCATACACACTATCAAATTTTCTGCTGAGTTTTTCCTTCAGATTTGCCAAAACCATATAATATGAGGTCAAACCTTAGGAGTTTCAATTTGTATGCAAACAGGCAGGCCCTTGCACTACATGGTTCTGAAGACGAAAATCAGCAGAAAATCTGATAGTGTGTATGGGGCTTAAGGCCTGATTCACACCTATGCCTTTTTAGTGCTTTTTGCATTTTGCAGACTTGCACTACAGTCCATTTAACACGGTTTCCTATGGAACACGTTCTGTAGAGCAAATCTGCAAAAGGCAAAAAGCACAAAAAATGCATAGGTGTGAATCAAGCCTGACACAGTGGTATGAGACACTACATATAATAGGCATGGGAGCCTGAGCTCTAAAGCCTGGGGCTTAAGGCCTGATTCACACCTATGCCTTTTTAGTGCTTTTTGCATTTTGCAGATATGCACTACAGCCCATTTACCATGGTTTCCTATGGAACACGATCTGTAGTGCAAATTTGTAAAATGCAAAAAGCACTCAAAATGCATAGGTGTGAATCCAGCCTTATAGTGAGGTTTGATAACATACCTTGAGATGGGAATGAGGGACACATACTAACAAACGTATGTAGGCATAGGACACATCCCCTGCCACACACCCTTAAAGGAGAGAATTAACCAAAAAAAGGTTAATAAAATCCACAGGTCTTTTTTTACCACTACTATTCCTTTATATTGGCTTTTAAAATTTACAAATGCAGCCATTTAGAAATTGGATGAAAGGTTTAGCACTAGGAAACACTTTTTGAAAGATAAAAAGTGCATTTTATATACAACTATATAGAGCAGACCAAAATGAGAGACAAACAAGGAGGAAAGAGGGACAGAGGGACATTGCTCCAAATCGGGGACAGTCCCTCGAAATCAGGGACAGTTGGGAGCTATGTGATAAATTTAGCTACAGATTATTCCTGTTTTGCCATTGACATAAGACAGGGGATCAGAATAAACAAATAACACAAGTGTACTGCCTGGAAAATCACAACATTTTGCTGTTGTGGGCATGATTCCCCTCTTTAATCTGGTGTACTAACGTACATACAGTATATCATTGGCGGCGAGTGATTTGTCGGGGGAATGGCTGGTTTTAGCACTTATATCATCCCAATACCATGCTTGAAATGTATTTCTATTACATTGTAAAAATAGACCCCCCTCCCTTAGTACAGACCCCCTTCCCTCAGTATAGACCCCCCCCCCTCAGTACAAACCCCCCTACTAACTATAGACCCCCTCCCTCAGTCCGGCCCCCTCAATAAGCCCCCTCGCTCAGTACGGACCCCCCTCCACTAACAATAAGCCCCCTCCCTCAGTACAGACCCCCCCCACTAACTATAGACCCCCTCCCTCAGTACGGACCCCCCTCTCCATTAAGTATATACCCCCTCAGTAAAGATGCCCCTCCAGCAAGTATAGACTTCCCCTCCACTAAATACAGACCCCTTCTCCCTCAGTATAGACCCCCTTCAGTACTGAACCCCCTCCCTCATTATACACCACCCTCCCTCATTACAGACCTCCCCTTCCACTTGTGCTAGTGGAGAGGTGTTGTCAGAAATGTGCTGGGGGGGCACTTTTTACCCTTTTCCTGATCACTACATACACATAATATAAGCTTAGAACAGACCTCAGATCAGCGCCAGGAATGCACAGCGGTGTCCCCCTACCCTCTTCGTGTACTTGTAACTAGCCGAGGAGGGGGAGGCAGCTTTGGTCTGAGGCAGGGAGACATCCGGGGCAAAACTGCGGAGATGGTAACCCTGACTGACTGCAGTGCTGGTGATTGAGTGTATTTGAGGCTGCCCCCGCTGACAGATTTGTCCGGCATGGTGGAGAGCGTTAGGCAAGGAAGAGGATAAAGTTAACTTCTCCACTTTGCATGCTGGAAATATCCGGGGGGCAATCCGGGACACGTGGGCACCCTAACGGATAGCAGTGGATGAGCTGCGCAACCATAAATGGGGATATTAGGGGGAGTAAACCATGCACACTGTAGGACAGATCTCACTGGTGGTACTGATTATTGAGAGTGAGTTGGGTATTACCCTCAGCGATGGCATGGATGCTTGGAATTCATATTTCACAAGTGACACAAATACTGGGATTGAGTGGTGTTTACTACAGTGCTGATATCACTGGCAGTATAGATATGGGGAGGTGAGCTGTGTGTGTTGCAGTGCTATCTCACTGGGCTATTAATAGTTGTAATGGTTGGGAGACATGTAGGTAATACCTTAACATCAAGAACCATCTTTAATAAATCTACATGTGACTATATATATATATATATATATATATATATATATATATATATATATATGTATATATCTGTTGTTCTAATGTTTTACACAGCAGCAGGGAGTTGCATGGGACTGGGGACAAATGTTTGATGGTTTGTGCAATGTTTCATAAAGGGACCTTGGTTACACATGAGTCATAGCATACAGGAGGCCTTAAGGAGTCATTGGTCACTCAAAATTACAATAGTGTTATGTTTTATGCCTTATATTATTTTTACAATATCTGTGTATGGCGGGGTCTACGTTTAAATTGGTGTCTTGGAACGTTTGAGGCCTGAACGACAGATTCCTTCGAGCCTTGATGTTCCAATATCTTAAACGGCTTATGCCTCATATAGTCTTCCCGCAAGAGACACATTTGGTTGGGAGCAGAGTTCTGACTTTGCCATGCTCCTGCTCCTGGAGTTAGAGTGTATTGCATGCTACGTATTCCACGTTTGCAAGGAGAGTTGCCATTTTGATCAACAGAGCAGATCCTTGTTTCATCCATCAGATGATCACTGATGTGGGTGGCCGTTATGTAATTGTGGTTGCCTTGGTTGCATTTTATATCTATAAAATGGTGTTGGTCAATCTTTAAACAAGCACGTAAAGAATTTAATGTAAGGGTACAGAAACTTCAAGAGCATGCAAGCCGACTCATGCAACAGACCAGTCAGATGTCACGTATATGGAATTGCTAAAAGATGTCGTCTGGTGTTACATTATACGGCCCCCGCTTCAGCACTCTTACTTTTCCTCACCTGTTGGGACCACATGGATCAGCACCCCCTTTCGCCCCAGCCAGGTTCTAGCCTCTCCTGGATGGAAGTCCTTACCGGGACAGCCTCTAAACTAAGCTAAATGGAAGGAACCCCACTCTGGTGATCTCAGGGGTATGTTACACTCTCTGTGACCTTGAATAAGCCTTAAACAGGCTTGCATTTTTATCTGCCTACTGTTGGAGCTTTAAACATGCTCTAGTAGTATTGTTTGGCTCCTGTTATAAGCCTTAAACAGGCTTGGCAATGTCTTTGGCACATAAGCCTTAAACAGGCTTAGCGATATACTAAGCACATAAGCCTTAAACAGGCTTGGCTAAATTGCAGTGGTCTCCATCTCCGTCTTTCCGTTTACCTTGTGTGTATAATTTGGCAGTCTTCCTCACGCAGGAAAAGCCATTCTGGCCACAGACGGAGCCGTTCAAGTCGCAGAAGTCACTTAGGCCACAGAGGGAGTCACAGGAGAAGTCGCTCCAGATCATATTCTAGACACAGCCGTTCCTACCATAGAAGATCTCTTGTGCATAGACAGCGATCCCCAGTGAGACCCTCTGGAAACGCATGCTGGATATGTGGGGTCGCAGCTCTCCCCGACAAACTGGCTTGCCATAGGTGCTTCGAGGAAGCTAATGAGGAAAGAGAACCACAGTCTAAAGAGCCTGTAGCTCCACAGATTCTTACTCCGGAGACAGAGTTATCGACGCAAAGTGCCTCACCTGCTCCTCCCAGTACATCAAGAGAGCAGGATTCCCCGTCTGACAATGAGGGGTTGGATGCGTCTGCGTCGTTTTCATGAATAGAACCATTTGTCAAATCGGTTAAAGAGGCGATTGGCTGGGAGGAACCCCAGGAGTCTTAAACGAGATGGAAGAAATACTTCCCGAACCTCAAAAGGGACCCAGAGGCTTTTCCGTTCATTGAAGAATTGGACGATTTAATTAAGGAAGAATGGCAAGGACCTGAGAAAAAAATTGAGCCTGAATAACAGGCTTACCAAATTATATCCCCTGAAGGGGTCTAAAGTGAGTCCTCTCCTCTCTCCTCCTATTGTAGACGCATCTCTCATTCGATTAGCCAGGCATGTGACACTGCCGATTGATGACGCTGTGACATTCAGGGATGTTCTGGATAGAAGGATCGACACGGATATGAAAAGGGCCTACCTAGCAGCAGGAGGAGCTTGCAGACCGGCAGTGACACTTGCAGCTGTAGGCAGGGCCATCTCCAGCTGGTCGGCGAATACCGAGAAGTTGGTCTCAGAAGGCGCAGATCAGGAAAGCATAGTAAAGGCTCTACAGGAGCCAAGTCTCGCGGGGGACTTTGCGGCAGAGGAATTGGTGGATGCGATTAAATCGGCATCAAGGGCCATGTTGGCATCTGTAATGGTCAGGCGGGCACTGTGGCTGAAACCCTGGTTGGCGGATCCTGTCTCTAAATCCAATTGGTGCCGCATTCTATATGACGGCGAGAATCTTTTTGGTGCACAGCTGGATTCAGCAATTTCAAAAGTGACTGGTGGGAAATCGGGACTGATACTATCAGACAGGAAACCGAAGCAGCAGAGACCTCCTCCCTTTAGGCTTAATCTGCTAGACAGATACAGGGATGCGAAAGCTTATAGGCCGGGGAATGAATACAGGAGGAGCTGGAAGTACCCTCAAACATCTTTTATGAAATTCCAGAAAACCAAGACTCACGCTTCTGGTGACCAAAAGTCTTTTTGAAGGTGTGCCCACCCAGCCAGCGGTAGTGGGGGCAAGGCTTTCAAAATTCAAGCTGGCTTGGGCGGAAGCAATAAAGGACCCATGGACAGTGGCCACTGTCCATTTCGGGCACAGATGGTCTTTCAGAAGACGTCCCCCAAGGGATCATTTTTTTCCGACCAGGCTTCCACCATCAGGGGAAAAACGGTTTCTGCTGACCAGTTACATTCAAGAGCTTCTCCAGAAGAAAGCAATAATAGAAGTACCTACTTCACAGAGGGGACGGGGATTCTACTCCCCATTGTTTCTGGTCAAGAAGAAAAACAGGGGACCTTCGCCCAGTCTTAGATCTGAAAAACCTCAATCGCTCCATTCGAGTGGAGACATTCAAGATGGAGAGTTTACAATCGATCTTCCAAGCCATAAATCTGGGAGATTGGATGCTCTCCATAGACCTCCAGGACGCCTATCTTCACGTCCTGATCCATGTCGCCTTTCAGAAGTTCCTTCGGTTCTCTGTGAATCAGGGCCACTTCCAGTTTCAGAGTCTCCTGTTCGGGATCTCTACTGCCCCCAGAACCTTCACGAAGGTCTTGCTACCAGTGATAGCGTCCTTAAGGGAGAGAGAATTGAGAGTCCATCACTACCTGGATGACATCCTCCTCCTTTCAAGCAGCCAGGAGTCCCTTATTCAACATCAAGAGGTCCTAGTTGCCAGTTTACAAGGACTGGGCTGGTTGATAAACTGGAAGAAAAGCAATGCTCATCCCACCTAGAGGATGATCTTCCTGGGTGTGAAGTTGGATACCCGGACAAACACGGTGGAACTACCGGTAGAGAAGATTTCCCTACTGATTCAGAGAGTGAGAAGAGCAATCTCAGCAACATTCTTGCAGGCCAGAGCATGTCTCAGTCTTCTAGGCTCTCTGTCTACAACCATTCCTATGGTCCAGTGGGTCCAACGGAACACGAAGTCTCCCGTTCGGGATCTCTACTGCTGGCCATTCAGGATCCAGGATGCAGTCTCAAACGTGCTGGAAATGAAAGCAGCCTTTCAGGTCCTCCTGGCCTTCAGTACTAACCTGAGGGGGAAACAAGTCCTTCTGAAGATGGACAATAAAGTGGCCGTCGCCTATATCAACAGGCAGGGGGGCACCAGAAGCTCCTCCCTGATGCAGGAAGCTTGCCCTGTGATGGAGTGGGCACAATTGAACCTACTGGATCTGAGAGCGGCCTATATCCCAGGGGCCGAGAATCTCCTAGCCAACTCACTCAGCAGAAGTTTTGTTTCCAACGAGTGGTCTCTGAGTCCACAAGCGTTTATGCTAATAACTCAGACCTGGGGCTCACCGGACATAGATCTGGCAGCTACACCAGCAAATGCAAAATGTCAGAGGTTGCTATCAAGAATCCCCTTTCCTTCAGTAGAGGGAGTAGATTGTCTTCAACATCCCTGGTACTTCAACTTCGGCTATATCTTCCCTCCGACTCCCCTCATAGCGAGGTTCCTTCTGAGGCTCAAGAGGTCGGCAGCACTAGTAGTGGCGGTGATCCCCTTTTGGCCGAGGAGACCATGGTTCACTACTCTCCTTCATTTGAACACAGTGGATCCGCTTCCTCTCCCGCTGTCAGCAGACCTGCTATCCCAGGACCAGCTTCTACATCCGAACCCGGAGAGGTTACAGCTGATGGCCTGGAGGCTGAGAGGACTAGGTATCTAGAACGGGGCTGTTCTCAGAGTGTAGTGGAGACATTACTTCAGGTTAGGAAGTCGACTACCAACAACACCTACCGAAGGATCTGGGAGAAGTTTACCACCTTTTCTCAACAACAAGGTTGGGACATATCTTCCCTGGCAGCCCCTCAAATTCTGTATTTCCTGCAGTCAGGCCTAGAGAAAGGGCTTCGATCCAGTACCCTGAAAGTCCAGGTATCCGCTCTGACCGGGGTCAAATTGGCACATGATCCTCTGGTCATCCAGTGTCAGAGAGCCTGCCTTAAACTAAGGCCACCTAGGAAACCTTAATTCCCGGCATGGGACCTCTCAGGTGTCCTGGAAATCCTGTCTAAAGAACCATTCTCTCCGCTCGACAACATCTCCCTTTGGGACCTGATGCTCAAAGTCTCATTCCTGGTTGCTATTACCTCAACAAAGAGAGTCTCGGAGATGCAAGCCTTGATGGCCAAGGAACCATACCTGGTCGTCTACCCGGACAGGATAGTACCAAAACCGTCAGATCGTTTTGTACCTAATGCTTCCTCATCATTCCACTTTAATCAAGAGATTAATCTCCCAGCCCTTATCACAGATCAGGGTGATCCTCATCCTCTGGATAAGAATGGAAGAACCGCGCTATTCACCACCAGGAGTAGATAAACCCAAGCCTTAGCCGGATAGATATAAATCCTCTATATGTCTAGTATACCTGTATGTAAAACTCTATATAGGCTGCTGCCCCCCGAAGAAAAGGAATCCCCTAATAGGGGTTCTTTTAAGAATGAAAATAATATAGCAACCGGGGTAAAATGGCGCTACCTAAAACCAGGCTCTCATTCGATCTGGACTCATAAAGGGTAGATGTAGGTGAAAACCAGGGTTTTTAACCAAAGAACCCAATAGCCTCCCTAAACCTTATACTAATGAACCCAGGAATAAATGCAGAAAAACACAACTTCACCCAGAAAATGTTATATCAAACAATATGTGTAATATGTCTCCAAACCAGCAGGAATACTGGTTTCAAGAACTGAAATTCTAATATCAGGGACTAATAATCAAACAAATGAAATAATATGTCTCCAAACCAACGGAGATTCTGATGTCAAAAACTGATAATGCTAACTGTGATTCATCGCAGAAACATATCAGTGCTGAAATAGGCCAAAAAACTCCCCACTGAGTATAATGCAACAACCTCAATCCCAAAAAAACTCCAAAATTTAACCATGTGTACCAAACTCCATGTATGACCCACTGCGATTATAACTCAAGTCGCATATATGCAAACATATATATAAAATGTGTCATTCAATAGTAGACCTATTAACCTAAAATCCCATAAGTACACTATACCAGTGTTTAGTGACAAAGTGTATATATAATGTATCAGTCAATAATAAACCTATAAACCTGAAATCACATAAGTACACTATATCAGTGTTTGGTGACAAAAATCTCTACCCAATAACTAAATGTGAAAAAATATGCAAACACTCAGAAACCAAAAAACATGACAAACCCAAATAAAAAATGTGTATATCTATACACACAGGGGGTAATATGAAACTTGATAATATAGCACGACCCCTAGTGATAAAAACCCAAAGAGATGCTCTAAAACATAAAAAAACTTATAAATATGTGAAAAATACAAAATACAAATAGAAATAAAAATAAAAATAAAAAATTAATTAATAATAAAGTGCAGAAAAATGTATAAAAATATATGGTAAATAACAAGAAAAAAATATTAAATGAGTCCCAAATAAATGTTCATTAGTGCAAATCCAGAAAAAATTCAGAAAAAAATTCCATAAAGTGACTTTAGTGCTTCCTGTGCAATCTTCACCGTGACTTCTGTGCTTCCCCACCAGGAACCCCACTCACCAGAAGTATGTACCCCTGCAGGGGTTGTTCGCCTTTAAGATCAATCTCCGGATATCCGGTTCTTTACTTCATAATTGGTGACTGAACGTATTCCAACATGGATTCCATATATCCTCATAAGAAAAAAATGGGAGCCTCCATAGTGTAATCCATATAAAAATTGATTTATTTGCACAAAAAAATAAAAATATATAAAAACAGCCGTAAAAAACAAAAGGACAAAACAAAAAATGAAAAACACTGAATATAACCACAACTCTCATGTATTGAGATACACTGTGGAAACACAGTCCACCAAGGGATTAATATAATGATCCCCCCAAATGTTCCGGAATTGCTCCAGAAAATGCCATAAAAAATATATATATCTTAATTAGAAGAACAAACGCTGATGTAATCTCTGTCTCAGGGGAACCAGAAAAACCTCCTACTAGGGAAATGAAAACATCGGGATAGAAATAAGAACCCCCCTAATTAGGGTACTTCTGCCGGAATTTACCCTGTAAAGGTGGTGAGTCTTAGCTGTGATGGAATGAGAGCCTGGTTTTAGGTAGCGCCATTTTACCCCGGTTGCTATATTATTCTCATCCTCTGGATGTCAGGGGCAACATCCTAAAGTATCTCTCAGCAACCAAGTCGATCAGGAGATCAGAGAACCTCTTAATTGTTCCATATGGCCGTAGGAAAGGTCAGGCGGCATCGGCTCGTACCATTGCTTCATGGCTGGTAAAGGCGATCAAGAAGGCTTTACTGAGTAAATTACAAATTCTGGAGGGCTTCAAGGCACATTCCACCAGGGCAGTGGCAACTTCTTGGGCAGTGGCAACTTCTTGGGCAGACTATTGTAGGGTCTTGGCGGAGACTATCTGTAAGGCGGCCACCTAGTCTTCCAGAAACACCTTTATATCACATTAGAGGGTAGATTCTGCATGGCTTTCAACAGTAGATTTTGGAAGGGCCATCATTCAGGCCAACTCCTCTGTTTCTTGTTAATAAATTTATTTTCTTGCATTCCCACCCAGTCTGCGAGTTACTCCCCAGAGTATATGATGTGACAGGAAACCGGAAAATTGTATACTTACCTTTCCGTAATTCATGGCAGCACACATCTCACCCGTTTGAGGCGATTTATATATACGGAGAATGCTGGGGCAGGGGCCGTATCGTCATCTTATAGCTATGTGGTCCCATTTTCCCATCAACTCTAACCAGCTTCCCTCTCCTGCTGAAGAAAAGCATCCCCACAACATGATGCTACCATCACCATGTTTCAGGGTGGGAATGGTGTGTTCAGGGTGATGTTCAGTGTTCGTTTTCTGCCACACATAGCGTTCTTAGGCCAAAAAGTTACATTTTGGTCTCATCTGACCAGAGCACCTTCTTCCACGTTTGCGGTCTCCCCCACATGACTTCTCGCAAATGTGACTTCTTATGGCTTTCTTTCAACAATGGTTTTCTTCTTGCCACTCTTCTGTAAAGGCCAGATTTGTGGAGTGCATAACTAATAGTTGTCCTGTTGACAGGTTCTCCCACATGAGCTGTGGATCTCTGCAGCTCCTCAACAGTTACCATGGGCCTCATGGCTGCTTCTCTGATTATTGCGCTCCTTGCCCGGCCAGTCAGTTTAGGTGGATGGCCATGTCTTAGTAGGTTTGCGGTTGTGCCACACTCTTTCCATCTTCAGATGATGGATCGGATGGATTGAACAATGCTCCGCGAGATGTCCAAAGCTTGGATATTTTTTTATAAACTTCTTCTCAACTATATCCCTGACCTGTCTGGTGTGTTCCTTGGCCTTCGTGATGCTGTTTCCTCTGAGGGCTTCACAGAACAGCTGTATTTATACTGAGATTTAATTACACACATTAGTAATGTAATGGATGTGATCATGAGTGTTATAAGTGAAATGCCAATTTCTGGTACTCTTATAGATATAAGTGCTTATCAACTATTAACCTTAATCATAATTAAGATGTCTGCCAGCTTCTCCCTACATGTGAAACAAAACTGCAAGAGTTAAAAAAAAAAAAAAAGCAACGTCAAAAAGAAGATTGCGCCTGTTCTCGGCACCGTGAGACTACACCCAAGAGGAAGGGGGCTGAAAACAAGACCCTATTTTAGCTACGATAGTTTCCTTTTCCCTTTTTTAGACATGACCCAGCTAAAAAGCTTATCCTTTGTCACAATAATGAATATGTATAATTTGTGGTTTGTACACGCTGTCTTTCATCTAATTTTTGATTTGATAGTAAGATATCCGGCTCATTGTATATCAGCCGGAGTTCAGTTAATAAAAAAGAGAAATATCTGAATACTGAACTACGTGTGTGTCAGTGTTTGACTTCAAGCGTGCACACTTTTATATTAAGGATTAATTTGGCCAGGGGGACAGAAACAAGGTACCGAGCTGTTCTAGTTCGTGTCCAAAACAGCAACATAGTAATTTACTAATTAGGTGACTTCTGAAGGCAATGGGTTCCACTAGATTTAAAGCTGGATACATTCCTCTCCCAAAACTTCAGCAACTGCTCTCCTACGTTTCCAGACATTTAGAGTGATGTTAATTAAAGGAAGAATGTGGTAAACATGACCCTGTCCTAACATTGAGATGTATTGCTGCAATCAATTTCCAAATTACCTTTTTTTTTCCCTCTTATAATAGTACATTTTCTCAATTTCAACATTTGATATATTTTCTGTTGTGAATATAATATGGGTTTATGAGATTTGCAAATCATTGCATTCTGTTTTTATGTATATTTTACACAGCCTCCTAACCTTTTTGGAATTGGGGTACACTAATATGCCAAGGTTTTAGGCCGGTGTAAAAAAAAAAAAAAAAAAAAAAAAAAAAGTAAGCATGCTTTCAGAAATAGAAGTGTTAATAGTTTATTTTTAATCAATTAACAAAATGTAAGAGACATCCAAATCAAATCAATATTTGGGGTGACCAACCTTTGCTTTCAAAACAGCATAAAGTATTGTAGGTACACTTGACTAGAAGGAATTTGGCAAGTATGTTGTTCCAAATATCTTGCAGAACTAACCAACAATCTTCAGTGAATGTAGGCTGCCTCATATCCTTCTGTCTCTTCATGTAATCCCAGACAGACTTGATGATGTTGAGATCAGGGCTCTGTGGGGGCCAAACCATCACTTCCAGAACTCCTCCTTTACACTGAAGATATTTATTTTTTAACCTTTAATATCACTTTAAAAACTAATGTCATACTTAGCTGCTATGTGCAGTGGCTTGCAGAGTAGCCCCAATTCTCTTCTGGGGCCCCCAATTGGCAAGTGCCCCCACAGCAAATAGCTTGCTTTGTGTGCACCCAAGCAGGCTCACTCCCAAGCTGCTGCATGTCCATTCTCGCACAGAGCCAGGGCTTGGCCCATCTCCCCCTTTCTGCTCATTGGCTGTGATTGACAGCAGGGGGAGCCAATTAGGAGGGAAGTCCCAGGAGGTCTGAGGCTCTCATGTACTTTGCTGAATCGCAATGGGGCTCAGGTAAGTATGGGGTGGGGGGGGGGGGGGCGGGCTGCTGCACACAGGTCCTTTTACCTTCCATGAAGGTACGAGACGAGGAGCCGTGAGTGCCACCGGGGGACCTCACAAGATGAGGTTCAGGGCCAGACTGTGAAAAATGAACTGCACAGTGGAGGTAAGCACTAAATGTCTTTGCAAAACCTGAAATTAGTTAGAAAAAAATAGCAGTGACATCATTACGGTGCATGCATAACAACAACTCTGGGAGGGACCCAGTAGGTTCCCCCACTACAGGCAACCCACAGAAAACAACAGGGGACTGATACAAGACAAGTCACCCTTCGCATGGAAAAGGCTGCAATGAGCAGCCTTTTAGTACAGGAGTGTCCTGCGCGGAGGCAAAGTGCAAGAATTGCTTCATGCTGGAATACTGCACCAATCAGCCATAAAATTATGACCCACCATGACCCGTTGAGGCATGGACACTAGCCCTCTGAAGGTACCAAGCTGTCAGTAGCAGATGCTTAAAGCCCTGCAAGTTGAGAGGTGAGGCCTCCATGGATCCAATTTGTTTTTCCAGCACATCCCACAGATGCTCAGCTGGCTTGAGATCTGGAGGCCAAATCAACATCATTGCTCCGTGGTCCAGTTCTTATGCCCATTGTAGGAGCTTTTGGCTGTAGGCACAGGTAAGCATGGGCACCCAGACAGGCCTGGGGCTATGTAGTCCCATACACAACTGTGATGCACTGTGTGCTCTGATACCTTTTTATCGGAACCAGCCTTAATGTTTGAGCAATTTGAGCAACAGTAGCTCTTCATTTTTATTGGACTACATGGGCCAGCCTTTGCTCCCTGGGTGTATCAATGAGCCTTGGGCACCCATGACCCTGACGCTGGTTTTTCTTCCTTGGACCTGACCCCTGAAGACTAAACAGCTCACAAAAGTTGCAGTTTTGCGGTTGCTCAGACCCAGTTGTCTAGTCTATTAGAATCTGGCACGTTAAATAATAAAGTGAAGAGCTACCTCCTTCAAATCATGAACATATGTAAAATCTAGAACTCAGACAATAGTGCCACACTGTGGCAGATGTGAATACTATGTTTAGAAAATATAACAATGGCGATGAGACGCTCCTATGGGCAGGTAATATGTAGCAACAGTAGTGGCGTGAACCTTCTAGAGAAAATAGTATGGTGCACTGTTAATACCTAGTAGTGATGACAACTAGTTAGTTATGCTCACTGTTGTATATGTATCTGTCATCACTACTAGGTATTGTTACCAGTGCACTATACTGTTTTCTGTAGAAGGTTCACACCACTACTGTTGCTACATATTACTTACCTATAGGAGGATTTCATCACCATTGTTGTAATTCTATTTTCTAATCATAGTATTCACATCTTCAACAGGGTGGGACTATTATCTGAGTTCTAGATTTTACATTTATGTTACTCATGTGTGGAAAAAGAAAGCAAACTGGGGCTTTATATGAGGCACGCCATGTCAAAATAGGATCAATACATGAATAGAATTACATAATTTTTTTTATTCATGATTTGGAAGAGGTAGTGCTTCACTTTATTATTTAAAAATTTCATGTGGGAACACTAGCCGTGTTAAGCAGCACCTCACACATGCTTTGCTACTAGTATTTGCATTAGTAGTTCACTTATTTATTCACTTGTTCAGTTATCCATAGTAGCATGGAAGTTCAAATATTATTTTAGAATCTGGCCCTTGTCAAAGTTGCTGAACCCCTTATACCGGTCTATTTCTTTCTGCTTTTAAAACACATCAACTTCAAGGACATGTTCACTTGCTGCCTAATATATCCCACTCACTTTTAAATGCCACTGCAATGATATAATTAATGTTGTTCATGTTAACTGTCCACGGTCATACTGTTCTTGCTGATCAGTATAAGAAGAAATACACAAACACCAATATTGAAGTAAAAAATACATATACTTTTATTTAGACTTTTTTCAACCCTGGATTCCAGCTTTAAAACCCAGCTCCATCCAAAACATTTTTTTTCATGCATATCTAGGCAGATCAGGATCTACTACAATGCTATCCTAACAAAATGTATTTGAATGGGGAAAGAGTTGTTTCTGTCCTGTATTTCATTGCTGTCCATGTCCCTGTTGAGAGGGACTTCTCAATTTCTGTCCCATTGACCACAAGCAAGGTGAAATCTCAGCAATAAGTATGCTTTATGAGCCTCTGTCCCCATTGACAATCCCTCATCTTTTTGTTCCATCCACAGGAGTCACTTGGACAAGAACTGAAGGGAATGTCCCATAACAAAAACTGCAAACTAAAGAGAGGAACAAACCTTTCAGGAAACCGGTTTTTGCCCTGTGCAGATTTTTTAATTGTGCTCACTGGGAAAGAAAGAAGAAATGCCCCCAAATTTCTGACTGAAGTTCTAAAATTTTCCTCATTCTATACAAAACTACAACAAAAATGTTTTGGTCAGAGTTGTATTCAAGTATGTAACAGTTTACATATTAAACTACTGAAATTTAGAATGGTCATCTGTGCAAAGTGGAGGTGTAGAGAATTCCCATTTACTTCCTGCACCATAGCCAAAACAGGAAGTGAAGAAATCCCTCGAAAGAAGTCACCAGCACTAGAACGATGTCCCCATTTGAAGATTTCCCCTGCATTAGTGTTCTGATGTCAACCCAAAATTTACATTTTACTTTCACTTCAAAATGACAAAGGTAAACAGATAGAGAGGGTATATCTTCCTAATGGGCACACAGAGCGCAATAAAAACTGACAAGTGTTTAATCCTTCTCCACTCTATCCAAATCTGAAAAAAAAAAAATTTTGCCTTTAGTTATACTTTAATGTAAAGGCATGGATTGTATGAAACATTCACTCATTTGTCTTATATTATTGTTTGAAACAAGCAGCTCCACTGACTGTGTAAGCTCACTATAGTCACTGATGATTGTGGAATGCTGCCATTTTTGGTTCATGCACTGTAAGTGGAGTAACATAAATGAAGTGTCTGCATAGTAAGGTCCCAAGAAAGCACCGATATTTAAAAAAACAAAACAAAAAAAACCACACATATTAAATATAATTCAGGTAATCTCAGACATTACACAGAGGTTTTTCTGAAACCATTCAAGGTTAAAGACATTTAATTTCAACGTAAAATTTACAACACAGATATAAGTCATAAATTAAACTTGGAAGCAGAACAGTTTGCAGTAACAAAGCACGCTCATATTCACTGACCTAAGGTTTTATGAAAATTATAAATAATGTCTTCTCCTATGAATCTTCCTGTGAAATTTAAAATCCAAACATAAACCAAGATGTAAAGGAAAAAAGGTCCCATGCTTTTAAAAGTCTATGGAGGCATGGCATGCTATTCCTCACACTTCATCAGCAGGATTTTAGAGTTATTGCCATGTGCTGGTCATTGGCAAATGAATTGCCTTGGTTTGCGAGAACAGTCCACCTGAAATGTCAGGAGGTGGGTATTAATCCATGTCTGTTTTTCAGGATCTCCAATGTAGGGCTCAGTGCACTAATAAAAACAGAAAAGGAAAATACATAAGATATAGGAATAAAGTTTGATAACACCTGATAAAATATTTATCTCCCACTGATTGAAGGTAGAAATGGTAAACTGATTTAGCGTGTACTTACAGCAGTGAGGATAATTTGCTATGCGATGTCTCACATAATCGTCATACACAGGAATTCCAAAGGCTTATGAACTCTTTCACACCTATGCATTTTTAGTGCTTTTTGCAGGGTTGCACTACAGAATGTGTTCCATAGGAAACCATGTTAAATGGGCTGTAGTGCAAATCTGCAAAATGCAAAAAGAGCCAAAAATGCATAAGTGTGAATCCAGCCTTAGACATCGTGGCTGCTCTAGTTTACTTTTTCCTTTATTTTCACCTGTTGATGAGGCCAGGAAATCTTATTTTTCAGCTTCCTTTAACCACTTGCCTACTGAGCACTTTTATCCCCTTCCTGCCCAGGCCAATTTTCAGCTACCAGCACTGTTACACTTTGAATGACAATTGCACAGTTATGCACTGTGCACTGTAATTTTCACTGTACTCATATGAAAATTTTCATCATTTTTTTCACACAAATAGAGATCTCTTTTGGTGGCATTTAACCACCACTGGGGTTTTTATTTTTTGCCAAACAAAAAAAAAAAAAAAAAGGTTTTTTTCCTAGTTTGTTATGAAATTAACCACTTAAGCCCCGGACCAATTGTCAGCCTAAGGACCAGAGGTCTTTTTACAATTTAACACTGCACTGCTTTAACTGGTAATTGCGCGTTCATGCAATGTTGTACCCAAACGAAATTTGCGTCCTTTTCTTCCCACAAATAGAGCTTTCTTTTGATGGTATTTGATTTCCTCTGCGATATTTATTTTTTACGATATAAAAGGAAAAAGACTGAAAATTAAAAAAAAATAAAATAAAAAAGAAGATTTTCTAATTTTTGTTATAAGGAAAATCAAATGAACTAAATTTTAGTCATACATTTTTGCCTACTAAATGTGAGTGCAAAATTTTACTATTATCACATTGTAAATAAAACCTTTTGAAAAATCTGCACCCAGAGGCGCCCCTCTCTCTTTTATTTTTTTTTATCTACAGCAATCCAGGAGCTTAGTTTCAGTTCTCCTAAGGTGGCAGCCCTGTATGTGGATTCCTCCCCCCTCCTCATCTCTCCCCCCCCTCCCCCACAAAATGAACTAAAGAGCATCCAATTCCTCTTTTTGGACTTGACAAAGCAGTGCACTTTTGCACTCACTATTATATGTACTTTTATAGACTTTGCTCCTTAGTGGGAATCTATTATTATTTTTGATTTGCACCAAAAACTTGTCTTATGTCTATACATTTAGGCCAAAATGTATTCAGCCACATGTCTTTAGTAAAATGTCAATAAGCGTATATTTATTGGTTTGCGCAAAAGTTATAGCGTCTACAAACTAGAGTACATTTTCTGGAATTTACACAGCTTTTAATTTATGACTGCCTATCTCATTTCTTGAGGTGCTAAAATGGCAGGGCAGTACACCCCCCCCCCCAATGACCCCATTTTGGAAAGTAGACACCCCAAGGAAATTGCTGAGGGGCATGTTGAGCCCATTGAATATTAAAAAAAAAAGTTTACAAAAAGTTGTCACTAAATGATATATTGCTCACACATGCCAAAGTTATATGTGGAATCGCACCCCAAAATATATTCTGCTGCTTCTCCTGAGTACGGGGATACCATATATGTGGGACTTTTTGGGAGTCTAGCCGCGTACGGGACCCCGAAAACCAATCACTGCCTTCAGGATTTCTAAGGGTGCAAATTTTTGATTTCGCTCCTCACTACCTATCACAGTTTTGAAGGCCATAAAATGCCAAAATAGCACAAAACCCCCCCCCTAAATGACCCCATTTTGGAAAGTAGACACCCCAAGCTATTTACTGAGAGGCATGTTGAGTCCATGAAATATTTTATATTTTGCCTTAAGTTGCAGGAATATGAATTTTTTTTTTTTGCACAAAGTTGTCACTAAATGATATATTGCTCACACATGCTATGGGCATAAGTGAAATTACACCCCATAATAAATTCTGCTGCTTCCCCCGAGTACAGGGATACCACATGTTGGGGACTTTTTGGGAGCCTAGCCACGTACGGGTCCCCGAAAACCAAGCACCGCCTTCAGAATTTAAATATAAAACGCTACCAAAAAAAACTGTTAGCGATCGCAGGGATCAGGCCTGACTCTGCGAACGCTGCAGTTATGTGTTTAGTGTTTTGTAAGTGACAGTGATTGATCGATACTGCACTTGGGTGGGCTGGGCGGAGGGGCAAAACGCAGGTGCTAGCAGGTATCTGGGCTGATCCCGCCAACAATGCGTTTTTTTGAAACCCTAATCTGCTGGGGACGCTAGTATAGATCTGATCAGATCAGATATTGATCTGTTCAGATACTATACCACAACGGGAGGTGTATGCTTTGCGCGTGGGTGTTAGCGGTACTGGCACTAACCTAGCGCTGCCTGGGGCGACGCAGACCCTGACCCTAAAACCTAATTGATATCACCCGCCGGGTGATTAGGGGGTTAAACCTTTATTGGGTAATAAATGGTGGGTGCCCTGATGCTATAAAAAGCAAACTAACCAGAGTCACCCGTAACACTTATACGGTGATCACTGGTGAAAGGGTTAACTAGGGGCAATCAGGGGGTTAAAATCTTTATTAGGTAGTATATGGGGATCCCTGACGCTATATACAAACCTGACGGGGAACCTAAATAACTAACTGGCTAACCAGCGTCACTTATACGGTGATCGCTGGTGAAAGGGTTAACTCTAGGGGCAATCAGGGGGTTAAAATCTTTATTAGGTAGTATATTGGGGTACCTAATGCTATAAAAACCTGGCGGTGAACATAAAAAATAACTAGCTACCTAGCGGCACCAGTGACACTAATGCAGCGATCAGAAAAACGATCGCTTAGTGACACTGGCAAAAGGGGGTGAAAGGGTTAACTAGGGGCAATCAGGGGGTTAAACCTTTATTGGGACCCTACCCTGGACCTAACACTAACTGCCCTGACAGTTTTTACTGTCTCAACTGACACTAAATGCAGTGATCAGTAAATAAATGATCACTGCAATCAGTGACACTGTGACTGGGAGGGGGGGGGGGGGGGGGATCGGGGGGGATTTGTGTACCTACATGTCAGTGTAGTGTTGGTGCACTTACTATTGTGTTCTCCTCGCAGTCCGGTCAAAAAGACCGCCCGAGGAGAATGACATCACTTCCTCCCTGCCTGTGTTTACACTACACAGGTGGGGGAAGCTTCTCATTCGCCAGGAGCGATCGAGAGGGGATGGCCAGAAACAAACGGCCATCCCCTCATCCCGGATCGCTCCTGAAGTGAAACGGACCTCCGCAGCCAGCGGGAGGGGGTCCGATCGGACTCCCCACACACTGGAAGGCAAGCACGTACATGTATGTGCTTGTGCCCGTCGGTGCCATTCTGCCGACGTACATTTCCATGCAGCGGTCCTTAAGTGGTTAAAAAAAATATCTCCTTCACTGGTGTGCGCTGATGGGCACCGACAGGCAGGACTGGTGGACAGTGCTGAGACTGCACTGATAATCAGGACTGATAATCTGTGCCCTGATTATTAGTGCACATGTTACTAACACAAAGCTGCTTATTGGTTCTCCTCTGCTCTTCTCACGCTGTTGCAATGTGAGGAGAGAAAAGACAATAACCGGCTTGTGTTTACATCCTTTGATCAGCTGACTGACCGCTGATCATGTAGTAAAGGGCTGCTGTGATTGGCCCTTTTCCCCAATCTGCCGATTCCGAAGGATTCAGCAATCACAGAGCGGGGCAGGCTGGCAGCACGATTACAGGAGGATGTCCATGTATGCCCTCCTGGCATTGGAAGCCCACGCTATAGCCGAAAGAAGGTTAACAGTTCAAGCTTTCCAGCAAAAGTGTCAGAGGGTTGAAGCAAACCATTTAACACTGACAGGGCTGCTTACAATGGTCATCTTTTATTAAATTTGGACAAAACCTTTATCCCAAAAGGGGGAAAAAAAATGCTGCTGTAACTAAGTGCTAACTGGATTTCAACATAAAGCAGAACTAAAGTCACTACACTGACCTCCTCTCTGAAAGTCCACGAGGGGTCCCTTGCCGGCATATTAGCAGATCATGGGTGCAATGCAGGGCTCTTCAAGGCTATCGTATGGCCAAGCAGTTGCACACTAGCAGGAAGCATCAATTAATTACCACAGCGCGCAACAGCACCGTGGTAGTTCACTGAGAACTCTGAATAAGTGACGTGGCCGGGCGGTGAACTTATCCTTTAAATTTGTTTGTTAAGTCCATCTAAATCTGCTAGTGCATCGAAAATGACCCACTTCAGATTTGATAAGCTACAATAATAGGATTTTTATTACAGCTTACCTGTAAAATCCTTTTCTTGGAGTACATCATGGGACACAGAGCCTTAAGTATTTACTTAATGGGTTATAGGCTACCTTCAGGTGTTGACACTGGTATACCCAATACAGGAAGTTTACTCCCTATATAACCCCTCCTCCTTCCAGGAGCACATCAGTTTTTATAGCAAAGCAATATACTTAATCCAAAAGAGAGGCGAGACCTGTGTCCCATGATGTACTCCAAGAAAAGGATTTTACAGGTAAGCTGTAATAAAAATCATATTTTCTTTATCGTACATCATGGGACACAGAGCCTTAATTACTTATTGGGACATCCCATAGCAATGCTACTTCAGGGGAGGGAGAAACAACCCGCAGGGTACCCACAGACTTGAGGTTTATACTGCTGCCTGCAGTACACTGCACCCGAAGTCGATAGCCTCATACCTCCTTACATCCACCTGATAAAATCTTGTGAATGCATGCACTGAAGACCAAGTTGCGGCCTTACAGATCTGAGCCATGGAGGCCTGGTGATGCACTGCCCAAGAAGCACTAACCAACCTGGTAGAATGCGCCTTGACTTGAAACGGGGGAATCTTACCCCTTAAATCACAAGTTTGAGTTAGCACTTGTCGAATCCACTTAGCGACAGTGGATTTTGACACTGTCTGTCCTTTCTTAGGACCCCCTAGCAGAAAAAAAATAAGACATCAGTCTTATGAATCTGAGCAGTTATCCAAAAATAGATTTTCACTGCTCTCACCACATCAAGACAATGTAGTGACTTTGTGGTTTTGGAGAAAAACAAACAATGGCAGGACAATATCTTGCGAGGCGTAGATCAGTTGATACTGACCCCACGGAGCCACCAACAAATCTCGGCACCTTCCGATTGAGACAGGAAGCCAGGAGACCCACATCTGGTGTGCTCCACCGCAGGCACAGTAGCCTGAACACCTCCGGATGCAGTGCCCATTCTCTTGGGTCCAGCATCTGGTGACTTAAGTAGTCCGCCTGCCAGTTTTCCACTCCCGGGATGTAAATGGCCGATACATGGCGCTTTGCCCACTGAAGGATGAGAGTGACCTCCCGTGCTGCAGCTGAGCTTCTTGTTCCTCCTTGATGATTGATATACGTCACTGCCATGGCCTTGTCTGACTGGATCCTGATCGGACGTCCTCGTAGTCTCATCGATCATGTGGAGAGGCATAGCCTGATCGCTCATAGCTCGAGCATGTTGATCGGCAACTTGGATTCCTCCCCTGACCAGAGGCCCTGGGTCGACTGTACTCCCAGTACTCCACCCCAGCCGGTCTGGCTGGCGTCCGTTGTGATCACTGTCCAATGTAGAGGTAGGAACGGCTTCCCGGACGGAAGTGCCGGGGATCTCAGCCTCCAGAGCAGGGAGTCCCTGACTGACTGGCTCACCCGAATCTGCCAATCGAGGGATAACGAAGATTTGTCCCATTTCGTCAAGATCTCCTTCCGCAAGACTCTGGTATGAAACTGGGCGTACGGCACTGCCTCAAAGGAGGCCACCATGAGCCCCAGGACTCGCATGCAGAAGCGCAGCAATGACCACCTGCGGTTCAGCAATAGTTTCACCACGGCTATGAGAGTCTGCAGCTTGTCTGAAGGGAGAAACACTCTCGCTTCCTTGGAGTCCAGCAGTAAGCCTAGGTACTCCAAAAGCTGGTTCAGTATAAGCACCAACTTTTTTTTAGGTTCAACAGCCACCCAAAATCTTGCAGGGTTTGCATGGTGATCACCAAATCCTCCTTTAATTCTGAAACGGAAGATGCTCTCAGGAGGAGATCGTCCAGGTAACCTACGATCGTGATCCCGCGTTGTCGCAATAACGCCAAAATTGGAGCCAATATCTTGATAAAGACTCAGGGTGCTGATGCCAAGCCAAAAGGGAGAGCCACAAACTGGTAGTGGGCTTCTCCAACTGCGAATCACAGAAACATCTGATGCGAAGGCATATGGGTATGTGCAGGTATGCATCCTGGATGTCCAAAAACGCCAGGAGTCCCCTTGATTGAGTGCAGCGACTACTGAGCGAACTGATTCCATTCTGAACCTCTGTTCTTTCACAAAGCAATTGAGGGCTTTAGGCCCAAGATTGGACGTACCCCTTCCTTTTTGGGGACTACAGATTGGAGTAGAACCTCTGGAACCTTTCCGACGCCGGAGCAGGCACTATCGTCCCACAACTTAGCAGGTCCCTTACCGCCCCCATGAGGGTCTCCCGGCGAGCCGGGAGTAAGGGTATGCTGGAGGGGAAGAATTTGTTTGGTGGCCAAGAGAGGAACTCTATCTTGTAGCAAGAGGAAATCAGTTCGCAGACCCATTGGTCGGACAGCCGAGAGGCCCACCGGGCTGCAAACTCCCGAAAGCGACCCCCCACCCATGAGACGGGCGTCCAGTATAAAGAACATGATCAGAGGAAAAATGGCCACCGAACTACAGTAAAATGGTTCCTGACCATGCTTCCCACTGAATCACACCAAACATGGCCGACAAACAACTGTAAACAAAGGACAGTGAAAAAAAAAGAAAAAAAAGAGAGAAAATGGTGGCAGAACAGCGCTATGGTGATCAGCATATGCAGACCTCCAGACACCCAGCGGGGAACCCACAGACACAGCCACCCAGCGCAGCCCCCCAGGGGACCCTTGGCTATTGGCACACACACCGCTCAGCAGCCCACCATGCAGCATCCCCCACATGGGGGGTGGGAGGGGAGATAGGGACAGGGAGAGAAGAGAGGGAGGAGAGGGACCCCTGAATTGATCTCCCAGGGAATTCCCAGTGGCTCAACCCCGCCGAGGCAGGGAGAGCTGTACTTACCATCCGGACGAGCTGTACTTACCATCCGGACGAGCTGGGGACATTCCATCACAGACCCACTCCCGAAGAGTACTGGGTGGCTGCTGGCCTGTGACTCAGACATCAGTAGCCTGGTCATGTGTGTGCCCCGGAGCATTGCGCTCACCGACCGCTCCTGGAGCCTGAGGGGCATATCGTCGCCGACCCAGCGCGTAGCTATGGTCTCTGCACACGCTCGATGGCCAGGCTGGGGAGACTACAAGAATAAGAGTATCCAGCCTGTCACCCAGCCAGCTGTTGATAGCAGATAACAGGATCTCAAATCTTGTGCAAAAGGCAAACTTCTGCAAAAAATATCCCAGGACCATCTCCTTCACTAGGCAGAAAAAAAACTGAAGCTGCAGGAAGCAGGCTGGGGGGTTGTTACTGAAGGGACCGCCCCTTTTTTTGTACGTGTAACATGTTCTGCCTAGTCCTCTCCTGAAAGTGGCGTAACAACCCTATGGTCAAGAATAAATGGAGCTGTGTCAGTCAGTGAACGAAAGAGAAATACCCACTTTCTTGTCAGAAGGACTAGGGAAATATGTTGTATTGGTTCAAATGGCTGTTTTTTGTAACACACACAAAACTAAGTTCAAGTCCCAAGAGTTCAAGGGAGGTTTGACGGGCGGAATAAGCCATGTCACCCCCTGTATAAAACCTCAGACTACAGAATGAGTAGCAATTGGTCTTTTGAAATAAGACCGATAAAGCTGAGGCCTGTAATAGTACTCAATGCCAATTTCATTTCTACCCCTAATTGTAGAAAGGCAAGAATTCTGCCTATGACATATCTCTGAGGGTGCTAACCCTTGGATTCACAGCAGGAAACATAAGCTCTCCAGACTCTATAGTGCCGGAAGCTGGCTTCCTTGCACTAATCAGGGTAGAGATAACTGACCCGGAAAGCCCACTTTTCTTCAGAATGTGGTTAATAGCCAAGCCGTTAAATTCAGAGACCATAAGGTAGGATGGAATATTGGTCCCAGTGGGAGCAGATCTGGCTGTAGTGGGAGGGACCATGGGCCCTCCATTGCCATCTTTACGCTTTCTGCATACCATCACCTTCTGGGCCATGCTGGTGCCACCAGAATTACTAGCTTTCTTTCCAGCTTGATCCTGCAAAGAAGTTGAGGCATCAACTGAATGGGGGGGGGGGGGGATGCATAGATCAGTGAGAACTGATCCCATGGGGTCACCAATGCATTGGAATGGATCCCTTGATCTGGCTACAAAGTTGACTAACTTCATGTTGAATCTGGATGCTAGAAGATCTACATCTGGGGTCCCCCATCATTGGTAAACAGCCCAAAATATGTTGAGGATATGGTGAAGAGAAGATTCCGCTGGAAATAACTGCAAGTAGTCTGCCTGCCAACTCTCTACTCCCAGAATGAAGCCTGCTGGTCAGCATGGAACATTCCTTTCTGTCCAATTTAGAATATGGTTCAACTCTCTCTGCATGGTGCCCCCTTGGTGATTGATATAGCTGTGGCATTGTCGGATTGAATCCTGACAGGGCAATCCCATAACCTGAAATTCTAGGTCTTTAGAGCCAGACATACTGCTCGATATTGATAGACAATGTTCTTTTCGGTTCTTGACCACTGTCCCTGGACAGTTGCCTTTTCTAGTACTGCTCCCCAGACAGAGGCTGGCATTTGTCGTTACCACTTTCCAGATGACTGGTCTGAAGGATTTTCCTTTCAGCAGATTCTGGGTTAGTAACCATCAAGTGAGGCTTTGGGACACTCTTAGGGACAGCTGCTTTGGCAAGTCTAAAGCTTAAATTGTTTTGTTACAAGCAGACAGGATACCGTTTTGCAACATTCTTAAATTAAAATGGGCATAGGGAACTGCTTCGAATGACGCCCCCGTAGACGCCAACCTCATGCAAAGGCGAATGGAGAGATCGCCATTTGACCTGACCATCCGTAACAACTCTCTTATGGAGTTGATTTTTGCCTCAGGCAAGAACACCCTTTCCTGGGCTGTGTCTATGATCGGACCCAAGTACTCCAGCTTTTGTAGCAGTATTAAGGAAGATTTTTCTAGGTTGAGAATCCAACCCAACTTTTCAGATAGTTGGTTGTAGTGCGTATGCTTTGCTCCAAATGAGCCACCAACTGATCTATTAGCAATAGATCGTCTAGGTAAGCTTCGACCATTATGCCCTGTTCCCTTAACCTGGCTAGATGTGGGGCCAGCACTTTGGGGAACACCCAGGGTGCTGTGGCTAGCCCGAAGGGCAGGGCTACAAACTGGAAATGCTGCTGCTCTAACTCGAACTGCAGAAACCTTTGATGAGCGGGAAATATAAGGCTATGCATTCCTGATGTCAATTGATGCCAGAAGAAGTTCTCCTAGAAGGATAGATACTACTGACCTGATCATCTCCATGCGAAAGGAGCGGACCTTCAGGAAATTATTTAGATTTCTTAGATCTAGAATGGGTCCGACGTCTCCATTTGGTTTTGGTACCATGAAAAGACTTGAATAAAAACCCCAGACCTCGCTCCTTCATGGGGATCATTTGAGATAGTAATCGGTCTAGTACTTGAAACAGATTGTCCTTTCTATGGATCTTTGGGAATGCTTGACTTCAGGAAGCGAGATGGTACCAGCGTTACCATGGAGATGACCCAACTGTCCTGATCTTTTCAGACTTCTGAAAACTGCAAACGCCTTGGTGAGGGGGGTTGCCTCTTCATAATGGGGCTTTAGGATTCTGGCTTGCAGGTTTCTGACCCCAGGACTTCTTTTGAGCCTGGGTCTGACTCTGAGATCTTCCTCTAGAGTGTGACAGCGGAGGCCGTTGTCCCTGCCTAGAGACGGAAGGCCCTGGTGTAGGGGAAAGAGCCCGTTTACTTTGACTGGCAAAAGAGTACTTTTCCCACTAGAAATTGTTTGGATATATTTGTCCAAGTTTTCTCCAAATAGCCTCTCCACGTGGAAAGGGGGGCCAGTTAGGAGATCTTTACATGGTGTTTCAGCTGACCAAATTTTTTAAACCATGGGATTCTACGCATATGCACAAGCTTAAGCGTAAGGTGGGATGCCTGGTGAATATAATCTTTAATAGCATCTATGGCAAAGCATAATGCTTTTGGTAGTTCAACCAAATCCCAAGCTTGTTGTGCAGGAATCTCTCTAAGGGCCTGTTTAAATTGGTCCTTTAGGGATTGACAGACACTTTTTGCCAGACTGCAGACTGAGTAATGGCACTTGCCATGGGAAAAAGTAGATTTTAACAGGGATTCCAACTCATCTGTTGGATCTTTTAAGCATCTGTGCATTGTCTACTGGACAAGTTAGGCCTTTATTCACATTGGAAATCGCAGCGTCAACTGCTGGTGTTTTACATCTTTTGGATAATTTCTCCTCCAGGGGATAGAGAATTGCAATTTTCTTAGGAGGGAGAAAATGCTTATCCGGGTGATGCCATTCAGCAAAAATAAGCTGTTCTAGTAATGCATGAGCAGGAAACGCATGCAAAGGTTGAGAGGGTTTTAAGGAACCCAAGAAAGAAACCAAACTTTCAGGAGACTCCGTTAGGGGTAGCATTAAAGTAGAAGAATCATCTCTGTAAAAGCAATTCCTTAGATTTGAGAGGCTGAAAAAGGCTCATCTACCGTTGTTTCCTCTGCAGAGCTATCATCATCGGGTTTTTCCTTCTGATCGACTGAGGGTAATACCTCATGGATCTAGCATGCTTTCTATCCATTTTAATGGAGGATGCGATGAAAGCCGCAAATCTTTCTTCCAGACCCTGCAGGGAGGAGGAAAGGACATCTTCTGTCACGTATACAGGGGCTGAGATGTGAGCAGCAGTTGCACAATCAATTTGTTCCAAATGGCTCACCCTGGCTTGCTACAACTGGTAATTCAGGCAAGGAAGACGGCATGGAAATGCGACTCGGGATCCTAGCACCTGGGGGTGAAGCCTTTATGTGGTGTCTTTTTTGGTAGGCATAGGCCTAAGTACAAAAACAGAGGCACTACACAAACTGCACTTAATCGCTGAAAATAGTCATGACATTTAAAGCCGCTTATGGGATGGGATGTGTCAGAGGAGCAGGCATGACAAAAAATGTTTCCCTAATGGAAGGAATACATGGATGTTTTTAATACCCAAGTTTCTTCCCTTACCTTTTCCTCGGCGCAGGATTTTCTGAATTAACAAACAATCCAACCTTCACCCATCACGGCTGGCTGCACATCAAACCTTCAGGGACTGGGTCCTTAAAACAGGGGTTTTAACTGTTCTGGACCTGTAATGCACCCCATCAGGAAGTTTAGATAATGTAGCAAGACCTAAGCCCTGGGTTCCAGCCATACAAAGAGGCGTTTACAGGCAAAGCCTTGTGCTTCAGATACGAGGCCCCAGGTACCATCCCTTTAGGCCTCAATAGCACTTTGAATGGATCGGGTCTATTGAGGCTATTTAAATCCAGCACGGATCCCTCCTGGAGCTCCTCAGAGCACATCTTCACTCGTGACCAACACCTTTAGACACCGGCGAAAAAACTGATGTGCTCCTGGAAGAGGTGTTATATAGGGAGTAAACTTCCTTGATTGGGTTTACCAGTGTCAACACCTGAAGGTAGCCTATAACCCATTAATTACTTAAGGCTGTGTATCCCATGATGTACAATAAAGAAATATACATTTTTGTATTTGGGTTTAGTGCAGTATTAAACAAAAACAAAACAATAAAATACAATAGTTCTATTAAGCTCCAAATTAATAGAGTGGGACCCTTGCAATCTCTGGGTAAGCAGTGATCTCTCTGCAGCAGCCAGAGCTCTCCAATCAGTGTGGAGCATGAGGCTTGCTGACTGCACAGCTATAACAGGCTTGTCTACTAAGGCTGTGGCTGCTTTAGAAATATAAATTAACTGTAAGGCAAACATCTGGAATGTATTTAGCCAATTTTAACTGAAGGTTTATTTGTAAGGAAGCCCATCCACTGGCCATATCGGCCCAAAGATGCTATGCAAATGCTGACTGATCTAAAAGTCAGTATTTGTATATGACGGGGGACAAATGTATCAAGAGTCAGCAAGGCTGCACATTTCAAAATTGAACAATTCCCCTTTTTAGCAGCAAAACATGATGTAGGAAAATTAATTAAATCATTTTTCGACCTGGAATTTTGCTGCTAAAAAACCCCTTGGGGAATTGTTCCGTATTTGTATATGGGTAGACATGAGCCTGACCCCACTATTCATATAATGGGACACTTGTTCTTTATATTATACCGGGCGTTACAGTGGTGAAATAGGGTAGTAGCCAAGGACTGCATAAAGATATGATGCGGTGCCTGTTATGTACCCGAGAAGTTGTTCTACTTTGTCGGCTGTATAAATGTACATATACAAACTCTTGGGAGAGGAAGGGAAGCCTTTTAAGCCATTTAAAAGCCTTAATTTGAGTATGTTAAACTCTCCATTGTACAGACTGTACTACCTGATTTGCACATACCAGGCGGAACAGCCTGTATGATAGAAAGTTTATTAACCTGGAATCCATTTTTTTTTTAAATGTTAAGTGGCTTCCCTTTCACTTCAAAAGTTTTTGTGTAGAACTTGTGAAATGGAAAGCAATTGTTGGGAGCCAGCTCCATGAGTTGGAGGATCAGTGAGGAACAGTGCCTGCAGCGGAACAACACCTCGCTTCTCATCATAGCTGTACTTAAGTTAAATAAATGAAAAATGAGCTTACCATCCAGGTCGGATAACTGTAAACTTCCCAGGTATAGATAAGTCAACTACTGTTGATCCCAACCGACACTCTGGGCTCTGCAAGTCTCCAATAGGTCCTCCATCAACTACTAGGGACAACATAGGCCACAAGTCCTTAAACTCCTATCAACAATAAAGAACAACCTCCAATTCATGTATTAAAATGATTTGACTTATCCACTACTTTACCCCCATTCATGACCAGGCCATTTTTTTTTCTATACGGCAATGCGTTACTTTAACTGACAATTGCGTGGTCATGCAACGATGTACATAAATTATATTTATGTAGTTTTTCCCAAAAATATACTTTTTTTAAAATTGGTATTTGATCATCCCTGGGATTATCTTTTTTGCGCGCTATAAACAAAAAAACCTGCCAATTTTGAAAAACAAAAATCTATATTTTTTACTTTAAAACCTAATAAAAACATTTAAACATAAAAATTCTAATATTTCTTCATAAATTTAGGCCAATATGTATTTTGATAGATATTTTTGGTAAAACTTTTTTATCCCAATAAGTGTATATTGATTGGTTTGCACAACAGTTATACCGTCTAAAAACTATGGAATATATACTGGAATTGTATTTATTTTTTACACTAATAATGGTAGCGATCAGCTACTTATATAATCAGGACTGAGACATTGCGGAAATCTCACATTGACTGACACACTTAACACTTTGTGGGAACCAGTGACACCAACATAATGATCAGTGCTAAAAATATGCACTGTCACTGTACTGACACTGGCTGGAAAGGGGTTAAACATCTAAGGCAATCACAGGGTTAACCGTGTGCCTAACCAGTGTGTTTGTGTACTTTCAGGTGCTTTTACCAAGGGATGTTCTGGATTTTATTCCCTTCTTTTCAGGGAAACAAAATCCAGCACATTCCCATTGACAGGACGGAGCTCTGCCATGTTTACATAGGCAGAGCTCCGTCAGTAGGTCTCTTTGCCGATCAGTAGTTACCAGCAGTCACTAATGTTGCTGTGACTAATCATTAAACCCCTACTTGGAAGTGCAGGATCAATAAATAAAAAAAAAAAATATATATATATATATATATATATATTTTTTTTTTTTTTTTTTATTTACACACACAGTATTTCACAAAAGTAAGTACTCCCCTCACATTTTTGTAAATGTTTTATTATATCTTCATGCGACAACACTGAAGAAATTACACTTTGCTACAATGTACAAAGTGTACAGCTTGTATAACAATGTAAATTTGCTGTCCTTTTAAAATAACACAACACACAGCCATTAGTGTTTAAACTAAGACAGTGCAAAACTGGCATAGCGTAGCACAATTAAATTAGTAAAATATCATATAAAACAAATAGAACTCACAAGCGGGAAAGGGGGTGGGGGGATGACAGTCTGCATTGGATTGTAATGAACTGGGAGCTGTGTGGTCCTTGAAGGAGAAAGCCAGCTGTGGTGGGGAGCAAGATGAGCCTGGAGTCCGTGCAGGGAGACCGGCGTCAGGCTGCCCTGCGTGGCCATGATGGTATAGCCAGAAATCGGATGTTCGCCCAAAGACGATGTGTCCAGCTGGAGTAGTGAGAGAAGCTGTCAGTCCACCAGTTGTGTGAGCCAATCGGGAAGCGTTTCGAAAACTTAACCATGCCTTCATCAGCCCGATGAGGTTGATATACCATCATGGCCACACAGGGCAGCCTGACGCCGGTCTCCCTGCACGAACTTCAGAGCTTCTTGACGGAAACTGTGGGCTCCCACGAGTGACATCATCATGGCTCCGGCCACTCCCAACGCTGCAGCCCGCAATCCCATAAGAGAGGAAGGGAGAAAATGTCTGCCCTCTCAGCGGATGACTGGGCACTGCTGAGAGGGCTTCGTTCTAAAGTATTTCATAATCTGCTAGTATGCGATCCATACTAGCAGATTATACCTTTAGCTTGCAGGGTTTATTTCAGCGGTTTACAACCGCTTTAACTCCAAAAGGTTACTTTCCTTTTCCTCTAGCACTGTGAATGTTTTTTGGGTGTGTGCAATAAAGACATGATAAATTATAGTTGTTTGTGCATTACCAGCTTAAGCAAATTTTGTTTGTCTATTGTGTCTTACATGAGGATCAAATCACATTTTAAGGCAAATTACTAGAAAACCAGCTAAAGAGTTTTTTTGGGGGTTAACAAACAGATTCTGTTGCTTTAAAGCAGGGGTGCCCAACCTTTTTAAGAGCGAGGGCCACTTAAGCAACTTGGTAACCAATCGAGGGCCACAATGAGTGGAGTGGGCGGATGACAGGTCATGGCTACACTATAGGTCCTCCGATCCGATTCACCCAGATGGAAGGGGGCGAACTCCCTTCTATTTTTTTTATCATATTTTTAGGACCGGATTTGAGGCAGACGGGAGTAAATGGACAAAAGTCTGTTTAAATCGGCCGCTCTGTAGAGGTGAACTGCGGGTCCGATTGGGTAGGGCCGATCATGTGAAAAGGGCCTAAACTGCTTTCACACTGATTATTACCCACACCGCGGGTGCAGGGTAGTGCTGTGGGTTAACTGAACTTTGCCATAGACTCAGCCTGTGGCAAAAGCTGGTGCTGTACAGGAAGCATTGGCTTATGGGCTCTGCTCTGCAGCCGTTTTCTTGCTCTACCACCAGCTTCATTCACAGCACTGATGCTGTGGTATGACGGGTCGGCAACCTGGGCTTACTAACCCGCCATTCCAGAGCAGGAGGTCGCGGGCCACATGTGGCCCCTGGGACACTGGTTGGCCACCCCTGCTTTAATGCATTCCTTTAAACCAGTGCTTGTGCTGTGTAATTTAGCACCCTGTAACACCTAGCTGATCCTGCCTGGCTATGCCCTCCCCTCAGACCACAATAATCATGGCTGCTGAGCCCCTGACTTTGTGGTCTGTTTGCATGCCTCCTTCACCCGCAGCCTGCTCTTCTTCGTCTCCTTCCCCCTTCCCTCTCTGTATGTTGGCTGCTCTCATACTTTATTCAAAAACATCCCATCTGCACTGTTGCAAACAAATAAATGTCACTGTGCTTGCGTTAGGTAATAAATATGCTTGTATGTATAACAGCGCGGCTCCTAGCACTCAGCTGCCTCGTCCCCGCCCACTGGAACTGTAAGTCGGAACGAGAGGAGACCCGAAGAGGCAGCTGAGTCCTGGGAGCTGCGCTATTATACATACAGATAAGCATATTTTTTTGTTTTACCCAACACAGGCACAGGGACATTTACTGGTTTATTACAGTGCAGATGGGATTTTTTTTTTTTTTATTAATATAAGCGAGTTAACAACCACTTTAATGCCATACTTTTTCTTGGCACTGTAAGTAAAGTTAGGTCAACCTTTAACAACTGTATGACTACATGTACATACTATCCTAGTGTCAATTAAACTTCACAAGCAAAAAAGATTGGAACGTTGACTTTAAGGCCAGTTCACACCATAGAAACGCAGTCAGGATGCATTCTGGATGCTTTTCTGCAGGCGCAATTTTGGTGCGTTCCAGATGCTTTTTACAGCATTTCAGTACAGTCCAGTGCAGGAAAAAGGCAACATGTTCTACTTTTTTTTTCTGGAACACACTGGACTGCATGTGGTGTGAACTGGCCCTTAAGGCAGAAAAGCAAGTAGCTCCATTGTGCACATTTCACCTTTTATCCTGCTATAGCTTTGCGTATTTGCCCTGAGGGCAGTATATATTACAATATGGTAGTTTTGGCACTTGTGCATGGTTTCAAAAACACAAGATTTTTAGCTTTCAACACTTCCATGAGTATCAGTGGTTGGCATTTCCCATCACACAATAGTGACGTAGGGGCTGACAGAAAGTACCAATAAGTGGGATGGGGAACCAGGCAACCAACACACCAAAAGTGGGGTTTAGAGTCGCAGCCAAATGGACAAGTATACACTGCTTTCTTTCAACGGATGGCCTCATTATTTTATTTTCTTCAAACAGAGTTACTTTAATATTAGGTATGCATCTCGAAGTCACAACTTAGCTTTAGTGGAAATACCTCTACTGTCAATGTGCTCTCCTGCGTACTGATGTTGGCACTTGTCAGTGCCAAAGGCTCCGAGCAGATCTGTGCCAGCTGTCTGATGAATGCGTGGTCAGGAATACGAACACCAACCAACTAAAATAAGATGAAACAACGGATGAACAAACTGAACATGATGTTTTGCCAAGACCCAAAAATCTAATTACAAATAATGTGGGTTCTCTGCAGTAATACTCACAGAAGTATAAGGATTAAGCTCCTTATTAAGGCCATCTGAGCGTTCCATTACAAGGGTAACTGGTCCTGGTAACAAATCACGAAGCAATTGCTCTGGAACATTAACATGACAGTACCTGCAGATATCACAAGAAATGCATCTGTAATAATTGACACATTTACATAAGCAACACACAAACAGTTGAGCTAGGGAAAGAGTTTAGAAAACAGTTATTTCAATCTAGGATAACAAGCAATTCTGAAGCCGAATTTTAAGCAAATATAAATATAATACAGCTACATAAAGAAAATACAAAGATTAGGTGTATTACAAAACAAAAATCATTAAACTGAACAAGTATTAAAGTGGTTGTAAACCCTTACATTTACCCAGTGAAGTGACTGAGGTGATACACAGATGGAACAAATCCTCCTACATACGTTGTGCCTGTTTATCTACCATCTTCTTTACATCCATTTAAAGTCAAGGAATTTATAAAACTTGTCTGAGCTCTCAGAAAACTGGGGCAAAGAGCTGAAGTTACACACTTCAGAACTCAGCAAGTAGAGCTCTGAGAGCTGATTGAATGGAAGGAACACACTCCCATCCACACAGCACACAAGAACAGAGCTGAGGCTGTCAGTCACAGGCTGTGTGCTGGAGATCCCTACCCTTTTTGTTTCTCTTGGTGTCAGGAAAACTTGTCAGAAGCGACTCATGCCAACAGCGGGGGAATGATGCAGCAGACAAAAATGTCACTTAGTGCTCTGGATTCAGACAAGTACACATTATAGAGGGATATGCTTTGTTCATATTTCTGAGGTTTACAACCACTTTAAGCTACTAAATCATGATATCAACTGTCTGTGACCCACTGCAGAGCAGCATTCTGGTTAGGCTAGGCACTTTAAGCCAATTGGAGCTCATTTACATTTGTGCAAGTGCCTTCCTGCAAAAAGCAAACAAAGTCTCCTGACTTGGCTAATAGATGGTCGTTTGAACATGCACAGATGTGCTGCACGGCTCTTTCAGGATCTGAAGCCCTTCAGCATATCTGCACACAAACAAGGGTGCAAGGGGTTAAAAAACAAAAACAAAAACAAACCATAACTCTTTCCAAGAATGAGTAACCCACGCGTGGAGTACCACTCCCGTAGTCAGGTTTCTATATAGAGTAGGAACAATGGGTCACAGGGTGCAGGGAACACCGACAGACCTGGGAAGAAAAACTGCTAAGTGCACACCATAAAAATGGTGAGGGACAGCTGAAGGGTTTCGTCAATGAGGTAAAGGGGGTGACCTAAGCACCTAAATGCTGAGGAGGCAAACAACCCAAGGACCCCTCTTAATGTACAGACAACCCCCCCAATTTGCAGAGAGGTTAATTGACCTCTTTGGGCTCTAGGACGTTAGTGAGAAACAAGCTCTGAATGCCGACATGTACTTACTGCTGAAGTAGATTGAGGAGGAGAAGAGTGGGATCCCTCTAACCCCCTCCACAGGTATGGAGCCAGAACTGTGGGGTTGCAAATAACTATGTCGTCGGCAGGGCCCTTTACAATGTCCCTTGAAGTGTAATTGAATCAGATGCTCTTTGGACATATCAGTGTTTGTTAGATTAAAGCTACCTGCCAACAGAGCAGAGAACCACACTGGGATTTAAGAAGGGAATTTTACTGGCTGTCAATAAAATATGGAAATGTAAGCACACCTTCAACCTGTTTGGGGTCTGCCTGTTAAAGTTGATCATTGGTGTAACCACGGTGTGAACAAACCAAATTCCCCCTCAAAAGGGAAAAGTTCCAACACATTTCTTAGGTGGGACCCAGGAAACTATAGGATGTTCAGTCTTCTAAAAACCCAAGGCTTGGAACAGCAGACTGACCCTACAGATGCAGGGTAGTACAATGATAAGGTCGGAGACAACCCTCTGTAAATCTGCATGAACTGTAAGATACTGTGGTGCCTCAAAAGGAGTCTCCCCAGTAATAAAATATTGGAACTCTATATCAGAGATGGTAACAGGGCCACAGACTTTGATTTGGGGGTCCAAGAAGGGTCAGAGATGAACTCTGCAGAGGATGGCAACACATGGCACCAGGGAAAGCTTAAAACCTGAGGGCAGAGTGTTCCAATATTTGATCACAAGCAGTCAGGAATTCCAGAGTGGACAGGGGTCCCAGATTACAGGTGTTCGTTCCTTCTTAGACTACCTGGTAGATGCCCTAGAACTACTAGTGTATAGGCTGAGGTCAGCCATAGGACTGTGTGTCTTAGCAAACATGTGTTCTGGCAAGCTGGCAGTGACCAAGACAGTGGAAAACAGTCAGCCAGTCATGCAGCGGAAAACAGACCAAGGATTCAGGAGTAGTTTTGGAGCAGCGGGAATACAATTCCTTCAGGCTGAATAGGGAAACTGAAATCCTGCACTCCTCCCAGCAGATCAACAACTCTAGATACCACACCATGGTAAACGGGGTGGAAGGAAATTTGAAACATTCCCCAACTCAGTGCCCACTGAGTCTTCAGAGGCGAGATCACTCCTGGGGCTGTGCCATGGCTCTGGACCCAGAAAGCGCCACACAGCCAAAATAACAGTACAGTAAGGTCCTGAGACACATTTATTATATGCATCTATTAAATAAAAAAAATAAAAAATAAAAAAAGAGCACTGGGAACTCACGTGGTCAATTGTGCTGTGTACTGGCTGGATGAGAAAGGTGGAGCCAGCTCATCACTACAGTACCACCCACTCAACATTGACATTTTGCAGACGACATGCCTAGCTAAATTAATATACACAGCTTTATTTACAGTACCTTGAAAAAGTATTCATACCTCTTGAAATTTTCCATTTTGTCAAGTTACAACCAAAAACGTAAATGCATGTTATTGAAATTTTATGTGATAGACCAATACAAAGTAGAACATAATTGTGAAGCGGAAGGAAAATGATAAATGGTTTGGACTTTTTTTGACAAATAAATATGTGAAAAGTGTGATGTGCATTTGTATTCAGCCTGAGTCAATACTTTGTAAAACCACCTTTAGCTGCAATTACAGCTGCAAGTATTTTTGGGGATGTCTCTACCAGCTTTGCACATCTAGCGTGAAATTTTTGCCCATTCTTTGCAAAATAGCTTAAGCTCTGTTAGACTGGATGGGGATAGACTGAACAGCAATTTTCAAGTTCTGCTACAGATTCTCAACTGGATTTAGGTCTGGACTTTGACTGGGCCAGTCTAACACATGAACATGCTTTAGGTACAACTATTCCATTGTAGCTTTGGTTGCATGTCTAGGCTCTAGCAAGCTCTAACAGGTTTTCTTCTAAGATTGCCCTGTATTTGGCTTCATCCATCTTTCCATCAATTCTGACCAGCTTGCCTGTCACTGCTGAAGAAAGAGATGGTGTGTTCAGGGTAATGTTCAGTGTTAGATTTCCGTCACACATAGCATTTTGCTTTTAAGCCAAAAAGTGAAATTTTGGTCTCATCTGACCAGAGAAACTTCAACATGTTTGCTGTGTCCCCCACGTGGCTTCTCAGAAACTGCAAATGGGACTTCTTATGGGCTTTCTTCTTGCCACTCTTCCATAAGCGCCAGATTTGTGGAGTTCCAGACTAATAGTTGTCCTGTGGACAAATTCTCCCACCTAAGCTGTGGATCTCTACAACTCCTCCAGAGTTATAACGGGCCTCTTGGCTGCTTTTCTAATTAAAGCTCTCTTGCCCGGCCTGTCCGTTTAGGTGCACGGCCGTGTCTTGGTAGGTTTGCAGCTGTGCCATACTCTTACCATTTTAGGATTATGGATTGAACAGTGCTCCATGAGATGTTAAAATCTTGGGATTTTTTTTTTATAGCCTTGACCCTGCTTTAAACTTCTCCACAATTTTATCCCTGACCTGTCTGGTGTGTTCCTTGGCCTTCATGATGCTGTTTGTTCACTAGGGTTCTCTAACAAACCTCTGAGGGCTTCACAGAACAGATGTATTTATAGCGAGATTCAAGTACACACAGGTGGACTCTATTCACAAATTCTTCTTCTTCAGGACTTATTAAAGCGTCAACAGTTTGCGCATCGCTTTACAACATGGGGGCAGACATTACAGTTACAATACAATTCAGGTGGGATCTGAGGATCCTGCTTGTTGGAGCTTACAATCAAGAAGGGAGGGTCAAGTAGAACAAAAAGCTAATAACTGTGAGGGATGAGCTGATGGAGAAAAATGAAAAATACAGATGTTTGGGTAGGATAGGCTTCTCTGAAATGGAGGGTTTTCAGGGATCGTTTAAAAGCTAACAGAGTAGGAGATAAAATCGGACAGATTGGGGTAAGGCGTAAAGGAATTAGATGACTTCTGAAGGTAAATTTAGTTTCACTATATTCTAGAGTGAATTTGCATAGCAATTCTTTGCTATGCAAAGAATTCTCTCTCTGCTTGTCTGAAGCCACAGCCATCAAAAGAAAGGAAGAAAAAAATCTGGGCAGTCTGCCAAGAAGCACAACATTCTTTATCAGTTGAAGGAAGTCTAAACATTGTAACAATTTTTCAATTGAATACACTTAAAGTGTGTGAGGAAAGTTTAACCACTTAAACACTAAACCTTTTTCTGACATTTGTTGGTTTCAAGTTAAAATCATTTTTTGCTACAAAATGACTTAGAACCCCCAAACATTATATATAAATATATAGATTTTTTTTTTTAGTAGAGACCAGTGGCGGCTGGTGAAGTTTTAAGATGGGGGGGCGCTAGACCCTGCCCACCCTTTTGACCCCTCCCACTTCTCATATGCCCCACCCCTTATAGAATCCACCAACTCCGTCCCCTGTAGTACACCATATACCAGGCTGTACATTATACACAGGGCTCTGTACATTATATACCAGTCTCTACATTATATACCAGGTTCTAATGACACATCAGTCTGACAGCCCAACCACACCCCTCGTTCACCAGAAAAAAAAAAACAACAGGAAACAAAAAAGGTGCTCAGGAAACGGCAATAGGCAGAGGTCACCGCAGACAATGAAGTACAAAAAAAAGCCTAATAAAACAAATACAGTCATCACATTTAGGGACTGCAATAATGCAATATCTTACATGTTTGCCTTTGGTGGTGGGATCAGAGGGATGGTGGTGATCAGGGACAGAGGGATGGAGGTGAGGAGTGGGATCAGGGACAGAGGGATGGAGGTGGGGTGGGGAGTGGGATCAGGGACAGAGGGATGGCTCAGGGACAGAGGGATGGCTCAGGGACAGGGGCAGCTAGCACAGTGAAGCCAATGGCAGATTAGCCTAGTGTCAGGTTTCTAGAGAAAATCGGCTGTGTCAGCTGCATGTAGTAGTATGATGCTGACGAGTGACTGCACAGACTGTGCACAGATCTCCTGTTCACCGAGTTAGTGAACTGAATATTAGAGCTGCCTGGTACGCTCTCCTACCTTACAGCTCCACTCCATGCAAAGAACGGAGCTGCCGACGTCACTTCCGGTTTTCGGTTAGCCCACGAATTCCGGAAGTAACCTGTAAATTTAAACAATGCTCCCGTCCATAGTTATTCTACAGGCGGAAGCCAATCGGCGCTTTGCATTGTGCCACAAGGCGGGTTAAAAGCCCACAAATGAAGAGCCACGTCTGCAATCTTGTGATTGCATTGACGTGGCGCTTCCCATAGTGCACTGCGTCCGGCACCCGGACACAGCGCACTTAGATAAATTACTTTTTTTTAATTTTTGGGGATTTTTTTTTTCTTCTTAGAGGGGCGTTTTTTTTTTTTTTTTAAATGTTTTTTTAGGGTTTCTACAGGAGGGGGGTGGCGCCCCTATGGACGGGCCCCACTGGTAGAGCCCCTAGAGAATAAAATGGTGGTTGTTAAAATATTTTATGTCACACTGTATTTCCGCAGCGGTCTTTCAAATGCAATTTTTTTTGGAAAAAATTACTTTAATAAGTGTAAAAAAAAAAAAAAGTAAAGAGTTAGCCCAATTTGTTTTGTATAATGTGAAGGATTTTACATTGCGAGAATCGAGATCTTTTTATTCTAAGCAAAAAAAAAAAAAAACCCGATTCTCATTTTTGGCCAGAATAGTGCAGCTATACACACCAGCAGTGATCAACATCTCCTGAAGATCAAAAGGCATGTCAAAGTGTTAGTGGGTTTTGTTCAACACTTGGCAACTGCAGAAATAAGCGTGCCTGCTACAATGCCTTTCAATAAAATTCCCAGACACATAGTGGGTGAATTTAAAGAAACTACAAAAAGGAACAGTTTGCCACCAAGCACCAGAGTGATACAGGTACAGATAGGATACAGATACACTGCAAAGAACTGCAGCTATATCTAAATGCAAGAACACAAATGTTGCAGCTTAGATGTGGTGGTTGTATTTGTTTTCTCTCTCAGGCTTTTCTCCCTTTCACTTTTCTCTTCAGGTCCTAGGGTGACAATGCTCACTGAAGTATATCCATGGGAGGAGCAGTATTGACACCCTAGGAGAGGAAGTGTGTTGGGACCACAGAACATCTTCCTCTCTCTTCTTCTGCTTTATAATATTGCAGGTTTATAGGATATTACAGCATTCCTGACAGGCTCAAAAGGTATTTATACAGTTCTAACAAACACTTTGAATTGTATATTTACCAAAAAAAAAAAAAAAAAAAAAAAAGGGGGAATAATAATAATTAAAAATAAAAACGTCAGGGTTTCCATTTAATGTATTCATTGACTACTCAATGCCTATCAAATACCAAGATATCTTTGTTAGTAACAATAAGCATTTACTTACCTGTAGATATCCTCAACATCTCCAATACATATAGCTAAAGGTTTGGTTCCATTTCTTCCTTTCAAATTGTAGATGTTGCTCATAGACTGAGAGCTCTGTGCTAAGCAGGCAATGCCATAGATGGTATCAGTGGGTACACCAATAACTCCACCTTGCTGTAAAAGACCAGCTGAAGTATTGAGTATTTCTTTCCAACCTGCAACATATGGAAAAAAAAAAAAAAAAAGTGGTGTCAAGATCATAGTCTCACTCTGTTTTGAAATTCAAATGAAAAGTACATCCTCTTCCCTGCCCTACATGATAGCACTTCACTCCCCAAACTGTGTGGTACACTCCCTACTCCAACAAACATATTCTCTACTCAATACCATCCACCCAACTTTAGGTTGTATTAATTGTCACAATGGTAACTGATTTTTATGGAAAATAGCAAAACTATGTATAAAATATACAAACAGGGTTTAACGCATTACAATGTAATTAATATGTTGCTAAACCTCATAAAACTTCACAAAAAAAAAAAAACACACACACCAATTTACACAGAATACCAGTATGTATTTATTTCTACATGCCATTGTTGTAAGAACCCAATACCAAAAAATAAAAGAAAGAAAAAGTACTCATTTGTTTTGAATTTGGCTTCTAGGAATGTCTGCTGCACTCATGTTTGGTGATGGACATATGCTGATAGAATCAGACAGGAAAGTGAGTTGAGTGACAACTCCTCAGTGCAGGGTGGATAATTCTAAATCAATGAATTAAAAAAAAAAAAAAAAAAAAAAAAAATTTTTGGATTTAAAATCAATGTTTTTGATTTTTATTAAATTTATTTTAATAAAATGATTTTGGAGCAAAAATCTATCTAAAGATAGTTTTCTATTTAAGATACAGCAATTAGTTTATTCAGCATGAAATGGAGCTTGCGTAGAATGAGGCTGTATATTCTTCAATAGTTACATTTTTGGTAAACTCCTTCAAGTTCTGCATTGATGCATTCACACAATTTCACAGTAACCATGAGATAAACCAAAGTTCAGGAATATTTCTTTATCCCATTGTCCCATTGTTTTGTAAATCTATGTAGACTACAAACTGTATGGTTGAATCAGTTCTGCTGTTTTACTAACCTGACAGCTTATTCTAAATAGGAAATCTTCATTTTGTTTGCAAATATTAAAGATTCTAACATTCAGCAAGAATAAGTCCTTACATTTAAAGAGCACCTGTCATTTCAGAACCATCATGGCAGTGCCTGTTAGCAGGCATCCACTCACCTGCTGCTATGTCCCTTACCTTGTTGTGTCACTGCCACATTACCAGCCGTCCCATTAAAGCGAATGCGATAGTCGGTGAGTCAACAGTGGGTCAGAGGAGGAGCCACTGCAGGAAGAGGTGACAGTTGCTCTTTAAAAAAATATGATTAAAATCAGATTGATTTAAATCAAATCCACCCTGCCTCACTGTATAGCTTTTCCTGCATTTTTTCCATAGTCAGGCTAAGGCTTCCCATACACAGCTTGAATGCTGGCCGATTTCTGCTAAATTGGCCAAAATCTGCACCCTGGCTGGTTCTGTTGGCAGGAAAGAGCTGGGTAAAATAGGATTTTTATAACAGCTTACCTGTAAAATCCTTTTCTTTGATGTACACCAGGGGACACAGAGCCGTAGTAGGTGTGGGTTATATCCGAGAGACAGGTGCTGGACACTGGCACGCCCCTAAAAGGCGTGTACTCCCCTATATAACCCCTCCCATTACTGTGAGTCCTCAGTTTTGTAGCCAAGCAATACAAGTGTATCCCAAAGAAGGGAGGGACCTCTGTGTCCCCTGATGTACACCAAGAAAAGGATTTTACAGGTAAGTGGTTATAAAAATCCTATTTTATTTTCTTACATCAGGGGACACAGAGCCATAGTAATTACTACGTGGGATGTCCCATAGCAATGGCAACTGAAGGGGGGGGGAGACAGACAGAACAAAAAACAGGGAGGCCAGAGGATATGCTGTGCCCAAAGGCAATATCCTCATGACTTTTAAAATCGATTTGATAAAATCTGATAAACGTATGAACCGAAGACCAAGTCATGGTCTTACAGATCTGAGCCATAGAGGCCTGATGATGCACCACCCAAGAGGCACTAATCACCCTGGATGAGTGTGCTCTTAATAGGAGAAGGAAGAATTTTCTTCTTTAAGCTCAAGCTTGAATAATCACTTGACAAATCCATTTGGAAAATAGTGGAACTTAAAGCTGCCTGTCCACATCTTGGACCCTCTGGCAGTACAACCAAACCTGTGTGTTTTGCAAACCTGAGCGGTCGCCTTTAAATAGACTCTGATCGCTCTTACTACATCAAGAGAATATAGTGCCTTCTCTTCCCTAGATTAAGGCTCTGGGGAGAAAGAAGGAATAATATCTTGGTTTAAATGAAAAAACCTGTTACCACTTTTGGTAGGAATGCAGGATGAGGACATAAAACCACCTCATCCTTATGCCTGAAGAAATATGGCTCGATAGAGCCGCTAGTTCCGATACTCTTATAGAAGAAGAAATGGCAACCAGAAAAGATTATCTTTCTTGTCAAAGAAAGAAAGGAAATTTCTCGTAAAGATTCAAGCGGCTGAGTCAGCAAAGCCGATAAGACCAATTTTAAATCCCAAGGATTTAGAGGCGCCTTGATAGGTGGAATAAACCGTGGTATCCCCCGAATAAGTTATACACCAAGAGTGGGAAGCAAGAGGCCATAGGAAAAAACAATGACAAGGCCGGGATCTGGCTCTTGATAGAAGTCAAGGCCAGCTTCATTTCAGATCCCATATGCAGGACATCAGGAATCCTGCCTACGTACATACTTCCTGGGGTGCCAACCACTGGATCCACACCAAGAAACATATTCCTTCCAGACTATAGTAAGTGATTCTGGAAGCCAGCTTCCTGGCATTAATCAAAGTAGACAGTACCAAAGGAGATCACCCATGATCTTTTATAGAGTGGGATTCAACAGTCAGACCTATTAAAAAAATTGTATCCGTAAGGTAGGATTAAATACCAGACCTTGTAAGTAGGTTTGGCTATAATGGCAGAGTCTGAAGGACTCCTACTGCCATCTTTATGATCTCAGTAAATCTTTTGGGACCACCAGAATCACCTCCTTTCGTTCCTGCTTAATCCTATGGAGAAGGCGTGGAAGTAACAGAACTGGAGGAAATGCATAGATTAGTGAAAACTGATCCCATGGGAAAACAAATGCGTCTGTTCCGCCTGCTAGCTGACCCCTTGTTCTCAACAAAGTTGTCGACCTTGTTAATGAATCTGGATGCGAATAGGTCCATGTCCGGAATATCTATCTTCTGACATCGCAAGGAAGATGTCAGGGTGAAGAGATCATTCTCCAGGAAATAATGGTTGGCAAATCAAGTAGTATGCCTGAAAAATGAGAATTGCTGATAGGCAAGGAGTGTTGTGTTCTGTCCAAGCTAGAACATTATTCACCTCTTTTTGTGCTGCACGACCTCCCGTGCCCCCCTGGTGATTGATGTAAGCCAACGCCATAGCCTTGTCAGACTGAATCCTGTCAGGACAACCGTGCCTAAAACATCCAACAAAATTGATAGGCAAGGTCCTCTAACCTGGACCATCTCCCCTGGACAGAATCTTCTTCCAGGGCTGCTCCCCAACCTAGAAGGCTGGCATCTGTTAACACCTTTCAGGACAAAGATTTTCCCTTTTGCTGGATAACAGCCACCAAATGTAGGCTCTGACTACGTCGGGAGCCAAGCGTATTGGAAACAAACATGATCTGAATTTTTATTGTAGACCGACAGGATGGTGTCTTGAAGCAGTCTGAGTAAAACTGCGCGTAAGGGACGGCCTTGAAGGAGCCATTTCCCCTAAAAATCTCCTGCACAGCCAAATGAAGGAACTTTCGTTTCTTTTGATAAGTTGAATTAGCCCTACAATGGAAATGATTCTTACCTGAGGTAAGAATACCTTCTTCTGTATGGTATCTATAACCAGCCCCCAAGTCCCATAACCTCCTTGATGGTTTTAAGGAGAATCTTCCTAGGTTGAGAATCCAACCTAGAGATTTCAGATATACAGCTGAGATCAGACTCTGGTTTTATACCCGAGACTGAATGATCTATTAAAAGTAGGTCTTCTAATAGGCTAGGACCGCTATGCTGTGAGCCCTTAACCTGGCTAAAGGAGGTGCCAGAAACTTTCAGAACACTTGTAGTGCTGTGACTAAGCCAAATGGCAGGGCCACAACTGAAAAAATTATTTTAGATTTCAAACCACAGAAATTTCTGGTAAGCAGGAAACTTTGGCACATGGAGATATGCAACTCCCTTCCTTGCAGGATGGACGCAGCCGATCAAATTATGAAAGGACCAGATGTTTAAGTGCCGATTCAGGTCTTTGAGATCTAGAATGGGTCTTACCTCTCTGTTTGGTTCTGAAACCTTAAAAAGGTTTGAGCCAAAAACCCCAGTTCCACTAAGGGAACCTCTGATATCACCGACTCGGATAACAGTTGATCCAGAGGCCAGAAAGAGAGACTTATTTTTTTCTCTGGATCCTTAGGAACATTCACAGAGGAGATGGAAACTCTTGCATAAAGACTGCCCCCTCAGCAGCCCAAGGACCCCACAGGCAGCACCCAAACAGGGACCCAAACCCCAAAACCTCAGATCAAAAGCCGACTGAGCCATCCGGGCTCTCGGAACTCTAGTCATAACCTAGAGAAAAAAATTGCAGAAATCCTTCTGCTCTTGACATTGTTCCTGCCAGATTTTGAGAATCGCAGGACCTTTCCCCTCACCCAAACGAGTGGGGGCGCTCCTTCATGAGAAGGCTTTAGCATTCTGCTTCGTGGGCTTTCCTCCCCCAAGATCCTGGTGCTGCCCTTGAGAACTTTCCCTTGAATCTGACGATTGAGACCGTCGAGACTGCCTAGAGGCAGATGCCCCAGGCATAGGAGAGGCAGTGTGACAAAAAGGAGAAATATTTGAACCTCCTTTTACTGGTAAAGTGAGCTCTACCCTTTGGACGTACTTATCCCCTCTAAATAGCCGTACCCCAGGAAGGGAAACAAACTGGCTAAGAGCTTCTACATGGTGCTTCGGCTGATAAATATTTCAGCCACAGAACTCTGAAAAATGCACTAGTCCAAGCATAAGCGATAGAGTCTTTCATAACATCTACTGTGAGACATAGTGCGTTAGATATACCAGCCCATTGCCGGGCCTGCTGATCAGGCAGAATCTCAGATATCTCCGCAAACTGTTCCTTAACCCTTTGAAGTCTACATTTTTTCAATGAGTTAGCGTGACTCAAAATGTGCTCCCCCAAAATGGTGGAGCAGACCTTAACCACCTCAGTACAGTGCAGTTACACCCCCTTCCTGACCAGACCAATTTTCAGCTTTCAGCGCTCTCACACTTTGAATGACAATTACTCAGTCATCCAACACAGTATCCATATGAAACTTGCGTCCTTTTTTCCACACAAATAGAGCTTTCGTTTAGTGGTATTTAATCACTAGTGGGTTTTTTATTTTTTGTGCTATAAATAAAATAAAAACGTAAATTTTGTGAAAAAAATGCCTTTTTCTTCGTTTCTGTCATACATTTTTGCTAATTAGTATTTTTCTTCATAAATTTTGGCCAAAATTTATACTGCTACATATCTTTGGTAAAAATAACCCACATTAGTATATATTATTTGGTCTTTGTGAAAGTTATAGAGTCTACAATCTATGGTGCCAATCACTGAAAATTCATCACTTCTGATCAGGCCTTCAGTACATCAGGTGTATCTCATTTCTTGAGACACTAACAAGTCAGGAAAGTACAAATACCCCCCAAATGACCCCTTTTTACAAAGTAGACATCCCAAGGTATTAAGTAAGTAGCATGGTGAGTTTTTTTAAGTTGTCATTTTTTCCCACAATTCTTTGCAAAATGAAGATTTTTTTTTTATTTTTTTTTTTTTTACTAAATTGTCATATTATCAGGTTATTTCTCACACACAGCATATGTATACAACAAATTACCCCCCAAAATACATTCTGCTACTCTTCCCGAGTACGGCGATACCACATGTGTGAGACTTTTACACAGCCTGGCCACATACAGAGCACCAACATCGATGTAGTACCTTCAGACGTTCTACGAGCAAAAATGACGCATCTCATTTCTCAACCACCTATTACACTTTTGAAGGCCCTGGAGTACCAGGACAATGGAATTTCCCATAAAATCACCCCATTTTGGAAAGCTAACACCCCAACGTATAATCTGTGAGGCATAATGAGTCTTTTGAATGGTTAATTTTTTTCCAGAAGTTTTTGGAATATGTGGAAAAAAATTAAAACGCATTTTTTTTTTTACACAAAATTGTCAATTTATAAGATATTTCTAACACATAGCATGTATATAGCAAAAATTACACCCCAAAATACATTCTGCTACTCTTCCCGAGTACGGCGATACCACGTGTGTGAGACTTTTACACAGCCTGGCCACATACAGAGCACTAACATTGATGTAGTACCTTCAGACGTTCTATGAGCAAAAATTCCGCATCTCATTTCTCAACCACCTATTACACTTTTGAAGGCCCTGGAGTACCAGCACAATGGAATTTCCCATAAAATTACCCCATTTTGGAAAGCAAACACCCCAACGTATAATCTGTGAGGCATAATGAGTCTTTTGAACGGTTCATTTTTTTCCAGAAGTTTTTGAAATATGTGGAAAAAAATTAAAACGCATTTTTTTTTTTTACACAAAATTGTCAATTTATAAGATATTTCTAACACATAACATGTATATAGCAAAAATTACACCCCAAAATACATTCTGCTACTCCTCCCGAGTATGGCGATACCACATGTGTAGGACTTTTACACAGCCTGGCCACATAGATGGGCCAAACATTGAAGTAGTACGTTCAGGCGTTCTAGGAGCATAAATGACACATCTTATTTCATTCCTACCCATCACACTTTTGAAGGTCCTGGACCACCAGGACAGTGAAATTACCCACAAAATGACCCCATTTTGGAAAGTAAACACCCCAACGTATATTCTATGAGACATGGGCTGCAAATAGGTACTCGGGTACTCTGATGGCCTGGTGACAGGTACTCGGGTACTCTGATGGCCTGGTGACAGGTACTCGGGTACTCTGATGGCCTGGTGACAGGTACTCGGGTACTCTGATGGCCTGGTGACAGGTACTCTGATGGTTTGGTGACTGGTATTTGGGTACTCTGAAGGGCGGTGACGGGTACCCTGATGGGCCGGGACAGGTACTCGGGTACCCTGATGGGCCGGGACGGGTACCCTGATGGGCCGGGACAGGTACTCGGGTACCCTGATGGGCCGGGACGGGTACCCTGATGGGCCGGGACGGGTACCCTGATGGGCCGGGACGGGTACCCTGATGGGCCGGGACGGGTACCCTGATGGGCCGGGACAGGTACCCTGATGGGCCGGGACAGGTACCCTGATGGGCCGGGACAGGTACTCGGGTACCCTGATGGGCCGGGACAGGTACTCGGGTACCCTGATGGGCCGGGACAGGTACTCGGGTACCCTGATGGGCCGGGACAGGTACTCGGGTACCCTGATGGGCCGGGACAGGTACTCGGGTACCCTGATGGGCCGGGACAGGTACTCGGGTACCCTGATGGGCCGGGACAGGTACTCGGGTACCCTGATGGGCCGGGACAGGTACTCGGGTACCCTGATGGGCCGGGACAGGTACTCGGGTACCCTGATGGGCCGGGACAGGTACTCGGGTACCCTGATGGGCCGGGACAGGTACTCGGGTACCCTGATGGGCCGGGACAGGTACTCGGGTACCCTGATGGGCCGGGACAGGTACTCGGGTACCCTGATGGGCCGGGACAGGTACTCGGGTACCCTGATGGGCCGGGACAGGTACTCGGGTACTCTGATGGACTGTGACAGGTACTCTGATGGACTGTGATTGACAGGTACTATGAGGGGTGGTGACAGGTCCTCTTTATTGGGGGGGCAATCAGTATGTTTGGTGTACACTGTATGCGGCAATCTCCTCCTCACACACGATCGGTGTGTGAGGAGGAGAACCCGGTAACATCCCGTTACCGCGGTTTGTTTACATTTTAGTGATCGGCTGTGAAAGGATCACAGCCGATCACGTGGGTAAACAGCCAGCCAATGGCTGTTTACCAGTGTCGGTGACGAGCAGTGTTCCCGGGGAACACGCCGCCACCGACGTGCTCGCGCGCATGCGCCGTGCACGTAGGGGGTGTGACCATCTGTGATCATCAGTGTATGAACAGTGAGTCCAAGTGTATAAGTCACAGCAGACTACTTTTTATAGAAAACTGAACAAAAGTCCTCCACAAATGAAACAAAGATTCAGAAAAGATCCATTACTGGGTCCATTGCAATAGTGCTTGAGCCACCACCGAAACACAATTAAATTTGGCGCTTACCAGAAGGGCATGACCCCCCACTACAGAGGGTCACAGAAGGCCTTTAGATATGAGCACGTCTTCCAGCCTGGCGGGGTCCTTAATGCTCTCCCTGCATCACCACTCCAAATAAAGGTTGTAAAGTAAATACTCCCAGGGGTCTTTTTTTATAGATACAAAAGGACTCAGGGTGGAGACATCAAAGCCATAAAAGAGAGATAGAACTCCAAATAGTGTAAAACCCTTTATTACCAGAGATAAAAAAAAAAAGTAAAATTGCACTTACAGTGTATAAAAGATCAGAAAGCCTTAAGTCCGTTGCGCCGGCCGGACGCACACAGACAGACCCGTTCTCCTGGAACCGTTACAAACACGAGGTGACGTTTAGCGTATCGCTCAGCCCTATAGTTCAGCACCATTAGCTGCTATTAACCCTAGCTACAGCAAAATATAATGTGCCAAAGGAGTAAGCCTGTGTACACTAACCTGACCAAGCCATCCAAAAGCTCTGTCCCTCCACAGCCAGCAGCATCTTTCACACATACAGTGCTGAGACCAGCTTCCTCCATGTGTAGCTGGTGTTAGCCACGCCCCCTTTCCTTTCAAGGAAGGTGTTTTCCTGCGCTAGAGGCATCCTGTGGACCTGTAAGCGTGGCGGGGGGGGGGGGGGGGGGGGAATAAATCCTCCGCTGATACAGCCGCGGTCTGCCCTTATATTTTTCTCTTTTTTTTTCAAGAGAGGCAACTGTCTTGGCATGCCCCCCGAAGGGGAATAAAGCCAATCTGGGGGCACGGGAAGAGATCAGACCCCCCTGTTCTTACCAGAGGGTCTGTTCCAGCTGGAGAGGAGAGTGAAGGCTTCTGCTGTTTCCAGCGTCAGGACGGTGAGTGCTCAATGCAGCCCCAGTGGCGACACATAGGCATGACAACACTATACATAGAAGGAGAAATTCCTGAGAAACTCTCCCTTACCTTACCCTCACAGCAGGGTTTTATCAGAGATAAAGACCCAATCTTCACCCTTCACGGTGGGCTCCGAGACCTTATAGGAAACCTTCAGGAACCGGGAACTCTCAGGTTATCCCACAATCCTGGACCTGCAACAGCACCCTGCCAGTAAAACTTTATGGCCTTGCTACCAAAAAGTACTGGTTCCAGCTCTCTAAAGAGAAGAGTTCGCAAGCAAAACCTTGTTTCTTCGGATACGAGGCCGGGTACCATTCATTCATTTCGGCAGAGGTCCGACAGACTTTCCGAATGAACGGACTTAGCCACACATGAACGGACTAAGTCCGGTCAAAAGTCCATTTGTTTTGAACATGATGACGTAAACGGGACTAAACAAGGAAGTTCAATAGCCAGTAGCTGCCCTAGCGTCGTATTTGGTTTGTCAGACTAGCACACAGGCGAACGGTTTTCTCGATTTTTAGTCCGTTGGATAGATTTGAAACATGTTCTATTTCTAGGTCCGTCTGATTTATTTATTTATTTTTTATAAAAAAAACGGTCGGACTAGCCCACACACGATCGGATTGTCAGACGGACTGATCCCGTCGGACCTAGTCTGCCGGAAAGTCCCATTGTGTGTATGCGGCATAAGGCTTTGATCGTGCAGTGATAAAGTAAAGGTCAATGATCTGACTCTGCTGTCTGGCAGGGATACCTGGATTGAAAGAATGACTGAACTTAAAGCGGGAGTCTGCCGGGACTCCGCGTTTTTTTTTTTTTTTTAAAAGCCAGCAGCTACAAATACTGCAGCTACTGGCTTTTAAAATAGTGACACTTACCTGTCCAGCGCGCCCGCGATGTCGGCACCCGAAGCCGATCTCTAGGTCGTCTGTCGGGTCCTGCCGCCGCCATCTTGGGTATGGGAATCAGGAAATGGAGCCTTTCGGCTTCATTTCCCGGTTCCCTACTGCGCATGCGCGAATCGCGCTGCGCAATAAGGACGCTCCCCGCTGCCTCTGGGATATGCGTTTCCCAGCAGGCAGCGGGGCACTTGCGGGAAAGGGCGGGCACTTGCGGAAAGGGGCGTAAGTTACACCCCTTTCCGCAGAGAGCTATCCCGGAAGTGGGTGCAGTTACCTGGATTATCCAGGTAACTGCACCCCCCTCCCCCCTGAAAGGTGCCGATTGTGGCACCGGAGGGGGGGAGGGTTCCGATGAGCGGAAGGTCCACTTTAGGGTGGACCTCCGCTTTAATTACAAATCCTTTGGCAGGTAAACAGTTTCCGCATATGTACCGTATTTGCCGGCGTATAAGACGAGCCCCTATTTTTCCAGTGAAAACGTAGGTTTTGGGCTATACTCACCATATAAGACTACCCCCCTTCGGAAACAACACCGTTTAAAAAAAAAACATCAGAAACGTAAAAAAAAAAAAATAAAACACATCAGACTTAACATCAGAAAAAAAACTTGTGAACTACAAGTCCCAGAGATCCCACAATTGTCAGGCAGCAACAATGAATCCTCTCCTCCAAAGCACCATAAATCATACCTGTATTTTTGGAGAGATCTGGAGCTGGATGTGCAGTACAGGATGCTTTGTTAATATGTAGAGTGCCAGGTACACAGTATATGATGCTGCGTTAGTACAGTAGCACCAGGAACACTGCAGAATACAGTGTGCATACAATGTGCACCGCTAAGCCAATCATGGCAGGCAATGTATTTTACTAATCTGTAAAATGCCGGGGCAAGAATGACATGTCCCTGCTCCTGTAGCCTCCTGGGATATCACAATCGCATATCTCAGGAGGCTGCAGGAGCAGAGACACCTAGCGGTGAGTAGGTGGCCCTGGAAGAGACAGCGAGTTCCTGATAATGTCAAAGAAACAGATGGCGGCTCAGAACCTGGCCTATGGCAGCAGATTGGTAGATCACTGGATTCACTGAGCAGGGGAGTATGTTTCCTGGTGACAAACCTGCATAACATATAAGAGGGAACAGTAAAAAAAGTGGTGGGCGACGTTCCTCTTTTAGGTCTTGTTTTCATGAGCAGTACTCTACTCTATGGTGGATTGCTCTTGAAGGGACAGTAGAGCAGTGGCTTATTCAAGCAATACTGCCACCTCCTGTGTGATTTTTTTTGACACTCAAATGGGGAGTTTCTATGGTCCTCCACACCAAACGTGACATGGGGTATCATTTTTTCCATGGCTGCAACTCTGTGCAAAACTCTAAGGACCCAAACCTGTGAAGGGGGATGTTTGTGATTACCCCTGAGAGACTCATAAGTAGGGATCCATGTGAATAGGTGTGGACAGGAAACCCCATTGAAAGCCTCAACAGCACCACAGATACTTGCATTTGCGAGTAATTACTCATGCAGCGATTATTTGCAGCTGATTGGCCCTAGACATTGACTGGCTGATCAACCACAGGTATTCGCTGCATGAGCGTTTACTTGTAAACGACTGTAAATTAGGGCTGAAACAACTAACCAATTAATTGACAACCAATCGATTATGAAATTAGTCGATTACTATTTTCATAATCGATTATTCGGCCAGTAACATAATGGGGTTAAAAAAATGGAATTACGTACCGGTAATGTCCTTTTCCAGGAGTCTTTCAGGACAGCCACCTTAGAGAGACACTGGCTCCTCCCCTCTGAGGAAACACCGCCTTCATTTTCATGATTTAAGCCTCCTCCTCCCTTCGTTCCTCAGTTCTTCCAGAGTACCTCCGGCCAAACTGGGGAGACACAAGAACACGTCAAACAAATAAACTTTTTAAGTCTTACCTGACGGCCTCATGTAATGAGTTCCCGATGATCTGCAAACAATTTGTCCTGAAAGACTCCTGGAAAAGGACATTACCGGTACGTAATTCCATTTTTCCCCAATCGTCTTTCAGGACAGCCACCTTAGAGAGGATAAGCGAGTACATTACCTTAGGGTGGGACCACTGCCTGCAGTGCTATACGGCCAAAGGCTTGGTCTTTGGCTGACAGACGATCCAGTCTATAATGTTTCACAAACGTAGAAACACTGGACCATGTTGCAGCACTACGGATCTGTGCAGGAGATGCCCCAGCCCACTCTGCCTGAGAAGTTGCCACTGCCCCGGCTGAGTGTGCTCTAACCCCAACTGGAGGATCTAACCCCCCTGTCACGTAAGTCTGTCCAATGGCTAACTTTAACCATCTAGCTATCGTACGTTTAGAGGCTTTGGAACCCTTCCTAGCCCCAGAAAACAACCCAAAAAGTGAATCAGATTTCTTGAACTGACCTTGTGCAATCCAAATAATGAAGAACACATCTTTTAGCATCTAAACTGTGAAACATGTGTTCCTGTTCTCTTACTGGATTCGAACAGAAAGTAGGTAGCACAATCTCCTGTATTCTTATGGAAACTAGAGGCTACCTTAGGTAAAAAAGGTGCCCTAATAGAAAGGGCTTCGAGTTCACTTACTCTCCCTGCTGTAGTGATTGCCACCAAAAATACAGTTTTGAGAGTGATCAATCTTAACGAGCAAGGTTCTAACGGCTCAAAAGGTTCCCCTGTGAGAACCTGTAAAACTAAAGCAAGATCCCGACTAGGAAGGGGGCGACCAAAGGCTTGGTCTTCACCTACTTAAGGCTCTGAAGAACCTTACTATCCCAAGGTCTGACATTAGATGTCTAGCCAGAAATACGCTTAAATCGGATACCTGACTCTCCAATGTTTCAGGGCTAACCTTTTATCTGCCCCTGACTGCCGGACCTTTAGAACAGTCCCCGAGCTGTGCTCATTGAAGGAGTTCTCTGAGCCCCAGCTATAGAACCGCCTCTACACCTTCAGGAAAATGGTCTGAGCTTCCATTTACCTGCAATTCAAAAGAGTGGCTACTAACAGTCTGAGACCCCTTTGCCGTTCGGTAATTCCTCAGTAGCCAAGCTGCAAGGTTCCACCTGGGGGCAGCAGATTGGACACCGGGAAAAAACCCAGGGGAGTTTCACCGACAGGCCCTTAAGAATGGAGAACCACAGCCTCCTGGGCCAATGAGGTGCGATTAGAAAGAGATGGTAATCTCCCCCTGAACTTCCTCAACTCTGCAGGAATCAGGACGGGAATCAGGACGGGAAGGGGGAAAGCATAGCACCTAGAGAAACCCTAAGTCTGTGCTTAGTGCGTCTGCTTCCGACATCCCATCTCCCCTGCTCATAGAACAGGAGATGATTTCTTTCGCGTTTTCCCTTGGGGCAAAAGAAGTCTATCGAGGGCATCCCCCTCCACCGGGTGATCATTTCGAAAACGTCCTGTTTGAAAACCTGGTTGCTCTCTCCCCGCGTTCTCCTGCTGAGGCATTGGAGGGGGCATCCGGATCTGAACCGAGGACCTCTCGATCTGCAGTCGAATGCTCTGCCACTGAGCTATACCCCCTGCTACCTAATGTCCCCAGAGCACTCTCTACGGGGTCCTGAGAACCAGATCTACTGCTCTCAACTCCCTCCAATTTTGAGGGTCTTTTTGACTCCCTCCTTCTTGGATATTGGCCAAATCCACTCTAGGCCTTGTGACAAACATGCTCCCCTATCCCACCAAAGGGACTTTAAAATACAGGCTATGTAGTATTATCTCAATGCTCTAAGTCGGTTACTCACTGCTACCTTGCCAGCACGGGACTGTCAGCTGTGACCTTTGCCATTCGGTGATCAGTCATGAGCTACCGTGCTGAAGCTAGCAACAGAGACCCTCGTGATTTGACACAGGGTGGACTAGAACTCAGACATACGCAATCCAACCGCAGACTGCGCCTTTGGGAGACGGCGCGCATTGTCACACGCCACCGCTCCTGGCTTCTTTACCTGAGTTAGAACCGAAAACAAAGAGTCCTAAGGCCCTCTACTGTGGCCCCAAACCTTCAAGATGAATAGCTTGCAGAGGACGGTAACGCAACCCCGTCCACTGAACAGCTGGGAGCGTGGATGTCAGTAAACTCAACCTGACCCTCTTTACTCAGGAAGGTGACCCCCTTGGGAAGAAGTTTAAGATGAGTTTCCCTAGGTTCAGAGGCCAACCCAGGCTCCCTAATAGGTCCCTTGTAAGCTGTGGATCCCCGTTCAACTGCGCCAGAGAAGGGACAAACAGGAGAAGATCGTTAAGATACACGATCACAGAGACTACCCTGAGACGCAGGAAAGACAGGACCTCTACCATCGCTTTGGTGAAGATACGAGGGAGAAGGGGATAGCCCAAAGGGGAGTGCTTTAAACTGAAGGTGTAGCACCCCTACAGAGGTTATCCCTGCCAGCATGAGGGAACGCTGGTGGCTCTCTGCGTTGGAAATATGCAGGTATGCATCCTTTACTATCGATGCCCTGAAACAGTTTTGGTGGAAGAGGTGCCCTCACCCCGTGGCTAAGACCAACCAAAAACTTCTGTAGGTGACCAAGACACCCAGACGATTCAGGTTCAGGATGAGCCTGAACTTTTCCAAAGGCTTGCGAACCACCAATGAGAGAATAGAAGCCTTGCCTGTTTAATCTGCTGGGACCTTTATTACCACTTCCTATTCCTCTAACTCCTGCAGAGGAAGAAAGGCACCTTTTGTCAGCTCAGTGACAAGGAGTCTCAAAGGGGGAAGCTCTGAAAACTCCACACAGTAACCTCTTTTGATGATCCCCAACACAAACTGATTGGAGGTGATCATCTCCCACTGGGGGAGGAAGGACCCTTTTTAACTGCTCCCCCTATTCTTTAAGGGGAAAGGCCTCTTTCTTATAAGCCGTGCGATAGCACTGCTTCAGGACCTGGCCCAAACAGCAGGTCTCCTCTAAAGAGGGATTCCACCGAGCTTTGATTTGGACGCCCTGTCCCTCTGCCATGTCTACAGCCTTAAGGCCCTCCAGGCTGAGTTGGTCAGAGCCGAGGACCTTGCATACCATCGAATGAATTAAGCCGAAGCATCCGCAGAGTATGCCAATGCCTAAAGCAGCACGGGAAAAGGAGGATAGAAAAGACTCCTCTGCCGTCATTGCTTCATCTGGATAAGCCAATACTTTGTACTACGAGCCACCACTGTGGCTGCTATGGTAGGCTTAGAGATTTCCTTATGGTAAAACCCAGGCATCTTCAAACCATAGGGTCTAAAAGTGCCCCCATGTCCCCAAGGACAGGTCAGTATGCCTGGACATCTGAGAAAAGGCCGCATCTAACCCGGGGGATTTTATTCCAGATGAGAGCCTCCTCTTCCGCCCAAGGAAACCTTTGCTTTAATGCACCAGAAAAGAAAAGTTTTCTTTCGGGATCCTGCCATCCTTGATGGCATCAATCAAGACGTCATGACCCGGGAACACCCGCTCCCCCTAGGCCCTAGTACATCTGATCGTGGGGTGACAGTGCCTCCTAAGTGATTTGGACAGCTCTCAAGAGCCTTTCCATCTCATCCAGGGGAAGTTTATACCGTGAGGTTCTTTTGGGTTCCCCATCCAAGTCCTCACCCTCAGTCTCCCTTTGGGAGTCTGAGACGGCACTGTCAACTTATTCCTCAACTTCCCTCTGGAACCCTCTGGATTCTCCCTAACCTGTGGGAGGAACAACCATTGGGTTAGGTGGAACACTCTGCTGTGCTGGTGAAAAGAGTGCTCTGGAGCTGAGGGCATTGAAACCTTTACAGAAGCCGCCAGATCTGCACCCTGTTCTGCTGCCTGTTTTCTAATGGCACCCAAACAGAGCTACGGACTGAGCTATCCAGGCCTTTAAAACACTCCTTACAAAGTGCCTTGAACCAGGAATTCCCCAAAGAGGCTCTACATGAAGGACACTTCCTCCAAGAGCCAAGGGGGGACCTGCTTAAGTCTTTCTGAGATACCGAAGCAAAAGAGAGAGAGCAGCATAAACTTTAAAAAGAAAAGAAAAGAACACCAGCACTACTTAAGAGGACCACCGGGAGTGCCCCCTCCTAGGATCAATCTCCACCTGGATCCCAGACGCACTGCCCTTCCCCCCGACCACCTAGGGGGAAAACACACCAGTGGAGCTACTGGTTATAAGGTAAGGGAACCCCTCTCCAGGGCTATTACCTTTGAGTGGCTGGTGCTGTTATCTCCAGGAGTTCTTGAAGCCTCTGCTTCGGACATTCTCCCATTGAGGAAGCGTGGTACGAACGTGCCTCCAACAGCTACCTGTGCAGACTGTAGAAAGAGAGGCTGCACCAGCCGAACGCTAGGTTCCCCTTCACGTGCCGCGTCCGGAACCGGAAGACGCGGATTGAACGAAGGGGTCCGCCCCCACCGGAACTGACGTCGCCCGCCTACCGGTCCGGCTTCCAGCTCCCAGCCGGCTGCATACACAGGGGGGCCCTGGACGCCTTCGTTCAGTACCCCACTGGGCGAAATGCAGGGATGAACCTCTCCAAAGACTTCCTGCTTTCCCCAAGCGAAGATTGGAGTGCGTGTAAAGGTCAGTCGAGTATTCAGCTTCCCCAGCCGACTGGACTGTTTGTTCCGTTGAAACACCCACGGGTGAATCGAACGGACGACCCCATAAACTTCCTGCTTCCCCAAGCGAAGTTTAGGGTATATGGACAGTACGAACACTTCAGCTCCCCGCCGATAGGACTGTCCCTGACCGACCGATAAATGGTCGGATAGCCGAACGAGGCCGGGGCTCCGCTCGGATAGCTTTCAGTTTCACCAACCGAATTCAGCCTTCAGGTTCCTTGGCGATGTCTCCCCGCCGGAGGAAACACCATAACTGAGGAACGAAGGGAGGAGGAGGCTTAAATCATGAAAATGAAGGCGGTGTTTCCTCAGAGGGGAGGAGCCAGTGTCTCTCTAAGGTGGCTGTCCTGAAAGACAATTGGGGAAAAAAACTAAAAAGAGCCCTTTATAGTACAAAAAGAGCAAATAATAGCTACTGTAAATATTACTTTCACAGTTCTACAGTAAAAAAATGAACCCCTTACAGTAGTGATTATCTGCTTTTTTTCTACTATGAAGAGCTCGTTTTAGTTTTTGTTAAGCCCATTATGTTACTAAACGTCTTAGACCTGGTTCACATCTATGTGTTTTATGGTGCTTTTTGCAGAAATGCACTACAGTTCACATCTATGGGACACGTTCACATCTGAAAGGGTCAGGGACTTTTAATGCACAATAGTGCTTTATTGGTTCATTATACTTCAATGGAGAAGCTGCAGAAAAGCATATAATGCATTTGTGCAGCAATTTTTGTTTTTTAATCTGCCCCAAAAAAATGCAAAAAATGCAAATTGCAGTAAAATCACGTGTGCAAAAATCAAAACCCACAGCAAAAAGCACTGCAGAAACAGATCAAAAGCAAACTGCATAGGTGTGTACCGAGTCTTATGCCGGCCACACTGATCTGTTTTCAGATGAGAATATTCAGATGAAAAATCTTTGTACATTCGCTGAATGAAAGAATTTTGTTTGAAATTTTCACTTGTTTTTAACATTCTGTTTTTAAAATGAATAATTACTGAATGAAAACTACATACACTATCTGAAAATTCCTTTGACTAAGAAGTTTTCTATTATTTCCAAATTTTCCCGTCACTGTGGTTGAAAATGACCATCAATTTGACCCACTATTTTTTTTTTAAGGTTATTAACCGATTAATCGAAACAATAATCGATTATGAAAATAATCGTTAGTTGCAGCCCTACTGTAAATGGCTACAGATGTTTACAAACTCCAATTACTTTCAATGGGGCTTGCCACCCTCATCTATTCACATGTATCCCCGCTGAGTCTCCCGTGGGTAGGTGCAAGTGTGAAGGGTGTGAATGAATCCAAAGGACTCAGCAATCACAGAGCGCACGCGCAGCACAATCACAGGACGATACCCATGTATGCCCTCCCGGCAAAGTAAGCCTGCGCTGTAGCCATCTTTCGGTTATAGCGCAGGCGGAAACTGGTTAAAGTGTATTTTTTCCAAAAACATTGCTTTTGGAAAGACCGCTGCGCAAATACTGTGTCATAAAAAATTGCAGCGATCGCCATTTTATTCTCTAGGGTCTCTGCTTAAAAAATAAAAATAAATAAAACGTGTGTGTGTGTGTGTGTGTGTGTATATATATATATATATTTGGGGGTTCTACATAACTTTCTAGCAAAACTAAACACTGATTTTTACATATATAAGAAAAGTGTCAGAATTTGTCCAGTAAGCAAGTGGTTAAAAATGGAAGTAAACTTCCATCTTTTGCTTTTACCTATAGGTAAGCCTATAATAAGGCTTACCTATAGGTAGTGTAAATTTCGTGAAAATGCAGCCAGTGAGCAATCCGTGATGTTTCTTTAGAGCCCTGTGCCATGTATAGTGGCTCCGCAAACCCGGAAGCAAGATGGGTGAAGATGAGAGTACCTGCAGCGCTATCACCTCAGCACTGGAGGGTCTTCATTTTAAAGTGATTGTAAAGTCTCTTTTTTTTTTTTAAATAACAAACATGTTATACTTACCTCCTCTATGCAGTTGGTTTTGCACAGTGCAGCCTGGATCCTCCTCTTCTCGGGCCCCTTTGCCGCTTCTGGCTCCTCCCTCCTATCGAGTGCCCCCTTAGGCAGCAGCTCTCTATGGGGGCACCCAAGCCGAGTCAGAGCTCTGTGTATCCTTTCCGACATGCAGCCCGGACCTGGCCCCGCTCCTCTCTCCCCTGAATTGGCTGACTGACAGCTGCTGGAGCCAATGGCACCACTTCTGTGTCTCAGCCAATCAGGAGGAATGTCCTGGACAGCTTAGACATTCGTGGACATCACTGAAGAGATGGAGCTCAGGTAAGTAATTAGGGGGTGCTGGGGAGGCTACTGCACACAGGTTTTTTATCTGAATGCATTAAGACAAAAAAACCTTCTGCCTTTACAACCCCTTTAAGGTAAGTGTAACATGATGTGCTAGTATGTGATGCATACTAGCACATTATGCCTTTAACTTGCAGGTACAAAGAAAAAAAAATTGTCCAATGATTTACAACTGCTTTAAGTGGCTGCATGCTATTGTTTAGTTGGGTGGCCAAAGCACAGCTGGCTCAACTGCCTGTTTTTACTGCTCGCTTATGTGAAAAGGGCCATTTCACAAGGGTAGCCAAGGGACGTCGATCTGTTTTTTTTTTTTTTACATTACAGCCAAATGACGTAGAAGACTTGCGCAGCAGATTGAACTCTTGCAGAGTGCGATAGGGTCACTGCCTGTTAAAAAAACTCAGTCAGTGGGACCGTGCTGCAACCAGAAGGGAGTGATGGATGCCTAGGGTTGCCACCTCATCCCTTTAAAACCAAACACATATTAAAAAGTGGTTGTAAACCCTTACAACCAACTTTGACCTACAGGTAAGCCTAGATTAAGGCTTACCTGTAGGTCCAAGAAATATCTCCTAAACCTATATGGTTTAGGAGATATTTACCCGAAGACAACCACCACTGTCTACGGTGCATGCGCCGTAGAGAGCGGCGTGCAGGTGCACTGGGCAGGCCGCGTCAATATGCCGCTTGTGTCGGCTCGCATGCGCGGGTGTGACGTCATCGCGGCTCCAGCGAATCACAGCGCCGGAGCAGCGAGACCCGGAAGTCGCTCCGGGATACATGGCAGCGGCGAAGAGGAAGACGGAGGACCGCTTCAGGGGCTTCGTTCTCAGGTAAGTTATTCATAATAAGCTAGTATGCTATGCATACTAGCTCATTATGCCTTTGCCTTACAGGGTGTTTCCCCCCCCTTTACTTCCTCTTTAAAGTGGAGTTCCACACAAATTTCTAATTCATTAAAAGCATTATTGCAGCATAATCATTGTGCACTGGAATTTTTTTTTTTTCCCTTAAAGGTTACCTGGATATTCCAGTTTCCAATTGAGCTTCCTGTCTCTGCCACCCGTGGATATGTCTGTCATATCCGTCAGCGCACTGTCTCCTAGGAGCTATGTGTCATAATTCCCAGGAGTCAGTGTAGATGGGCGCTGCTAGTTAACGTGATATTCCGAAACTGCACATTTATCTTCGTTGCCATTACAACGGGCGGGCACTTCCGACGCCAACGCCTGTTGTGAAGGCACCGTCAGAAGTGTACGGCGCAGCGAGCCGTACATACCACGCATGCAAACGGGTGGTGCATGCTGGTTGGTCTGCTGCACCGTAACCCTGGAAGATAGTGCTTGTGGGCTTCACATGCCCACAAGCAATATGGAACATGCCAGGGAGAGAAGAGTATAAGAAATCGTATGATTGGAAATTGAGCGGCGATCAATCTCTAAACTGTGAGTATTTCAAGAACTATATTCATCCATTTATTTATATTGGAACTCCGCTTTAAATTACACAGGTTCTGTAGATGATTAAGGTGGCAATTAAACTCTTTTCCTGATCTGCATTAAATTTGCCACAGAACCTGTGTAATTCATATGTGCACGGGATTAAAGGGATGAGGTGGCAAACCTCTGGATGGCACACATCCAGCCACACTGTTGTAAGACAATTGTTGCTAGCCCAGTGAATTGTATACTGGTCATATATACAATAGATCCATACAGTAGCGATCACAGAACTCTCCATTCTCTATGGCATAGGGCTTACATACCAGTATAGATCTATAACCATACCATGTTTATAGAAAACTGATAACATGCATCCTTCAGATAGGGAGCTACAACACTCAAATGGATCACGTGACACTCCTTTGCACTACGCTCTTCCTAACCTGCTAAGCTTTAGGTAGGGAAGCGGACCTGTTCCTGTCAGCCCCACGCACAGCCTGTCGCCTCTCCAACCAAAGAAAAGCATTTCTTACTTTTCACATCCTTGTCCGGGCCGCTCCTGCTACCCCGGGCCCCGGCCGGTAACCTCACTACTTTACACGCCATCTCCCTGGCCGGTGAACGACACACAATCCCGGCTACTGCACACTGGAGCCGACCAACCAGCCTCATAGGACTCCGCTTCCCCAGCAACCACGTGTGCGCTCCACTTCCGGGTCCGTCGCAGCGCTCCGGAGCTGGATGCTGCGTCACGTGACAGCTCAGCTCTGACTGGAGGGGAGGAGCCGAATTTCCTGCCAGGCTGTCTAGAGCCCTGGCACAGCTAGCTCTTTATTTTTTATTTATTTTTTTAAGTGGACTTGGCCCCGAATATATTTGGAACTGGAGAAAGAGTGACAGTTTGGGATGGAAAAGGCATGCAAAGCGAATACTGGGAATTTATAAGGTCTGCTTCTATAAGAGCAGGCTGAACTATAGCTTTCATTTTGATGTGGAATGTAGATTTTCTTTTAGTATTAGACATATTTTAGTAAAAATTGCAATGCTTTATTTAAGCATCAACCTGGAATTGAGAAACCCATTATTTACTCCTAAAGTAAAAACCAAATGTTATATTTTATGGTATTAAAGCGGATGTATACCCTGTGAAAAAAGGCCTAAAGGCCTGAACACACGATAAGGAAATCGCCTGAAAAATTTACGTATGAGGCACAATCGGTCAATTTTCTGATCGTTAGCATGGTGTTGACAGCCGATTCCTACTGTTTGGGCAACAAAAACCGTAGGTGCAAGCTAAAAAAAACGTTTACCATAGGTGAACACAACGTTTGATTTTTGTTTAAAGCGCAGTGCCACCCAGTTCTGTATTTATTAAAAGTCAGCAACTACAAAAAGTTTTAATAACACTTTTAATAAACACTCGCCTGTCCAGCGATGCAGGTGCCAGAAGCCTCGCTTCTGTCCCCTGCTGTCCGCGGCACCGGCTGTGACAGCTTGCGGCTTCACAGCCGGCTGCGCATGCGCAAGTCACAATGCGGGTCCTGAATGGCCGTGCAACCTTCTGGGACTTGTGACATGTCCCAGAAGATTGCAGGGAGGGGCCACCTAGGCGACTCCTCCTCTCCCCCTAAGTGACGGAAGTGGGAGCTGGGTACCTGTCAAAATTAGGTCCCCCCCCCCCAAAAAAAAATGACATGCCAACTGTGGCAAGTTAGGGGGGTAAGAAGTACTTAAAGCAGAAGTTTCACCTTTTAGGTGAAACGCTGCTTTAAGTAGTACAGTTTTCGTCTGAAAAAAAAAATCAGAAGCACAATACGCATGCTCAGAAACTACATTACAATACAATTCAACAGTGTTTTAGTAAGTTGAGTGATAATTTGGAAGTGATGTACAGCGTTGAATTGTATTGTAATGTATTCTTTCGTTTCCGAGCATGCATATTTTTGCTCTTCCAATTTTTTTTCAGGCGAAAACTATACTACTTAAAGAGGAGTTCCACCCAAAAGTGGAACTTCCACTTTAAAGTGGTTGTAGACAGCGGCGCGCAGGCGCACTGAGCGCGGCATTCTCAACGACGGAGCTGCCGCGTGTGTCGGCTCCCGTGCGCACGCGCGGGAGTGACGGCTTCGCCGAATGACAGCGGCGGAGCTGCGAGACCCCACCAAGAAGATGGATGCGGCGAACTACAGGGGACAGCGGCGACTTTGCTGGCTCCTGTGTCAGGTAGGTGACACATAATGGGCTACTATGCGATGCATAGTAGTCCATTATGCTTTACCTTTGCAGGGAATGAAAGAGGAAGTAAACCCATCAGGGCTTACTTCCTCGTTAGGTACTTCTTACCCCCCCTAACACATGCCTTCAATTCCGACTAGCATGCAACAAAAAGCAATCATTTGTCCGATATTCTCATTGTGTGCACGAGGCTCAAGAGATCTACAAAGTATTTCCTGAAACCCGAGAATGACAACCCATCATCAGTAGCCAATCTAGGACAAAGGCCAGGAAGAAGGATCACTCTTCCTCTTCACCACGGGGCCCCCATCGCCCAAGGAAACACTTGCTGGGCCTGTGGAGCGCCCTTATGGCCAATGAGTTAGACTGCAGAAACTGCCTAGGGAAAATTTCAATTTATAGAAAGTGGGAGAGTCTCCAGGTAGCATCCCTCCTTAGGCAAGTGGTTCAACACTACATATCAGAATTCACCACAGTCCTCCCAGTGCAGGGACCCTCTTAATCGCCACACCATGAGGCAGACCAGCGGAATATGCAAGAGCCATCTTCAAATCCTTCCATTTCTCACGTCTTGTCTTGGGTTACTCACCAGAGTGAACTACTCGTGGACAACAATGATATTTCTTCATCAGATGAGGAATTAGAATAATTGAGTTTCAGTTTTACGCTTGTACAATCCTACATGCGGGAAGTCAAACAAGCTGCTGGATGGGTCGGAACCTCCAAAGAAGGCTAAAGCCCCATACACACTATCTGATTTTCTGCTGATTTTTGTCTTCAGACTTACCAAAACCATGTAGTGCAAGGGCCTGCCTGATTGCATACAAATTGAAATGCCTAAGGTTTGACCTCATATTATACGGTTTTGGTAAATCTGAAGGAATAAAAAATCAGCAGAAAATCTGATAGTGTGTATGGGGCTTAAGAGTTATCTTCCTTCTCCAGAAGCTCAAATTTTACTTCCCTTTATGAAGAAAATAAAAGGTCTCAATAAATAGAAGCAGAAGACCAAAAAAAAAAGAAAAAAAAGATTCTTGCAGAATCGCCTCAGTAAACTATATCTTTTACAGGAAGCAGTAGTAGATGTTGCCTCTTGGTCTTCACACCATACCTTTCAGATAGATTATAGGATTGATCCAGATGTCCTGACAACCATGAAATTCAAATGATGAACAAATGACAAACTATCCAAGCTTCTATCAGCCATACAATAAAAAAACCTTTATGCATCTACCCACCCTGGCAGTTAGCCATTTATCACAGGGATGCTGCCATGTAGGTACCAGGAACATGGAAAATGTTATAAAACACTTACCGTCACTTTTCTTGCCTGGTGCCTATTAGGGATAAACCGATACTAAGCATTTGCACAAGTACTTATACAAATGCTCCAATACTTAAAACTGTTACCTCTGCAGAGCAATTTGAGCCCATACAAAATGAATGGGCTTAAATTGCACTCCAAAGAATCACATGCAATTTGAACAGGAATGTAGTGCAATTCCTGTCTGACTCACATGCCGTTTCCCGCACTGCAGGGGAGGAGGCGAGAGGGGCGCCAAGCCGCCAATAGTTTAGCAATGTTTATTTATTAAAAGGGTTGAAATACAACAGTACTGCACTCACAGACATTGCTGGTGACAGGCATAACATAAGCTCAGTGTGGAGCCCCCAGTTCAAAGTTCAGTCCCCATTAGAACCGCTAGAGAAAGGGCTGTGAAGCCGAAGCAGGAATCCAAGCTACGAGAAGATGCCATGGGAGACTCAATCTGTCAGAGGAGATTTCAGATGTACAGGATGCTGTGGCTGCAAGCCAAGTCTCCAAGGGGGCTGTTGGGGGTTTAGATTCTGAGTCATAGATAGTGACCTTGACCCTGGCTTGATTTTTTGGGCTCAGGAAGATCTGGGCCAGACTCTGCTAGAGATGGTACCAGGGTGTGTTTAGAGCCCCTGCAGGCAGATTGCTCCAGTAACAAGATACAGATAGGAAGTGCAAAGTGTACATGGAGGTCCCTGTGGACATGGGGAAGCCTCAGCTTCCCTTAACTGAGCTACAGGAGGTTCCAACAAAGAGAACGTAACAGTGATAGGGGTCTTAGGTTTCAGACTGCAGACAGTTGCTTCTGGGATACTAGATAGATGTCCCCAGAGCAACTAGGGTATTATGGGCTGAAATCACCCATTGGAGCAGGAATGCGCTCTGTGCGGTTGATTTACTAAAACTGGAGAATGCAAAATCTTGTGCAGCTCTGCATAGAAACAACCTTGGATCAGCTTCCAGCTTTTTTTTTTTTTTTTGGTCAAAACATAATTGAAAAAATTGAAGAAGCAAATTGTCTACCATGCACACCTGCACCAGATTTTGCACTCTCCAGTTTTAGTAAATCAACCCGTGTGTGTCCAGCTACGCCTCAAGTGAAAAAAGGCCTCAATACTCACAAACCTGGACAGCAGGTGCCGATAAGTTTCAGGCAGCCAGAGGTAGGCGGTTAGTGAAATTTTAAGACTGTGATATATGAGTAATATATCTTACAATGGGTTTGGAGTAATGTTGCAATTATATATAAACTTCTATACAGATACAATAATTTGAAGGGGTAGCACTGTGAGTAGTGTTGTGTAGTAGCTGGAGGCTTTTGCCTTAGTAACAGCAGCAAATTCTGGTTCTAGACTATTACTGTACATATACACTAGTCATTTGTTTACTATAATTCTTTGGGGTAGTGAAATGTATCCAAAGATTCATGTGGTGCTTCAGGAGCAGCAGCAAGATGAGGCTTCATTCAGGATAAATTGCAGAAAAGAGCAAGGAGCTCACGTATGCAGCACTCCACCCAATAAATATCAACTCTTCATACCTCAGCCTTAACTCCCACGTGGTAAACCCATAGTTGCAGGACATTGAAAATGGTGGCCAAAGGACCTATTGAAGCTTCAGAGACAAGGCCACATGCATGGCTGTGCCATAACTAACTAGCAAAGTACAGGCAGGTCTAGAAAGTACCATATGCAAGGCCCAGTGCCCAAAGGTGACATTAAATGTTATTGCCACATGTCCAAGCTAGTGAAGTCCATGTACAGCTTCCAAAGCTAGTGCTGAAAATCTGCCGATCCAGATAACTGCTATATAGAGTCAAGTTGAAGCATTGGTAGAGTAGAGAGTCTTAATTGAAGTCACCAAGAAAAAAAAAAAAAAAACACCAGTGTAACAAAAACTTTGATTGTTTACCAAGGTTAAAAGTCCAGCAGCAAAAGGATCAGTTAAACTTTTTTCATGGGAGTTGAAGAAAATGTGTCCAACCTCCTCGAACACTAACAAAAAAAAAAAAAAAAAAAAACGGGAGGCATGCTGGGTAGAGGAAGGGTTATACAGTGGCTAGCTTGCAATGTTTTCTGTTTCCCAGTGTCTTGACCTCTTGTTGCCAGTCTTTTTAACCTGACTGTAATAAAATCTCTGTCCTTTAATGAACAAAAAAAGAGATCTTGTCAGTGTAGCTCCTAAACAGAAAAATGTAAAAAGGATTATACTAAATGTGGACCCCTTTTGGAGACAATTGTATGCAATATCACAGAAGGCTGAATGGAGAATAATAACCAGCACCCTGGTGGTCAGGGCAGAATTTAGGAGGAGTTGGCAATCTCTTCGGGTGTTTGGTTTGCCAGGAGGAGCAATGTAACATATGGACAGGTGCCTGAACATTGCACACACATAAAATGTGAGCTCTGCGTGTAGCCGATAGACAACATGGTGCAGTTGGCAAATTCAGGCCAAGGTCACTTATTAGTTATACTGCCCACAACCCCCCCCCCCACAAAAAAAAAGATCTGACAACCTGTGGAATGCTGCCCCAACAACATGCTTGCTTAAAAACAGCAGCACATGGCCATTAGATAAAAGTTCACAAAGATCAACAATGACATTTCAGTGAAATAAAATCTAGCCTTTTAGACAAAGGAATAAATGCTTCATTTGATTTCACTTTGGAGGAGCTTACCATTGTAATTTTTTAGTATTAGGACATGGTGGAATGAGCAGAAGGAGAGTTGGCTTCTTTATGTATGACAAAGGGTCCTTACGCCCTCATTTTTTTTATTTTTATGACCTGATTTATCATAACAAACTTCAAAAATATCAATGGGTAAATATGTAAACACTACAGGCGATTCTTTAAAACAAACTTCAAATGGTGGAGTGAGAAGCAATATTTTCATGATTTCCTCTGCAAAAATCCCCCAGAAGGAAACAATTTTGTCACCTCCTTTTTCCAGTGGCAGCAAAAGGCTCTATAGCAGAGGTGTCCATCCCACAGCCCAAGAGAGTTCAGCATGCGGCCCTGGCATGTCTAGAGGGATACAGGGCAAGCATAGAAGGCATGGCGGCCGGAAGAGACAAGCTAGGCACTGGCATGTATGGAGAGATACCCAGGAACAGGCACGGCTGAAGGGATGCTGGAGCCAACCCCTGCACGCTCCTAGATATAGCCATGCGGCTGTGTGTTGCCCTTTCTTACTTTTATACTAAAAAAATATTACAAATAAAAATTAAGTTTTATTACTCAGAAAAGTACATTCTCTATATCAGCGATCGTTAACATGTGATTTGCCTGACTTTCTGCTCATCAGCTATACCAGGGATATGCAATTAGGACCTCCAGCTGTTGCAGAACTACAAGTCCCATGAGGCATAGCAAGACTGACAGCCAGAAGCATAACACCCAGAGGCAGAGGCATGATGGGACTTGTAGTTTTGCAACAGCTGGGGGTCCGCTAATAGCATATCCCTGAGCTATACCTTATTTGTTAGTGTATTTTATGTGTGGCCCAAGGCAATCCCTCTTCTTCCAATGTGGCCCAGGAAGGTCCAAAGGTTGGATACCCCTGCTTTATAGTAATGTGCCTACTTCACTCTCCCAATCAAAATTAATTATTTGTAATCCTCATGCTGCTAGCATTACTAAATAGACAGGAAAGTATATCATATTTGTTTTAGGGCTGGTTCACACCACAAAAACACCATATCCGTCCCAGATGCTTTTCTGCATGCGTGATTTTGATCCATTCTGGTGCGTTTTTGATCCAAGATGCATTCCAGGTGCTTATTATTTTTCCTGTTTTTTTTTTCCACTGGACTAGGGTTCCAGTGCGTTTCAAATGCATTTTATTGTGTTCCAGTCCAGTCCAATGCAGGAAAAATGCAGCATATTCTACCTTTTTTTTCTGGAACTGAAAAGCCCTGGAGCTGCAAGCACTGGTGTGGACTATGCCATTGGAAACCATATAACCTAATTTCCATGCGTTTTTGATGCAGAAAAAAACGCACTGGACTGCATGTGGTGTGAACTGGCCCTTTTCATTTTTTTTTTATCACATTTCTTCAGTTACTTCCTAGTTTCTTGCCTAGGTAAATTATGTCATACATCCCAGAAGCCTTTAAGAGGAGAGGAGAGGAGAAGGTATTCCTAGCTAAGTACATTTTCCTGCACACATGCTTGAGCTAAGGGCAGATGAATTACAGGAAGTAAATGTTACATGAATCATCTGCACTCAAGATGGCAACGGGCAGAAATTCTAGGGGGTGTTTTTCAAAGTGATTTCTCAACAAATTAAAATCATAGAGACATGGATGGATGGGGGAGTTTGCTTTGAATATTAAAAATGAATTAAATTGTGTTTTTGGCTTGTGGTGCTCAGATGCAGTGAAGATCCGCTTTAAGGTATGGCCACTTTGACATATAATTCTTATAAATGTAACTTTTTCAAAAAATACTTATTTATTTCTTCTGGGGTACAGTGCTCCTTTAACGCAACACCGCAATGTGAACATTTTATACTGGAGGCTCAATTCACAATGCTAAAAACTAGGGTTGCACCGATGCTGAGTATTTTCATGAATACGCATGAAATTCCTCCGATACCTATGTGGTGCGATTTGAGCCCATACAAAGTGACTTCAGCCTGGGTTCACACACGAGCGGTGTGGGAAACTGCATGAGATTCAGACAGTAATCACACCACATGCCTTTTTCAGTGCAATTTCAAATCACACCACAAAAAGGTATCGGTACTTGGTTTTGGCAAATACTTGACCGAATCAGTACTGAAAAAAATCTGGTATCAGTGCAACCCTACTAAAAACACTAGGATAAGGATTCTTTAAAAAAAAAAAAAAAAAGTGAGTTATTTTTAGCATGACAATCAAATAATTTAACACAAAAGACTACTTGATAATGTCAAGGATTTTAATTATAGTCTTTTAGTATGTGTTCATTAAAAAGGTCATATGGAACATCCCTTTAGCATGTACTAGCAGCCAAGTTTTCACAAGTCAACACTAGTTGTGGCCCAGCATCACACAATGACTAAATGTACCTAACAGCACAGAAGCAGAATTCTGTACTATAGGCAGGTGTGGATGGGATATAAATGGTAACCGGTGGGGGCTCATAAAATTTGGGCCCCTAATTATCTCTCTGATGTTTCAGTCACGCTGCAACTGAGCCGTTTACTATCCTAGTCACTACTGCCTAAACGTGTGAAAATAAAACACTTATGTAAGATGTATAACATCTTTTAATTAGGCGTTAATTTGAATTATTTGTCAAAGATGGAGCAGTAGGAACAGAACATTAAGTAGAAATAAAAGATTACAAATGATTGCTTTAGACCATCTTACTCAAAGTGTGTACATAAAACCAATAAAATAGATATGATCTCTTTATATCTTTGTCCCATCTTTCAATGTACTGTAACAGCGCCTCTGAATAGCACAGAGGATAAAACAGTGTCCAGTGGCTTCTCTTTTAAGATACATATATATATATATAAATTTATATATTTCCCTGCTACAATTCCAGGCTTCCAAACAAAGTGACTTATAGTGCAATCAAACTATAGGATAACGAATCTATTAGCTCAGTAAACCCTCGTCAGTGCTGGAAGGAAAATATATATATATCCTCTCCTTCCACTGGGTGGGTTTTGCCCATGTAAAAAAAAAAAAAAAAAAAAAAAAAAAAAAAAGGCTCTGTGCTGATCTACCAATTATTAAAAAGAATGGTATGCTGGGCTCCTGGTTGAGCTATTGGTGAGGGTGATCAGAGATGAATGCTGAGTGCTGAATGCCCCTTGGCATGAAGAGGTTTAGGAAAATATCCCAAGACTGACCAATATCTACTTAGAAAACCCACTAAGGCTGATATCGTCTCCTTGCAGTAAGGCGTCCCCAGGAACGAGGTTGGAGGAGTTTTCTGGGCTCTGAAGGGATAAGAAGTCTGAGATGTCTAAAGATGATGGTGTCCAAGGTTGTAAATCCGTGGGGTGCAAGTGTCCACTGTTGCCTTCGCAGGGTGATGGAGTGGCTACAATGTCAGGAGGGGGTGGGTCAGTCTTTGGTTTGGGGACAGGGTCAATCTCTGAAGGTGAACATTTTTTGGCCTTGGCAGAAGTCTCTTTTACAGAGTCTCTACAGGCACACTGACACTGGCAAGACTCCTCTTGTTTTATAATGATGACAGGCAGGCTCAAACCAATCTGCTGTACGGCATTGCCTGGAAATACAAACACAAACACAGTAATGAAAATGGTGGAAATATCCATCAAGTAGCCTTATTTTCTAACAATTATTGTACTGTATAACCCATGGAGCACACAATTACTATGTAACAAAAAAGACAAATATTTTAAGATTTAGTATTATAACAAATCAATACCCAAACAATAATATCAGTAACCTAAATCATCAAAAGCTAGCCAGACTAAAAAAATACACACTTCTGATAATTTAAAAACAATATAGTGGTAACTGCAAAAATTGTCATGGAGTTCCTGTGCAATCAAATCAGTCACCTTGTGAGAACTTTAACAGATATAACAAAGATACTAAAAAGGTAAATTTTTTTGTCTTAAAATAAAAAAAGATGTTATGGTAACCTGCTCTGTGCAACGATATTGCAGAGTGGTCCCTTACCTCTTCTGCAGTCCCCTGCCAGCGCTGTCCACTCCTTTCTCTCAGTGCCCCTTTCGCAAGCTGGGTGCTATGGGAGTACCCGTGCTAGTGCACTCCTGAACAGAGTTTTGAGCGTCAATAGATAAACACAGCACCGGTAAGCCACACTCTTGTTCCCTCCTCACAGGAGTTTGACTGACAGCAAAAGGAGCCCATGGCTCCCGGCCCTCAGTATATAGGTCGTTTTTTTGTTTGTTTTTTAACCTTAATGCAATTAAGGTTAAAAACTATTTTGAATTTAGAAACACTAGGGGGATTGAACAGGGTGAAACACTGTTGCTTAGTACAAAGATAAATAAGACATGGGGGTAAAGGAATATTAAACCTTACTCCACTCTATAATCAATATGAAACAGTCCATATTTGGTGGGACCATTCATTAATGCCTGTTTAAGACTGTTTAAAAGGCTGTCTCAGTACTGCACATGTTAAGGAATACTGTCAGGCGTCTAGTATAACAGAATACTAACAGATCAGCCATGATTTTTATTGGGCATTGGTTTGTGCCACCCCTAACATCCCAACTGAACCGATATTGGTTTACTGATCTCCCTTGCAGTCATACAGGATTAGTTCAATTGATAATCTATCCTACACAATGCATAAACTCAACTGTCAATAATGTCCTGTATCCATTTAAAGTTTTTAAAACCTATTCATTGCTATGCTCGTTAGTTAGTGCTTGGAGAAGTGCACTTGGTATCAATCTGAATTGGACAGGACCTGGCACGAGGAAGCATTGTCTTATGCAGCTCCTACTCCCTCTGTGGCCACCTGCTTCCTTCACGGCAGACGTCGTCGGCTCCTGCTCCATGCACTCTGATGCTTTGGGCTGGTGAGTCGGCAACCCATTGATCGCGATCTGGGCTTGCTGGTCCACCATCCCAGAGCATAGGCATGCTCTTCCCTGGTTTGAGGTTGCAGACCACATCAGAGGGCACAGGCCACAGGTTGAGCCTGCTTGCACTAGATGGTCTAAATATGCTAGAGCAGGGGTAGGCAAACTTTTGAGCACAGTGTGCCAAAAATGTTTTAAAAGAAATTGAGCTTACCGATTTTATAACAAAAAATTGTTAACTTCACACTCTCAATCACGAAAATGATTTTTTGTAAAGTAAATGCTGTAAACTACTTGAGTAATAGTAACTAATTAACATCCTGCACTCTCATGCCTTAGATCAGCCCCAGGTCTTGTACCTCCAGTCCTCAGATTAGCCCCAATTCCTGCACCTTCACACATCAGATCACTGCACCCCACTGAAAATCTGTACCCCACTGCACATTTGCCCCACCTATGTACCCCCTGCTCATCTATCCCACTACTGTAACCCCCTGCACATCTGCCACACCACTGTACCACCCTGTTCATCTGCCCCCAACAATGTACCCCCTTTCTCATATGCCCCAACAAATCCCTGCACATCTGCTCCACTGCTGTACCCCCATGCTCTTCTGTCTCACCACTGAACCACCTTCTCACCTGTCCTAACACATATCCCTTTCACATCTGCCAACACTGAACCCCCCTGCTTATCTTTTGCACCACTGTAACCCCCTTCTCATCTGGCACAACACTGGACTCCCATGCTCATCTGCCCTATCACCCTGTACTGTACTCTGTCTCCCCGCTGAACCTCCTTCTCATCTCTCCCACCACTGTACCTCCTGCACTTCTGCCCATCCACTGTACCCTCCTGAACCCCCTTCTCATCGCTCCCACCACTGTAACTCCCTTTCTCATCTGCCCCACCACTTTACCTCCTGTACATCTTTCTCACCTCTGTACCTCCCTGCTCTTCTACTCCACATCTGTACCCCCCTGCTCCTCTGCCCCACCACCGTAACCCCCTGCTTATCTGTGTACCAATGTACCTCCTTTCTCCTCTGCCCTGCCACTGTACCCCCTGCACAACTGCTCCACCTCTGTACCCCCCTGCTATTCTGCCCCACCAGTGTAACCACCTTCTCATCTGGCCCATCACTGAACCCCCCCTGCTCCTCTGTCCTACCACTGTAACCCCCTTGCTCTTCTGTCCTACTGCTAAACCCCCTCATCTCTTCAATTACTGTACCCCCTGCACATCTGTCCAACCATCGTACCCTCCTGCTCTTCTGTTCCACCACTAAACCCCCCCCCCCCCCGGTCATCTGCCACACCGCTGTACCCTCCTACCCATCTGCTCCACTGCTGTAGCGTCTTCTCATCTATGATATTCGCGATATGCAGAGTGGTGCAAGGAAGCAGAGATGAGATACATCTACCTGTCCTGGCACACTCATCCCCGCTGATCCAGCTTTAGCATCCAGCCCACATGCTTGTATGGGATGTCACATACAAGCATAAGGAATGGATACACAATGATAAGCTCAGATCAGGGGCATTTTCTGAAAGCAGTGCAAGATTGGGCCCCCGCAGTTGGGCACAGCAGTAAAACTAGGTGTGATTTTCATTGTGCCGAATACTGGCTGTGGCTTAAAAGGGACACAGAGTGCAGAGGGGTTCAGTAGTAAGTGACGCAGAGGTAAATGACACATACACGTAAATTATATATATATATATATATATATATATATATATATATATATATATATATATATATATATATATATATACACACACACACACACACACACACACACACACACACACACACACACACACACACACACACATTTTTTTTTCTTTTTTTCAACAAAGTTCCCAGAAGCTCAACAGTAATTCCACAAACCGTCACCTGATTGTAGTTTTCTCAATCACAGTGAAATCTCTTCTTTGTGAGATTGGTAATGGCAACCAAGCGAGTCATCTTCCTCCAGATGGTGGGTGAGACTAGCAGGACTGTGATCGGCTTTGACAGTGGCCAATCACAGTCCTTCTCCTGGAAACAGGGACCGCCCCCCCCCCCCCCCCCCCCGGCAGAACTGTTCCCAATCTCTTCCCCCATCACAAAAGCTGACGATCACAGCTACAACAAAGTTAGAGAGCCAAACAATGTTTTGCCTTGTTTACAATGTGTGGGGGCACAGTGCCTTCACCCAGTGTAGGTGTGGCATGGGGAATTGTGAGATTTGGAATGCATTAGCTTCTCCCTGACACTTCCCTGCATTGCTCTGCTGTTGGGGAGGGAGTAGAGTGGCAGCAAAAAAAGGGCTTCGTGTGTCGGGGGTTGCCTACCCCTGCACTAGAGTGTACTGCAATCATCCAAAGTCACAGACACAGTATATTCAGCTAGAAGTAGAAGCTGTTACAATTCAATTTAGTAAAAAGAACATACCATGTATTCTTAGCAACACAGAGTAAGATGCAAAACAAAAGTAATGCAACAACATATATGACAGAAAAAAAAAAAAAAAAACAACGTACCCCCTGTGCCTGTCAATGGAACCGTAGTAGTGAAGTACACCTTCTCCACCTTTGGAGCTTGCTGCTGTAAATGAGAAGAAATAAATCTTAATTTAAAAGTCGGACAATCTATACAAGAGGGAATTCAGTATGTTTTTAGACAGGTGATACACCTTGGTAAAGTTTTAAAGGAGCAACTTCATTTCTAGTGTCCGCCTTCCAAAAACATGTCTTCCAGCATCTCACCTTAGTTTGAAAGCGTGCAATAGTCAGTTCAATCTTGTGGTAAGCTGTATTTGTAGGACAGCTGTAAATATGGCTCACCCACAGGAACTAGTGTGGCTGCAGTGCTCATGCACACTAAGAAATGAGGACTGTTTAAAAGAAAGGCTGTGTGGCACCAGGCAGGGATAGGGAGGATGGCTGGACCAGGGATAAAAGTAAATATTTCATTGAGCAGGCTGCAGCCAGGGGAGAGGAATTTATTAAAAGGACATGATCTAGTTTATATACACTGCTAGTAAGAAAATAAAAGCACAGTTTCAAGTATCTGTTCAGGCTGTAGGAAGGAGTTAAACTACAGGACATGCGGGCAACGCAATCACAGCACATTACATAAATCCTTCTGAGTCACAGTTCTTCAGTTGCATAAAAACAAGCCTGGGAAATGTGCCAACTACAGACTGAGCTTTGCTCACCTAGATTAATAGAGCATAACCTGGATGACACCACTCCAACCCTACCCAGTACAGGGTGATAGGTTTATGACTCCACCCTACCATTATGACATGAATCATTTCCCATGCCATAAGATGCTGCATTTGATAATCAGCCATCTACGATATCACTCACAATTGTTTTTCCAATACATTTTAATATATAGTCTAAAATATTTAGCGGAATTAATTATGCATTATAATACCACCCCCATCTAAAAAAAAAAAAAAAGTTCAGAACATTTTACAACTTGCCCAACTACCCTTTCCTGTGGACTCCAAAAGACTGGCTCAAAATTTGCCACAACTTAGGCTAGGTTCAAACCTATACATGTGCAGTTGATGCATTTTCAATGCCCCTTTTCCAGTGCATTTCTTCTTGTGTTTTTATTGTGTTTTTCATGTGTTTGGAGTCTTGCGTTAAGGTTGCTAGGAGGAGGTGTCTGTTGTCATGTGGGAAAATGCATCAAAAACACATGTACATGCATTTTTCCTGGGATTCCATTGAAGTCTATGGTGCCAAAAAGGGCCATGCTGTGTGTAAAAAAGTCCCTGCACCTTTCCAAAAAACTGCAATAGATGTGAAAATGATCCATAGGAACTAATGTTAAATGAAGTTCATTTCTGCAAATGCACTAAAAAGCACATAGGTGTGAACCTGGCCTTAACCACTTGCTTACTGGGCACGCACTTAAACCCCCCTCCTATCCAGACCAATTTTCAGCTTTCAGCGCTGTTGCACTTTGAATGGCAATTGCGCGGTCATACAACACTGTACCCAAATGAAATTTTGACTATTTACCAAATACAGCTTTGGTGGTTTTTTTTTGTGGTATTTGATCAACTGTGCGATTTTTTTATTTTTTTTTATTAACCACTTGCTTACTGGGCACTTAACCCCCCCTCAGTCCCAGACCAATTTTCAGCTTTCAGCGCTGATGCATTTTGAATGACAATTGCGCGGGCATACAACACTGTACCCAAATGAAATTTTTATCATTTTTTTTTCCCACAAATAGAGCTTTCTTTTGGTGGTATTTAGTTACAGCTCGGAGTTTTATTTTTTGCTAAACAAACAAAAAAAGATGCAAAAAAAAAAACATGTTTTAATAGTTTGTTATAAAATTTTGCAAACGGGTCATTTTTCTCCTTCATTGAAGTGCGCTGATTAGGCGGCACTGATAGGCTGCATTGGTGGGCACTGATGGGCTGCATTGGTGGGCACTGATGGGCTGCACTGGTGGGCACTAATAGGCACAGATAAGTGGTACGGATGGGTGGCACGGATGGGCACTGATAGGTACCACAGATAGATGGGACTGATGGGCACTGATAGGTGGCACTGATAGGTGGCACTGCTGGGCACTGATGGGCGGCACTGCTGGGCGGCACTGGGGTGCAGCACCTTTGAGGCAGATTGTGGGCACTGTGGGTGACACTGTGGGCACTATGGGCACTGACGGGGGGGCACTTACTTTTGCTTTTACTTTTACTTCAGGATGGCACTGCGGGAGGCAGGTGGGCACTGGCAGGTGGCAGGTGGTCCCTTGTATTGATGGCCGTGATCGGGACTGATAATAGCCGATAATAGGAATAATAGCCGATTACCGGCTCCGTTCTATCACATGATCAGCTGTCATTGGCTGTCATTGGCTGACAGCTGATCACGTGATAAGGGGTCGGGATCGACCCCTTGCACGAATCGGTGATCAGGCGAGTCTCATGGACTCGCCGATCACAGAGCGCGCCGCGCGCGCCCCTCAGGGGGCGCGCAGGCCGCTCGTACACGGGACGACGTCAATAGACGTAGTCCCGGAAATGTAGGTCCGCGCTAATGCCGTCATTTGGCAATAGCGCGGATCCCAAGTGGTTAAAAAGACCGAATTTCTTTAAAAAAAATTTTTGTTTGTTTTAAAATTTTATAAACAGGTAATTTTTGTCTGTCATTGATGTACGCTGATGAGGCAGCACTGATGGGCACTGATGGTTGGCAGTGATGGGTGGCAGTGACGGGCACTGATCGATTACACTGGTGGGCATTGATAGGTGGTACTTGTAGGCATCGTTAGGTGGCACTTGTGGGCACTGTTGGTCGGTATAAATGAGGCATAATTGCCTCTTCCTCTTAGGGACCGATGTACCTTTAAGATAAGCGGGTGATCGGCTTTTTTTTTCTCCTTCGCTGTCAGTGTGAGGGAAAAAAAAAAAACGATCACTGAGCTTTTGTTTACATGATGTGATCAGCTGTCATTTGCTGACAGCTGATCACATCGTAAGGGGCCGGGGCGGGGACCGGCCCCTTACTCAGATCGGTGATCAACCGAGTCTCGGTGATCACAGGGCGGGTGCAGAGAGCGTGCACAGGGGAGGCCGGAATTCACATCCGTGCTGTGGCCGTAATTCGGCCATAGCGCGGATGTCAGGTGGTTAATTAACTTTTTCACAGATCTGATTAACAGAAAAAAAATCAAATAACTTGACAGTCACGAGACTGCCGCCATTGTTGCTTCGATCCGAGCCTCTCCTATCCTGCGGAATTCTCTACCCCAATCTGTCCGACTATTTCCTACTCTATCCACATTTAGGCAATCCCAGAAAAAACTTATTTTCAGAGGAGCCTATCCCGCCTCCACCTAACTGTGCTTTTATTTTTTTCATCAGCTCATCCACCCCAATTATTACCTTTTGTATTACTTAAACCTCTCTCTTAGATTGTAAGCTCTAATGAGCAGGGGCCCCTCTGAATCCTCCTGTATCCAATTGTATTGTAACTGTACTTTTTGCCCTAATGTTGTAAAGTGCTGCGCAAACTGTTGGCGATATATATAAATCCTGTATAATAATAATGTGCAAGGAACGATGATGGCTGTGGAAGGGAGGGGAAGGGCGGTGGGGGGATGGGCATATATGACGTGCAAGGAGGGAGCCACATCGCAAGTAAATAATTTATGGAAAAAAATAACATTGCAAGTAAGAAATTCAAATTCTTGATGTGCGTTGATCTGCAATCCTTTAAGTTAGTGATAGGGTCTCTCTACACTACAAGAAAGAAGGCTCTTTGATACTTACAGACTGATCAGGATTTGTTGTGGTCCCGTTTAAAAGCCACTGCAGATTTTGCTCATTCATAACTAAACTAGGTTGCAGCAAGCCTGTACTAGGAGTCTGTGTTATGGTTATTGCAGGGTTGCTGCTCAACACATTGCTGGCATTGGAAACTGCAGCCTGCACCAGCGTTGGTAGAACAGTATCTGAAGAGGTTCCTACAGGCAAAGTAGGGCCAGCAACCACAGTCAAGCTTTCCACTAAAGATTGCGAGGTCTGTTGGGTTATGAAGTTGTCCTGGGTAGAGATTTGGCCCCCGTTATGGATAGGCACTTTTAGGGGCTGGGAAACTGTACAAGACACAGATCTTGTTGATGGAGTCCCACAGCCAATGGTTCCGTGTGGCAAAGACATGGTAGTTGTGCCAGGAGTAGTAGGTAAAGGATCCTCTGACACAGCTGGAGGATTCACAAGAGGGGTGACCAGAGATGGTGGAGGTTCAGTAGCACTGTTCTCTCCTGGGTCTAAAGCCTGCGAGTCTGAAGTCCAGGTTTTTAACAGCACTTCTAGGGAAGAGAGGTACACAAAATATCATAATGTAATACTACTATCAATATAGTTCATATAACAAAAGCAACAATTATGTTGAGCCATTACAGCTATAAATGCACAAAACGATAAGATAATCAGTAAATATATAGGATGCTCTTAGCCTGATACATTTTTGCACCGGGATAGTATGCAGATATAAAGTCAGCATTTCCTCACAGTTCCTGTTGTACTGACATTGCCACAACAAAACTCACATCACATCAGGTGGCCTGATCACCAAACATATGGGCAAGCTTTGCAAAAAATTTAGGACCCACATTCGTCCAGATTTGACTTACCCAGCATGCTGTCCAAAACACATAGGAAAATAGCAGATGCCAAGATATTTGCAGACCTTTTATTGCCTTTACAAAGTTCTCAGTATCTTGGAGGCCAGTAGAAGCAGAACATAAACTAAAAAAACTAAAAATAAAAACTAGAAATTTTGTCTTACCAGTAAAATCTGTTTCCTAGAACAGTGTTTTAGAAACTTTTTTTCAGTCAAGGCACCCTTTAGAATTGCACACAATCCCAGGTCACACCACTTTGAGGACTCAATCAAACCAGGAGGCAGTGGCTGCAGCCCTTTTTTTAATTTGTATTTTTTTTATGTGGGGTAGTGGCAGACACCCCCCACCCATCTAGGGTCATCCTGATTTTCCTGATATTCATTTTCTATTGCTCAGTTCGCATTCTCTGCGACCCAAGCCCACCCTATTTTGAAGCCCATTAGAGCCTCTGGCTGTAATCAGGTGCTTCAAACCCACCCCCCCCCCCCCATTGGAATTTATGCTTCCATAGTCCCGCAAGAAGGGTCACCCCCGTCCTGCAAGCGTGTGTGAATCTGAGCACACACACTTGTTTGCACATTCCTACATGTTGCATTTTTTAACTGAGCTGCTCCATGCATGTAAAACACAAGAGGGTGCCGGTGTTCTGCCAAGAACTGTCCCCCCCATCGGATAGTGTCCACCTCCTACTGCGCAGGCGCAGCGTTTGCGCAGTATGGAGGACAAGGAGACGCCGAAAGTCTCAGAAGATGAACGGCGTCTGCGCACTTAATAGTACCTTCTGCCCCGAGTCCAGGTTCAAGCCCCACCATGCAAGTGGACATACGGTATGCACTTAGTAACAAGCCGCTTCGCTCTGCAATCTTTTATTCTATGTCCACTTGGATGGTGGGGCTTGAACCTGGGCTCAGTGCGCAGGCACTGTTCATCTTCGGAGACTTTCGGCGTCTCCCTGTCCTCCGTACTGTGCAATCTCAGTACAGGGCAGACCCTATCCGACGGGGGACAGTATTCGACAAGACACCGGCATGATTGTTTTTTAATTTGCCCAACACCACAACACATGTTACTCGGTACCATGTGTTTTAGGAGGCGTAAACGTATGGGCATTTGCTATGTGTGTTGGGTTGTCATTAGGAATTAGTGGCACCCACACATGTCTGCAAAAGGTAGCACATTTTTGTACAATACGGGAAACCATGCAATTTCACACCTGTTATCGCACTGCACCTGGTGTGAATAAGCACAAATGTACTCTGTGGGGTAGAGTTCTGTAGGTTGTAAAACCCCCTTCCCCCAAATCCCCCCTTTTAGCACAACCCCACTAAATCCCCTTGCCTAACAACCCCCCCCCCCATATTACTCTACCAGCACAACTGCCACAAATCCCCTTTACAACAAGTGACAGCAGCTGAAAGGGGGAGAGAGCCAGGGGGGTGTGTGGGTTGTGCTCTTCATCTCCTCAACCCCCCACCCCCCCCAAGCAGCTGTCCTTCCTGTACATTTGAATTGGAGTGATCCTCTGTTAACTGTAGCAGAGAGCAGGGGGAGGTGCAGTAAGAGCTCTCTGCCTCCTCCTGTGCACAGAAGTTAACTGTGCTCTCTCCATCCTGTAGCACAGGAGCTAACAGAGGATCGCTCTGATCGAGCTGTTGCCGCGACACCCCTAAGGACTCCTTGCAGCACTCTGGTTGAGAAACACTATCCTAGAATACAGTACAGGACACTACAGCTGAGTTATCTGCATCACCTTCGGGTGATTGGACACAAAAGAAAAAAAGGAAGGCTGCAGAAATGTCTCCCTATATAATACCTCCCAGTCCCAGATAACCTGCAATTATACCAAGCAATAGAGAGAACATAAGTATGTAGGGGAGGGTCCTGTACTGTACTCTAGGAAATGGATTTTACTGGTAAAGTCATATATTCTATTTTTTATATGAAGACAATACAAAAAAAATAATGCATACGCTAACAATTGCCTCATTATTACATAACAGTAATAAGAAAAGTCAGGGCCTGTATCAAGTAGAAGAAACCAAATTGAATTAAGTCAGCAAAGTAGACAAGTAACATTCAAATCTTAAAGCGGCAGTAAACCCGCTATTTTTTTTTTTTTTTTTTTTTACACCTGCAAAGCAAAAGGCATAATGAGCTAGTATGCACCGCATACTAGCTCATTATGAAATACTTACCTTAGAACGAGGCCCCGACATTTGGCCCGATCCACGCCGAGGGAGCCGACATGCTCCCTCGGCGTTTCTTCCGGGTATCGCGGCTCCGGCGCTGTGAGTGGCCGGAGCCGCGATATCGTCACTCCCGCGCATGCGCACGGGAGATTTCATTCCGGCCGGCTGGACACTGCCGGATTTTCAGGCCGAGAATCCCCTTGTGCGCATGCGCCGCTGCAGTCAGCGGCGCATACCGAGGGGAATACCTCCTAAACCGTACAGGTTTAGGAGATATTTTTTTTACCTACAGGTAAGCCTTATTATAGGCTTTCCTGTAGGTAAAAGTACCAAAAATGAGTATACAACCACTTTATAATCCCAGATCTAGAGAAACTAGAGTAAAAGGGCTAGAAACCCAACGATTGTATATCTTGTCCAACATTTGTGGTGTTTTCCAAAGTTCTAAAGTCAGCTTACATCAGCCTTTCTCAACCTTTTCAACACAGAGGAACCCTTGAAATAGTTCTCCGGTCTCGGTGAACCCCTGCTAAAAATTACAAATCTACAACTCACGATACATTAGTGTGATGGTCAGTGGGAAGAATTACCTCCTTACAGATAGCTAAAAAGATCAATGGTGTCAGTCGGAACTTATCTGAGAGGCAGAAAATGCCCAGTGCTGAAGGAATCCCTAGCAACCTTTGGAGGAACCCTAGGGTTCCACGAAACCCTGGTTGAGAATCACTGGCTTACATTGTAGTAGGCTAGCATTGACTGTTTGCAGCCAAGTATTACTTGAGGGGGGAAGAGGAACCTTTCCATGTTTCGTGTAGAAATAAAGGATTCGCAACAAGCCTTTCATGTATTTAAAAATAGGAATATCGCCAAATTTACCTAGTAAATTATAGTAATTATAGACAAAGGGACAGCTCTAGAAACAATATAGGAAGACAGCTGTAGCACCACAGCCTCAAAAGGACTGAAGGGCCATTTTGTGCAACCTAATCAGTGTGAAGTGAGTGTGGTGGAACAGCTTCAATTAAGCGCAGAGAAATACACAGATATTAATTTATATAAAATATTTAACTCCTTGGGATAGCCATCTCTGTGTGTCAAGAATGGAATGGAAAGCAATTCAGGGAAAGAAGGGTTAGACCACAATGGATTATTTGGGGAAGACGACCAGTGGTCAACAAAGTAAGTTTTTGTGCCCGGAGAAAAATAGAGAGGGAGGTGTGCAATATAGTAGTACCAGTAATCGGGGGCACCTGTAATCGGAGGCCTGTATATAATGTACATACAGATGGAATATGGATGGCTAGGGGTTAAATTGCTACAGCAAACAATAGCGGTGAAAGTGGCCATCCTTGCCGCGTACCGCGGTGAACTGGATTTAAGCAATTATGCGGGAGCCATAGAGTTGCGGCAAGCACATCAGGTAAGGCCACTAAACGCTGTTGAAGGCTTTAAAAGAATCTAAAAACAATGTTACACATGCACAAGAGTACTGGGGGTACTGTCGATTTTTGGAAAAGCCTATATTACATTATTCATTTGGGTATATCTGCTAGGAATGAAACTCCCCTGGTCACTGCGCACCAGGTGTGCACTCACTTTGTGTATACGATTAGCCAAGACCTTTGCTGGAATTTTAACATCCACATTGTCATGGATTTTGAGCTGCAGGAGAACCATTCCCTAGAGAACTCTGTGTTTTAATGTGTTCTTAAGTTATCCAGAGCTGGTCACTAGTTGCTTGTGGCTACTTATGCAAGTTAGTGCGGGGAACCGGACTGTCTAAGGAGGTCATTGTTATGATAATAGGACTAGCTCTACTGTGTAAGGTGATCTTTGTCTGAGATAATGGGAGTAGCTCTTATCTGATGGTTTGCTGTATAATTTCAGTGCGTTTCTAAAAATAAAGCAGTTCATTTTCTGGTGTACTCCAAGACTGGTGTTGTCTGGTCCTTGGGGTTTCTATAGCCAGATCCATTGGTCTCGTGTTTCAGGATATGGGAAGCAGCTTCTTGGCAGAAATACCCAACAGGGTGTCCGGAGTCCGTTGCACCCATTATTCAAAAAGATGGGACGATAGGAGTCCCACCTAGTGGGGTCTTAATGCGGTTTTAATAGAAGGACAATGAGTGCCTCTCAGAGGATGGGATGACCCCAGCCTCCAGAGTTTCAACAAAAGTTTTAAGGGATGTGGACTGAAGAGGGGATTTAAATTTGACATCGCTTTCAGCTGGAAAGCCACCCAAACTAGGCGTTTTGTGGGAAGGCAATTACGGTATGGCAAATTTCATCACTAGATATGGGGCTGTCTAAATATGCTTGTGGGAGTAAGGAATGGAAGAAGACGCTCCCCAAGTAATCACAAAGTTACTCATCAGCATATTGTACCATAGAGTTGTACAGGGAGGAATAAAGGGGCCTGAAGGCATCCAGAACCCTGTGAGGTAAGGTGCTTAAGGTAGCCGTGGAAGTCAGAATTCAGAGAATGTAAGTGGGGGCATAATCTGGCAGGGCCAAATACGCCATGAGATGGCCCGCTTTGTTACCCTACTCAAATATTTGCATTTTCTTTTTGGTTAGATCCAAAAGGCGAAGTTCAAATGCTCTATGTTTGTGGAGCCAATCAGTGGGTGTCAAGGATCAGTAGAGTAATGTCTGGAACAGAACGGACTCAAGCTCCTCGGTAAGCAAACCATTATTTTTACGCAAAATGCCAGTAACAGACATAAGGGTACCACATAAGGGCGCTTTAAAAGCCTCCCATTCTGAGGAAGGAGAGACAGCACCAATACTGAGGTGCCAGACGTCCGCTATGGCCTTAGTACAGGCCCCAATTACCACTTGGGTCTTCTAGCCATTGAGAATGCAAGCGCCACAGTCCCATACCCATAGGGGGAAGGACATAAAGTTCCAGAGTAAGAGGAGCATGGTTGGAGATGTCTCCGAGTAGGATTGTGGCGTTAGATATCAATGGAAGTCAATTCTAGACATAGTATTGAAAGCATCTGCGTGACTGGAGAATTGGCAAGTATCTGGATGCCTTCATCTCTATGTATCAGTGAGATTAAAACTTTGTAACCAGTCTCGGAGTGATTGCTGTACTCTACCAATCCCTCCTAAATGGCCTCTGGTTGGGTCAGGCACTGCATTAAAATTGCCTTTAAAAAGGAGTGGACCGCTTGGCGATTCAAGAGCCATGAGTTTATGCAAGAGGTCAGGAAGAAAGGGAGGTGGAAAATACAAATTGACCCTAGTGAATTTGTACATGGCAATCTGCAAAGTAAACAAAGTAATGCCGCGTACACACGATCAAATTGTCCGGCGTACTTAATCCGGCAAACAATCCGGCGGATAGTCCGGCAGACTTTCTACTGAACGAACTTGGCCACACAGGAAAGTCTGGCGATTGCTAGCGTGATGACGTACAGCACGTACGACGGGACTAGAAAAAGGATGTTCAATAGCCAGTAGCCAATAGCTTCCTTTTCGTACTTGCTTCTGAGCATACGTCATTCTTAGTCCGCCGTACTAGCATACTCACGAACGTATTGTCCACTGAAACCCAAGTCCGGCAGAAAGATTGGGCTGCAAAACTACTTTCTAAGTCCGCCGGACTTTGCGCTAATAAAAGTCAGCTGAAGCCCACACACGATCGGATTATCCAGTGAAATGATCGCGTGTACGCAGCATTACTCTCAGCAGGGTCAGTTTTAACAGAAAGGATAGCCTTAGAAAGGGATTTAGCTAATAGAATACAGGCACCCATGGAGCAGGAGGTATGTGTGGCATGAAAGGACTTTGAAATTCAATGCTTTTCAAGTGCCAAGAGTTTGGAACCTGTTAAATGGGTGTTTTGGAAACAAATAATATGCAGTTTATATTTTATTATCGATTAGCTAGCCAGGCGATTGGTTGGCCTTCATACAGAATGCATTATTTGTTTACATGTCAGTGTATGCTACACTCTGTATACATGTCATTATACACAATGAAGCATATATACAGCTTAGTACATTGTTCACGTCAGTATACACAGTGCAACACACATACAGCCCAGTACACAATCCATGCATGTCTATATACACAGTACAACACGCATACAGACCAGTACACCGTCAATACATATCCGTATACACAGTGCAACATACATACAGCCCAGTACACCGTCCATACATGTCCGTATACACAGTGCAACGTGTTGCTTCTCTCTTTCTTTTCACAGGACTCAGATGTGGTCAATCACAGCCAGTGAGGAGGGAGCGGGGGGTAGGGCCAAGTACATAGTGCAGAAAAGGATTGAGCCTGTATTGGTATCCTCATAGCAAGTGGCTTGGTATGGGGGCACTCTGAAAAAAGGAGGAGCCAAAGTGCTGGCAGGGGATCCCAGAAGAGAAGGATTGGGGCTACTCTGTGCAAAACCACTGTACAGAGCAGGTTAGTACATGTTTATTTATTTTTAAATTCCAACATTTACAATCACCTTAAGGGTTCTGTGCAGGGAAGATCAGCAAGTGAACCCAGAAAATCTGAAGGCTAATAAACTGGAGGTAAATTAAAGCATTACAAATAACATTTAAAGTAAAAGTTTACCTGTACTATCCATTATATTTAAAAATGCTACTGATATATATATATATATATATATACACACACATATACAGTGCCTTGCGAAAGTATTCGGCCCCCTTGAACTTTTCAACCTTTTGCCACATTTCAGGCTTCAAACATAAAGATGTAAAATTTTTAGTTTTTGTGAAGAATCACCAACAAGTGGGACACAATTGTGAAGTGGAACGAAATCTATTGGATATTTTAAACTTTTTTAGCAAATAAAAAACTGAAAAGTGGTGCGTGCAAAATTATTCGGCCCCTTTACTTTCAGTGCAGCAAACTCACTCCAGAAGTTCAGCGAGGATCTCTGAATGATCCAATGTTGTCCTAAATGACTGATGGTGATAAATAGAATCCACCTGTGTGTAATCAAGTCTCTGTATAAATGCACCTGCTCTGTGATAGTCTCAGGGTTCTGTTGAAAGCGCAGAGAGCATCATGAAGACCAAGGAACACACCAGGCAGGTCCGTAATACTGTTGTGGAGAAGTTTAAAGCAGGATTTGGATACAAAAAGATTTCCCAAGCTTTAAACATCCCAAGGAGCACTGTGCAAGCGATCATTTTGAAATGGAAGGAGTATCAGACCACTGCAAATCTACCAAGACCTGGCCGTCCCTCTAAATTTCAGCTCAGACAAGGAGAAGACTGATCAGAGATGCAGCCAGGAGGCCCATGATCACTCTGGATGAACTGCAGAGTACTACAGCTGAGGTGGGAGAGTCTGTCCATAGGACAACAATCAGTCGTACACTGCACAAATCTGGCCTTTATGGAAGAGTGGCAAGAAGAAAGACATTTCTCAAAGGTATCCATAAAAAGTCTCGTCTAAAGTTTGCCACAAGCCACCTGGGAGACACACCAAACATGTGGAAGAAGGTGCTCTGGTCAGATGAAACCAAAATCCAACATTTTGCCCACAATGCAAAACGATATGTTTGGCGTAAAAGCAACACAGCTAATCACCCTCAACACACCATCCCCACTGTCAAACATGGTGGTGGCAGCTTCATGGTTTGGGCCTGCTTTTCTTCAGCAGGGACAGGGAAGATGGTTAAAATTGAGGGGGAAGATGGATGCAGCCAAATACAGGACCATTCTGGATGAAAACCTGTTGGAGTCTGCAAAAGGCCTGAAACTGGGACGTAGATTTATCTTCCAACAAGACAATGATCCCAAACATACAGCAAAATCTACAAAGGAATGGTTCACAAATAAACGTATCCAGGTGTTAGAATGGCCAAGTCAAAGTCCAGACCTGAATCCAATCGAGAATCCGTGGAAAGAGCTGAAAACTCGCTGAGCTCGAGCTGTTTTGCAAGGAAGAATGGGCAAGAATTTCAGTCTCTCGATGTGCAAAACTGATAGAGACATACCCCAAGCGACTTGCAGCTGTAATCGCAGCAAAAGGTGGCTCTACAAAGTATTAACGCAAGGGGGCCGAATAATTTTGCACGCCCCACTTTTCATTTTTTTATTAGTTAAAATAGTTTAAAAAATCCAATAGATTTTGTTCCACTTCACAATTGTGTCCCACTTGTTGGTGATTCTTCACAAAAAATAAAAATGTTATATCTTTATGTTTGAAGCCTGAAATGTGGCAAAAGGTTGAAAAGTTCAAGGGGGCCGAATACTTTCGCAAGGCACTGTACATACATACACACTATATTACCAAAAGTATTGGGTTGCCTGCCTTTACATGCACATGAACTTTAACCACTTGCTTACTGGGCACCTAAAACCCCCTCCTGCCCAGACCATTATTCAACTTTTATCGCTGTCACTCTTTGAAGGACAATTGTGCGGTCATACAACACTGTACCCAAATTAAATTTTTATCATTTTTTTTCCCCACATATAGAGCTTTCTTTTGGTGGTATTTGATAACCTCTTGGTTTTTTATTTTTTGTTAAAAAAAAAAATGCAGAAATAAAAAAAAATACAAAAGCATTTTATATTTTGTTAATAAATTTTGCAAACAGGTAATTTCTCTCCTTCATTGATGTATGCTGGTGAGGCTGCACTGATGGGCGCTGATAAGGTGGCACTAGTGGGCACTGAGAGGTGGCAGCAATGGGCGACACTGATGGGCAGCACTGCTAGGTGGCACTGATTGGCACCACTGGTGGGCATTGATAGATGGCACCCGTGGGCATTGATTGCTGGCACTTATGCACTGATTAGTGGCACTGTGGGAGCTGGCAGGTGGCACAGGCAGGCAGTACTGGTGGGCCTAGGTGAGGTGGCTTTGCCTCTTTCTCTTCGGGACTGATGTCCCTTACACAGAAGGCGGTGATCGTCTTCTATCGACTACCGATCTTTTGTTTACATCACGTGATCAGCTGTCATTGGCCAACAGCTTATCACGTGGTAAGGGGCCAGATTGGCCCCTTACTCCAATCTGTGATCACCTGAGTCATTGACATGGGTGACCACAGCACGCAGGGAGTGTGCAAAGGGGAGGACGTCTATTGACAGCCTCCTGGCAAAGTAGGTCCACGCTGTAGCCGTCATTCGGCTATAGCGTGGATCTGAAGAGGTTAATGGCATCCCAGTCTTAGTCCGTAGGGTTCAATATTGAGTTGGCCCATCCTCCCATCCTTAGCAGCTACAACAGCTTTAACTCTGGGAAAGCTGTCAACAAGGTTTAAGAGTGTGTCTATGGGAAGGTTCCCCTATTCTTCCAGAAGAGCATTTGTGAGGTCAGGCACGGATGTTGAACAAGAAGGTCTGGCTCGCAGTCTCCGCTATAATTAACCTCAAAGGTGTCCTATCGGGTTGAGGTGAGGACTCTGTGCAAGCCAGTCAAATTCCTCCAATCCCAAACTCGCTCATCCATATCTTTATGGACCTTGCTTTGGGAACCTTAAAGAGGTTTGAGCTGAAACCTTGAAAGCATCCTCCTGAGGGGTGGGGGGTGGTACAGAGATAAAGACCCCTTCACTCAAAAGCTATTGAACATCAGAAAACAGATCTACCCACAATGACTGGGAAGATGACAAGTTGGAGAGCATGAAGGGGGAGGCAGTAGTGTGCTCAACTCCAGTTTGTAGCCCCTGGAAACAGGCCTCTAAAATCTTCTGGAACCAGGAAGGCCATCAGACATGCCACCACTTTGAGATGTAGGGGTGCCAATCATTGTGAAGAGGCTTTGGCTTGATAGGTCATATTGTCTTAAAAAAGTACGTTCCTATCCTAGATGTAACACTGAAGTATGGAGAGGGATGAAAGGAACCTTTGCTATTCCAAGATAGTAGAACATTTTATTTCTGGAGAATACCGTTACCCAACCATGATCTCCTTAAAGTGGTGCTCCAGTAATTTGTTTATTAAAAGTCAGTTGTGTAGCTTCTGACTTTTAATAAACACACACTCACCTGTCTCAGGATCCAGTGATGTGCTCAACCAAGCTGTCCCTTCCCATGTGCTTCTCTCCCTGGCCCCAGCCTTTTAACTGTGGGCACCCGATTGTGACAGCTTGTGGCTTCACAGCCAGGTTCCCACTGTGCATTGTGAATGGTCCTGCAGTCTTCTGTGACCTGTGATGTGTCCCAGAAGACAGAAGGGAGGGGGAGAGGAGAACTCCTGATCAAATCGCCTTGGCAAGCTGAGCAGAAATGGTAGTGGGTACCTGTCAAAACCAAAGTGCCATTTGTTGAATATAAGGGGGGATGGGGGGGCCTTACTCCAAGGAGGGACCAAACAAGCATTCCCCTTTAAAAGCTCAAAGTTTTTCTTGCATGGGAGTTCAACTGACCAGCATTTAAGCCAGACAATCCTGCACATGTGTAATGAGAGAAGGTTCATCGTAGAAATCTGGGGAAGTGTGTCTACCATTTATGCAGTAAGGCTACATGAACCCTATCCTACCCTGACCACAGCTGTGGGAAAACGCAATCCACGTTTTTGCCACGATTTGCATTTTCCCGTGGCCGGCAGTCAAAACATTCCTATCCTGAATGCGATTCTTCCATGTTCAGAAGAGGGAGGTTTACCTTCACCTAAAAACTCTGATAAAAGCCTATGTGTACATGGACACATAGGCTTTTAGGGAGTTGAGTTTTGGAGTTTTGGCAAAAAAAAAAAAAAAAAAACGCTGAAAGCTACTCAACTCAAGTTTAGGAGCTGCCAGTGTAAAGTAAGCCTAAGGTAAGTCACAAGGTAGAAGTTCCAGGTGACCATGGACAGAGGGATGCGTAAGGATGCAGCTGGGGTTCGAAGCCAGATAGCAATGGCAAACTGACAAACAGGCTTCAAACTTTTTATATACAGGATCTTTAAACACTGGAGAATCCCCATCTATGTGGGCCATGAAGCTCTCATAAAGGCTGGAAATAGCCAGATCTACCACATGAATTTTCCACGTCTGAAGGAAACTTTCCTCAATGGGATATTGTTAGACAAAACTTCTAGACCGGTCTACATATAGGATAAACTCAAAATGGCCAGTGAACCAGGAAGGTCTTGGGTAGTGCAAGGAATTTTAGTGACCTCATACTAGATACCTTAGGACGAGCAGACTCCGGTGGCTCCAATTCTAAACAAGGTCATGCATTCCCACTCAGCTTAGCAATAGTCATGAGTTTTGGAGAGTTTTCTTTTGTGGGTATGCAGATGCCTCAGAAGGAAATCATTTTGTCTTAGAAGCAGATACCTTTTTCTGTTACCAAGTCTGGTTTAAGGGCAAAGTCAAAGACTGAAGTCACTGGGGAGGTAGAAGGGGCATAGTTTTGACCCCTGTAGCCTAAGGCCTCAACAAGGCCAGAAATTTTAACTATGAACTCTGACACTGAGACAGAAAATGCCTCTCTAGGCAGGAAGGATGAGACAGGCCTGGCTGAAGGGCCGGCTTAATAACTAGAAGAAGACAGAGTCAAAATAGGGGGCAACCATCAGAAGAGAGGATAACAGAGCCCTGTACTAGAATCCCCAAAGAATTCTGAGGCTCAGTCTGAACTATTGAGCCCAACTGAACCCATTTATGGTCTTCCGTGTGTGTGAATAAACTGTCCCCGGTGAAGTATTTATAACCTATGAAGCAGGGATGCAGGAAGGGCCTTATGCCTCACTGTAACCCAGGAAAAGTGAACATAAAAAGCTAAGAATGTGCGAGTATCAGGGTAGATAAAAAAAAAAAAAAAAAAAGTTTTTTTTATTATCAAACTTATTTTAAGAAAATGCTTTTGGAGTAAAAATCTATCTAAAGATAGTTTACGATTTAGGATACATTAACAATTTTGTTTATTCAGCATGGAATGGAGCTTAGTTATGTAGCATGAGGCTGTAGATTTTGCAATATTTACATTTTTAGTAAACTCATTCATTGAATCTCAGCTCTGCAAGCTGAGAGAACATGCATTGCATTGATGCATTCACACAATTTCACAGTAACCATGAGCTAAAACAAAGTTCAGGAATATTCCTTTATCCCATTGTTTTGCAAATCTATGTACATTACAAACTGAATGATTGAATCAGGTCTGATATCGCCGTTTTACTAACCTGACAGCTTTTTGTTCTAAATCAGAAACCTTAAATTTTGTTTGCAAATATTAAAGATTCTAACTACCAGCAAAAATAAGTCCTTACATTTAAAGACCACCTGTCATTTCAGATCCATCATGGCAGCACCTGTTAGCAGGCATCCACTCACCTGCTGCTGACACGTCCCTCACCTTGTTGTGTTATTGCCACATTACCAGCCGTCCCATTAAAGTGAATGTGACTGTTGGTGAGTCAACAGCGGGTCAGAGGAGGAACCGCTGCGGGACAGAGATGACAGTTGCTCCTTAAAAACAATGATTTAAAAATAATGGATTTAAATCAAGCCTTTTTACTAGTGATTTAAATCAAATCCACCCTGGAGAGTACGATTCAGAAACTGGAGATGTTACTTGGCGGGAATCCTGAATACAAAGGATTTAGCTGCTGACAAGGTCTGCACTTGCAATCACACTGGAAAAAATAACATTAAAAGGTCCAATTCACTTCTAGCCTATCCAGATTGTTGTCAATAAAGCCCAGTTGAAGGGGGTGTTCCTGGATCCCCTGAAATGTGTTGTCTACTGCTTGGATTGTCCCCCTGACTTTTATTGAAATAAGTTAAATTAATAATAATAATAAAGTTGTATCTGGACCTCGTTATGGCGCATCAATTTTAATTTTTGTTACATTACACTGCAAACCAAGGAGGCCACGAAGATCCTTTTGGGTGCAGACGGTGCTTGTCCATGAACCAGATCATTTACATCAATATCATTACATTAACGACAGCAATACCAGTGAGATAACCATACAGTTTGAGTGATATTTTTCCACCTTCCTCAACTATACAAAGAGGAAGAGGCAGGGTGCACCGATACAGAAGTCTGTATACCCCAGCCAGGGCACCAGGACCACCACAGTCACCCTCCAGAAGGATACCCAAAAGGCATAAAAGGGACATTAGTGACATAGCCATCCTGGACTGTAAAAACGATGGCACTGAAAGTGTGGGGGGCAGAAATTCTTATGCCCAATAGGGGAATGAATGTTTAAAGGTCTTCCACCCTTTGTACTCATCACATAGGTAGCAACCTTTTTTTTGCCAGTGTCCAACCAATCACCTCAAGGTATCTACAAATAACCCAGTGGTAACGCTTTAAAGAAGCCTGTGTCCTGTACTATAGAATCAGCAAAACATCCAGCACTTCTACAATAAAGAAACATTTGAACCCTTTTTTATCTCAGAAAATAATCACAAGTTTTGCAAAATACGTGTAGATCCTGACAGAAATCCAGTCCCAAATAGTGATGTCAGCTCTGGCTGAGTACTCCCTGATGGACTATAGAACACCCGGTGACAGGTGACACACAAACACAGAACTTTTTATTTGTACAATTCCATCATATAGCATGTAAAATTGTTATACCTGACTGCTGACCAATATCATTGTCTTCTGTATTTTCTGGACTCTGGAACATTGATTCAAATATATTTTGATGTAACAAAGTGCCCAGAACTTGCCCAGGACTCTAAAACAAGACAAAAGATAGCTTAAATGTGGATCTATCATTAAAATTTACTTTTCAATGACTCAGTGGGGCACATGGCATCATTATAAAGTTATGTTATATTTGGAGTTAAAGTACCTCTTTCTTGTCATGAATACAAAATTGCCATTCCCTAGTCCCTGGCTGTGGAAGTCAGTTGCGGAAACGTCTACAGATCACCACCCCCACATCTCTCCATAGGCCTAAACAAAACAATGGCATCATATGGCATTATACAACCTTTCATGTTTCGGAAAGCTTTCTATTGGAAAGATATATGAGGGTGGGTGAGTGAGACTATATATCTGACCATCTTTTAAGTGCCTATCGCCAAACATGCAAGATTGGTTATCTTAAGTTGCTCTCTTTAAATGCATATCTAGAAAAAAAAAAGAATTCCCCTATACACATTCACAAACAAAAGGCTGTGTAATCATGGCATGCTGTAACTGAGGATGATACAATGTAAATACATTGTAGCATCGCTGTATAGGGGTTTTTGTGCATAGCTTTATTTAACCAAGATATTGATACAGCAGCTAAGAAGAATGGATAGATTAGGGCATGCAGATCTATCATCACAAATGATTATAAATATTTTTCATACTCTTCAAAATCTCTGATCCTGCAGTTTGTCATTTAGACCCCTTTCACACTGAGGCGTTTTATAGGCGTTTTTAAGCACCTGTAAATGGCCTCTTTTGCAGCCAGAGTGCTTTCACACTGGGGCGGTGCACTTGCAGGACACAGGAAAAAAAGTCCTGCAAGCAGCATCTTTGGGGAGGTGCGGGAGCAGTGTACACACCGCTCCTAAACCGCCCCTGACATTGAAATCAATGGGCAGCGCTTAGGCAGCGGCACTTTGCGGGCATTTTTTAACCCTTTATTCAGCCTCTAGAGGGGGTTAAAAGCACCCCACTATCGGCCAGAAAGCGCAATATAACAGCGGTTAAAGGGCTGTTAAAACAAGCTGCGCTTTACCGATAACGCCCCCTGTCCCAGCCTTAATGTCCTGGATTGTAGGTACATAAAGTTGATCTCACTGGGCACATCCTACTTGTCCAGGGGCTTTGCCTTTCTTCAGGAGTTTACATATACCAGACCCCCATACTCTGCAAAACCCTGTGACTTTTGGTAACCTGCTTCACCGAGACTGTCAGATTTAAATTTGCCAGCCAGCATGTCGTCAAGGAGTCTCGCATAAGACTCACATTGAAAACACATGGGAGGTGTATCCCTTTTCCAGAAGGGGATAGGAAATCTCTCTAAGGCCCGATTCACACTGGTGCGACGTGTGCTCTGACTTTGAGAGTACGTCGCACCCATTAAATGCAATGGCACCGTTCTAAAAGGAGCGACTTAGAAAAAGGTTCCTGCACTATTTTTAATCTGACTTTGTGCCGGGAAAGTCATGCTGGGATGTTGACTCTGAAGTTGCAGCACAACTTCAAAAGGGATCACAGACAAAATGAATAAATTGAAAGAAGTGTTGACTCTTCTCCACTTTACCAAAAACTGAGAAAACTTTGTAGAGTTTGGAGTTAGACTAACTATTTCAGGAGGTAGGCATCTGTAATAGCTGTTCAGTGAAACTATTTTTGTATTGTGCCCTTAAAGGGGGTTAAAGAAAACATCTATGTCTAAAATGCTTCCATCTTTTAGGTTTTAATTTATCCCACAAATGATTCCTTTTTTGTGGACGTGATGGAAAGTCCCATGCTGTTCTATGGGCAGCATGATGTAAACATACTGGTGCACGTTATCAAAATTACTTTAAAATCCATCCAGGTTCAGGAAAAAAAAAAAAAATGGAAAAATTATGTATGCTTTTACTTTTTACTGGACCTAAACATCTTGAATCTTAAGTTTTCTCATATAAACAGACACAAATCTGTTTTCATCTGGCTTTTTATGGGTCCAGAAAGCTCCTATTTATAAATGTAGACAAACTGAACAGACATGGATGTCACAAAAGGAACATCTGTCCCCTTATGCTCCAATTTAACAGGTGATCCATTCACGAATCCCCTGCTCATCACACCAAACGACACCCACTTGAAAAGGACCAGTTACCTGATTAGATTTTAAATAAAAAAAAAATAAAAAAACACAAGTTATCCATCTTTTAAATAATACTGTGGTTACAGCATTGATTGTAAGAGACTGCGTTTGATGTAGGAGTCTCTTAGGCCTCTTTCACACTAATGCACTGAAAACCACAAGACAAACGTGGGCTGATGTTTTCAGTGTGCTGCTGGGGTAATGATTAATATCCTTCATAGCATGCACTTCTCTGCTTTGCCTGGAGAACACTTATAAAATGCTGCACGCAGCACAAGATTCACTCAGAGATACTTACTGCATTAGAATTTTCTCGCAGTTCAGATTCAGTTGATAAAGTGCTTAAATCACTTAGACAGAGCCAATCCTTTGTATCCTGGGGGAAATAAAAAAAAAAACCATAATAGTATATGAATGATCATGCCCTTTGCTTTACATGGTTTACTGTCCCATTTCAGCACAAGAAATTTTGGGAAACTTAAAGTGGTTGTAAACCCTTACAAACCACTTTGACCTACAGGTAAGCCTAGATTAAGGCTTACCTGTAGGTCCAAGAAATATCTCCTAAACCTACACGATTTAGGAGATATTTGCCAAAACACAGGCACCGCTGTCTATGGCGCATGTGCCGTAGACAGTGGCGGCAGGCGCACTGAGCGCGCCGCTGTCAACGGTGATATGCCGCGAGTGGCGGCTCCCGTGCGCAAGCGCGGGAGTGACATCATCACGGCTTTGTTGAATGACAGCGGCGGAGCAGCAAGACCCATCGAGAAGATGGATGCTCCGGACTAGAGGGGACAGCGGTGACTTCGGTGGCTCCTGTGTCAGATACGTGACACATAATGGACTACTATGCGATGCATAGTAGTCCATTATGCTTTGCCTGGAATGAAAGAGGAAGTAAACTCATCAGGGTTTACTTCCTCTTTAAGGTATAACCATGATTGTTCTTCACTCGCGTTCTTTTAGGTATAAAATGGGATCTCTTCACCTGAAGGCTGATGAAGAATAAAAGGTTTTCCCACTGATATTTCCTCTCTCTAAACGTAGGCAAACTTCCAACAAAGCACTTGAAGCTGCTCAACCTCTCAACATCAGATGGCTTCAGCTTTGTAAACATGAAAAGGTACAACAGCTCAGAACTACATTAATGAGAAATAGACTGAAACAGATGACACCCCACACTGGCCCCACAATAGAAGTGGGTTTGCTTTAAAGCGGAGGTCTGCCCACCCCACGAAAAATGAAAAGTCAGCAGCTATAAATACTGCAGCTGCTGACTTTTAATATATGGACACTTACCTGTCCACTGAGCCCATGATGTCGGCACTGCAGCCGATCTTCTATTCCAAGAGATAGAGTTTACAATACAGATAGAAAGGAACAATGAACAAAATTATTCTGGCTATGGTAAACTATCATGTTACACATGCATGGCCTGTTTGCCTTTAATAATTTTGTCCCTACCTCACTATAGCTAGGGGATGCTCTGTATAGTTGTACTGTATTCTGCTGGAGCTCGACACAATATTGTTTTTAATTAAAGCTTTCTACTATCTGAAATATGTCTTTTGGATCGAGTCACTGTCTGCTAAGTTTCTATGACTAAGGTAAAGTGATATTAAAGCTTTGGATTTTTTTTACATTAAAATACCAAACATGTTATACTTACTTGCTATGTGCACTGGTTTAGCACAGAGCAGCCCCAATACGTCCTCCTCTTGGGTCCCCCCCCGCTGGCGCTCCTGGCCCCCCTCCCTCCAGCCGAGTGCCGATACAGCAAGCAGCTTGCTATGGTGGCACCCAGGCAGGCTCGCTCCTGGGCTGCTACTCTGTGTCCATTTACAACCAAAGCCACTGCTCGGCCCCACCCCTCTCTCCTTATTGGCTCACTGGCTGTGACTGACAGCAGCAGGAGCCAATGGCTTTTCGTTATATCTCAACCAATCAGGTGGGAAGAGTCCCCGGACAACCAAGGCTCTCATGCACAGAGCTGGAGGATGATTTGGCTCAGGTAAAATTTTAGGGGGGCTGTGGCACAGAGAAGGTTTTTTTTTACCTTCATGCACAGAATGCATGAAGGTAAAAAACCTTGAGCTTCTAGAACCACTTTAAGCTATCTCATCACAACTGGATCAGTTAGGGAAATCACACTTCAGTGCTTAGATTGCAGAAGCAGTGCATAAATGGCAAACAGTAGCACTGTTATCTCTGCATTCCTCTAATCACAGCCCATTAATATAAACTGGTCAGATAATTACTACAGGGGAATGTAAAGACAGGTCACCGACTATAAAATGTTACCCTACAATTGTTTAGTTAGCTGTAACTGCAATAATTCCAATATATAAATTAAACAGCATTTCAACCAACAATGAATTTACACCTAGCCAGGGAAGCCTCATTAAAACAGACCTTCAGTCTTTTTCTTCTTACCTTCATCCAAACCTTAAGCCCTTGCTGTTTAGATTGTGAATCAAAAATGTTAATACGTGGCCGTAAATACCTTATTTTCTGCACTTCCTCTTTCCCGTTTGTAAAATGCCTAGGCGTACAACGCATTTTCCTGTATTTCCACTGACACCCGGGAGATAAACATCAGCTATCCCAACAGTGCTTTTTTTTGCTGCTTACTCTCCTGAGAGTTTGCTGGCAGGGAGAGTGGAGCAGGGCCGTGGGGATTGAAAGGAAAGCCGAGGACAACTGCATGGTTGGATGGGAGCAGGCACAGCAGGAGACTCCAAGGATCACTGTGCTTTCCCAGAGAAGATATTAGGTTGGCCAGCGAAATTTGCCTTTCTATTTTTTATATGTAGATTCAGCCCGTATGTGAATAACTGAATTTTTTCGTAAGCTTTCGAGAGGTAAGATATATATTTTCTACTGCGAATGCGCAGCCGGGAGCCCTTTACCACGCATGCGCAAGATTACAATAGGCGGCGAGGACGGAAACATTTCCAGGAACACTGTGGTTGCGGCTTCATATGCCCTCAGTAGAAATGGCAGATTACAACATCAGTGTGGGGGGGATATAAAAAAAGTCATTTAAAATACGGAACCAGCAAGTGCACAGACATCACTGTTTACAAATTATGTTGCACGGTAATTAATCTGCATAATGATGTTTTATTTTGATTTGGCAAACTTGCCTCTTTAAAGTGTAATATGGGGGAAAAAAAACATTTAGCACATCCCTGGAATAAATGCATATTTTCCCATGTTTTATCCCTTTAAACATGCTGCAAGTAAATGTTGATGCTCCAAAAATACAGTGTCCTCCCTTCTACTTTCCTTTTTGACATGCTGACATAGCTCTGAATTCCTAAACATGTAGTGTCAGTGCTGCCTACCAAATTTCTGATTATCAAAGTACTGTATTTATCGGCATATAACACACACTTTTTCCCCCTCAAAATCGGGGGCAAAGCAGGGATGCATGTTATTCGCACCTCACCGAGCTGTCATCTCCTCTCCACTCGACTTTTACGTCACACACACAAACAGTCCCGCCTTTTCTGACAAGACTAAAGCTGGCCATAGGTGATTTTTTTTTTCAACCAGCTGGCAAAAAAAATAAAAAAAATAAATTAAGAATTAAAGCAGTGCTACAGTGAGGGGAAAAAAAGTAGTCGAATCCCTGCCGATTTTGTACGTTTGTCCACTGACAAAGAAATAATCAGTCTATAACCTTTAAAATCAGGTTTATTTTAACAGACAGAATAACAAAAATATCCAGAAAACACATTTCAAAAAAAAGTTATAAACTGATTTGCATTTTAACTGCTTGCCGACCAGCCGCCATCATTTTACGGCGGCAGGTCGGCACGATCCCACGAGCCTTCATGGCTGTACGCCGGCTCGTGGGATTGGAATAGCAGGTGCGCGCACGCCGACTGTACTGCAGGGGATGCTGATGCTCGTGGTCGACGGTCACGATGACCACCGGCCACGAGCGATTGCGGGGACGAGAGGCAGAACACGGGTGTGTGTGTAAACACATCCCTGTTCTATGAGGAGTGACAGATCGTGTGTTCCTAATAGCTAGGAACCACAATCCATCACTCCATCACTAGTCAGTCCCCTCCCCCATCAGTTAGAAACAGGTAGCAGGGAACACAGTTAACCCCTTGATCGCCATCTGGTGTTAACCCCTTCCCTGCCAGTGACATTTTTAAAGCAATGATCGCTGTATAAATGCCAATGGTCCCAAAAATGTGTCAAAAGTGTCTGATGTGTCTGCCATAATGTCACAGTCCCAATAAAAATTACAGATCGTCGCCATTACTAGTAAAAAAAAAAAAAAAAAAAAAATGTAATAAATAATAATAATGCTATACATCTATCCCCCATTTTGTAGGCACTATAACTTTATATGCTTTTTGTGATTTTTTTTTAACCAAAAATATGTAGAAGAATACATATCGGCCTAACTGCAAAAAAATTAGCTTTTTCAAATAAATAAAAATTGAGATATTTATTATAGCAAAAAGTACAAAATATTGTGTGTGTTTCAAAATTGTCAGTTAAAGTGACGCAATGCTGAATCGCAAAAAAAAAAAAAAAAAAAAAAAAAAAAAAAAAAAAGAAATCGCCCGGTCATTCAGCAGCCAAATCTTCTGAGGTTAATGAGTGAAATAAGTATTTTACCCCTTCGCAAAACACGATTTAGTACTTGGTGGCAAAACCCTTGTTGGCAATCACAGAGGTCAGACATTTCTTGTAGTTGGCCACCAGGTTTGTCCCACTCCTCTTTGAAGATCCTCTCCAAGTCATTAAGGTTTCGAGGCTGATGTTTGGCAACTTGAACATTCAGCTCCCTCCACATATTTTCTATGGGATTAAAGAGGTTGTAAAGGTTAATTTTTTATTTATTTTTTAAAATAACAAACATGTCATACTTACCTCCACTGTGCAGCTCGTTTTGCACAGAGTGGCCCTGATCCTCCTGTTCTGGGGTCCTACGGCGGCTCTCTCAACTCTTCCCTGCAATAGTCAAACCCCTCAGGAAGGTATGGAGACTGGATAGGCCACTCCGGGACCTTAATGTGCTTCTTCTTGAGCCACTCATTTGTTGCCTTGGCCGTGTGTTTTGGGTCATTGTCATGCTGAAATATCCATCCACGACCCATTTTCAATGCCCTGGGAAGGAGGTCCAAGATTTGATGGTACATGGCCCTGTCCATCGTCCCTTTGATGCTGTGAAGTTGTCCTATCCCCTTAACAGAAAAACATCCCCAAAGCATAACATTTCCACCTTCATGTTTTACGATGGGGACAGTGTTCTTGGGGTCATAGGCAGCGGTCCTCCAAACATGGCGAGTTGAGTTGATGGCAAAGAGCTTGATTTTGGTCTCATCTGACCACAATACTTTCACCCAGTTCTCTAAATCAATTAGATTTTCATTAGCAAGCTTCAGAAGGGCCTGTACATATGCTTTGAGCAGGGGGACCCTGCGGGCACTGTAGGGTTTCAGTCCTTTATGGCGTAGCGTGTTACCAATTGTTTTCTTGGTAACTCAGGTCCCAGCTGCCTTGAGATCATTGACAAGATTCTCCCATGTAGTTCTGGGCCGATTCCTCACCGTTCTCATGATCACTGAAACTCCACGAGGTGAGCTCTTGCATGGAGACCCAGACTGGGGGAGATTGGCAATTATTTTGTGCTTCTTCCATTTGCAAACGCACCAATTGTTGTCACCCTCTCACCAAGCTGCTTGGCAATGGACTTGTAGCTCATTCTAGCCTTGTGTGGGTCTACAATCTTGTCCCAGACATCCTTGGACAGCTTTTTGTTCTTGGCCATGGTGGAGAGAGTGGAATCCAAATTAATTGCTTCTGTGGACAGGTGTCTTTTATACAGGTAACAAGCTGAGATTTTAGAGCACTCCCTTTAAGATAGTGCTCTTAATCGCAGCTTGTTTGCTGTATAGAAGACACCTGGGAGTCAGAAATCTTGCTGATTGATAGAGGATCAAATACTTACTTCACTCATTAAAATGCAAATTCATTTATAACGTTTTTGAAATGCGTTTTTCTGGATATTTTTTTTATTCTGTCTCCCACTGTTAAAATAAACCTATCATTAAAATTATAGACTGATCATTTCTTGGTCAGTGGGAAAACATACAAAATCAGCAGGGGATCAAATACATTTCTCTCACTGTATCAAGAGGTGCTCAAGCTTTGCTCATCAGAAAGCCCAGCATTTGTAAGAAGCAGGAAGGGCTGAGAGCTGCTGTGGGTACAGTATATGTGGGCACCTGTGACATCCCCCCCCCTTAAAGTGACAGCATTTGTTTAATAAGGAAATGAAGACCTGGAAATAGCAGGTCAAGATCTTTAGAAAATGTATTGCAAGCAAATAGGTTTACAGATTAGGGATGCACCGAAATTTTGGCCGCAGAAACATATCGGCCGAAAATGCCCTTTTCGGCAATTTGCCGAAAGAGAAAAACGTCCGATAATGGAGCCGAAAATGGGGCGTGGCTTGGGTAGGGGTGGAACGGGGCTCCGCCCCCCGCCCCTGGTGCCGCCCATTATGGGGGGGGTGTGTAGCGCAGGAGAGCCGCCTCCACCACCTGTGTGATCACAGAGCGGGAACATCACAGCTTTAATTTCAATAGCTGTGTGTTCCCGGCCATGCGCCGTCACGGACAGCCCCTCCCCCTTGTCCGGGTACTTTGATAGACAGATCACCCGCAGGATTGGACGGGTGATCTGTCTATCAAAGTGCCCGGACAAGGGGGAGGGGCTGTACGTGACGGTGCGTGGCCGGGAACACACAGCTATTGAATTGAAAGCTGTGATGTTCCCGGCGCTGTGATCAAACAGGTGGTGGAGGCGGCTCTCCTCTCTTCACAGGTTGGCTGCAATAGGGGGACACTGGCTGCAATAGGTGCAACGGGGGACACTGGCTGGCTGCATCTGACGGGCACTGGTGAGGCTGCATTGTATCTCCTGTACCACGTCCCCCGTCTCTGACCATCTCCTGTACCACGTCCCCCGTCTCTGACCATCTCCTGTACCACGTCCCCCGTCTCTGACCATCTCCTGTACCACGTCCCCCGTCTCTGACCATCTCCTGTACCACGTCCCCCGTCTCTGACCATCTCCTGTACCACGTCCCCCGTCTCTGACCATCTCCTGTACCACGTCCCCAGTCTCTGACCATCTCCTGTACCACGTCCCCAGTCTCTAACCATCTCCTGTACCACGTCCCCAGGCTCTGCCCATCTCCTGTACCACGTCCCCTGGCTCTGACCATCTCCTGTACCACGTCCCCTGGCTCTGACCATCTCCTGTACCACGTCCCCTGGCTCTGACCATCTCCTGTACCACGTCCCCTGGCTCTGACCATCTCCTGTACCACGTCCCCTGGCTCTGACCATCTCCTGTACCACGTCCCCTGGCTCTGACCATCTCCTGTACCACGTCCCCTGGCTCTGACCATCTCCTGTACCACGTCCCCTGGCTCTGACCATCTCCTGTACCACGTCCCCTGGCTCTGACCATCTCCTGTACCACGTCCCCTGGCTCTGACCATCTCCTGTACCACGTCCCCTGGCTCTGACCATCTCCTGTACCACGTCCCCTGGCTCTGACCATCTCCTGTACCACGTCCCCTGGCTCTGACCATCTCCTGTACCACGTCCCCTGGCTCTGACCATCTCCTGTACCACGTCCCCTGGCTCTGACCATCTCCTGTACCACGTCCCCTGGCTCTGACCATCTCCTGTACCACGTCCCCTGGCTCTGACCATCTCCTGTACCACGTCCCCTGGCTCTGACCATCTCCTGTACCACGTCCCCTGGCTCTGACCATCTCCTGTACCACGTCCCCTGGCTCTGACCATCTCCTGTACCACGTCCCCTGGCTCTGACCATCTCCTGTACCACGTCCCCTGGCTCTGACCATCTCCTGTACCATGTCCCCAGTCTCTGACCATCTCCTGTACCATGTCCCTAGTCTCTGACCCTCTCCTGTACCATGTCCCCAGTCTCTGACCATCTCCTGTATAAAAACATTTTTTTAAAATATGTTTCGGTATCGGTTTTCGGCCTACTGTATTTTTCATTTTTGGTATCGGTTTCGGCACAAAAAAAAACCCATTCGGTGCACCCCTATTACAGATGAGACAGATTTTTACTGCTGCCTTCCCTCTCAACCTTCCAATCATGTTTTAAGATTCAAGACAATTCGCAATTTGGAAAAGAGCATTTTAACACCACAATATTTTTAAAAAATTGATAAAAAAACAGGATAATCATACCTATATATGTGTAGCATGTTAACAATGATATGCATAATAAATGTTTTCTATATAAAACAACGCTTGTCTGGAAGTGAAAACCGTAATACCTCACACACCTCATGACTTGGGAATGGATCTTCTAAATTAGCAAGATCATGCCCCTTCATGTGACTCTTCAGGCTGTACTGAGTGCTGAAAGTTTTTTCACATCCATCACTGGTATGAAATGGTCTTTCCCCTGTCACAACAAATGCAAATGCTGCAATTATTATTTGCCTTCCCTATTATTACAGTGAAGGAATCAGGGGTAGCACTGACTTACCAGCAGTATGCTTTCTAGCATGTGTTTTCAGGTGATGGCTCGCTGCAAACGCTTTCCCGCAACCATCGTGATCACACCTGATAATGACAAAACCTATTATACAATGACTGTACCACCACAAGATATCAACATGCACATACAACTCAAACTATATTATGGCTAGTTCATGTTCTAGCTCTGAAAAATTGAAGCCACATCCTACCTTGAGGGCCAGTTAACACCACATGCAGTCCAGTGCATCAAAAACGTATGGAAAGTAGGTTATATGGTTTTCAATGCCATAGTTCACACCAGTGCTTACAGTTCCAGAAAAAAAAAAAAGTAGTAGAAAATGCTGTATTTTTTTTTCTGCACTGGAAAGCTGTAAAATGCACATGTCCTTATTTAAGTTTAACCACTTTCAGACCGGACCATTTTGCTGGTAAATGACCAGAGGTCTTTTTACACTTTGGCACTGCGCTGCTTTAACTGGTAATTGCGCGGTCATGCAATGTTGTACCCAAACAAAATTTGCGTCCTTTTCTTCCCACAAATAGAGCTTTCTTTTGATGGTATTTGATTGCCTCTGCGATTTTTATTTTTTGCGATATAAACGTAAAAAGACCGCAAATTTTGAAAAAAAATGATATTTTCTACTTTTTGTTATTAGAAAAATCCAATAAACTCAATTTTAGTCATACATTTAGGACAAAATGTATTCAGCCACATGTCTTTGGTAAAAAAAAAGTCAATAATTGTATATTTATTGGTTTGCGCAAAAGTTGTCACATCTACAAACTAAGGTACGTTTTCTGGAATTTACGCAGCTTTTAGTTTACGACTGCCTATCTCATTTCTTGAGGTGCTAAAATGACAGGGCAGTACAAAACCCCCCCAAATGACCCCATTTTGGAAAGTAGACCCCCTAAGGAAATTGATAAGAGGCATGTTGAGCCCATTGAATATTTTATTTTTTTGCCTCAAGCGATTGAATAATGACAAAAAAAAAATTTTTTTTTTTTTTTTACACAAAGTTGTCACTAAATGATATATTGCTCACACATGCTATGGGCGTATGTGAAATGACACCCCAAAATAAATTCTGCTGCTTCTCCTGAGTACGGGGATACCACATATGTGGGACTTTTTGGGAGCCTAGCCGCGTACAGGGCCCCGAAAACCAAGCACCGCCTTCAGGCTTTCTAAGGGCGTAAATTTTTGATTTCACGCCTCACTACCTATTACAGTTTTGAAGGCCATAAAATGCCAAGATGGCACAAAACCCCCACAAATGACCCCATTTTAGAAAGTAGACACCCCAAGCTATTTGCTGAGAGGCATGTTGAGTCCATGGAATATTTTATATTTTGCCACAAGTTGCGGGAAAATTACAAACTTTTTTTTTTTTTTTTTTTTTTTCACAAAGTTGTCACTAAATGATATATTGCTCATGCATGCCATGGGCATATGTGAAATGACACCCCAAAATAAATTCTGCTGCTTCTCCTGAGTACGGGGATACCACATATGTGGGACTTTTTGGGAGCCTAGCCGCGTACGGGGCCCCGAAAACCAAGCACCGCCTTCAGGCTTTCTAAGGGCGTAATTTTTTGAGTTCACTTCTCACTACCTATTACAGTTTTGAAGGCCATAAAATGCCAAGATGGCACAAAACCCCCACAAATGACCCCATTTTAGAAAGTAGACACCCCAAGCTATTTGCTGAGAGGCATGTTGAGTCCATGGAATATTTTATATTTTGCCACAAGTTGCGGGAAAATTACAAACTTTTTTTTTTTTTCACAAAGTTGTCACTAAATGATATATTGCTCACGCATGCCATGGGCATATGTGAAATGACACCCCAAAATAAATTCTGCTGCTTCTCCTGAGTACGGGGATACCACATATGTGGGACTTTTTGGGAGCCTAGCCGCGTACGGGGCCCCAAAAACCAAGCACCGCCTTCAGGCTTTCTAAGGGCGTTACAGTTTTGAAGGCCATAAAATGCCAAGATGGCACAAACCCCCCCCCCCCAAATGACCCCATTTTAGAAAGTAGACACCCCTAAATTTAGGGGTACACTAGTGAGACTAGGTAATAAATGGCGGGTGCCCTGAAACTATAAAAAAATAACTAACCAACCAGCGTCACCTGTAACAGTTATATGGTGATCACTGGTGAAAGGGTTAACTAGGGGGCAATCAGGGGGCTTTATGCGGTAGTATATGGGGGTCCCTGGCGCTATAAAAAGCTGCGGCGAACCTAAATACCTACCTGCCTAACTAGCGTCACCTGTGACACTAATACAGCGATCAGAAAAACGATCGCTTATTAGGCTGGGTTCACACTGGAGCGATGCGGGAACGCCACGAATGCGCGGCGGGTTCCCGCATCGCATGCCTCCCGGCGGCAGTTCACACTGCCCTATGCGAACTGCTGGGAGTGTCAGTGAAATGTTAATGACACCCCCAGATCAGTTCGCATATCGCAGTGCGATCTGCAAACTTGGATCGCATGGTGTGAACACCCATGCGATCCGATTCTGCTGCGGACCAAAAAAAGGGTCCCGTGCGAGTTTGCGGCGGGTGCGGCGGGTGCGACACGAATTCAGCCATACTATCTGTATAGCTGAACTCGAATCGCACAGAGATCGGATGTGATTTGCACTGCAGTGCGGTGCGAATCACATCCGTTCTCATAAACCGCTGCAATGTGAACCCAGCCTTAGTGACACTGGCGACGGGGGGTGATCACGGGGTTAAACCTTTATTGGGGGGGTTAGGGGGGTACCTTAGAACTAAAGGGGGCTAACCCTAACTGCCCTAACAGTTATTAGTCACAAATGACACCTGCCGGGTGATCAGGGGGTTAAACCTTTATTAGGTAATAAATGGCGGGTGCCCTGAAACTATAAAAAAATAACTAACCAACCAGCGTCACCTGTAACAGTTATATGGTGATCACTGGTGAAAGGGTTAACTAGGGGGCAATCAGGGGGCTTTATGCGGTAGTATATGGGGGTCCCTAGCGCTATAAAAAGCTGCGGCGAACCTAAATACCTACCTGCCTAACTAGCGTCACCTGTGACACTAATACGGCGATCAGAAAAATGATCGCTTATTAGGCTGGGTTCACACTGGAGCGATGCGGAAACGCCGCGAATCCGCGGCGGGTTCCCGCATCGCATGCCTCCCGGCGGCAGTTCACACTGCCCTATGCGAACTGCTGGGAGTGTCAGTGAAATGTTACTGACACCCCCAGATCAGTTCGCATATCGCAGTGCGATCTGCAAACTCGGATCGCATGGTGTGAACACCCATGCGATCCGATTCTGCTGCGGGCCAAAAAAAGGGTCCCGTGCGAATTTGCGGCGGGTGCGGCGGGTGTGGCGGGTGCGGCGGGTGCGGCGAATGGCTGAACTCGAATCGCACAGAGATCGGATGTGATTTGCACTGCAGTGCGGTGCGAATCACATTCGTTCTCATAAACCGCTGCAATGTGAACCCAGCCTTAGTGACACTGGCGACGGGGGGTGATCACGGGGTTAAACCTTTATTGGGGGGGTTAGGGGGGTACATTAGAACTAAAGGGGGCTAACCCTAACTGCCCTAACAGTTATTACAGTCACAAATGACACCAATGCAAAAAAAAAAAAAAAAAAAAAAAAAATGACATTGGTGTCACTGTGACTGGGGGGCAGGGGTAATTGGGGGGGTGATCGGGGGGTAAAGGGGGGGTGTGAGTGTGCCTGGCATGTTCTACTGTGTGTGGGATGTGTTGGTGCAACTCACTGATCCGCTCTCCTCCGTGTCGGAACGAAAAATACCGACACGGAGGAGAGAATACATCACTTCCTCTCCTGTGTTTACATTACAGGAGAGGAAGTGATGTCACCGGGGATTTCCATTCGTCGGGAGCGATCGCGAGGGGGTGGCCATGAATGAATGGCCGTCCCCTCGTCCGGGATCGCTCCCGAACGAAAACCGACCGCCGCAGGCACCGGGCGGGGGCCCGATCGGGCCCCCGACCCGCGGGAGGCAAATCACGTACATCTACGTGCTTATGCCTGCCCGTGCCATTCTGCCGACGTACATCGGCGTGAGGCGGTCGGCAAGTGGTTAAGATGAGAAAAAAAAAAAGGGGGGGGGGGGGGGAGAAAATGCATTGGACTGCACCAAAAATGCACTGTAAAATATATGTGTGTATATATATATATATATATATATATATATATATATATATATATATATATATATATATATATATATATATATATATATATATATTTTTTTTTTTTTTTTTTACATGCAAAAATTAGCGCATAAAAGTGTATTTTTGTTCCTGAAGGAGCCTGCGGAGCATCGCCCCCCGCGATCAGCAGATGGCTAAGGGTACTTTGTAGGCATTTATTCACAGCAAAGTGCAAATGAATGATGTGGCCATGTGGGCGTAACCCTGCATGGCTGTACTGTATCAAACAGTGACAGCAGGTTCAGGGAGAAGATCACCAGCATGCTGTAACAGGGAGGGGGGCCAGCAGGAGGGGAGCTGCAGATACTGAAACACGTTCCATCCTAAAAATAGGTGGAAATCGGTACTCCTTCCTCTCAATGCCCAATCAGTTGTACTTCCCCCTATGTGCCTAACAGATAAGGATCGTACAAGCATTCAAGTAATTGGGTGTTTGGATATATCCCAAGGTACAGGACTACTGCAACCATTACTGGAAAAATTCAAACGTAAAAGCAAGGCATGTGGTAAACTTCTATTGTAGTCAGAATCTTCACTTGGAAATGCGATAATCCTAAACTACCAAGACCTGAGGTGTGCCTTGGCCTAACTGGTCAGTATGCCTAAAAGAGGGCATACCCTGAATATGTAAATGAAATGATGAAAGAATAGGGGGATGGGTGGGAACCCAGAAACGAGACGACAAAGGATCCAATAGAGGAGGAGGGATATATAGCCCTCAGACTCCTCCTACAAATCCAGGCTAGTCTGCGGCCAGCCTTCTAACTTGTAGTCAGTCTTCACTTGGAAATACAATAATCCTAACTACCAAGACCTGAGTTGTGCCTTGGCCTAGCTTGTCAGTATGCCTGAAAGAGGGCAAAAAGAGATACGAAGTAGGTGTGATGTGAAAGCTTCAATGAAGGCCGGCAACAACCATCAGTCCAGAAAATAGCGAATGCCCGGCTGACTATAGAAAAGGGGGTTGCGTATGTAACTGCTAAAACAGGAAGATCTCCAGCACCCCATGTACCTGATGATAAAAGCAAGGACCCCCTGTTCGGGACCTACGAAAGTTGCCTCCGATCCTGACGAATAAAAGGGGAAAGGGAGAAAGCTGACCAGAGGAATATTGCAGAGAAGGACATTACTTTAATCCGACGCTGTTACTATGGTACAGTAATATAACCACCAACCCCCGGCTTGTTCATCTGTTCTAATTATGGGGAAATTGTAAGCGTAGTAAAAGGGAACTGCCTAGAGCACTAAAAAGGGAACTGTGCCAAGGGTAGGAGACAGGAAGTCTGACACACCACGAAAAGCTGGCCGTTAACTGGTAGCCGTGCCAAAGAGAACATAACTGAATACCCCTTAACCTGGCTTAGAGAGGGTGAGCTGCAAAAAATGGACAGACTGACAGGAGTTTGTAGGCGCCTGAAATGCTGGTCACCTGATAGATACTTGATAGTGTTGGCAGATGAGGCCAAACTGCAGAGGCAATATGCAGCGATAGAAGCCAACGGAATACTCTGGATAAAGAACCATTGGCCAGATCGATCACCTGTGACCAGGCTTGCCTCCAGATCCACATGCCACTGTGAAGAAATTCCAACATCACTTGTCGGCACAGAGCAGGCGTCGGGGACGCAGCTGACACCTCCGCTCTAGCTGAGCGGGCTATGATCCCCTCCATTCTAACAATTGTAGCATGGACGTTAAGAGCACATTAAGTACCGCATGAATCTGGGTTTAAAGAATCATGCATAGAAACACGTTCTGCGTTGGTGGATGGAAGAGGTTGGGACGGAGTTGGGAATAACAACCTAAAAAGTACTGCCTCCCCCCAGCTGAGGCCAGGAAAGGGGTACACCAGTGATACAATTCAGCTATGAGTTTGATATGATCCCACCCCTTAATTATGGGGTGCTACCATGCACTGAACCCCCATGCGGCATTGTAGAGCTGAATGAAAATTTGTTGCTTCCAAAACGCGCCGATCTATGAAAACACAAACTAGAGAAATGAGAACAGACAACCGACCCATGAAACAACAACACCCTTACGTACCTGACAAGTATGAGGATGTAGGTGTAGAAATGACAAGACCAACAGCGCGTGAATGTGAACTTAATGATGACACCACCCTAGTGTATGCAGTGAGCGAGCTCAAGCAACCTGCAGTGTCAAGACAGGTCATTAAAAACTAACATTCAGGGCTGAGGTACCCACAGACCACTGTGGGTAGTAGTAAAGGTGTAATGGTGAACGTGAATGTATGACGTATGGTATACGGGCGAGAAGATTGTGGGGCGACAATCAATTAAAAACGAAATCTCAGCCGGTATGGATCCGTATACGTGACAGACCCTGGATGTGAGCACTAGCTAACAGAAATGGTAGGAACAAAATGCTACAACTGGAATGCTACGAATGAAAGGAAGCACAGTGGTGTGGTGGTTAGCACTCTCACCTAGCAGTAAGAAGGATCGCTGGTTCGAATCCCAACCACGACACTACCTGCCTGGAGTTTGCATGTTCTCCCTGTGCCTGCGTGGGTTTCCTCCGGGTACTCCGGTTTCCTCCCACAATCCAAAGACATGCAGGTAAGTTAATTGGCTTCTGTCCAAAATTGGCCCTAGTATATGAGCGGGGACCTTGTATTGTGGGTTCCTTGAGGGTAGGGACCGATGTGAGTGTGCAATGTGAAGGGACAATTGTAGACACTCACTCAGGTTGAACTGGATGGACTGGTGTCTTTATTCAGCCTTACTAACTATGAAACCTTATGACAGCACCTGCTGCAACAGTGTCCACTGGCTGTGATACGCCCTCCTCCGACAGAACATGCTGTACAGGAACGCTACGACTCAACACGCTGAGACTAACCACGCTAGGACAGCACCCATTGAGACAGAACACACTTCGACAGGAGCGATACGACCGAACACGTTGTGACAGCACCTGCTATGACTAACACGTTGTGACAGCACCTGCTATGACTAACACGTTGTGACAGCACCTGCTATGACTAACACGTTGTGACAGCACCTGCTATGACTAACACATTGTGACAGCACCTGCTATGACTGTAACACGTTGTGACAGAACCGCTATGACTGAAAATGGCGTGAAAGACAGAACCGCTATGACTGAAAATGCTATGACTGAAAATGCTATGACTGAAAATGCTATGACTGAAAATGCTATGACTGAAAATGCTATGACTGAAAATGCTATGACTGAAAATGCTGCGACAGAGCCGCTATGACTTAAAATACTTCAACCACTTGCCAAGCAGCCGCTGCAGATATACTGCGGCAGGGTGGCTCTATTGCGTGTAACGCCTTACCGCTATGGCGCTTTGTGTAATAGCTATAGCAGGCGCCTTCCCATGGCACGTTGCCAGACTTGGTGCGCGTAGCCACCCGCGATCGCTCCACAGAGAGCCACAACGGGGATCTGCCAGTTTAAACAGACAGAACAGGATCTGCTCTGTTCTTAGTGATCAGGAACAGCGATCCCTCTCTACTCCCAGTCACCCCACAGTTATAAACACCTCCCTAAGGAACACTTAACCTCTTGATCTCCTCCTAGCGTTAACCCCTTCCCTGCCAGTGTCATTTATACAGGAATCAGTGGCTATTTTTAGCTCTGCAAAAGTGTTCGATCTGTCCGCCGCAATGTCACAGTCCCATTAAAAATCGCTGATAGACGCTATAACTTTTGTGCAACCAAATCAATATCTGCTTATTGTGTTTTTTGTTTGTTTGTTTTTTTTTCAAAAATATATAGCAGAATACATATTGGCCTAAATTTATGTTTTTTGGATATCCGTTATAGCAAAAAAATCTATTTTTTCCCCCCCAAAACTGTTGGTCTTTTTTTGTTTATAGCGCAAAAAATAAAAACCGCAGAGGTGATCAAATATCACCAAAAGAAAGCTCCATTTGACGGGGGAAAAAAAACATCAATTTTACTTGGGTACAGTGTCGCGCGACCACACAATTGTCGGGTAAAATAATGCAGTTCCGTACCGCAAAAAACGGCCCGGTCATTAAGGAGGTAAATCTTTCTGGGGCTGAAGTGGTTAAGGAAATACAAATTGAATTTGGCATCTAGTTTTTTTTCAATAATTTCAACTTCGACAGGCCCTTTCAGTACAGGCCAAGCTTACACCCATTAGACAGATCAATATTCCCCTTATAGGCCAATTAGTTGCAACTGATAAGAAGGTCCTTAGAGCTTCTCTGTATGGGTCATTATTGACCCGTCGTCTACAAGGCAACACCCAACTTCCAGGCAGGAGAGGATAGTCTAGGAACACCTTGACCTTAGATGGAGAAATATGGCAATCTTTGTTAGAACAAGTTCCTCTGGTATCCATATTCCCTACCCTACGCTGCCTGTCCTCTATTAGGTCCTTCTGGCAATACAAACAAAACATCCGTTTTGAAAACCTGAGCAGTCGCTTACAGATAGGCTTTGACTGCTCTCAATACATCCAAAGAATCTAGTGACCTTTCTTCCGTAGAACAGGGATTTGGGAAAGTGGAAGGCAGAATATCTTGGTTTAGATGAAAACCTGAAACCACCTTCAGTAGAAAACTAGGTTGAGGGCGTAACATCACTCTATCCTTGTGCATTATTAGATATGGCTCTTTACAAGAAAGGGCCGCTAATTCTGATACTCTTCTGGCAATAGAAATGGGCACCAGAAAAATTAATTTCCTTGTCAACAGAACTAAGGGAATTTGACGTATCAGTTCAAAAAGCTGCTTCGGTAAAGCTGACAGAACTAAATTCAGGTCCCAGGGGTTTAGAGGCGCCTTAACTTGAGGGTTAAGGCGCGTCACCCCCTGTATAATGCTTCGGACCAAAGAATGCGAAACAAGTGGACGTTGAAACGGAACTGATAAGGCCAAGACCTGGCCCTTGATGGTACTCAAGGCCAGCTTCATCTCTAACCCTATTTGCAGAAATTCAAGTATTCTGCTTGTGACATTTTCTGGAATGCCAACACCTGGATTCACACCAGGAGACATATGCTTTTCCAGACTCTATGATAAATCATTCTGGAAGCTGGCTTCCTTGCATTAATCAAGCTAGAAATCACAGGGCCTGAAAGCCCATGACTCTTCAGATTGTGCGTTTCAAAAGCCAAATTTAGTGTTTGTAAGGAAGGATGGAATACTGGTCCCTGGGATAACAGGTCTGGACGCGACGGTAGGGTCCAAGGGGAGCCTAACGCCATCTTCACTATTTCTGCATACCAAGCTCTTCTGGGCCATGCTGGGGCCACCAGAAGCACCGACTTATTTTCCTGCTTGATATTGCAAAGAAGTCGTGGCAGCAGCAGAATAGGAGGGAATGCATAAATCAGAGAGAACCGATGCCACGGAGTCACCAATGAATCTGTCTCACATGCAAGTGGATCCCTTGTTCTTGACACAAACATCTGGAACTCCCCATCTTTGACATATGGCCAAGAAGATGTCGGGGTGAAGAGACCATTCCCCTGGGACTGTAGGCGACTTTAGTCCGTCCTGCCAGTTCTCTACCCCGGGAATGAAGATTGCCGATATGCAGGGCACATGCTTTTCTGCCCAGATTAAGATCTGGTTTACTTCTTCCTGAGCTGCACGACTCCTGGTTCCTACTTGGTGACTGATATAAGCCACTGCTGTGGCATTGTCGGACTGGATCCTGAGAGGTCAACCTTGTAACCTGAGCGTCCAAGCTTTTAGGGCTAGATATGCTGCAGGGATCTCCAAAATGCTGATGGTTAAGGTCCTCTCGGACTTGGACCACCTCCCTTGGACAGTCGACTGTTACAGAACTGCTCCCCAACCTGAAAGACTAGCATCAGTTGTTACCACTGTCCAGGTGACTGGTAAAAAAGGATTTCCTTTTTACAGATTCTCGGGTATCAACCACCCACTGAGGCTCTGACGCACTGTAGGAGACAGGCACATCGGAAAATCTAACACCTGGACCTTTTTGTTCCAGGCAGACAGGATACTGTTTTGCAGCAGTCTCGAATGAAACAGATGCATAGGGAACTGCTTCGAATGAAGCCACCATCTTCCCCAGCAGCCTCATACAAAGAGACTTCTTTTTCTATGGGGCTTTGGGAACATTTGATCTGAGGAAACGAGGAGAGGGAAAATCTCGGAACCTAGAGTTATTGTGGAGATCCCCCATTTGTTCTGAAAATGCTCCTGCCAGACCCTAAAGTACTTTAGCAGTCTTCCCCCCCACTCGAACGAGCGGGGGCACCCCTTCATAAGGAGGCTTTAGCGTTTTGTCTTGTAGACTTCCTCCCCAGGACTTCTTTTGTCCCTGGGGTTGACTCTTGAGATTTAACCTTTGAGCCTGACGGAGGCGGCCCCTGGCACTGGAGAAAGAGCCCGTTTAAAGGAGGGACGTTTACTCCTTTTCTTAACTGGCAAAAAGGGTGCTCTCCCCACTAGAGATCCTTTGTATATAATTGTCCAAATCCTCCCCAAACAGTCTTGCACCAACAAAAGGGAAACCCAGCAAGGAGCTTCTTACATGGTGATTCGGCTGACCAATTTTTCAACCATAAGATTCTATGCATATGTACCAACCTAAGCGAAAGGCGAGATGTCTGGAGGATAGAATCTCTGATAGCATCAACAGCAAAACACAAAGCCGCTGGTAGGTTGGCCAACCCCCAGGCTTGCTGTTCAGGTAAAACTTTGAGCACCTGTTTAACATGGTCTCTCAAGTATTGACAAACTCCAATTGCTGCCACTGCAGGTTGAGCCACTGAACCTGCCAAGGAGAAAACGTTTTTTAATAGGAATTCCAATTTTTTTATCAGTTGGATCCCTAAGCATCTGGGCATCGTCAACAGGACAAGTCAGACATTTATTTACGGAGGATATGGCAGCGTCAATCGCCGGTATACCCCTCATCTTAGTAAATTTTTCCTCCATAAGATAAAGTGTTGAAAACTTTTAGGAGGGAAAAAAAATGTTTATCTGGGTGATCCCACTCAGAATAGATAAGCTTTTCCAGTAAACTATGAACAGGAAAGGCATGTGCAGTTTGAGGAGGCTTCAGTGAACCCAAAAAAGAGGAGGGTTCTTTAACGGACTCCGATACGGGCAACTGAAGAGGGCCCTTCTCCACTTGATTCCTCAGAAGTGGAATCATCAGTCTCATCCCGATCCTCTGAGGGGGATTCCTCTCCTTTTTCCCCAGAGTTTCTCTGTTTGAAGGTCCTGGTGGCAGAGGGGAACCTAGTGCGTTTTCTTCCACTGAGTGAAGATGCGATTAAGGCCACTAATCTTTCCTCTAATCCATTTATGGTTGAGGAAAAAACCTCCTGCGTAATGTTTACAGGGGCTGCAGTGCCAGAAGCAGTTGCAGCTCCTGACCCTGATTGCTCACCCTGGCCAGCTTCCCCAGGTCCTTCAGGAGGGAAGGTGCTGCAGAGGTGGGGTCCTCAGAGCCTGAGGGGGACCCCTTTGAGCCCCTACTTCTTGGGGCATTTGTACCTCTTCTGCCCATAGTGCAAACCAACAAAAGGTAGAGGTAGCACAAAAAATGCACTGACTGCTGAGCAATGTAGTTCAGCAACTGCCGCTGCCACCAAGACTCAGTCTGGTGATTAAGTAAATGCTGCCTGGGAATGCCTGTGTCCTCCACACTCACATGCGCCCGTCTGCTCTGTGTCCCACCATAAGCCGTGTGCACCTGAAAAAGAGTGCACTTTATAGTTTGCGTAGCCTGCGATGTGGGCGTCAAACCACGCCGACGTCACATTAACGCTCCACCCCCCCTCCTCCAACCACCACTTTCGCCCCCCTCGTCTTTTAAAAAAAAAAAAACGAGCATTTCCTGCGCGAGCCAAGGCTCTGAACTCTTGGGCAAGCATGGAGGGAAGACTGGGGTGGAGGAGAGGGAAGGGCCAGTGGATGTGAAACCGCTGTAATGGCGGCGGTATACTACCGCTCCCTGTTCAGGCTCACCTCAGCCCCCTAAGCCATGGGGGGAGAATCCCTGAAGGAGAAAACCCCCCTATCCACATCCTACATGGAGCATGGCTGGAGGAGCATACAGCGTGGACACTGAGACAGACAGATCAGGCATGAAAGGTATGTGCTCTTGACAGCCCCCGGTAGCGACTTTAGGCATAGCATACCATTTACTTAAAGGAGAAACCCACTAGAATTAGAAAAATTCTTGAGGAGTCTCCCTTACCTTATGCAGCTGCAGGGTTCTGTGCAACAGACCCAATCTTCACTTCTCATGGTGGGCTGCGTTTAGAGGAAAAACCTTCAGAGACTGGGGCCCTCTTGAACAGGGGAATCCGCAGTTCTGGGCCTGTAAAGCACCCCGCCAAGAATATGGCTGAAAAAAAAAAACAAATACAGGATCACAGGGTCCAGCTCTCTAAAAAAGAGAAGCGTTACAGGTAAAACCTTGTTTCTTTGGACACGAGGCCCAGGAACCATCCAATTCGGCCAAGAAAAAGACACCGTGAATGGTTCCGGTTGCATGGCTAGCCCCAGTGAGAACATTCCAGCAGAGCTCAGCACAGCACATCTTTACTCGTGACACCTAAGACACAGGTGAAAAAACTGAAGTATTATATAGGGGGTTGAACTTCCTTTCTAGAATGTGCCAGTGTCTAATCACCTAGTGATACCCTATAACCCATCAGTAATTACTGAGACTCTGTGTCCCGTGATGTACGAGAAAGAAAAAGTTATTAACCACTTCAATACAGGGCACTTATACACCTTCCTGCCCAGATGAATTTTGAGCTTTCAGCGCTGTCGCACTTTGGATGACAATTGCGCGGTCATGCTACACTGTACCCAAACTAAATTTTTATCATTTTGTTGCCACAAATAGAGCTTTCTTTTGGTGGTATTTGATCGCCTCTGGGATTTTTATTTTCTGCTAAACAAAAAAAAAAAGACCGAAAATTTTTGAAAAAAAAAAAACAAGTTTTTTGTTTCAGTTACAAAACTTTGTAAAAAAAGGAAGTTTTCTCCTTCACTGATGGGCACTGACGGGGCTGCAGTGATGGGCACTGATGATGTGGCACCAATGAAGTGGCACAGATAGGCGGCACTGATATGCGACACAGACACTGATAGGTGGCACGGATTGGCATGGATAGGCGGCATGGATAGCAGCACGAATGGGCACTGATAGGCGGCATTGTAGCGTACAGTATTGTAGGGATGGATGCCAATCAGTGCCAAACAATAATGCATGGCAATCAGTGATGCCCATCGTGGGCACTGATTGGCATCCCTGGTGCTGGACCCTGGTAGTCTGGTGGCGTCCCTGATGGTCCAGTGTGGGCATCCTCGGGAGGGCTGCGCTGATAATCGATCAGCACAGACCCCCCCCATGAGAAGAGCACCCGATCGGCTCTCCTCTACTCGCATCTGACAGACACGAGTGAGGAAGTCGATCACTGGCTCTTCAAATTTACACTGTGATCAGCCGTGATTGGACACGACTGATCACATGGTAAAGAGTCTCCGTCAGAGACTCTTTACTGAGATCGTAGTTGCAGTGTATCAGACTGACACACCGCAACAATGATCATCGCAATGCGCACCCCCAGGGGGTGCAGCGGCTTAATATCCCGATCATGTCATATGACGTCTGGTCAGGATATTAAAATCACTTTGCCACCGTCATTTTGCTATATGGTGGGTGGCAAGTGGTTACAAAAAAAAAAAAAAAGAAAGAAAGAAAAAGTATAACTGCAACGTATAACTTGTTCCAAAAGTGAAGCAACCCATCCTTTTAAACAATGCCCTCTATGAATGCGCAAAAATGCACACACGGCAATGGCACAACATAAAATTACATGCCAGACCCTAGCGATGTAAACAATACCCTAGAGACCAGTCTTTCTCAACGTGAAGAAAGCCTTGAACAAAAGGTCACTGCAAAAACGATGTTGGTTGAATTCAGACCTGAACGTGACCCGTTTAGTGCACAGTTAAAACCTCCCTACAACCACATGTAATACACAGGGTTTCAGCTCAGCAGGTGCCACATTTCTAGGGGTAAAACAGTGAGAGTGGAGATGACATATTGACTCTTCACAGTCTGTCAAATGTCTCTGAAAAGCGATCCACCACAAAATGCTTCAATGACTGTTGCACATATGAACAAGCACTAAAAGTCATCAACTCTGCCCATTCTGCTATCCTGTTCATAGTCAGCAACATACGCATTACATGAGATCCCGACTGCTTTAGAGTGCCCTCTCACCCATTCCCTGAATGCTGCTGACAAGGAAATTAGAGGAGACAAGTGATATCATATACAAATTTCAGGTATTGACACCAAATGTAGCTAAATATACAGTTACTAAAGCTACAACAGTAAAATCAGTCTGTATATGCAGTAAAGCATGCTGGTTATACTCGCTGTGGAGCCTAAGCGATTAATCCTGTGCATTGTGTAAAAAGGTTTAATCACGTCTCCTCCATTCCTCTCCTTTTTTATGGTCTCCAATCCATCTGGTTATAAAACAGAGCCTTGGGGACACTCTGCACATGCTCAGTTTGGTGTGTATTTCTAGAGTTTTTTTTCTTAGGAGGTTGCATGTGATCGACAGAGGGCCAATCACCGCTGTCCAGACAGAGGGTCAGGGGTCCTGCAACCTCATAGGACAGTTAGAGTAGAATGAATACTCCTACAAGCTTTAACCAGACACAGATAGAAGTCATAAGACTCATATACGGCTGATGAGAATAGGTGTTTAGGAGTTTATATTTTCTAAAATAAATTGCATTTTCATGTTATATCTAGACCAGAAATAGTGAATTTAGGGTCCTGGGTTTAGTAACACTAATGATTTTTAATAAATACAAAACTACTTTTATTTGTGTTTTCATATCTATGGGCATTCAGCTGCAAAGCAATCCTGTCATGAGAAAAATACATGGATTCCCATTGTTGATCTCCGTGAAAATACTAGCTGCCTGTCAAATCTCTTGCTTCAATGCTTTCCAAGTCTCCGTATCAGATCGATCATGCAGCAAGTTTACTCCTTATTTACATGGCTGTTGCAGGTCAATGACTCCGAATCATTGAAGCCTGAGGGCAGCACGATAGCCATGGAACTTGCACTTTTACTAAATCTACAATTGCAGCTCTGATAATGCTTTCTTGGCATTATTTCTTTTATGTTGATCGGTGTAAAATGCCTGCCATGTTTCAAGTAGTAAAAACTCACCTGAAAGGTTTCTCTCTGGTGTGAGTTCGAATGTGTTTCCGTAAATCACTGTGTGTAGTGAAGTATTTGCTGCAGCCCTCTGTCACACAATTAAATGTTTCTCCAGTATGAAGTCTTTTATGAGCCCTCAACCTGCAGAGAAAAAAAAAAGAATTATCCTTTTTAAAACAGGCCCCACTTTATACCCTTCCTATAAAAAAAAATAACTAGTTTCCATGGTCAACCCAAATACTCACCCTTCACATCGGTACACATGATCCGAATATACAGCGAAAAATACCGCTTTTGATGTGATCGTACGATAATCGGATTGTTAGCACAGAGCTTTTGAGAGTCAATCACGACAGTTTATCTGATATTATTCGATTGGACAAGCACGAAAATTTTATCGTGCGATTTTCGTTTAAGTCAGTACAGTTGTTGTCCAAAAATACAATACAAATACACTACAACACATGACTTCCCTTCCGATTTTCTTTCTGTCGTACGAGAATTTTCGTGACTTTAGGAACCTATTCAATTTCTACTTGCAACTAGTAAACAAAATAAGTCGGACGATCTGTCGTCCAATATTCGGATCGTGTGTACAGGGCATAAGGCATACACTCTAGTTAACCACTTCAGATTCAGAAGATATTACCCCCTTCACGACCAGGGCATTTTTTGCTCTGTGGCACTGCGCTAATTTAACTGGAATTTGCGTGGTTATGCCAAGCTATACCCAAAACTACATTTATAGCATTTGTTTCACACAAATAGAGCTTTCTTTTGGTGGTATTTGATCACCACTGGGTTTTTTCATTTTTTTTCAATATAAACTAAAAAAGATCAAATATTTAGAAAAAATAATTGTTTTACTTTCTGCTATAAAATATATTCAAGAAAAAGAATTTAAAAAAAATAATTATTTTTTTCAGAAATTTTGGTCAAAATGTATTCCGTTACATGTCTTTATTTAAAAAAATAAATAAATCCCAATAAGTGTATATTTATTGGTTTGAGTGAAAGTTATAGCGCCTATGGTGTATATATACTAGAATTTTTTATTTTTTTTTAATGCCACTATTGGCAGCAATCAATGACTTCTAATGGGACGGTGATAGTGTGGGGGTCAATCTGACACCGACACTGGAGGGAACTGACATCACCAGTGACATTAATACAGTGATCAGTGCTAATACTATGTACGGTCACTGTACTGACAACACTGCCTGGGAAGGGGGGTAACAGTTTACAAGTTTGCTTAATGTGTGTAAAATGTGCTGATTTTTACTATAGATCTCTCTGTTTCTCATCTCTGCTTTGCAGGTATGAGAAACTGACATATCGCTCTCTTGGTACAGAGCTCTGTATTGTTTACCAACACAGAGCTCTGGGCGGTGATTGTATACAGTTGATCAGCAGATCCCAAACAATGATTCATGGTCCTTCTGACAGGCTCCTGTTGTGTACAATCGCAGAAGGAAGCGCTTATGCGTGCGCCCTAAACCTGGAAGTGGGCAGAAATGTATGGGTACGTCGCTTTGCTTACAGCCCCTGCTCGCCCACAGTACAGTGCGGGCGGATGGCAAGTGGTTTAAGTGTGCTTAAAGCCAAAACTTTTCGCTTAGTTTTAGAAAAAAGAAAAAAAGAATTCCCTGACATCTTTGGCTGTCTGTATCCTACTGGAGAAGTAGGTTTCCCATTCAATTAATTTCATGTCCTGTACTGGAGATGCAACAGGAAATGTCATCTTACAGAGTTCCAAGTGTCCCAACTGAAGGCTTTACCCTAATTTTTTGCTCTGGCGATAAGGGAATTTTGCATTTCCCATCACTTTCTGTCCAGTGGAAATGGAGGAGATATAGAAATGATTTCAGCCCATTAAAAAATAAAAAAATAAAAGATGGGCTGAAATCGCACTGCCTGTGAATTGCACAGCGATTGCGATTCTTTTGCAGGATGAATGGGCCCCTAACCCACATATTCTGTTTGGCTTTGAGTAGAGTCAGCACCTAGCACATTAATAAGAGGATGGTCTAGGGCTAGGCCAAAGACAGACATACCACAAAAATGAGCTTTATAAACTGCGCACCCTCCTTACCACTACTTTCCCCCACAGTAGTTCCGCAGCTTCTCTCATGTCACAAATAAACTGTTTGTTCTGCTGTAGCACAGCCAAGAATGATAATCTTGGTACAGGATGATACAGAACATCAGCACTGACATAGGCACACACAGACAGTTCTATCCGAATAGGACTATGGCCCTGGGGTACATGGAAACCCATGACATGGAAGTGAATTTAACCACAGCACTGCTGCTGCAACAGCGGGGAGCTATGGGATAGTGAGAAGGCTTAGCTGGTCAATAAACACAACATTTTGCTAGATTTGTAAATTGTCACAAAAATAAGAAAACAATTCAAATGAAAAAAAAAAGCAGAGCCATGTGCTTAAAGAAGAGCTCCAGTTTACTGCATCTTTAAACACTTTGGACCAACATTGATAAAACACATTCCTGCCTGGAAAATGATTTTCAAGGCATTGTGAGGCATAACCGGTGGACAATGAAGGAATACAAGGTGTTCCCGGATTGGCCAAGGTGAAGAGCAAGAGGTCATCCACCTCTCCACTGCATAAACAGACTATTTCCAGCATCTGAGGAAGGTAGTCATATCCCTTGAGGAACTTCAAATACTACTACAGTGTATTACGGCATCCCCAGCAGCCATACTGTTGTGGAATGCTTTGATTTTTTTTTTTTCTTTCAGGTACTTGTATAGCGCCATCAATTTATGCAGCATTTTACATAAATATTGTGCATTCACATCAGTCCCTACCCTCAAGGAGCTTACGACCTAAGGTCCATAACTCACATTCATACAAACTAGGGCCAATTTAGACAGGATCCAATTAACCTTCCAGCATGTCTTTGGAGTGTGGGAGGAAACCCACGCAGGCACAGGTAGTATTGTGGTTGGGATTTGAACCAGCAACCCTTTTGCTGCTAGGTGAAATTGCTAACCACTACACCACTGTGCTGCCCATTTATAACCAAGCTAGTCCAAAGAAAGTATTTTGGTTCATGTGTAGTCTATATTTTTGTACAACGCAGCACTATAGAAGTTAATGCGGCTATGCACACAGCTGAATCTACCAAAAAATGTGCACTTTGTTTAGAGGTGTCCTAAAAAAAGAAGGACACAGCTGTGTCCAGAGCAGCGTTTTAACCTATAATTAACACTGCATGCATGAATGTCTATGCAACCCTTGCATGCGTATCCGTGTACAAGGGCCCTTTTAGCCACTGCCGCTGCTTAGGGCCAACGCGCAAAAATCAACAATGTGTAATCAGCGGCACCAATTGTACACTGTTGATACTAGCATGTCTACAGATTCAATTAATCATTCATTTAGTATTTACATCCCTGGAATTTGTGTCCTTATCATGCCTTTTTACATTTACATTGTAGCATTAGGTCCACTCAGAATAGACCAGAACCAGCAGGTTTCAATGAGTATCGGATCAGATCTGCTCTGATGGCCAGTGGAAGGAGTAATTTCTGCTTGCTTAGAATTTGACTAGCCTTAGGCACTCACATTCTACAAAGACCAGATGGGACGTGGGGAAGTGGAGTCAGAATGGTTTGCTGGTTGCCATTCCCACCTATGTATAATTTGACTGGCCACTCTCACTGGTCGTCAGGATGGAAATGATGGGGAACAGACTGCCTGCAATTTTATTAGCAATAATGCCAGCACTGGCATCCTTTGTTGCTAGGGCACAGATAGCAAGAGCTTTCTGGGTCCCGTCATCAAGCTGAGCAGCGGTAGGTGCCAATAGATACAATTTACGCAAAAATGCTATACATATGTAAACGTTGCTCAAGCTTTACATGCATGCAGCAAACAGAGCACTCATTTGCAGGAGCTTGCTGCCAACAAGATCCTGAGTAAAAACACTGCCACGCTGAGTGAATCAGTTTCAGGAAACCTGGAGCTGTTCTTTAATTCTGGAGCTGAAAGAATCCCAACTTCATCAGTTATAACTCACAATGCAGCCTGGAATATCTCCAATGTTGGCCATAATAAATACAATGACATAAAGAGCAATTACATGCCATTACCCATAAACGCCCGGATTTCCTTTTTCATCAGTTTAAACGGTCAAGACAAGACAAAGACAGAAGAGATCAGAGGTAGGGACAGCAGAACAGGAATAATACTGTTCTTTGGCTGCTTTTGTTTCATTTTTTTTCTCTGTAATATAAAAGCAAAACAAAAAAAAAAAAAAAAAGTGTAGAAACTAAAAATTACTATTTTAGCTACAAAAAAAAAAAAAAAAAGTTGAATTTGTTACTAAGGGAGTGACTGATGCTCTGTGCAATAACAGTACCCTATTGGCCACTGAGGCACTCTTGGTAGATAGGGGCATGACGGTTGGTAAGAATTAGCCATGCAGTCAGGCTCCAGTAACAATGGGAAATTATCTTTGGAGAGGCAGACAGTTTTTTTTTTGGGGGGGGGGGGGGGGGGGGGGGCACACGATCTGTGTACAGAACGTCTCCAGGTTGCCATATTGCATTTTACAGAAGATTACAGAGTTGTAGATTGAAAAGGAAAGGTCATTTTTAAATAACATAATACAATATGGCTTGTGCTGCAATTGTATATGCCAGGGGTCTCCAAACCCCGGCCTGCGGGCCGGTGTGTTTTGTCCAGCCCGCAGCTCACCCAGACTCTACCAACACAGCACTGCCAATCTGCTGGCATTCAAAAGCAGCTGCTGTTATTGGCAGTATGTCTGGCAGGTCCTGGACACAAAGCCACTCCCCCACACCCTCCTGTGCTGCCAGGAGTTGACGTCATCAGTGCAGCACCTCCCGGCTTCTCGCCTGCTGTTTATATTCGAAATCCTTCCACATTACAGACTGCATGTGTAGCAATGGGCGGGAGTCAGTAGGTGCAGGAGAGCTCAAGTCAGCTCATGGAGTGACAAGATGCAAGCGGCAAATGGGCATAAATCTGCTACAGACATACATGTATAGGAGACTCTGCTGGGGACACAAACGATGGGGGACACATATTAGGGAGACTCTGATGGGGACACAGATGTGTGGAAAGGCTCTGATGGGGACACAGTTGTGTGGAAAGGCTTGTTCTCAGTTATATCATGCGGATTACAAAAACGATCGAGTAAGTTAGTTCATGCTTATTAAGCAGGGTTTATTCAGGTCAGTAAGGCTGGGCCAAGGAGCCAGAGAAGTCCCTAGTAAAAAATTTAATTAGAGATGCACACCGTGGTAAAAAAAAGTTAGCAGTAGCCTTGCAGTGTCTACTTTTAGACAGGACTGGACAGAATTGTATAAAAAAAATAAAACGCAATACTTGGCAGCTGACCAGTTCTTCGATCAGGTGGCTACATTAGTTCTCTATTTTGGCCTTGTAATGCTACAGATAATCCACTTTCTGTCCTAGGGTCAATCCGCTCACTTACTCATCTTGCACTGTATTTATAGATGAAGTCATGGCTGTTACTCAGGATGGACTTCAAGCATGTCTTCCTCTCTTCACCTTTGTTACATAGAACAAGGCTTGTTTACCAGGGTTCCTTCAGAAGTTTCTAGGGGTTCATTGAGCAATGAGCTATTTCTGCTTCTCCGATAAGTTCCCACTGACACCATTGATCTTTTGAGCTGTTAGAGGGTAATTCTTCCCAATGACCACAAGTATATGGAATATTCTTCTCATTGACCATCACACTAATGTATCTTGAGTTATAGATATAGCAACTTTTTATAGGGGTTCCCGGAGACCAGAAAGAAATTTCAAGGGTTCCTGTGTTTAAAATGTTGAGAAAGGATGATGTAGAGCAGTGATCCCCAACGTTTTTGGCACTGGGGACCGGCTGCATGGAAGAAAATTGTGCCAAGGCCCAGCGAGTGACTGTGGGTGATGTACGCACACGCGTGGGGGGGTAAGCGAATTTTGCTGGCAATTTATCGGATAATAGCTGGTGTTCGGCTGTTGGTACTTCCATCATCATGGCACCATGGTTGGTATGGTGTCAATGATTGAAGCGCATTATTTCTTATATTACATTGTAATCACTTTCCATGTCGCCTGCCACCAGATGAGAAATGCCACTTGTCAGGCTGCCTGTCACCAGTTGAGGAATGCCACTTGCCACATCACCCGCCAGTGTCACCAGATGAGGATCGTCACTGCATTGGTGACACTGGTTCAGTGGTCTTTCTTAAATGAGGGCAGGAGAGCAGAGATGGGGGGTGGGCAGTGAGATGATGTCATCTCTCTGCTCCCCGCCGCACCTCCGACATTCTGTATGCTGTGAGGGCGGAAGAGCGGTGATGCTAGGCGGGCAGGGAGAGATGATGTCATCTCTCTGCTCCCCGCTGCACCGCCGACATTCCGCACGTTGTGAGGGCGGAAGAGCGGGGATGCTAGGCGGGCGGAGAGAGATGTCATCTCTGCTCACCAGCCCGCTTCTCTTATTCGCCCGCCCGCTTTCCTCTCTGATCCACCGGTGCCTTACAGCCTGCCGCGGCCCGGCTGCAAAGACGCTACAGCCCGGTAGTGGGCCGTGGAGCGGGGGTTGATGACCCCTGATGTAGAGGGTGGGGGATACATTGTTTACAGAAAGAAAATAAGATTCTTAGCCTGAAAAAAATGAAAACTATTGCAGGCACGACATCTAGGTACTATATTACATTTTTTCTTAGAATAGTTCAACATATGAATTCATAGGGACCATTTAGAATTCAGTGACCATTTAGCATTCAGCAGACCAATAAGGATTGAGATAATACAACACATACAACAAATATATTTAATAATATTATGTGGTTCTAAAACCACTTCCACTCTCGCACCTGTACACGACCTAGGTAAGGACCAGAGCAACTGTTACATTTCTGCTCAGTCTACTGACTTTTGCGATTTAGCAATACCTTTGTTATTGCTTAATGTAGAAAAAAAAAAGTTTTTCATGAAGAGAATTCAGACCTTCCAAAAAATAAATCTACAAGGGTAGGGCAGGGATAATGCAAGCAAGGATGGACTTGTCTGCAGTTCAGTTGTCTGACTCTTCCCACTATGTAGCCTTTTACACCCGTAGGTCTGTGCCCATCTCCCATTTCAGTACAGTGCTATTGTATGTACATCTTTGCTTATAGATGGAAGAGAGCAGTGTATGCATGCTGTGAATGTTTGTGAGAGTGATTTGTAAGTGAAGAGTTTTGTATCATTATTGTTTAGGCTTTGCGCAGCCTAGATTTACAGTGCATCCAGAAATTATTCAATGCACTTCACTTTTTCCACATTTTGTTATGTTACAACATTATTCCAAAACGTATCAAATTCATTATTTTCCTCAAAATTCTATAAATACCCTAAATGACGACAACTGCAGCATTGGAGGTCCCAATAAGCACAGAGGTCTCCATCATCTGTAAATAGAAGAAGTTTGGAACCACCAGGACTCTTCCTAGAGTGGGCCGTCGGGCCAAACTGGGTGATCGGGGGAGAAGGGCCTTAGTCAGGGAGGTGACCAAGAACCCAAATAGTCAGTCTGACAGAGCTGTAGTATTTCTCTGTGGAGAGGGTTGAACCTTCCAGAAGAACAACCATTTCTGCAGCTCTCCACCAATCAGGCCTGTATGGCAGAGTGGCCAGACAGAAGTCCCTCCTCAGTAAAAATGGCACACGACAGCCATCCTGAAGTTTGTCAAAAGGCACCTGAAGGACTCTCAGACCATGAGAAACAACATTTTCTGGTCTGATGAAACAAAGATTGAACTCTCTGGCCTGAATGGCAAGTGTCATGTCTGGAGGAAACCAGGCACCTCTCATCACCTGGCCAATATCATCCCTACAGTGAAGCATGGTGGTGGCAGCATCTTGCTGTGGGAATGTTTTTCAGTGGCAGGAACTGGGAGACTAGTCAGGATCAAGGTAAAGATTAATGCAGCAATGTACAGAGACGTCCTTGATGAAAACCTGCTCCAGTGACCTCAGACTGGGGCGAAGGTTCATCTCCCAACAGGACAACGACCCTAAGCACACAGCCAAGATAACAAAGGAGTGGCTATGGGATAACTCTGTGAATGTCCTTGAGTGGCCCAACCAGAGCCCAGACTTGAACCCGATTTAACATCTCTGGACCGATCTAAAAATTGCTGTGCACCAAAGCTCCCCACCCAACCTAATGGAGCTTGGAGAGGTCTTGCAAAGCAGAACTGCCCAAAAATAGGTGTGTATAGCATGTAGCATCATACTCAAAAAAAAAATTGAGGCTGTGATTGGTGCCAAAGGGGCTTCAACAAATTAATGAGCAAAGGCTGTGAATCCTTATGTAAATGGGATCCTTTTCATTTTTATTAAATGTGAAAAGATTTCCAAATTCCTTTCACCTTGTCATTATGGGGTATTGTGTGTAGAATTTTGAGGAAAATAATGAATTTAATCAATTTTGGAATAAAGCTGTAACATAACAAAATGTGGAAAAAGTGAAGTGTTGTGAATACTTTCCAGATGCACTGTATGTGCCTAGACATAACTATTGCTGTGCCAGATGTTTTAATGCAACTAATGCAGGAAAGAAACTGTTTAAAAAGTAGAAGAAAAAAAAAAGTATATGTTTTATATTTTCTTAAAGCGGTATTAAACCCAAAACCAAAAATGTTATATATTGCAGCTCATCATACGTTAGCTGTGGTGGCTGCATTCCTTTTATTTTTTAAGGCCATTTCCCCTTCTGTTTTCACCTGGTGATCTGGCCAGTAACACACCTCCTGTATTAAAGTGCACCCACTCTGGATGCATGAGCACAGAAGATAGCACCATTGTCAGGCTAGGGAGAGGACAGTGTTAGATGTACTAGCAGATTTATATACATAAACAAATTGAAGCCAAAACTCCAGCTAACACTTTATAAGCAGTTACAGCAACAGCTTTTTTCCAATTTGGGATAAAAGCTTTACATAAAACTGATCATTGTAAGAACCCCTGGCAGGGTTTAATGTTTTTTATCATCCCTTTAATCAATACATGCAAGAAAGCTTGTTCTTATGAAAAACAACAAACTTACTGGTCACATCACCAGCTGAAAACAGAAGCCTTAGGCCCCTTTCACACATGCGGACAGCATGTCCGTATTTCATTCATCCATTTGCGGATGAAATACGGACATACATGCATCCCTATGGGATAGCGGGTGTCTGCGGATGCACATCCGCAGACACCTGCTATTGTCCACCTCCGCTATTGTCCGATTCTGCAGACGGAGGAAAATCCTATTTTTCTATCCGTCTGCAGAGCGGATCGGATGAACATGGACAGACGGTCTTTGCTCATCCGATCCCCATAGAGGAGAGCAGAGAGCTGACAGGGCGGTCCCCGCACAGTGTGCAGAGACCACTCTGTCCGCCGCCGGCTCAGCGGGGACAACGGAGCGATCCCCGCTGAGCGAGCCGATCATCACGGGGAGGATCGTTACTGATCCGTCCCCTGTGAAAGGGGCCTTAAAAATAAATAAACAAAACGAAAACAAATGCAGCTAGGGTTGCACAGATACTAGTATCGATATCGGTGCTGATACCAAGTATTTGCACAAATATCGGTACTCGTGCAAATGCAACAGATACCTGAAACCAATACTTTCAGGCTGGGTTCTTTGAGCTGTCAGTGGGTCTTCCCTGTTGACAGCTGAAGTGTTAAAGTCCGGTACATAGAGCTGTATATATAAAAAAAAAAAAAAAAAAAGCCGCCAATTGTTATTAACAACATTTCTCAGCTGCTGAAACACTAAAATGAAAAGAAACATTGTTTTTTTTTTGTATCTGTTTCTTCAAATGCAGATCAAAGAGATGAACAAATGTTCCTCTGTTTAACCCTTAATTTACTCTAATCAGCCTTAATTAAATCCCTATTCTCCTCCATTTAATTATTATTTTTCTGCTTTTTTTTGTTCACGTTCATTTTAAAAATAAACAATTTAAACTTTTTTTTTGCTTTGTTAATGAATATTTTTACACATATATATATATTAAGATATTTTTACACATTTCACATTGAAAGTCCAAAATTAAAGCTGACAGTTGAAGTGAGAACAAAACAGTTGCGGTAGGTATCGGTAAATGAGATCGGCGAGTACTTAAAAAAAAAAAATAGAATTTGTATTACAGCTAACCGGTAAAATCCTTTTCTTGGAGTACATCATGGGACGCAGAGCCTTAAGAAATTACTTAATGGGTTATGGTCCACCTTCAGGTGTCGGCACTGGTATACCCAATCAAGGAAGTTCACTCCCTATACAAGCCCTCCTCCTTTCAGGAGCACATCAGTTTTTGTAGCACAGCAATATACTTAAATCCCAAAAGAGGGGAGGGATCTGTGTCCCATGATGTACGCCAAGAAAACGATTTTACAGGTAAGCTGTAATAAAAATCCTAATTTCTTTATCGTACATCATGAGACACAGAGCCTTAAGCAATTACTTAATGGGATGTCCCATAGCAATGCTACTTGAGGGGAGGGAGAGACCCCCAGACTTGAGGATTTATACTGCTGCCTGCAGTACACTGCACCCAAAGGAGATATCCTCATATCCTCCTTACATCCACCTGATAAAATCTTGTGAATGCATGCACTGAAGACCAAGTTGTGGCCTTACAGATCTGGTCCATGGAGGCCTGGTGACGCACTGCCAAAGAAGCACTAACCGCCCTGGTAGAATGTGCCTTAACTTGAAAAAGGGCATCTTATCCCTTAATTAGAAGTTATAATTTTAACTTGCCCAATCACTGCTTAGCGACTAGAGGTCGACCAATATATCAGCCAATATTTGCAGTTTTTTAATTAATCGGCTGATTTTGCTGATAAAAAGGCAGATTTAAAACAACAGCGCGACTTGCAAATGACTTCTGTAATAGAAGTCAATGCAAGTTGCCTAAGGCTCGGTTCACACAGGGGCGACTTGTCCAGGCGACTTCGCCGCCTGACAAGTCACGCTCCATTCTGTACTATGGAACCGTTCTAATAGGAGCGACTCAAGTCGCTCCGACTTAGAAAAAAGGTTCCTGTACTACTTTGGGACGACTTCAATTGACTTCTATACAGAAGTCGTTTTGCAAGTCGCCGCTGATCGTGTACAGGTTGCGGCGCTGCAAGTCCTGCCGCCCCTGTGTGAACCAGCCTGAGTCTTCATAGAAGCAACTTTTCTCCTCTCTGGGCAATCTGCCAAGAAAAGAGCAAAGAGATACAATGTTTACACTTGAATAAATGAACTCAACTTAGTGTGTAGAGTTCTCAGTTTAACCATTTAAAGACTAAATCTTTTTTGACACTTGATGCTTACAAATAAAAATCTTGTATTTGCTGCCAGAAAATCACTTAGACCCCCAAAAATTATATATTTTTTTAGCAGAGATCCTAGGGAATAAAATAGCGGTTGTTGCAATATTTTATGTCACACAGCATTTGCGTAGAGGTCTTTCAAATTTTTTTTTTTTTTGGGGGGGGGGCAAAAAATACACTAATGATTAAAAAACAAAACAAAAAAAAACACTAAAACAGTAAAGTTAGCCCATTTTTTTTCCGTCCAAAAGTTTTGACTACCGTATATACTCGAGTATAGGCCGACCCGAATATAAGCCGAGGCCCCCAATTTACCCCCAAAAAAACTGGCAAACTTATTGACTCGTGTATAAGCCGAGGGTGAGACATGCCTGTCCATCCCTGTGTGTGTGTCCGTCCATCCCTGTGTGTCCGTCCATCCCTGTGTGTCCGTCCATCCATCCCTGTGTGTGTGTGTGTCCATCCATCCATCCATCCCTGTGTGTGTGTGTCTCCATCCATCCATCCATCCATCCATCCCTGTGTGTGTGTGTCTCCATCCATCCATCCATCCATCCCTGTGTGTGTGTGTCTCCATCCATCCATCCATCCCTGTGTGTGTGTGTATCCATCCATCCATCCATCCCTGTGTGTGTGTGTGTGTCTCCATCCATCCATCCATCCGTGTGTGTCTCCATCCGTGTGTGTGTGTGTGTGTGTGTGTGTGTGTGTGTGTGTGTGTGTGTGTGTGTGTGTGTGTGTGTGTGTGTCCAGCCTACCTGTGTCCCGAGCCTTTGTCCCGAGCCTCCGTCCCGTGTCGTGCCTTGCCTTCGTCCCGTCCCGTCCTGTCCCGTGCCGTGCGTTGCCTTGCCTCCGTCCCGTGCCCTCTTCGTCGGCGGCCATTGTAAAATTCAAAAGCCGCGCCTCCTCCTTCGCCTGTGATAGGCGGAACACTGAATTTCCCAGCAGCCTGTGTTCCGCCTATCACGGACGTCGTATCATCCTCGTCCGTAGTACGAGGATGAGCGGATGCCCGTGATAGGCGGAACACAGGCTGCTGGGAAATTCAGTGTTCCGCCTATCACAGGCGAAGGCGGAGCCGGAGGCGCGGCTTTTGAATCAGAATGGCCGCTGTCTGTCTGCTCGACACGCTGATCGAGCGGGCAGACAGCGATGACTCGAGTATAAGCCGAGGGGGGCACTTTCAGCCTCAAAAAAGAGGCTGAAAATCTCGGCTTATACTCGAGTATATACGGTACCTGTTTTTATTTAATATATAGTTTTTTTTTTTTTTTTATCTAAATCATACATGCAAGTAAACCGATTGGAGGTTTGTTTTGTTTAATAAATGTTTAAATGCAAGAAATTTTCTGTATCATTTATGAAGGTTGCTTTCACACTGGAGTGGGCAGGCGTTGATGGTAAAACGCTGCTAGTTTTAGCGGCGCTATTCGGCTGCTAGTGGGGCAGATATAACCCAGCTAGCAGCCGAGGAAGAGGTTAAATGCGCCCGTGAAGCACCGCTGCCAAATCGCATTGTATGCGCTTCGGCAGTGGTGCCCATTAATATCAATGGGCAGGAGTGGTGGAGGAGCGGTATACACCACTCCAAAACATGCTGCTTGCAGGACTTTTTTTTTTTTAACATCCTGCCAGCGCATCGCCTCAGTGTGAAAGCACTCCGTCTTTCACACAGACTGCAGGGGAGCCGTTTTGCAGGAACTTTACAGGCGCTATTTTTAGCCCAAAAGCACCTGAAAAACGCCCCAGTGGGAAAGGTGTCTGTTAGATTTTACGAGATAAAGGGGGAAAAAAGAAAAAGAAAATACATTTAAAAAAATAAAATAAAAAAAATCGGCCTAACATATCGGCATCATATATTGGCCGCCATGATTTCTAAATGGAGGCATCGGCCAGAGAAAAACCAATATCGGTCGACCTCTATTAGCGACAGTGGATTTTGACACTGTCTGTCCCTTCTTAGTATGCTCTGGCAGAATACATAAGACATCAGTCTTAAGAATCTGAGCAGTTGTCTAAATAGATTCTCACTGCTCTCACCACATCAAGACAATGTAGTGATTTTTCTTCCCTGGAACATGATTTTGGAAAAAAGATGGCAGGACAATATCTTAGTTCAGAGGAAAATTTGAAACCACTTTTGGCAAAAGCCTGGATGAGGGCGCAACACTACTCTGTCCTCATGAATAATCAAATATGGCTCTTTGCAAGAAAGAGCAGCCAATTCCAAAAACCTCCTTGCTGAGGATATAGCAATCAAGAATACCAGCTTCCTTGTCAGAAGGACTAAGGGAATGTGCTGTATCAGTTCAAATGGCTGTTTTTGTAACACAGACAAAACGAAATTCAAGTCCCTAGGACTTAAATGTGATATAACCGTAATGCGAATCGCCCCTTGCATAAAACCCCGGACTAAGAATGCGCTTTTTTTAAAATAAAATTGATAAGGCTGAGACTCAGCCCTTAATAGTACTCAAGGTCAACTTCATCTCTACGCCTAATTGTAGAAAGGCAAGAATTCTGCCTATGATATATCTCCATGGGTGTCAACCCTTGGATTCACACCAGGAAACATAAGCTTTCCAGACTCATAATGTATAGTTCTGGAAGTTGGTTTCCTTGTATTAATCAAAGTAGAGATAACTGACCCGGAAAGCCCATTTTTCCTCAGAACGGGTTTCAATAGCCAGGCCGTTAAATTTAGCGTTTGTAAAAAGTAGGATGGAATATCGGTCCCTGTGAGAGCAGGTCTGGCCTTAGTGGGAGGGAACATGGACCCTCCACTGCCATCTTTATGATTTCTGCATACCATGACCTTCTGGGCCATGCTGGTGCTGCCAGAATTACCGGTTTTCTTTCCAGCTTGATCCGGCAAAGTTGTCGAGGCAGCAATTAAATAGTGGGAAATGCATAGATCAATGAAAGCTGATCCCACGGTATCACCCATGCATCTGTTCTGCATGGATCCTTTGTTGTGGGCACAAAGTTGACTAACTTTATGTTGAACTACGTACGGAGTCCCCCATCTTTGACAAACAACCCGAGAATATGTCGGGGTGAAGAAAACATTCCCCTGGGAATAACTGCTGGGGACTTAAGTACTTCGCTTGACAATTCTCTATTCCTGGAATGAAGACTGCTGATAGGCACGGAATATTTCTTTCTGCCCAAGCCCATTCAGCATAAATAAGCCCTTCTAGAAATGCATGAAAAAGGCGGTATAGGTTTTCTTTTTTTTTTTTAAACCAAGGAAGGGACCGAACTTTCAGCTGACTCTGTTAGGAGTAGCATAAAAAGATGGAATGAACCATCTCTGTAAGGGTTTGTACCATCAATCTGTCAGTTGTCGATTGCGAGGTTACATAAGGTTCATCAACTGTTGTTTCCTCCGCAAAGGAAAATTCTGCATGTTTTTCCCTGTGATCACCTGAGGGTAATAACTCATCCTGTGCCCACTGTTCCCTTGGAAAAAGGGGTTTGAGGTGGGGGAGGGGGATCTAGCAAGCTTCCTATCCTCTTGGATGGAGGATGCGATTAAAGCCGCTAATTTTTCTTCTAAGTCCTGCAAGGCAGAGAAAAATGCATCTTCAGTCAAGTATACAGGGGCTGAAGTGTGAGAAGCAGTTGCACCACCAATTGTTTCCAATGACTCACCCTGGCTTGCCGTGTCAGGTATCACCGGAGAGGATGACAGTGTGGAGGCATAACTGGAGTCCCCGGCACACAGGGGTGGAATCCTTGGTACCTTTGTGGTAGTTCTGGTAAGTCAAAGTGTTGAGCACAAAAGCAGAGGCACTTTAAGAAAAAAATGATGGTATTTGCTAAACAATAGTTGTAGCAAAAAACAATGACACCATAAGCATCAGCCTTTGATGCTGAGTAACCATAATATTTAGTGTACTGGAAACGCCTGCTTACACACCTTTACATGCCCAGTGCTCGTGTCCCTTAGTGTGACAGACGTCTGTCTTCAGTATATAAACTGAGAGCGTCTGTGTTAAGCCTCAGGCGAGAAGCTGAAAAAAATAAAAAAAGAGATTGCGCTATGGAGACAGCATATTAAAGAGGAAGTAAACCCTGATGAGTTTACTTCCTCTTTCATTCCCTGCAAAGGCAAAGCATAATGGACTACTATGCATCGCATAGTAGTCCATTATATGTCACTTACCTGACACAGGAGCCAGCGATGTCACCGCTGTCCCCTGTAGTCCGGCGCATCCATCTTTTCGGTGGGGTCTCGCAGCTCCGCCGCTGTCATTCGGCGGAGCCGCGATGACGTCTCTCCCGCGCATGCGCACGGGAGCCGACACGCGCGGCAGCTCCGTGATTGGAAATGCCGCGCTCAGTGCGCCTGTGCGCCGCTGTCTACGGCACATGCGCCATAGACAGCGGTGCCCGTCTTCGAGCAAATGTCTCCTAAACCGTATAGGTTTAGGAGATATTTCTTGGAGCTACAGGTAAGTCTTAATCTAGGCTTACCTGTAGGTCAAAGTGTGTTGTAAGGGGTTACAACCACTTTAATGGTATAAGCTGCCTCTGTCTGGTATCACCACCTCCTGGATGGAAATATATTGGATGTAAAAAGAAAAGCAGATCTGGCGCTATACCTTTAAGAATTAAATGGCAAATAGAAAAAGTTGATACAGAGTAGAGAAAGATATACTTCTATTGGTTCACCTATAGTGAAATCATATCAAAAATGTACTTCTATTAGTGAAAATAATGTAATTAAATACAAACTGTTACCGCACCTCTCCAGGAGGGGAGGGGAGGGAAATTTATGTCAGCAGAGTTTGTTAGGCTCCCAGTTTTAAAGGAAGACTTCACTTTATACAAAAAAATGTATATATATGAAAAAGAACAGACTAGACTAGAATTTTACAGTTCCTAGGCTTCTCCCCTTACCTTATCCTCGCTGCAGGATACTGCTGAATACAAACAGATCCAAACTTCACCCATCACGGCGGGCAGTGTAGTTAAAACTTTATACCCCTTTCACACCACATCGCCGATAGCGTGGGCGGTAAAACACCGCTATTTTTATCGGCGTTTTACCGCCAGAATTGTGGCGGTTTTACCCCCGCTAGCGGCTGCGAAAGGGTTACAACCACCGGCAATACGCCGCAATAGCGGCGTTTTGCCGGCAGTATTACAGCGCTGCCCCATTGATTTCAATAGGGAGCAGCGGTGGAGGAGCGGTAAACACACCGCTCCTTCACTGCTCCAAAGAAGCTGCTGGCAGGACTTTTTTCTGACGTCCTGCCAGCGCACCGCTGTAGTGTGAAAGCCCTCTGGGCTTTCACACTACACACAATGGTGCAGCTTCTTTGGGGCATTTTGCAGGCGCTATTTCTAACGCTATAGCGTCTGCAAAATGCCCTGGTGTGAAAGGGGTCTTAAAGACCGGGTCCCTTTTAATAGGGGTTCCACTCCTTTGGACCTGTAAAGCACCCCTTTGGACAACTTTAGGTAATGTAGCAAGACCAAAAAGAGTCCTGGTTCCTAGGATCCAGCCGTCAAAGAGAAGTGTTACAGGTAGAACCTCGTTCTTCTATGCGGGCCCGAGTACCATGCTGTGGCCGCAGTGGCGTGGATGGATACGGTTGTGGAGGTTTTTTAAATCCAGCATGGACCCCTCTTGGAGCTCATCAGAGCACATCTTCACTCGTGACCAACACCTTAGACACTGGCGAAAAACTGATGCTCCTGGGAGGAGGGGGGGGGGGGTTATATATATATATATATAGAGGTCGACCGATATGGGTTTTTATCTGGCCGATGCCGATATTTAGAAATCATGGCGACCGATGGCTGATATATGATGCCGATTTTTTTTGGCCCGATATGTTAGGCCGATTTTTTTATTTTATTTTTTAATCCCCCTTCATCTCATAAAATCTAACACACCTTTCCCACTGGGGCGTTTTTCAGGTGCTTTTGGGCTAAAAATAGCGCCTGTAAAGTTCCTGAAAAATGGCTCCCCTGCAGTCTGTGTGAAAAACAGAGTGCTTTCACACTGAGGCGATGCGCTGGCAGGATGTTAAAAAAAAAAAGTCCTGCAAGCAGCACGTTTGGAGTGTTGTATACCACTCCTGCACCACTCCTGCCCATTGATATTAATGGGCACCACTGCCGAAGCGCATGCAATGCGATTTGGCAGCAGTGCTTCACAGGTGCATTTAACCTCTTCCTCGGAGGCTAGCTGGGTTTTATGTGCCCCACTAGCAGCCAAATAGCACCGCTAAAATGATGGTAAAGAGCCGCTAAAACTTGCAGCGTTTTACCATCAACGCCTGCTCGCTCCAGTGTGAAAGCAGCCTTCATAAGTGATACAGAAAATTTCTTATATTTAAACATTTATTAAACAAAACAAACCTCCAATCAGTTTACTTGTATGTATGATTTAGATTAAAAGAAAAAAAAAAAAACATATATATTAAATAAAAACAGGTAGTCAAAACTTTTGGACGAAAAAAAAAAATGGGCTAACTGTAATGTTTTTAATTTTTTTTTTAATTTTTCTTTTTAAATTGCGTATTTTTTTCCCCAAAAAATGCATTTGAAAGACCTCTGTGCAAATGCCGTGTGACATAAAATATTGCAACAACCGCTGTTATATTCCCTAGGATCTCTGCTAAAAAAATATATATATATAATTTTTGGGGGTCTAAGTTATTTTCTGGCAGAAAATACAGGATTTTTACTTGTAAGCAACAAGTGTCAGAAAAGATTTAGTCTTTAAATGGTTAAACTGAGAACTTCTACACAGAGTTGAGTTCATTCATTCAAGTGTAAACATTGTATCTTTTTGCTCTTTTCTTGGCAGACTGCCCAGAGAGGAGGAAAGGGTTTCTATGACGACTCAGGCAACTTACCGGTATACTGACTTCTATTACAGAAGTCATTTCTAAGTCTCCCTGTTAAATCTGCCTTTTTATAAGCTCAGTCGGCCGATGCCGATTAATTAAAAAACTGCAAATATCGGCCGGCCGATATACCGGTCGACCTCTAGTTATATAGGGAGTGAACTTCCTTGATTGGGTATACCAGTGTCGACACCTGAATGTGGCCCATAACTATTAATTACTTAAGGCTCGGTGTCCCATGAGGTATGCTAAAGAAAAAAAAGTATCGGTACTCGTGGTAAACAAAATGGTATCTGTGCATCCCTAAATGCAGCCACCACATCTAAGAGTTGGTAAGCTGCAATATAATAAATGTTTGCATTTTGCATCGCTTTTGGCTTGGTTCACATTACTACAATGAAACTTTAATGCGATTTGATAATGTGATGCGACTATCTTGAATCTGAACAATGTTTATAAACAGATCATCAGCCAATCAGCAACTTTTATTTCCACAGTTGGGATTTCCCAGCAAGTGCAAGTGGGGCAGAAATGCAGAGGGACAGGATGAACTACACACGTCCTGTGTATTTTGATGACGTTTTTTTGGATGTGTGTAGTACAACCAGTGTGCACAACTGGCCAGGTATGTCCTGCAAAGGAAGAAACCTCAGAGAAAAATAAAAGTTTAGATTATGGGTCCTTACCTGTAAAGGGTGTTAAAAGCCTTTTCACAACCCTGTACGTCACATTCAAATGGCTTTTCTTTTGTGTGCACACGTACATGGATTTTGAGGCTATAAGATGTAAGAAAAGCTTTCCCACAACCCTCTTGATTGCAGACAAACGTGTACTCCCCTCTGTGTGTTTTCTGGTGTGTGCGCAGATTTCCAGCAGTACTGTATGTTCTTAGGCAGCCTTCAAATGTACACTGGTACCGCTTTACCTGTAATACAGCACAACAAGCAATTACTTCTTTCCCTCTATCCAAAAGAAGGTAGATGATGCCCTAAAAAGTTACTAAATATGGAAATGCAGAAGTCTTCTCCAAGAGCTGAAAGTAGAGTCAAACCATAACTGGATGGCATTTAGATAAAGTTAAAAAGTGGTTGCAAACTCTTACCTACACGCAGGGAAGTGAATGACCTCAAATGATACACCCAGATTAAACAAATCCTCCAACATATGTTGTACCTGTTTATTTGTAGCCATTTGTCCTGCACATCCTTGTAAAAAATCTAAGATTTTTCACAGACTCACAAAGCAGGGGGTGGAGGGCTGCAACACTGTACAAGAGCTCTGACTGATTGGAAGGAAGGAAGGGACCCCCCCCCCCACCTTTTTCACACAGCACTCAGGAACAGAGCTGAGGCTGTCAATAACAAGTTGAGGTCCCTTCCGTCACCTTTTTTAGTTCTTGGTGTCAGAAAAACTTGTCAGAAGTCAGCAGATAGAGGAGCAAGACAACAGAGAGAAATAACACTTCATGCTTTGGAGAGAGACAAGTAAACACTATAAAAATGTACTTTGTTCAGATTTCATGTCTGCAGTTTACAAGCACTTCAGTACTGCGCTACAGCCAAAAGATGACTACAGCACAGTACTATTGTTCTGGGAGGCCACTTATAGATGTTCTTGCTGGACCACGCCCCCACGGGCACGCAGTGGCATTACAGATTGGAGTAAAGGGCCAATCACAGCAGCCTTTTACCATGTGACCAATCACATGTAAATAGACTTTTTTGGTTAATGGATGCCCTTTCCTTGCGGGCTGTCATAGCATGAGCAAAGGAGAGGCGGTAACTGGCAAGTGTGACAGAGCACATTTACATTGATCAGTGCCACCTATCAGTGCCCATTAGTGCAGCCTCATCAGCCACCATCAGTAAAGAAAAATTACAAATTTGCTAAATTTTATAACGGAAACTAAGAAAAACATTTTGTTTTTCAAAACTTTCGGTCTTTTTGCATTTGTTTAGCAAAAAATAAAAATCCAGTGGTGATTAAATACCACTAAAAGAAAGCTTTATCTATCTAAAAATAAATGATAAAAATGTCATATGGGTAGTGTTGCTACATGACTGTGCAATTGTCATTCAAAGTGTAAGCTGAGAATTGGCCTGGGCAGGAAAGGGGTTTAAGTGCACAGTATTTTAATGGTTTAACTACTGTTATATATATATAAAATCAGTGCTGCTGAACTCCAGCCATTTCTTGACACTTTCTGCCTTTATTCGGCATCAGCTAAAATCATTGTGGAGATTTCCCTTCACTCCCTGTCCCAGAGACACAACAGAAGTGACAGGACATTTCTACAAAGTAAAGAGAATTTATCAGCTGTCACCAAAACAAGCATCCCCATCAGAAAATGTACACTGTTCTGGAGACAGCTCTGGACTTTTGAATCTAGCAGCAGGAACAGACAGGAAAAGAAAAACTTAAAATTGGGCTCCAAACCTTCCTTACACAAACTAAAAGATAGTTTGGCTATAGATTATAAATAAACTTCATTCTCCTTAAGCCTCCATTCACACTAGCGTAGTGTGACATTGAGTGTCAATTATTTCAATCAGCTGCCCTACCATGACAAACGTGCTACAGAAGCCCATGCACCTTTCTGAACTTTGAATGTTTTTAACCAGTTCTTGCCCAGCTTATCGCAAAATAGGGTGTATTAAAGTGGTTGTAAACCCTTACAACCAACTTTGACCTACAGGTAAGCCTAGATTAAGGCTTACCTGTAGGTCCAAGAAATATTTCCTAAACCTATACGGTTTAGGAGATATTTACCCGAAGACAGCCACTGCTGTCCATGGCACATGCGCCGTAGACAGCGGCGCACAGGCGCACTGGGGCAGGCCGCGGCGATATGCCGCGAGTGTCGGCTCCCTGCGCATGCACGGGAGTGACGTCATCGCGGCTCCGGCGAATCACAGCGCCGGAGCAGCGAGACCCGGAAGTCGCTCCGGGATACATGGCAGCGATGAAGAGGAAGACGGAGGACCGATTCGGGGGCTTCGTTCTCAGGCAAGTTATTCATAATGAGCCAGTATGCTATGCATACTAGCTCATTATACCTTTGCCTTACAGGGTGTGCTTTTTGTTAAAAAAAAATAAATAATTGCCTTTACTTCTTTAATTTAAATTTTAGTTGGTCTACCTGACCGTGGTTTGGTTTCAACAAAACCCCTCATTTCCACTTCTTGATTAGAGTTTGAACACTGCTGATTGGCATTCTCAATTCCTTGGATATCGTTTTATATCCCTTTCCTGTTTTATACAGTTCAACTACCTTTTCCCGCAGATCCTTAGACAATTCTTTTGCTTTCCCCATGACTCAGAATCCAGAAACGTCAGTGCAGCACTGGATGAAAGATACAAGGGTCTGTCAGGTGTCCAGACCTTTTATACACATCCACTAATTTACAAGCAGACAGATCACAGGTGAGGATGGTTACCTTTAATAGCCATTCAAACCCCTTTGTGTCAATGTGTGTGCATGTTATCAGGTCAAAATTACCAGGGTATGTAAATTTGGTCAAAATTGATGACAAGATGAATGCAGTATGTTATCAAAAATACTGGAGGAACATTTGCATTCATCAGCCAGGGAGCTGCACATGGAACGTACTTGGACATTCCAACATGACAATGATCCAAAACATAAGGCCAAGTTGACCTGTCATTGGCTACAGTAGAATAAATTGAAAGTTCTGTATTGGCCATCTCAGTCTCCTGAGCTCAACATCATTGAGCCACTCTGGGGAGATCTCAAACGTGCAGTTCATGCAAGACAGCCCACACATTTACAGGAACTGGAGGCTTTTTGCCAAGAGGAATGGGCAGCTTTACCATCTGAGAAGATAAAGAGCCTCATCCACAAATACCACAAAAGACTTCAAGCTGTCATTGATGTTAAAGGGGGAAATACACGCTATTAAGAACTAGGGTAAGTAAACTTTTGATTAGGGTCATTTGGGTAGTTGTGTTGCCATTATGATTTAAAAAGATTAAACACAGTTGATTTATAATAAATGGCTTCAGCCAAACACTAACCATGAGTGAAAGAAAAGTTTTTGTGTTATCATTCATATTCTCTGAAAAATGGTCAAGAAATCATACATATCGCCAGAGTATGTAAACGTATGAGCACAACTGTGCAGTAGTAGGTTTGCACCGATACCGAGGATTTGCACGAGTACTTGATGTCTAATCCGATAGACACCCCCCCCCCCCCCGCTTTCAGGTGCTTTATTTATTGTATTATTTATACAGGGAGATCAGTGCTTGTAACCAAGGTCCCCGCCATGTCCTCCTCCGCTTCCCCCTGCCCAGATCTGTCAGGATGGAGAGTGGAGGGAGGAGCTGGTAAATCTGTCATTTACCAGCTCCTTCCTTTTCTGAATGCACAGAATCACTGATCACTGACCCTGCCCATAAATGAAAATCGAAAAAACTGTGTTTATGATGCTGCAGTTTATGAATGAACAGGAGCCTCTGTCTCCTGTCCATTCATCTTTGGTGCAGCTGAGGCTGCAGAGAAATGGACTGGGGAATCTCTGACATTAGTCTCTGTCTCAAATGGCTCTCTATTTAAACCCCTGATATCTCACCAAAGCCCACCCCCCCTCCCCCCAACAGGGTTCGGTACTTGTAATCAGTCTTAAAGTTGTATCGGTGCAACCCTATACAGTAAATACCATAAGACCAGGGGTCTCAAACTGATGGCCCTCCAGAACTACAAGAGGGCCACCAGTTTGAGACCCTTGCCATAGACTGTACGCTCTATAACTTTCCTACAAACTAAATAATATACACTTGATTTGGGTTATTTGCCCCAAAGAAATGTAGTAGAATACAATTTGGCCAAAATGTATGAATATTTATTAATTTGCAAAATTTTATAACAGAAATAAAGAAAACTCTTTTTTTTATTACGGTCTTTTTTTTGTTTATTTTGCAAAGAATAAAAAACCCAGTGGTAATTAAGTACCATAGGGCTGCAACTAACAATTAATTTTCATAATCGATTAGTTGCCCGATTATTGTTTCAATTAATTGATTAATCGGTTAATAAAAAAAAGAAAAAAAAAGCATGGTGTATAATTTAGTTAATATGTAAATGTAAAAAAAAAAAAAGCAATTTAGTTTGTAGTGGTAAATATAAATAACCAACTATATGGTTAGAGAGCTAAATCTCTAATCCACTCTGAGAACAACAGTCAGAAGAGATATACTGTATATACTATTAGAGGAGATCTTCCCACAAAAAAAAATTAATTTTAAGAACATTTTTTCGATTTTCGAATCGTTAGTGGGGTCAAATCACCGTGATGGGAAAATTCGGAAATAGAAAACTGCTTGGTGAAAGGAATTTTCAGACAGTGTATGTGTTTTTTGTTCAGAAATTATATTCATTTTAAAAACAGAATGTTAAAAACAAGTGAAAATTTCAAAACCACATTCTTTCAGCGAACGTACAAGGAATTTTTCCTCTGAAAATTGATCCGTGTGGCCAGCATAAGGCTTGGTATGCAGTTTGCTTTTGTTTTGTTTCTGCAGTGCTTTTTCCTGTTCGTTCTGATTTTTGCGCATTTGATTTTGCTGTCATTTGAGTTTTTGCATTTTTTTTGGCCAATTTGTTGTTGGACAGATTAAAAAACACAAATTGCTGCAAAACCCATTATATGCATTTCTGCAGCTTCTCCATTGAAGTACATTGAACCAAAAAAAGCATTGTTTTGCATTAAAAAATAGTCTCTGACCGTTTACAAATACACAGAGGCTAAAAAAAGCATAGATGTGGACGTGTCCCATAGGAAACCATGTAAGTGAACTGTATTGCGTTTCTGCAAAAAGCACCAAAAAAAAAAAAAAAAACACATAGACGTGAAGCAGTTCTAAGACGTTTAGAGGGGTTAAAAAAAAAAAAAAACTAAAAGTAGCCCTTTATACTACAACAAAAAGCAGATAATCACTACTGTAAGGAGTTATTTTTTTTTTTAACTGTAGAACTGTGAAAATGGTTTTTACAGTAGCGATTTGCTATTTTTGTACTATAAAGGGCTAATTTTCATTTTTTTAACCCCATTATGTTACTGGCCGATTAATCGATTATGAGAATAGTAATCGATTAATTTCATAATCACTTAGTTGTCGATTAATCGATTAGTTGTTTCAGCCCTAAAGTACCACCAAAACAAAGCTCTATTTGTGTGAAAAAAAAATTATAAAAATGTAATTTGGGTGCAGTGTTGCATGACTGCGCAACTGTCATTCAAAACGTGACAGTGCAAAAAGCTGGCTTGGGCAGGAAGGGGGTAAAAGTGCCCGGTATTGAAGTGGTTAAACAACTATTGCGATGTTTTTCCTGTTAGCATTAACATGATTCTTGCTTGGTGCATTTGGCACACCATTAATCACGAATAGCATCGCAAGCACGACGCATGATTTTTGCAGGTTTTATGAACTCGTGCAAAATCGTGGGATTTCGTGTGCGCACACACACGACAATAGTGTGAATGTGGGTTTAGCTTATACAGGTCCTTCTCAAAAAATTAGCATATTGTGATAAAGTTCATTATTTTCTGTAATGTACTGATAGACATTAGACTTTCATATATTTTAGATTCATTACACACAACTTAAGTAGTTCAAGCCTTTTCTTGTTTTAATATTGATGATTTTGGCATACAGCTCATGAAAACCCCAAATTCCTATCTCAAAAAATTAGCATATCATGAAAAGGTTCTCTAAACAAGCTATTAACCTAATCATCTGAATCAACGAATTAACTCTAAAACACCTGCAAAAGATTCCTGAGGCTTTTAAAAACTCCCAGCCTGGTTCATTACTCAAAACCGCAATCATGGGTAAGACTGCCGACCTGACTGCTGTCCAGAAGGCCATCATTGACACCCTCAAGCAAGAGGGTAAGACACAGAAAGAAATTTCTGAACGAATAGGCTGTTCCCAGAGTGCTGTATCAAGGCACCTCAGTGGGAAGTCTGTGGGAAGGAAAAAGTGTGGCAGAAAACGCTGCACAACGAGAAGAAGTGACCGGACCCTGAAGAAAATTGTGGAGAAGGACCGATTCCAGACCTTGGAGGACCTGCGGAAGCAGTGGACTGAGTCTGGAGTAGAAACATCCAGAGCCACCGTGAACAGGCGTGTGCAGGAAATGGGCTACAGGTGCCGCATTCCCCAGGTCAAGCCACTTTTGAACCAGAAACAGCGGCAGAAGCGCCTGACCTGGGCTACAGAGAAGCAGCACTGGACTGTTGCTCAGTGGTCCAAAGTACTTTTTTCGGATGAAAGCAAATTTTGCATGTCATTCGGAAATCAAGGTGCCAGAGTCTGGAGGAAGACTGGGGAGAGGGAAATGCCAAAATGCCTGAGGTCCAGTGTCAAGTACCCACAGTCAGTGATGGTGTTGGTCCTCTGTGTTTTATCAAGGGCAGGGTCAATGCAGCTAGCTATCAGGAGATTTTGGAGCACTTCATGCTTCCATCTGCTGAAAAGCTTTATGGAGATGAAGATTTCATTTTTCAGCACGACCTGGCACCTGCTCACAGTGCCAAAACCACTGGTAAATGGTTTACTGACCATGGTATTACTGTGCTCAATTGGCCTGCCAACTCTCCTGACCTGAACCCCATAGAGAATCTGTGGGATATTGGGAAGAGAAAGTTGAGAGACGCAAGACCCAACACTCTGGATGAGCTTAAGGCCGCTATCGAAGCATCCTGGGCCTCCATAACACCTCAGCAGTGCCACAGGCTGGTTGCCTCCATGCCACGCCGCATTGAAGCAGTCATTTCTGCAAAAGGATTCCCGACCAAGTATTGAGTGCATAACTGAACATAATTATTTGAAGGTTGACTTTTTTTGTATTAAAAACACTTTTCTTTTATTGGTCGGATGAAATATGCTAATTTTTTGAGATAGGATTTTTGGGTTTTCAGGAGCTGTATGCCAAAATCATCAATATTAAAACAAGAAAAGGCTTGAACTACTTCAGTTGTGTGTAATGAATCTAAAATATATGAAAGTCTAATGTTTATCAGTACATTACAGAAAATAATGAACTTTATCACAATATGCTAATTTTTTGAGAAGGACCTGTAATCCCCAGATCCAAACATTTCTCTCTTTAGGAGACATTAGGTAGAAACACTGAGCTGTGCATAATTACAAAGCTACATCTGTAATGCTGCCACTCGTGGTTATCACATGGCTGCACGTTATGCATAAACATACACCAAAGTTAGTCTTTATGTTTTTTTGCAATGGAAGATAATTTTCAAACAGGTTATCAGTTCGCCGCATGTCTGGAATGCACTCCACCTCGCATGTCAAACTGAAACAGTGTAGCTTATCATTAAATGACCCACCCTCTCTTCTCTGGTTGTGTAAGAGTGGTAAAAAATACTGCACAGTCATACTTACAAAAGATTCAAAGGAAAAACAAAACAAAAAAACAGCACACAAATGGCCTTTTCTTAAAGTGGTTGTAAACCCTTACAAACCACTTTGATATACAGGGTAAGCCTAGATTAAGGCTTACCAGTAGGTGCAAGAAATATCTCCTAAACCTATACAGTTTAGGAGATATTTACTAAAAGACAGTCATGCGTGTAGACAGCGACGCGCAGACGCACTATCGCCGTTAGAAGCATGTCGTTAGTGGCGGCCCCCGTGCATGCGTGGGAGTGACGTCATCGCCACTCACAGCAGCGGGGCAGCAATACCTGGAAGAAGATGGAGGCTCCATACTACAGGGGACAGCAGTGACTTTGCTGGCTCCTGTGTCAGGTAAGTGACACATAATGGTAGTGATGCATAGTAGTCCATTATGCTTTACCTGTGCAGGGAGACAAAGAGGAAGTAAACCCATCAGGGTTTACTTCCTCTTTAAGCAGATAATGCAAAAGCAGGATAAAATTAGCTGTACTCATCAAAACAACTTTAGCAGATGCACAACCTTAGGCTCCAACCACACCTAGGCGTTTTTCTGCTCTAAGTCTCAGCTCTAAAAACACCCAACAAGACAAATCCCATTCACTTGAATGACCCCTGGTCACATCTGAGCGTTCTGTCGCCTAAAGCAAAACGCCCGTCACTCAAAAAAGTATAAGAGTTCCTGCAACATGGCTGTAGGCATTGAGGGGAGCCGCAACGACCATCGGCTGGAACCAAAAAGGTAATCAGAGCAAGAGAATGTCACCAGCACACTACAGATCTCCAGAAATAATCCAAAGCTTTTATTCAGTGATCACATTAAAACAGAAGCAACGTTTTTGGAGCCTCGACGGTGCTTCTGCTTTAACGATGCGATCGCTGAATAAAAGCTTTGGACCCGTTCTGGAGATCCATTGTGTGCTGGTGTCATTCTCTTGCAATGCACATCAACACGCATCTAAACCCATTATTGAAGGTTGACATGCATTATGACTTGAAGTGTTTTATGAGAAAACATATTAGACAAAAATGCAAAAGTGTGAACCCAGCCTGAGAACCTGTTCATATCTTGTCAGTAATATGCAATTGCTGTGCTGCCACTAGAATTCTGAATGGCACCCAGGGAACTATTACGGTAAGAGGCTAGGCACCTGCACTGCAGAGCAATACAAAGCTCATGCCATGGTGTGTTAGGGTTTTTTCCTTTTTTTGGGTCACGTCTGATTTTTCATGCGCTACCAATCCATTCATAATAGATGGGCTGCCTTAATGCAGCACGCCTTAACGCACAGTAAAAATGAAGAATGGTCCCGAAGGGTCGATATCCACTCAAAGTATTTTCAATAAATACACCACTGCATCAAATGGGGATGTTTTCTATCTACCTCCAATTACACGTTACATTCAACAGACATAAAATGCCATCATTATGTAGGATTCTACAATAACACCACACATATTGCAAAGTGTTTACATTTAAGGATATGCTGTCCAACTCATTCAATTTCTGTTCCTTATATTATCATCCAATTTTTATGAAAGTAAAGGATTTTCTGTGTCCCACATAATCATAATGGACAGCTTAACCAATAACATTCCTTCATTTAATCAGGACAATGCTTTTTTTTAATCTATGTATGCAGAGGCGTCACTAGGGTTGATGTCACCCATTAGCATAGACCCCCCTCAGTGCTAGTCACCCCCCCTCCCATCACGCGCCCAGCACATGTCCATCTAAGATACATTACACTTTTTAGACCTCAGAACTGCGCAGGATAGGCACAGCGGTGTGTCGCTCCCTGGACTCCCTCCTCCTGTCCTGTGTACATGTAAACAGAGAGGAGGGAGGAGGCAGTTTCGGTCCACAAAGAGACAGACACACAGATCAGTGTAGGCGATGCCGCTGCCCACAGGTGTCAACTCTCTGGCAGGTGTCACCCAGTGCAGCCCGCACCCCCCCTAGTGACGCCACTGTATACATGCTGTGATATCTACCCAACCACCTAATAGAACTGCACTAAGACCCCTTTCACACTGCCAGCGTTTCTCAGGTGCTACAACGCTAAAAATAGAGCCTGCATAGCGCCTGCAAAAAGCAACTCCAGTGTGACAGCCCGAGGGCTGTCACACTGGAGCGGTGCGCTGGCAGGGCGTCACAACGTCCTGCCAGCAGCTTCTTTGGAGCGGTGAACTCAATGCTCCTCCAGCGCTGCGCCTCATTGAAATGGGGCAGTGCTGCGATGGCGGCGTTTTGCGGGCGGATTTAACCCTTTTGTCTGCTAGCGGGGGGGTTAAAACTGCCCCACTAGTGGCCGAATAGAGCTACTAAAATGACAGTAAATCAGCGCTACAAATAGCGTCGCTTTACAGACGACGCCCCGGGGCGGTTCAGCGTGAAAGCCATCTAATTGTAGCCAGTATGGCAGGCATTAAACAACCAAGTACCGGCAAACAAGTGTGCTAGTTAAAGCGGTAGTAAACCCACAATTTATTTATTTATTTAACACCTGCAAAGCAAAAGGCATAATGAGCTAGTATGCACCGCATACTAGCTCATTAAGAAAAACGTACCTTAGAACGACGCCCCGACATCTGGCCTGATCCACGCCGAGGGAGCTGACATGCTCCCTCTGCGTTTCTTCCGGGCATCGCGGCTCCGGCGCTGTGAGTGGCCGGAGTCGCGATATCGTCACTCCCGCGCATGCCACTGCCGGATTTTCAAGCTGAGAATCCCCTTGTGCGCATGCGCTGCTGCAGTCAGTGGCGCATACCGAGGGGAATATCGGTTTAGGAGATATTTTTTTTTACCTACAGGTAAGCCTTATTATAGGCTTTCCTGTAGGTAAAATTTAAAAAATTGAGTATACAACCACTTTAAACCATGAGTATGCTTTCATGGGATTTTATAACAGAAACGAAGAAAAACTTTTTTGTTCCCCCAAATTTCGGTCTTTTTTAGTTTAGCAAAAAATGAAAACCACAGGAGGTGATCAAAATACCACCAAAAGAAAGCTCTATTTGTAGGAAGAAAATGATCAACATTTAGTTTGGGTACAGTTTTGTATGATCGTGCAATCGTCATTCAAATTTCAACAGCGCTGAAAGCTGAAAATTAGTTTGGGCAGGAAGGGGGGGAAAGTGCCCAATATTAAAGTGACCCTGTTACCAACCTGAAAAAAACAACAACTTGTATAATAACGTACTAGCATGCACCGCATACTGGTAGATTATGCGAGACTTCCCAACAAACAGAGCCCTCCAGCGCTGGGCTTCCATGTGGCCCCCCTCAGACCTCTCCTGCAGCTGTGGCACCCCCCTCTTATCCACCCCCTCTTTGTCTCTGCAGTCAGCAGCAGAGAGAAGTGGAGAACTCCTCTACCAGATCCACGCATCTCTATGCAGCCGTAGCACCCCCTCATTGTCGCCTCCCCTGGCCTCAGCATTTAGCAGGCACTGGCAGCAGACTCCAGCCCTTCTCTGGTCCTCCCCCAGACCCTGCATTTTCTGCTTCGCAGCCCCGCCTCCAGCTTCTTCTTGGCAGCAGCACATGGTCAAGGGGGTTACACTGTGACGTAAACGAGGGAGGGGTGCTCTGGCCATCTAGTCTTTCAGATACAACCTGCCCTTTGAGGGCAACCATAATGTTAGGCGCTAGAACAACTTAAATTCACAACCATGTTCAGGGGTGAAAAGGACTATGACCAAAGGGGCAGCTGTCCTAAGGTAAATAAGAATCTGGGGAGGGATTAAAGTAAAGTTCAGTTAATAAGGGCTAGAGATAGTGTCAGTTAAGCCCAGCACATACGCCTTGCAACAAAAACCCAAACGGAGATTACAAAACAAGTCAGACCATTCCTGCCTGTCCAGTCTTCACTATATAGCAGTGTAGACTCAGCACAATTCCTTTTCTACAATGAATCTTGCTTACAGCAGAAGAAACACTTCTTCAATTTAGCTTCTTTCTTCTGCAAACCTTTGGTTTCCTTGACCGAATGTTGATACATAGCACAACAAAAACTTCTACAAAGAACTAGCAAGTACATTCCAAGCTTTTTTTTTAAGAAAAACTAATGTATTCATCAGTTTAGTCCAATATACATTCTTCTACATATTTTTGGTTAAAAAAAAAAAAAAAAAAAAATAATCACAATAAGCATATATTGATTGGTTTGCACAAAAGTTATAGCGTCTGCAATCTATGTGAAAGATTAATGGCATCGCAGTGATCTGCGATTTTTAGAGATACTGAGACGGACAGATCAGAGACTTTTGACACTATCAGCATTTATACAGCGATCAGTGCTATAAAAATGCACTGATTACTGTGTAAATTTCACTAGCAGGGAAGTGGTTAACACTAGGGGCGATCAAGGGGTTGCGTGCTCCCTCAGTGTGTTCTCGCTGTTTTGGGATAGGACTGACTAGGAGAGGAGACATATTGTTTTTCCTACTTAGTAGGAACAAACAATATGGCTCCTCTCCTCTGACAGCACAGGAATTTGTATGCTTATACACAAATGCCCGTGCATGTGAACGCAAGTGGTCGCCGGCGATCGTGCCTGCCGGTCACGTGCATTGGTTCCCTCACCGTGCAGCAAGCGCGCCCCTCTGGTGGCCGAAAAAGGATAGGATGTACCAGTATGGGATTTCGCCCAGGGGAGCCATTCTGCTGCCATATATCTGCGTGACATGGTGGGGAACTGGTTAAAGCAGAACTATAGGCAAAACTTCCCCCCCCCCCCATTTTGGATAGAATAAGGTAGGGTTATAACCCCTGTAATTTATTTATTTTGCCATCTGTGTCCAATTGGGGAGATTTACCTTCACTTTCTGTCCATAGCCAAAACAGAAAGTGAGAGGAGTGAAAATGAAGGGGATTTCTTTGGGGTCCCCCAGGTCACCAGAAAAAGTGTCGCCACTGAAAGATTTCCCCTCTATTATTTTTCTGGGGATAAATAAAAATGTGGGATTTTTTTTTTTTTTTCAATAATGGTAAACAGGACAAACAGAGAGGTTTAATTTCCCCAACAGGGGCGCAGACAGCAATAATAATTTAACCACTTCCCACCCGATGGCTGGGTGGCACAGCTCTCCTTCTGTGTGGACGTCATATGATGGCCCTCCAGAATGAGGGCACGCATCGCGGTAATGGGTGACGTGGCCAATCTCGGTAAAGAGCCTCTGACGGAAGCTCTGTACCACGTGATCAGCTGTGTCCAATTACGGCTGATCATGATGTAAACAGGAAGAGCCATTGATCGGCTTTTCCTCACTCGCATCTGAGAGACGTAGTAGAGGAGAGCCGATCGGCTGCTCTCTTGATAGGGGGAGGTATGTGCTGATTGTTTATCAGCGCAGCCCCCCCAGATCACCAGGAATGGTCACCACACTGGATCTCAGGTATGCCACCTAGGGCTGCAACGATTAATCGATAATGAAAATCGTTGTCAACGTTATGTTATGACGCCGTATGTTACGAGGCACATCCGTGCCTCTCCTCTGATGTCAGCTCCCCACTGATCTTCTCAGCCCCACCCGCTGCTGCCTCAAGGGAACAGAGAGGCAAGAAGCAGCCGCCGGCTGCACACTGTGAAAGGTAGCAGCTAATATAACAGTAATATAAAACATGCACAGTACATGAATTTTTATGACAAGTGTCCCATCCTAAGGCTCCTAAGTATTCCTGGGGGGGAATAATCGTTAGTTGCAGCCCTAATGCCACCCTAGATCACCAGGGAAATGCCAATCAGTGCCCAGGTAGCTGCCAATGAGTGCCATCAGTGATGCCCAACAATGGCATTTATCAGTGCCACCCATAAATATCCATCAGTGTAGCCTTTCAGTGCCCAGTGTCACCTATCAATGATGCATACCCGTGCCACCTATCAGTGCCACCTCATTTTATAACAAACAAAAATTTTTTTTTTTTTTTTTTTTATTTGTTTAGCAAAGAAAAAAAAAAAACGCAGAGGTGATCAAATACCACCAACAGAAAGCTCTATTTGTGGGAACAAAATGATAAAATTCTGTTTGGGTGCAGTGTAGCATGACCGCGCAATTGTCATTTAAACAGCGACAGTGCTGAAAGCTGAAAATTGGCTTGGGCAGGAAGGGGGTGCAAGTGCCCTGCATTGAAGTAGTTAATATGTATGTTCTAATCTCTCTCCACGCTATCCAAAACTAAAAAAAAAATATTTTGCCTTTTGTTGTATTTTAACTAAGGGCCCATTAAAGCCATTAATAGAGCAAGCCACAACACACATCTTTTAATACACTTGTACATGGCAATAGGCAGCCAGCCAACTATTGTGGGCTTTAGGGCAGGTGAGCTGTAGTACATTGTAGGTGTGCATTGGAGGTGCAATTGGAGACACAAATCTACAGTGTGTTGGGTGCACTGCGGTAACACTCATCAGGATATGAGTTATATGGAAATCCTCAGCGTTCCAGCGTATCTGTAGATATTTCAAGAAAAACAATTGAGACTGTTGCCCAGTGTACACCAATTATGACTTGCTGTGATCTTCCAGATATGTCCATCAGTTGTCAGTAAACCACGTAAAAAGATGTTCACCTACAGTACCTGTCCCAATGCAATTTTCCATCATTTTAGAAAACCACATTTTAGGTGGCAAGAATAGCTTCTGACTACCAAAGGCACTTCCTAACTTCATAAAGTAGTAGTAACCGCTGCACTAAAAAAGAAACACATTTAGCACTTTCCCCTGCATAATAATAGCCTAATGTGCTAGTATGCATGGGGGAGTGCACAATGCTGATGGTGATGGGAGGGGGTGGGCTGATTGACAGTCTCAGCTTTGTTCTGTGTGAAGGGGGGGTGCCCCTTCCCTTCAATCAGCTCTCAGAGCTTCCCTCACCGAGCTCTGCAGCCTGTAACTTCAGCTCTCCGCCCCCTTTTTTTCTGAACTCTCAGACAAGCTTTAAAATTCAGCACTTTAAACAGATGTAGAGAAGAGAGTGCTGCAGATAGACAGGTACAACATATGAAGGAGGGTTTGTTTCATCTCTGTGTATCACCTGAGGCTAGTCACTTCACTGGGTATATGGAAGGGTTTACAACCATTTTAACCCCTTCTGCAGCTCCCCCCTAGTACTTTTCATATAGATCATATTCAGTCCTCTGAGCCATCCTCTATGTGTCCTGCCCATCAATGCACAGCATCTGCCCCAAAAATGTCGTTGCCCATGATTTCCAATGACTACCATTCATATTAGTACGACTTCAATTCGTGCCGACTTTGAAGTAGTCCCTGCACTACTTTAGTCCAACTTTGATCCTACTTCAGCCCATTGAATATCACTGTATCAATATCAAGTCGGCTCAAAGTCAGATCCCAGTCTTAACTGATCCGACTTTGGCATGAGACTTGTTCTCTGATGATCTTGAAGGGGATTACCATGTTAAATAAAAAATGGCATGGGTTCCCCCCTCCATGAGCATACCAGGCCCTTCAGTCTGGTATGGATTTTAAGGGGAACCACCGCACGCCGAAAGAGGGATACCAATCCATACCAGACCCTTATCCAAGCACACTGCGCCCCCCACCCCAAAGCACCTTGTCCGCATGTTGATTAGGATAAGGGCCTTTTCCCAACAACCCTGGCCATTGGTTGTCAGGGTCTGCGGCGGGGGGGGGGGGGGGGGGGGGCTTATCAGAATCTGGAAGCCCCCTTTAACAAGAGGGTCCCAGATACTCATCCACATAGGGTGGGGGGGCGGTATCGGGTGCATTGTACCCCTACCCATTCACCTGGCAAAAAAAAAGTGTCAAAAATAGAAAACACAGAGCAGGCTTTTAAAGCAATTTATTAGGCAGCTCTGGGGTCTCTTCTGACTTCTTCTCTGGCAACGTCTTCTGCCTCTGCTGGTTCTTCTCCGTTGATATCTTCTAGCCCTCTCCGGTTCTTCTCCCCGTCTTCTGCATCTGCTGGGTCTTCTCTGCCATCTTCTCCCTCTGTTCTTCCGATGTCAACTCAACGCTCTCCCGCTCTAATGTGGGTGCGTGGTGTGCCACTACTTATATTGGCATGAGGCAGGGTCACCACCACCCATCATGCCCTGGGTGGTGACATAATGGGGCAGGGCCTCCGGATAATGTCACATGGTGACCCCACCCCATGCCAATATAAGTAGTGGCACACTGTGCACCCAGCATTAGAGTGGAAGAGAGCATCGAGTCAACATCAGAAGAAGATCAGAGGGAGAAGATAGCGGAGAAGACCCGGCAAAAGAGCGAGAAGATGGGAGGAGAAGACCAAGCAGAGGCAGTAGACAGCGGACAGAGGGAGAAGAACCAGAGAGGGCTAGAAGACATCAGCGGAGAAGAAACGACAGAAGACGTCGCCAGAAGAACCAGAGAAGAAGTCGGAAGAGACCCCTGAGCTGCCTAAAGAATTACTTTTAAACATGTGTTCTGTTTTATTTTTGACACTTTTTTTTTTTTTTTTTTTTTTTTTTTTTAGGTGAATGGGTAGGGGTACAATGTATCGATACTCATTCACATAGGGTGGGGGGCCGGGATCGGGGGGGGCTTGTTAAAGGGGGCTTCCAGATTCCGATAAACCCCCCCTGCCTGCAGACCCCCGACAACCAGCGACCAGGGTTGTCGGGAAGAGGCCCTTGTCTTCATCAACATGGGGGAGAAGGTGTTTTGGGGTGGGGGGCGCAGGGACCCCCGTGCCTCAAAAGCACCCACCCCCCCCCATGTTGAGGGCATGCGGCCTGGTACAGTTCAGGAAGGGGGCTCGTCCCTACCCCCTTTTCTGACCTGCCGGGCTGTGTTTTTTTTCGGATAAGCATCTGGTATGGATTTGGGGGGAACCCATGCCATTCTTTTCTACATTGGTATGAATCTTTAGGGGGAATTCCACACACAGACAGTGCCTGGTATTGTCAGGGATGAAAGTTGGATCCCTGTTCATTGAAGTCGGACTTCAAGTAGTAGAGCAGTCGGATCCACAGTTGTACGACTGTTTTGTCAAAATCGCGCCCTTTGAAGTCGTGGTAGTGTGAAAGGGGCCTAAGGCTCTTCACTCTTCTGCGGCCCAAAATCGCAGGACATGTGAAATGCCATGTAACTCTATGAGAGCCATTTCAACTGACACTACTGAATACGCTGCTACTTCAGAAAAAGGTTCCTGCACTACTCTGATCCGACTTTGACAGGACTTCAACACCTGAGAACTTACTTTGTCTAAGGTCCCTTTCACACTACCACGACTTAAAAGTCACGCAATTTTCCAGTGATTTCAGGGTTTGCCTGTGTAACTTGCATCAAAGTCAGACCAAAGTAGTGCAGGGACTACTTTGAAGTCATACTAATATGAATGGTTGTCATTGGAAATCATGGAGAATGACTTGTCATGCGACTTTGCAGTCCTAAATCGTAGGACAAGTCATACAAATGTGAAAGGGGACGAAGCCTGACACTTTAGCGGGATTGTCACAAGAGTCAGAGATGACCTGAATTTGTAAGTCTTTTTATAGACTATAGCAATGTTGGGTACAGCTGATGACTTCATTGTCTTGATAAAGTGTGGGTGTACATGAAATGGTGTTTGGCAGCGGGATCCTTTGATATGTAACTATTCTCAGCAATAAAAAGGGAGTAATCAGCCGCGACCGTCGTCCCGCAAAGCTATTTTCTGTGAAAAGCTAACTAACCCTTTCATCTGCAATATGGTGGGCACCGCAGATCCTTGGGCAGTATGGATACAAAGATAACAGCTGAGTTGGTGAAAGGCATTGCTATTCCTGTGGCTGTGATCTGTTACCTTTCAGCAAAGGCTATGAGACCGATGCTTTTGCAATGGGGATATCAGTAGGATAGGTTACAAAATCTGGCCCTATCAGTACCACAACAAGAGGCACAGTGTTGGCATCACTTATCTCGTTTGGGTGGAGATGGCAAAAAAGATATTATGAAACAATTTGCCCTGACCAGCTGTTGGGTCACACCTGCATATCTGCTCATTCTCCAGTAGGTGAGGGCAAATTAAAATGTAACATCCAAACCTTTTTTTTCCCCTACTTCAGACATACTAAAGATAAAGACTGAGCGCTCTGTTAAAACTGAACAAAAAGAATTATCATGGTAGATGGGCTCTTGACATTAGGTGCTCGTATGCACAGAATACAAAACACCCTCCTCCACCACTTTTTCCAGACGATTGATGGCTACTAACAAGGAGGAGGAGGAGTTGCAGGAGGTACACTGTCCCCCAACTCTGTACATTGCATTGGCCAGCAAAGAAATCACTAAGAGACAGGGAAAATGATCTTTGATAAAAGCATCTTTTGGATGTCTCTTATGCAAAAAAAAAAAAAAAATGTATTGAAGGAAAGAAAATTGCTCACCTTCCCAATCAACAGTCAGTGTTGATGGGGGGAATCCCTCCTGCTGTGCTATTTTATTCTGACAGATGGAGGTTTCCCAGCCTTCAGAATACAATGATCACTGCTGGCCGCTATAGCCGGCTAAATCAAGTAGGACACACTCCTGGCAGCTACTGCTTGACCGATACAGTTATCTGCTTCTTGTATAATGTTTCCATCCCTACTCACTCTTTGCTGCCTTTCTCCTGTACAGCATGGTACCACCAAGACAAGCCACTGCTGTCAATCACAGACAGTGAGCCAACAAGGAGAGAGCAGGGGGGCAGGGCCAAGCCATGGCTCTATGGGTCTTATGGATGGGAAGAGCCAGAAGCACCAGCAGGGGACATGAGAAGAGGATTGTGGCTGTTCTGTGCAAAACCACTGCACAGAGCAGTTTTTTTTTTTTTTTTTAATCGGAACCTTTAATAACACTTCAATCCTTATGCTGCTAGCGTTAGTAAATAGATAGAAAAGCAAAGCACATTTATTTGTTTTAAACTTTTTTTCTACATTTCTTCAATTACTTGCTGGTTTCCTGGACTAGGCAACTGAAGTCATTCATCCCAGGAGTCTATAGGAGGGGAGGAATGGCTTTTCCCAGCTAAACACTCCTTCCAGCCTGCATGCCTGGGCTATGGGCAGATGGAGTCCAGAAAGTAAATGCTACATTAAATTGCCATGGCCAAAAATGCAAGGGAGGTGTTTTTCAAAGTGATTTCTCTGCAAAATAAAGCAAAGAGACATGGATGGATGGTGGGGGAGGGTTGCACCGTTACCGTTTTTTCTTTTTTTTTTTTAACAAGTGAGTGACGATTCTTTCAGTCAAGTATTGGTACCTTTGTGGTGCGATTTGAGCCCATACAAAATGAATGGACTCAAATCACACTGCAAAGAATTGCATGCAGTTTCGGGCACTGCTCCTGCGTGAACCCAGGCTGAAGTCACTATGATAAGCCTGGGCTCATGCAGGAGAGGTGGGCAAAACCGCAGTGCAGAGTGCGATTTGAGTCCATTCATTTTGTATGGGCTCAAATCTGTTTCAGGTATCGGAGCATTTGCACGACCGGTATCAGTGCACCCCTAGATGGAGGCGTTTGCTTTGAATAATAAAAATGTGAAGAGCCTTTTTGGGTTGTGATGCTCAGATGCAGTGTAGGTCCACAAAAAAAATCAAACAGGATTTTTGCTTGTTCATGATTGGACAATGAGCAGAGCCTCACCACATTCACTAACCTTCCCTTTGAAAAGGGAACAGCCTTCAGTAAACCAACCCCAATGAATTTTGCTAGCTCGTTACCTCTTCTGTATTCAACCCACCTCTTTTTGTTTGGTCTCCGGGCATTCAGAATGTAGCGTCAAAGTCGCCCCTTCAATGTTCCTTGGCATTAACATAGAGCCAGGGTTAATGGTAAAGTGAATCTGGTCCGGAGAAATGATGTGCTGAACATATCCTTGCGACATGGCATCCTGCTCAGACATAAGCAGCAATCCTTCCTCATTGGCGGCATCCAAGAAAGGCAAGTTAGACCCCACATTGGCATCATCGTCCTCCTCATCTTCCTCTTCCTCAGACGGCTGCTGGTCTTGCTCTATGAGGACGGTGGTGGTATCATAAACGGTGCCCCCCGTATCCCGCCCTCCCTTCTCCAAAAGCCACTTCCTCATCTTGTCCTCCGAACACAGGCCATCCTCCTCCATGGACATCAGAGCCAGTTCTGGACTATTCTCCCCCATGATCCGATTCAACAAGTCAGCGACACTTCATCTGTCACAGATGGACCTTCCCACGTTAGGAAAAATAAAAAACGGGACGCCACATGTTCATGGGACAACATGGATTAACCCCTAAAATTAAAAAAAAGGATCAATTGATGTGTTGTCTAGAAAAAAAAAAACACGTCCAAGTCCAAAAAATATATATAAATATATATATTAAAAAAAACAAAAACAGGAATGTAGCAGTGTTAAAGAAAGTCACATCCAGATGCGTCTTCTGGCCATGTTTACATAATCCAAAGGTTTTCTACAATCAGATCAGGTTTTCCCCCACATAGTAAATATATATAGGTTGGAATTAGGTTTGCTTGAACGGTCCAATGAATTATCTGTAGCTGAACTTAGCACAATGTTTGCCCTTTTCCTCCATTAAACACAATTGTGTGACTTGTAGCCAGGCAGGGACAGTGTGACAAGACCCTACACACACCCCGCTCCTGGACATAGTGCTGGCTGAGGCTCCAGTCTTCGGAGAACACTGAAGGGGTCACTTTGTCAGCAGTCCCTTAGGCAGGGAACCCCCTTGGCTCTCCTCATGAGTAGAAGAGGGACAGCAGTCAACTATCACACTCCCCCGGGCACACGACAGCCGCTTCCCTCCATACACGGCGCTACGACTAAGGAGGCTGAAGAGGAGAAGCTCCCTCACAGAAAGTACGCACTGCTCCCACTAATCTCCGGCCTGCTGTCCTCCACTCATGCCCGAACAGCGCCACTTCCTGATCCGCTTCCTTCACCTGAACATCAGGAGAGACGGAGAGCAGGAAGGGACATACTGCCAGAAAGCGAAAGAGCCGAGAGGTCACGTGAGGAGAGAGCGTGAGAACGTGGGAAGGAGCGCAGCATGTGACAGGAGACGTTTCCTTGGCAACGGGGTCGTGGTTGCGGTGACGGCGCAAGTCGTGACTTGCGAACAGAGCGCCCTCTGTCGATCGTTTCAGAACCGGCGCCTTTACTCGATAAGCGGCTGCAAACTTCACCTCGCACATGCGCACTTTTGCATAGGGAAGGGTTGAAATGCAGTCCATGCACCTCCTTGAGCGCGTTTTTTTAAACCACGCATTTACAAAACTGACTGTCAATGCATGGCACAGCAAGCACAAGTTTTATGGGGTCTTTCCTAAGGCTTGGTTCACACCTTTGCAGATTGCTTTTGATCCATTTCTGCAGTGTTTTTGTTTTCTTGTCAAAGAATTTTATTGAGATTACATAGTTGCCAACATTGTAAAAAAAAATAAAAAATTAGGGACAATTTTTTGGGCTGTAGTCACATTATAATTAGGGGGCAGGGGCATGCATTTGTAGGCGTGGTATAGAGAAAAATTAAAAATGTGGCGTGCTGCACTGAAAATGGGCGTGGTTTATGTGGAATGGTGAGCGTGGCTCAATGGGGTGTGGTTAGAGTCTGAGATGAATGAGGGATGGAGGGACAGCAGCTCCAGATCCTATACCACATTAGAAATATGTGTATTCCAGAGTTTAACAGATAAAGATACCCCAAACACTTGTTGGCGCTTCAATCATCCGGCTCCATTGTTGTCATGGTGTTAGGATGATTGAAGCGCATTATTTCTATTATTACATTGTAATATAGAATGAAATAATTCAACTCACCATAATGTAGAATCAGTGGGACCCCTGAGTGTGTCACCTGCCACATCGCCTACCACCAGGTGCCCCCAGCAGAGTCTGTCCTTACATTAGGTGCCGCCAGAAGAGTCCGTCCTTGCATCAGGTGCCCCCAGCAGAGTCCGTCCTTGCATCGGGTGCCCCCAGCAGCGGAGCCCCTCCTCACATCAGGTGTCCCCAGCAGAGTCCGTCCTTACATCAGGTGTCTCCAGCAGCGGAGCCGCTTATTACATCTGGTGTCCCCAGCAGCGGAGCCCCTCCTCACATCAGGTGTCCCCAGCAGAGTCCGTCTTTACATCAGGTGTCTCCATCAGTGGAGCCCCTTCTTACATCTGGTGTCCCCAGCAGCGGAGCCCCTTATTACATCAGGTGTCCCCAGCAGCGGAGCCCCTTCTTACATCAGGTGTCTGTTCTCAATAAATACAGAGCCATAGATCATTCATTTGGCAGAGTGTGCAGGAATTGAGTGATCAGGTAACAGCCTATGTGGATGGAGCTGTAATATTGAAAACAGGAGAAGTATGTCCTGGGTGCTGTAAAGCTCATAATACACTATACAATCTGATTGTACAATCCCATTTAGATCTACCATCAACTATGTAGTGCAAGGGCCTGCCTGACTGGATGCAGAGTGATTAGATAGTGTGTCCCCCTATTATATAGTTTTGGTAAATCTAAAGTAGATTTAGATCAGATTGTATAGTATTTGGCCACCTTTATACACCTAAAATTAACTAGCTGTGTTTTCAGTGCCATTAATTGTTAACGTCACACCAAATGCATAGGCAAACACATTTTGCCACGTGAAAAAATTAGTAACAAATGCAGCAAACCACACAATTAAACACATGCAACCCACAACACACCAAAATGTAAAAAAAATCAACAGGATGCCTTATGTGTGTCATGGGAAAAACAAACCACAAAACACATGCTCCCACTACGCTAAGTGTTAATGGGGCCTGAAAGTGAAATTGGTGTGTTTACACAAGAACAATGAGCGCCCATTCACATCTGTGCATTTCTGAACTCATGGCAAACCACACAGAAAATGCGCGATTTGACATGCGTTTCAGAAATGCCCTGCAAATGTACCAAAAGCACAGTAAAAAAAAACCCATGCTAAAAAAAGGTCTGGAGCTTCTTTGGGGCAATTGTTGTATGTAGGGCAGCCCTTTCAAGTGAATGGTATGGAAATGGAAAAAATACCACGCTATCTTAATAAACCCTAATGGCAGCAGCTCAATTATGTGAGATATACACAAAAAAATAAATAAAAAAAATGTAGAAAAAGCTGTGCAAATTAAACAAAAATAAACCAAGGAATATTAGTGATGAATCAACCTGGTGCCAAGACATAAAAGTGTATATAACAATATGTGACCAAAACTCAGTTTGATAAACAGACACCGCCTCGTGTGATCCACCACCACATGAATAACGCGCTTACCAGAGGGCAAGCTTGGATAAGCCTGTATGATGGATTAACACCCAGACACCAAACCAGCAGTGTCCCCTCTCTGTAGAAAGCACCAAGGGTAAGCCAGGGATTCGGCAGGTACACGGAGCACACACCAATCAAGGGCTCATAGGGATGGAAGATGGTCAACCATAGTGTGAATCCATATAGACAAATTTATTAGATATAAAAAAAATTGCATTTACAAGAAATAAGTGAAAAAAGGCATCCATTAAAAGCAGTTCACCAGGCCGGCTTGCATACACCCGTTCACAAAGGGGTCGCGATGATGTCAGCGCGTCAACCTCCCAACGTATGTTTCGTTTCGTGATAGCCTAAAATATTAACCTGGTTATGTCCTGCTATGGCTTTGACAGTGGGATGTAGGAAAGAACTTTCTATGTTTTTTTTAAGAACAGTTACAATCACGGGATAGGTCTTTTCTCGCCATCTCCTGGTGTCCCTTTAAACAGGTGTTATTAGCAGGAGGCGATGTTTGTATTACATTACGCTGTGATTGGCTCTCATTGCAATCACATGCTTGCTTAGTACCTCTGCCCCCATGGACGGATATGTGTGACAGTTGGTCGTTAAGACCCACCTGCCCTTACATTTTATATATGCGTTACAGCTACAGGAAAAGGTTAAAACGAATAGAAAAACATCTACAATGTGTATACACAGTTACAACAAATCATCTCTGTAAAAATGTCTTTTTCTGGCACGCACTGTGAAAATAAACATAACGTTGCTGCTGTTGGAAGTTGTCCAGTACTATTCAAAGAGGCTTTTCATTAAATGAAGCTGCTAAGCAGGCTCATGGCTACCACTACTTAGAGCCATTCAATATTTTTTTTTTTGTTGGCATGACTCAGCCTGGCTTTGAAAACCCATGTGTGCTGTATTGTGCTGGAAAAAGTTGGGATACTAGGAAAAGTACTAATCTCATTGGTCTATATTTTACACTAAATAGAGCTTCCCAAATAATAGAGTGAAGGTGGAGAACCTCTTTAGAGTGGAGTGCTGGATTAACAGCATAACACACTGCTGAAATAAAAATATTTGAACCTTCAAAATTAACTAACCTCAAAAAGTGAAGAATTGTCTTGAAAAAGTATTCATACCCCTTGAAATTTTCCACATTTTGTCATGTTACAACCAAAAACGTAAATGTATGTTTTTTGGGAATTTATGTGATAGACCAAGGGTCTCCAAACTATGGCCCTCCAGTTGTTCAGGAACTACAATTCCCATAGTTATGTCTGTGAATGTCAGAGTTTTACAATGCCTCATGGCATGTGTAGTTCTGCAACAGCTGGAGGGCCGTAGTTTGTACATCCCTGTGATAGACCAACACAAAGTGGCATATAATTGTGAAGTGAAAGGAACATGATAAATGGTTTTCAATTTTTTTTTACAAATAAATATGTGCAAGTGCTTTTGTGGATGTCTCTACCAGCTTTGCTCATCTAGAGAGTGACACGTTTGCATATTCTTCTTTGCAAAATAGCTCAAGCTCTGTATTGTGAACAGCAATTTTCAAGCCTTGCCACATATTCTCAATTGGATTTAGGTCTGGACTTTGACTGGACCAGTCTAACACATGAATATGCTTTGATCGAAACCATTCCGTTGTATCTCTGGCTGTATGTTTAGGGTTGTTGTCTTGCTGGAAGGTGATCCTCTGCCCCAGTCTCAAGTCTTTTGCAGACTCTAACAGGTTTTCTTCTAAGATTGCCCTGTATTTGGCTCCATCCAGCTTCCCATCAACTCTGACCAACTTCCTGTCCCTGCTGTAGAAAATCATCCCAACATGATGCTGCCACCACCATGCTTCATGGTGGGAATGGTGTGTTCAGGGTGATGTGCAGTGTTTTGCTTTTAGGCCAAAAGGTAAAATTTTGGTCTCATCTGACCAGTGCGCCTTCTTCCAAATGTTTGTTGTGTCCCCCACATGGCTTCTCGCAAACTGCAAATGGGACTTCTCATGGCTTTCTTTCAACAATGGTTTCTTCTTGCTATTCTTCCACCAAGGTCTGGATTTGTGGAGTGCACGACTAATAGTTGTCCCATGGACAGATTCTCCCACTTGAGCTGTGGATCTCTGCAGCTCTTCCAGAGTTACAATGGGTCTCTTGGCTGCTTCTCTGTTAAATGCTCTCCTTGCCCGGCCTGTCAGTTTAGGTGGACGGCCATGTCTTGGTAGGTTTGCAGTTGTGCCATACTCTTTCCATTTTCTGATGATGGATGAACAGTGCTCTGCAAGATGTTCAAAGCTTGGGATATTTTTTGTAACCTAACTCTGCTTTAAACTTCTCCACAACTTTATCCATGACCTGTCTGGTGTGTCCCTTGGCTTTCATGATGCTATTTGTTCTCTCTAGTTCTCTTGCAAACCTCTTAGGGCTTCACAGAACAGCTGTATTTATCCTGAGATTAAATTATACACAGGTGAACTCTATTTACTAATTAGGTGACTTCTAAAGGCAATTGGTTCCACTAGATTTTGCATAGGGGTATCAGAGTAAAGGGGGCTGAATACAAATGCACACCACACTTTTCACATATTTATTTGTAAAAAAAAAAAGTGAAAAAACATTTATAATTTTCCTTCCACTTCACAATTATGTGCCACTTTGTGTTGGTCTATCACATAAAATCCCAATAAAATACATTTACATTTTTGGTTGTAACATGACACAATGTGGAAAACCTCAAAGGGTGTGGATACTTTTTCACAGCACTGTATGTTGTAGGGAAAATGTAGTAATGTTATTTGAGCCTTAGCAGTACAATAAAAAAATGAAATTCTGGCAGTGCATTTCCCAATAGCTGTATGTCTGCTGCCTCTAACTGCCAATCTCAGTTATTTATAGTGAGATTTAGTGATAGCACTACTGTGTTTCTCTCACTGTTGTTCTAGCTAAAAGCTATGGCATGAGGAATCAGCCCTGTCTCTACCAAGATTGTTTTTTTTTCCCATTATAAATATGCTTCTAGAATATATATTTTATGTGAGTTACCTCTCAATAATTGCCTAAAACATTCTTCTGCAATAGTATTATAGTGATGGTTAAAGCGGAGGTCCATCCTAAAGTGGACCTTCCGCTCATTGGAATCCTCCCCCCCTCCGGCGCCACAATTGGCACCTTTCAGGGGGGAGGGGGGTGCAGGTTCCTGTACAGTACAGGTATCTGCACCCACTTCCGGCGTAGATTCTGCAGAAGGTACGCCCCTTTCCGCAGAATCTACGCCCCTTTTCCGAAAGTCTCCCGCTGCCTGCTGGGAAACACACGGATCTCAGAGACAGCGGGGACCATCCTTATCGCGCAGCGCGACTCGCGCATGCGCAGTAGGCAACCGGGAAATGAAGCCGAAAGACTCCACTTCCTGATTCCCACACCCAAGATGGCGGCGGCAGCACCCGAGAGAGACGATCGAGAGATCGGCTTCGGGTGCCGACATCGCGGGCGCGCTGGGCGGGTAAGTGTCACTATTTTAAAAGTCAGCAGCTGCAGTATTTGTAGCTGCTGGCTTTAAAAAAAAAAAAAAAAAACGTGGACTCCCGGTGGACTCCCGCTTTAAGGCTGATTTTTTTTTCAATAACAAGCATATCATACCTACCTGGTCTGTGCAGTGGTTTTGCACAGAGCAGCCCCAATCCTCTTCATCCCTCCTGCTAAGTCCCCCAATAGCAAGCAGCTTGCTATAGTGGCTCCCAAGTAGCGGGAGCCAATGGAAGGGGGGGGGGCTATTTCACACAGACCGTTTTTTTTTTTTTTAAAACCTTCATGCATAGAATCCATGAAGGTTAAAAAAAACAACTTGAGCATTTACATTTACAACTATTTTCCTCTATAAGATTTTTTTCAGTGTCTGATATAAAAAAAGAAAAAACCTAGGCCTTAGACCTAACTTTAAAGCCCCTCCGCTCATAACCCCCCCATGCTTGAAATATGTTTGGATAACACTTCGGTAGGGCAGGGCTGTCTTAATAGCATCATGGGACCCTGGGCAAAGGAATGTACTGGCCCCTACCAGCCTACCCCAAGTTACGCACCTACTCTCAAGAATTAAAGTATAAATAATATAGTATAACAATATAAAAAGCATTCCATAAATCAAAGACTAATCAACACAAAGGGGTGGAGGCAGAAGGGCACAGTACAGGGAAGTCAAGAGGGTATGATACTGCAATCAGGAGGGCACAGTACAGGTTCCAGGATACTGCTCAGAACACAGCCAACCTGGGACAGCTTAGTAAAAAGCGTGACTGGTCTGCCAAATACGGGACAGTTGGCAAGTATGATGTAATGCAAAACAATAATGGGGCCCCCATGCAGTGTCCATGCATTAAGACAGCCCTGCTGCAGGACACAATATGTCAGGGCAGTTTTTTTTTTTCTCAATAAACTGCAGCTAACCATACTACATAGAGGCCCGCTCCTTGCTGGCACTATGCCACAATGCTACTCCCCTATATTAGCAAGCTACCCAGCGGTCTAGCTCACAATAGTACATCCTTCTTTTGTTGAGAAATGTATTGCTTAAAGAGGAAGTAAACTTCCCTGGATTGTTTATATCTATAGGTACTGTAAATATCTCCTAAATGTGCACAATTTAGGAGATATTTACTGTATACGCCAATGATGACATCATCAGTGGATGCGTTCTGAAGGAGTGGCCACCATGCCGTTTCTTCAGAGCCCTGTGCCGTGACCAGTGATTTCCACCCGTGTGCACGGTAGTGACGTTACACGGCTCTAGACAGTTGCACAGCCGGAGTTCGCGGAAAGAAGATGGATGAAGATGGATGCGGCCTCCAGTGTTGACGAGGGCTTTGTTTGCAAGTAAGTTTCACATATTGTGCTAGCATGCGATGCATACTAGCACATTATGCCTCTACTTTGCAGGTGTAAAGCATTGTGTAATTTACATCCCATCTAGAGAAGAATGAACTCATAATGCTGCTTCTCTTCCTGTATCAGTCGTGTCACTGCTCTCTGCTTGCTTCCAGTGCAACCAGTGGTAGTAGGTAGAAAAGGAGTATGTTTGAAATGGCTTATAGAGTAGATAATAAAGGAGCCACTGTGCTTACATGCAAGGGGAATGGAAATCAGGTCAATGCAGTCATCTCTTTTTTTTTCAAAGAGACCCTGTCACCAGATCATTCAGTTCAACAACCATCTCCCCATAAGATTATATGTGCATTTAATATATTATTATATATATCATATAATATAATATTTAATATATTTTCTTTGTGTAAACATCCAAAAGCCCTGAGAATGCTACGTAGTGCCACTATCACAGAGAGTAATTAGACACACTTTATGTAACTCACCACTCAAACATCTATTCATCTACTACAAGTTATATTCTGCATTTTTTATGTTTTGAAAATGCCTAAAATCACAGACTTAGGTCTAGGGGAGGCCTGGGCCTACCCAGATTACTTTGGTACAACCAAGCGGCCAGAAACTCCCAACTATCAATAGTGCAATCCAAAACCGAAAAGCCAGGCGGATACCGATAGAAAAAACTCGATGTCCTCTTAGGGACCTCACCCAGGGCAAGACCCCCTATTCTCTCCCCATTCTCTCCCAATCTCTTTCTCTTTGGGACAGGATGAGGAAAAACCCCTCCTTGATCTCAGAATGCCAACCCCTTTCGCACATCTTTAATAATCCAAACTTCACCCCGGGCCTAGACATTAAAGCATTTAAGTGGTGGTTGGATAAGGGGCTGTACCGGATCGGACACTTTTTCACTGCTACAGGACCGATCACTTTGAAATTCTGTAGGCAACACCTAGAAATCCCACCTTCTGAACATTTCAGATTCCAGCAAATACAACACTTCCTTCATAAAATCTGGAAATCAAAACCGGCCCCACCCAGTTTTACACCTTACGAAAGTTGGTGTGGACAGACCACGGAACAGAGGGGAGGAATTTCCATTGTCTATCAGTCGCTGGCCTGAATGCACGTCAAAACCCCATACATGACATCTTGGGAGAATGACCTACAAATAAACTCGCCATTGGAGCAATGGCAAACATCCTTCTCTAGAGTATTTAAAGGGATAATAAATATATACCTAATTGAGTCCAACGTGAAAGTGATGACCAGATGGTACCTCACACCAGCTAAATTGGCCATCATATATCCCTCAGCCAGTCCTCTGTGCTTCAGAGGGTGTCAACTTACAGGCACTATGGCTCACACATGGTGGGAATGCCCTAGAATAAGATCTTACTGGTCTAGGGTGTTTGCCTTGATCCAAAGGGTCACAAATCAACATCAACAATTCCAAAAATCCCAGAAGTCGCTCTTCTGAACGCTACCCTTCCCAAGATGTCTAAAGCCTCACGCAAGCTTATAAACTTCATCTTATTAGGTGCGAAGCTGACAATAGCTAAGGCCTGGAAACAACCAAAGGTATCCCTACCTGCCACCAAAAGAAAAATCTCATGGATTTTGTCCCAAGAAAAACTCACAAGCATTCTCCTAGACAAAACCAAGGAGTTTGAGGCAATCTGGGAACCCTGGGCCAAATATATGGGCATCTCTCTTATAGCTGGGATACAGGCCTAGCAAACCAGTAGTGCCACTTCCACTCCGCTGCGTGGCTTCTTTTCCCTTTGCTTCACTCCCCCCCATTGGCTTTTCTTTTTTGTTTTCCTGTAATCTTCCCTCTCTCTCCCTCCTTTCGCAGGCCTTCTGCGAGCCCTCTTCCCCCTCAACTTACACTGGACAACTTCTCCTCTCAGGGAGGGCTCTTTGGTTACTTCTGTCTCTGAATAGGCCCTTTTCGAACCCCCATTAAGATTAAAATATGGGCCCCAGAGCCAAAGTCTAATTCCTGGCAACCCTGCCCTCTCCCGGGTCCTTCTGTGGGAGGGGGACTGGGGGATCGTTTCTGGGCACAGCAAGTTCACCTTCAGGGGTGCCCGGGCTGTCCTCCTGCTCCCCTCGGGGAGCCATCCGGAAATGGGTGCTCCACTGGGCTTCCTCAGCGGGTCCAGTTAGAGACTATAGCCCATATCTTTATACGCCTCATTAATACAATTGTCCTTTGTATAAAGCTGTACCGTCAGAACTAGTGTATGCATTGTCTTTTTCAGTTCAATCTTCCAGTGTTTGTATTTCATTGAAAATAAAATAAAATACTTTGAAAGTAAAAATGCCTAAAATCTGCACCAAACCAGCTTGATTTTTTTTTTTCATTTTTAATTGCCACTCACCAGAAACAAGCACAATTACATTTTTTTCCTGAAGTATGAATTTAGAGCGTAATTAATAAATACCAGAGAACAAGAAGCCTTTTTTTTTATACATTATTGATTACATTGAATATAAATGTATTTTTACATCGATCACATGAACTTTTTTTTTTTTTACAATAATTACCGTATGTGAAATACTAATTTAATTAATTTCATAATAGATTGCAAATCTTGACCAATAATTATCAGTCAAATAAGAAAATGTTATATAATTATGTTCTAATATCCACAAAGCACAATTTGATTCCTCTAATATCACCAGTGCACTTACCATATTTATTTGCTTATGTAATTTGTGTACTGTATTTGTATAATGGTATATGTTTATTCATTTATCAAATTCTCAAAATATCTATAAAGTAAAATCAGATATCAGTAAATAAATTTAATCAGTGCTCAAGTGGTGGGTTTAAGCCATGGTTCATGTTTTTTTAGTTCAGCCTGCAGGATGAGCGAAAAAAAATTATCCAGTTCCCCTATCCACACATTTGATGTGGATGGGGGAATCCTTCCTGTTGAGCTATTGTATTTTGTATTGGTCTGCATGGCTGTTGTCCCAGAAGGAAGCCTCTTCTAAAGATGATGCACAAGAAAGCCCACAAACTGCTGAAGACAAGCAGACTAATGACATGGATTACTGGAACCATGTCCTGTGGTCTGATGGAGCCAAGATAAAATTATTTGCGTCAGATGGTGCCAAGCATGTGGCGGCAACCAGGTGAGGAGCACAAAGAGAAGTGTGTCTTGCCTACAGTCAAGCATGGTGGTGGGAGTGTCATGGTCTGGGGCTGCATGAGTGCTGCCTGCACTGGGGAGCTACAGTTAATTGAGGGCCCCATGAATGCCAACATGTACTGTGACATACTGAAGCAGAGTATTATCCCCTTCCTTCGGAGACTGGACTGCAGGGCAGTATTTCAACATGATAACGACCCAAACACATCTTGCGCTCTTCCACCTTCCATTTGAGGATGCCCCACAGATGCTCAATAGGGTTTAGGTCTGGAGACATGCTTGGCCAGTCCATCACCTTTATCCTCAGCTTCTTTAACAAGAGAGTGGTCTTCTTGACCTAAACCCTATTGAGCATTCGTGGAGCATTCTCAAATGGAGGGTGGAAAAGCACAAGGTCTCTAACATTCAGTAGCTCTGTGATGTCCTCATGGAGGACTGGAAGAGGATCCCAGTGGCAGCCTGTGAAGCTCTGGTGAACTCCATGCCCACAGGGGTTAAGGCAGTGCTGTAAAATAATGGTGGCCACACAAAATATTGACACTTTGGGCCCAATTTGTACATTTTCACTAAGGGGTGTACTCACTTTTGTTGCCAGCAGTTTAGACATTAAAAGTGAAGCATGTTTTTTTTTTCTTGGATATTTATACTTACAAGGTGGATTCAGCATCGGTGCGATACTGCAGCTGTCCCCCGATGTCTCTGCACTGGGAACCGAGCCACCGAACACCTCCGATGGCTCGGTTCTCACAGATCCCCGAGAAGAGATAAAATGTATTTGATATATATATATATATATATATATATATATATATCGATTCTATTACTGAACCTATGGGACATGGTTTAAGTTCAGTCAAGCAGTTGCAACTTTGCTTCAAGAGCTCTGTTCCTCTTTCTGCACTAAATCTCTTTTTTTATCCAGTAGTATACTGTATACCTTTTATTCACTGGGGCATTTTAAAGCGGGAGTCCGCCGGGACTCCGCGTTTTTTTTTTTTTTTTAAAGTCAGCAGCTACAAATACTGCAGCTGCTGACTTTTAAAATGGTGACACTTACCTGTCCAGCGCGCCCGCGATGTCGGCACCCGAAGCCGATCTCTAGATCGACACTCGGGTGCTGCCGCCACCATCTTGGGTATGGGAATCAGGAAATGGAGCCTTTCGGCTTCATTTCCCGGTTCCCTACTGCGCATGCGCGAGCCGCGCGGCGCAATCCGGGCGGTCCCCGCTGCCTCTGGGAACTGTGTGTTTCCCAGCAGGCAGCGGGGCAGTTGCGGAAAGGGGCGTAATCTACGCCCCTTTCCGCAGACAGCTATCCCGGAAGTGGGTGCAGTTACCTGGATAACCCCTCCCCCCTGAAAGGTGCCAATTTGTGGCGCCGGAGGGGGGGGATTCCGATGAGCGGAGGTCCATTTTAGGGTGGACCTCCGCTTTAATATACTGTAATAGACCTTGACTTTATTTTATTTCCTATTTTTTATATATAGTATTCCTACACATGTCCTGATGAAGTGGCCCCTTTGATACCACCAAACGTAGTGAAGGAGTATTTTACTGTTTGGCCAATAAATAGTCTACCTTTTGAAGAGCGAGAAGTAAGTCACTAGCACCCCAAGGATCTCCAGAATGGGTCCAAAGCTTTATTCAACGATCACATCATCATTACAGAAGCAAAGTTTCGGAGCCATGCAGAATCCCTTTATCAGGCATGTGGTCAGGCATCAGGGGTCCTGTGTGGCTCTGAAACATTGCTTCTGTAATTATGATGTGATCATTGAATAAAGCTTTGGACCTGTTCTGGAGATCCTTGTTTTATTGGTGACATACTTCTCATCTTGAATGTGTTTGGTTTCCAGCCGGTGGTCACTGCAGCACCCACTTACCCCTTGTCATGGTTATGCAGTGATCTTCCTGTTTCCTTACTTCCCCTCATGTGTTTAGACTAAGAGGCCAGCCACTTCCACCTGGTGGTTTTTATAACCTCTCCTCTAAGCATGGCTCCACCCCAGGCCCTATCAGGGAACCTTTATTAACCTGTGCACTGCAAGTCAACAGTGCTGATCAACCATTGTGTATTCCTTTGTGTGTTCAGCTTCCTGTTACCTGCCGTGTGCTCTTCTGTTGTTCCGTTACCGACTTTGGCGTGTCTTTGACTATCCCTGTTTGCCTGTGATCCTGATCTTTTGGCGTGTCCCTGACTATTTCTGTCTGCTTGTGGCCCCTACCTTGGCTTTGTCCCTCACCATCCCTATCCTCCTGTTGCCTACTGTGGGTGTGAGCTGGGGGACCCTGGGGGTTGGGACCTGGAGCCAGTTGCAGTAAAGTCCATCCTCACCACTCGAGGCTCTGGTGAACACCTGCTGGCTCTTAGACTCCATGCCCCAGGGAATCTTACGCTCTAACCCCGGTGGGACCTGTCTCCTGTCTGCAGCAGTCAGCCGTAGGGTCCACAACCTTGCGGTGCACTCCTGATCCCTACGGTGTGCATCTGTCACCTCGCCTCAAGGTGACCTGATACCCCTACAGCCATTTTTCAGGAACGTATGCATTGGGAATAGGGAGTTTGTTTTGAAGAGAACATTTCAAATTTCTACTGTATAAAAATAAAAGACACCCGTGCCTAGGTGAACAACTAAAAATATTAATAATGGTGATATAAGCAGCCGCTGCCTATGCTATCCAAACTGATTGACAAAAATGAATACATTTCAGGCAGCGCTTATCTATAAACGTATAATTTATACTGAAATTACTATAGTCAATACTAAGAGTACAACCATAATGGTGATATCAAACAGTTCTTCATAAATAAAGTGACATAGTGCAAACAAAAAGTATTTTTGTGCAATATTAAGTGCTTTGTGCCTTGTTCCCAGAGTATCCCCTGTGTTTCCACTATGTGCACTGGTGTGTTCACTCTGCACTCACCAGATTTTGGTGACTCCCTTACTGTATAGCAAGGAAAGTCAACTGTGCTTGTAGGTCTTTTTTTGGGGGACCTGTTCCACTCTCCCTGATGTCCTCTGGTGAATCCCACAGATCCTGACTCCTTCCTGTTGTGATCCCAAAAGCTTGGCTGTGAAACTTGTCCTTTACCAAGGTTTACACTCTCGCCTGCCTGAGTGGTTCAAAAGCCAGGTCACCAGCTGCTCGGAAGGGTTTCAGTCACAGTAGTACCTCACTTTGTCTTCCACGTGTGCCCTGCTTTCCACTCCACCTCACAGACCTGTTTCACGTGTTGGAAACATAGGGGATACCCTGGGAACAAGGCACAAAGCACTTAATATTGCACAAAAATACTTTTAGTTTGCACTATGTCACTTTTTATTTAGGAAGAACATTATTGTTTTATATCCCCATTATGGTGGCACTCAGTATTCACTACAGTAATTTCAGTATAAATTATAAGTTTATGGTTAAGCAAGCACTGCCTAAAATGTATTCAAAGTTTCTACTGTATTGGAAACTTTAAATAGCGGGAAGTGGTTGCAGCTGCTGATGCCCCAGGAGGGTCCAATACTCCAGGGAGCCATTTGCTCATACAGTATGTATTTTTTTTAGACCTTTGAAAAAGTGGCAATGTCTCTTCAAAGGACCATCATTTTGACTACATTAAAGTATATCTAAAACAAAATCTTTATTTCCTATTCTTTTGGATAGATTAAGGAATTGTGAAAATCCTTGTCAGGTTTTTTTTGCACAAATCCATCCATCACCAGACCCTTTCTTAGTTGGGAGTGCACAGTTAATGGTGACACCGTCAATTACCATTAGAAGAAAAAGCCAGCACTCAACTAGTGAACCTCAGGGTTTTAATGAGGTCATATTGCAATATGACCTCATTAAAATCCTGAGGTTCATTGGTTGAGCGCTAATTTGTGTTTTTCAAAAGTTTCTTCTTGCTGTCTATGTCTCTTTGGGGAGATTTTCCTTCGCTTTCTGTCTTGCGGCACAACAGGAAGTAAGGCAATCGCTCTCCAAAGAAAAGAAAATCCTCTTTTAGACAGTTATGGGACTGTACAACACCACAAACAACCACCTTGATTCCTCCCCACCATAACCGGCATATTTCCTTTCTATGGTATACCAGTTTTCAGTGACACCTTAGGTAATAAACGTGTTTTTTCTTCAAATGCCTGACAGGCAGGGTATTTATGACAGAAGAGACCCCATTGGTCTCTTCTGCCATAAATACTTTCTTCTGCCTGTCAGCTGTCATATTCACGGAGCCGTGCATGCACAGCTCAGCCAACATTTACAGCCCCGATCTGTGCCGCGGTGATGTGTCTTCCGTGTGCATGTGCTGGAGTGGCATCAGTGCCGCCTGGCTTATCAAATGGCCGAAAGGCATGGGACCCGGAAGGAAGACCAGGCAAAGATGGAAGCATCGGGGGTCCACCAGATCGGTCCCAGCACTGTGCTGGGAGGACACCATATGACAGGTAAGTATACCATAATGTACTTATATACTGTGCATACTAGTACATTATGGCATAACCCACCTGGGGGCCTTGAAAAAAAAATAAAAAATACAGCCGACTTTACTTCCGCCTTAACATTTTGAATTTTCTCTCACTTTTAGCCTCTGTGACAGCAGTCACTGGGACAATTAAAAATGAGACAAAGACATTAATAAAAACCTCTAATAAAAGATAAGTGAGCGCGAAGAGATAAAGGCGGCCAGCACAAAAAGGTGACAGAAAAGCCCTGTAAACATAAATATACTAAAAAAGTGCAGCGCATAAATCTTAAAGTGCATATATCAAAGATTAAACAAATTGAAGTGCATCACTATGAATTTATAATGACATAAAATCCAGCAATGTGCAAAATAAATAAAACTGAGCCATAAAAATCCATGTGGAAATGCAAACAGTTTCAGCCAAGAGAGCTCGATTGACGGTGCAGCGGCCATCTTAATAAGTTTGTCCAAAACGGTTTCATATGCGTTTCCATGTGTTTTTTTATGGCTCAATTTTCATAATAAAATAATACACTATATACGTTTATTTTGGGGCTCTGTGTGGTGAGCTTTCATTTGGTACAAGCGTCCTTCTTGGATGGAGGCGATCTGGAAGTGGAGGCTTATTGGTAAATTCCACGGCTGATATCATATGCTAATTCCTATTAATCATCTGGTGAGTACATAAGGGTGGATGAATATTAGCACTTTGTTTTACACAGTGGATGAATATCAAACTCTAATGCCCTGTACACATGGTCGGACATTCTGACGACAAAATCCGTTGGATTTTTTCGGACGGATTTTGGCCCAAACTTGTCTTGCATACACTCGGTCGCACAAAGTTGTCGGAAAATCCGCTCGTTCAGAACGAGTTGACGTACAACATGTACAACGGGACTATAAAGAGGCAAATAGCTTTCGTCTCGTAATTTATTCTGAGCATGCAAGGCACTTTGTGCGTCGGAATTGTATACACACAATCGGAATTTAAACGATCAGATTTTGTTGTCGGAAAATTTTAGATCCAGCTCTCAGACTTTGTGTGTCGCAAATTCTGGCGGAAAAAGTCCGATAGAGCCCACACATGATCAGAATTTCCGACAACACAGTCCGATCACACATTTTCCGTCGGAAAATCCGACCGTATGTACAGGGCATAAGAGTCATTATTTAACAATAAAAAACAGACAGAGGTTTCTACCTCTTCCCAATCATACAAAACAAAAACATTTTGGCCTATGATAGACTGGAAAAAGTAGTAGAAACTCCTCACTTGTTATAAACCAGTACAGATAATATAAATGTGGATACATTCATACTGCATTTTATATGTGATGCATATTAGAAGAGTTTTACACATGTTTATCAAAATTTGCTGCAAATCACACTAATGATGCAACCAAGGATGGTTTTCGTTTAAACACATCACACAAAAATTGGAGGAAATGTAGCGTGTGTACATATTATAGCTACATTTTAAAAATGTTCTAAAAGTTACATATCAGCAGCTACTCTGTGAATTAGGTTTTAAACTTAAACAAGTCCAAACCTATTTGGTTAGGGAGCTTTACCAAAAAAATGTAAGAAAATAAATTGTAAAATTATTTTTTTGGAGCCATTTGATTTGAGTTCAGAACAAAAGCACAGGGTATGTAGGCATGAAGACATTTTAATAAATGTATTTGTCGTACATAAAATACACAAAAACAAACAAAAAAAAAGGTTTTGGTGTTTTTATTAGTGTCTACAGCTAACCCCAAATGTATTTAAAATATATTTATGCATTTACATTGATACAAAACATTAAATATTAGTTTAAAAAAAAAACTCATATCTCTGGAGAATAAGTAAAAAGTAGAAAATATATGCACATTATTTTAAATTGAAAACACAGCAGTTTAAAAATCCTTAAAAATAGAAAAAAAAAGACAACAGCTGACTTTATACATAAAATTTTTACAGTAACAATGATCAAGACAAAAATATATTATCTATGCACTGGACAGCATTCAGTCAGTTATATCCAGCATAAATAACAAACAATGATAGATTGGCCTATGTGTGATTATATTTCCAGGAAATAGAAAGAATTTAAAGTTCTTCTCCAGGAAAAAAAAACTCCTTTTCTTCATTCTTGGATTTAAAGGGGAAGCTTAGAACCTCGGGCAGTTTTTAATGTTCTCTGTGGCCTCCTGTTCCGGTTCCAGTGACAACATGTTACCAGGAAAGAAGTCTAAAATCTTGAAGAGGGACAGAGACCGCATTGAATAGAGTAGGGAAAGGTTAGAACCTTTGTCAACTTTTTATTGTCGTATGTGCCCCAGTTTGTTGACTAGTGAAAATGAGGAGTACTCAATCAGTAATAAAACCTAAACTAATCAGGTTCTCTACAAAATCAAAAAGTTTTGGTTGAGTTACAATTTTGGACCATCATGGTGCTGTGGGACATTAGGACATATGATTTAACCACATTAAAGGCCATTAAAAGGGTAACAAAGTACATTTAAGGCACGGTGGCATAGGTCAAAAGATTAAATAAATCTTTTATCATTTATAAAAAATACAAAAAAATATTTTTTTACACTTATAGCTGTAAAAATATGAAAAATATGGCTCAACTCATCAAGATGTAAACCATCAGGAATGGCACGAAACCTAGGCACGTTTTCTGAAAGTCTGCTGATGCCCAAACAAGATAGGCAATTTAAGCATCCTCTCTGTGCATGAGAAACTGTTGAACAAACTCCTGGCATTTCCTCTTCTCTGAGTTGCTGGCTTTGGGTTGGTCAGGATGAGGTCGGAGTAAAAGATTCCCAAATATACTTGCTGTGAACAAAGAAAGAGAAATCAAACGTTGGATATCATAGCACATAAATAACTGACAACTAGGTTTTTGCTAATGCACTAACCTTGTAGTGAACAGCAGTGCTGCCATATACATAGGAACTGGGGCTGCAATGGTCAAAGCTAAAACCAAAATGAGAGCGGGGCACTGCCTTTTATTCTACCACATAGCTCTTCCTCATTTTTACCTGCTCATTTTCCATCGATCAGCTTCAGCCATTGATCAGTTTATTCTGACTGCAGCATGTGCCACTGTCAGAATACAATGCCTCCAGGGGTGGATTCCTCCACCCACCTTGTTTGTGAGGATGGAGCAATCCACCTGTGGGTACATTATATTCTGACAGTGGCACATGTGGCTCTCAGAATAAACAGATCAGTAGCTGCAGCTGCTGATTGATGGAAAATAATCCAACATGTCTACTAAGCTGTCCATACACTGATAGAAATTCAGCAAGTCTCTGCTGGATTTTGATCAGAGTGTGGGCTCTCCGACTTGGGTTGGGAGATGAAAGGAAAAGAAAAAAACTTTTAATGCAAAGAAAGTAGAATGTGAAAAAGGGAGGCAGAATGGGAATGTCACTGGACTATATATATATATAGTTTTACGAATTTTTAGATTTATGAAACGATCTGATGATCTGTTAGGCACATGTCCCTCATCAATGAGGGAGAGTGGGGTTGGAGAAGTGAGTGTGGGTCCCTTCGGGTTTGGTTGCATATAATGGAAATGTGCGATTAGACATGGAGGGACGCCTCTATCCGATCGCATTCTCCTGATGGGATAATTAAGGGACATAGTGGAGTCGGTTAATGTAGACCTATCTGGGAAAGTACCCCAGAAATAAGTCATTTTTGACGAAACGACGTAGGGTGAGCGGCGTGCTGACGTCACCGCCATTCCCCGTTGACCAGGAAGGGTGGGCAGTGTAAATAGGAGAGAGCCGGCCGGCTCGTGATTATACACACGCTTATATTCAGCTTGAAATCTGTGAGTTTGTTATATTTTTTTATTACGTTCGGATTAAAATTTTATACGGAATTATGCTATGGGAGCCTTTCTCTTTTTTCTTACCAAACAATTATGGTGGAATGTGAGACGCTCTAAGAAAGAGATATAGGAGTTGGAGACGCCAGCAGAACCTATTGGAGAGACCAGGAGCGATCGTTTTGCCTTCAAGCCTGTATGATCTCCCTAAAAAGAGATCTTGTCAGCTGGTAAGCCTTACTGAATCTGGTGGTGGATGAACCTCTCTCTCTGGGCGCACCTGCTATACATCTGAAGGGTGTTTTAAAGAGTCACTTTAATGGACTGAAAATTTATTTCTTTGCGTTTCCCTCCCTCTTTGGACTTTTTATGTGTTTTAATTTTGAGTATTTTTTGCACATTGTTATAGTCATATACACTGTTCAGTATTTGATATTAGAATTCAATATGTCACAAGATCATTTTGGCACTTTATAAGTTTTAGCGCAGCTTTATTTTTGGTTTTTGTATATTGTGGGTATCTCACATTGTGTTGCGGCAAGAATTTATACTTAGTTTTATTGTTAGTATTTATATTATTATTTTAAAGCTTGCCTCACTGGCATAGGCTTTCTTTTGAGTAATTGAGCAACTTTTTGGACAGCGCTGTTTTTCCAACGATTTTTTTAGGCAATATATGGTGCAGCACTGTATAGAAACCAATCAGCTTCAATGTTTTATTGTCAAAGCTTAATTGAACAAGCTGAAGTAAGAAGCTGATTGGTTACCATGCACAGCTGAACTAGATTGTGCACTCTCTAATTTTAGTAATTCAACCCTAATAAGTATATGGCCATGACAGAAAAGGTGTGTCAGTGCCTAGGAGGTGGATGTTCTGTCCATGCTAGCTACAACTCGGGGGGTTAAATCTTGTACAGAAACGGTAGGTTTAAAAAAAAAAACACACAATAGTCCATACACATCAACATTTTTTGGACCTTAAGAATTGAATAAATGTTGAAACTAGAAAAATCTACAATTTCTGGGGAAATTGTGTGAAGTGTTCTTGCCTCCACCTACCGCAGTGGGCAGAGTAACTGGGTGGAGTGGCTGGAGTAACTGTGAAAAGTGTTAAAAAGCTTAATATTTTAAAAAGTATAAATAGTAGTAAAAAAGTTGAAGTCCCATCATTAGCTGAAAGAGCTGAACATTTTTTCAAAAATTCTTATTTTTTTCAAATTATTTTTTTTATTTTTAAAAAAACATTTTTCTTCTCTCTCTTTCTCTACCTGAAAATGTTTATTATTTTATTTTTTTAAAAAATTTTTTTTTTTTTTCATGGGGTGGTCATAATATTTTGGCTGATCATAGGGTGGTCATAAATTATTTGGCTGATCATGAGGTGGATATAATGTTTTGGCTGATCATGAGGTGGATATAATGTTTTGGCTGATCATGAGGTGGATATAATGTTTTGGCTGATCATGCAAGAACACTTAATAAATGTGAAAGTGTACCAAGCCTTGCTTTCCCCAGATCATTGCACTGTTGCAATACATTTGCACACATTTACATCATTCAGAGAACTAAATGTATTATATATGCCAACTGTCAGTAATAACCACGGACAGCCCAAAACAACCTTGAAATTCCATAGGACAAAAACGCACTACAAAAAATGTAATTGCATGCAAATCTATTATGCTGTATTATATTGGTTTGCGATTTTTGATTTCTGGCCCCTGTCTTTCTATGATCTCTAGATGTTATAATGATCATGTTAACATCTGCTTTTGGAATTGCTGAAAATGTGTAAAAAATTGATTTTAGGAAATGTAAAGTTAATTAAAAACACATACCAAAACATACGACCAAAAACAAAACTATCAAATAATACATATGTAGGTAAATACTGTGTATAGGACCTATCGATTTCATTTTGTTCAGGGTACTAGTAAGTAATGGATACAAATCAACTGTGTAGGAAATAATATATATCTGTGGCTATATTCAAAAATATGACTAGCATAAAGTAAAAGCTGGCAGCTCTTAGCTTTACAGCAAATGTAGTAATTCAATAACGTTTTTTTAATTCCCAGCTGGAACACTTTGGAGGATTTCACAGTTTATTAAATATGGTAAGTGCCTAGTGAAAGATTTATTGAGTTTGCACTGTAAATGCATCTTCCTTATTAGGCTTAGCAAATACGCTTAGTATAAGGAAAACACACACCAAATAAATGTGCTGCAAATTCATATTTTCCAAATGAATAATATGATTTTTTTTTAACGAGCCATAAAACACTTGGTCTTGGACACAAGAATTCAGATACAGTCAGTCCAGTGCCAGGACAAGGTCATCCTGTGCCCAGAGCAAAGATGCCAAACTGTGCCCCCCACTCCCTTAGGGTTAGGGTCAGGGCCACCCCCCATCCCTTCAAAACACCACTGCGCCCAGGGGAAGCGGCACCACCTGCCAAACCTTTGTCCCAGCCCTGAGTCAGTCAGTCTATACTGCCACCCTAATGGAAGATTGGACACCGACTAACAGAAAAGTTTTAAGCCAGCCTTAGGATAACCCCTCCTTTACCCAGCATGTTTCAGTTTGTAGAAAGAAATACCAACAGCAACAGGATGAGTCCCATGTGGGATTTTTTTTTTGCACTGGTTATGCAGTTCTGCGTGCCGCAGATGCGTGGGCACAGCAGCCCATTCTTCTGAATGGGCTGCTGTCCCTGTGTTTTATGCAGAGAAAAGGGCACAGCACCTTTTTAAAACCCAGCCACATGGAAATTGCATGTGCACACTGCTCTACCAAGGTCTAAATCAGGGCTGCCCAACCTCTTTAAGAGCGAGGGCCACTTAAGCAACTTGGTAACCAGTCGCGGGCAACAATGAGCAGAGCGGGTGGCTGACAGGTCACGGCTACTCTATAGGCCCTCCGATCCGATCCACCCAGATGGAAGGGGGTGAACTCCCTTCTATTTTTTTTATCAGATTTTTAGGACCAGATTGGAGGCAGGCAGGAGTAAATGGACAAAAGTCTGTTTACATCTGCCACTCTGTAGAGGTGAATTGAGGGCCCCATTGGGTAGGGCCAATCACGTGAAAAGGCCCAAACTGCTTTCACAGTGATGATTACCCACACCACGGGTGCAGGGTAGTGCTGTGGGTTAACTGAACTTTGCCATAGACTCTGCCTGTGGCAAAAGCCGTTTTCTTCCTCTACCACCAGCTTCATTCACAACACTGATGCTGTGGTATGACGGGTCGGCAACCTGCGATCTGGGCTTGCTAACCCGCCATTCTAGAGCAGGAGGTCGCGGGCCACATCAAAGGGCTCTGCGGGCCACATGTGGTCCCCGGGCCACTAGTTGGCCACCCCTGGTCTAAATCATCCCCTTGTAATTCTGAGATCACAGAAGAATGCAGTGCCTTAATAACAGTCTCTTCAGAGACAGACTGTTGGGACCCTGAATCTGAGTCAGAGATAATCACAGAGATTGGTGGCTCAGAAAATTCTTCCTGCATGCAAGTGTTCTGTCAAATTTGTCAACTCGTCAGAAACTCCACCTCACTTCTGGTTTCTTTAAACCGTCCGTAATTGGAGATTGATGAATTGCTGTTTGGGCACAACACCGACAACCGTTTAGAGTCAGCTGCATGATATGAGCGGAGATTGTTACTTGCTCCAATACTAACCAACAAAATGGCCATCTCCGAAGATGTTTTTCTTAGTTTCTGTTATAAAATGTAAATAAGTACGTTTTCTCCTTCACTCATGAGGCTGCACTGACGGGCACTGAAAAGGCAGCACTGATGAGGTGGCACTAATATGCAGCACTGATGGGCACTCATAGGTGGCACTGATGATTACTTATGGGTGGCACTGATGGACACTGATGGGTGGCACTGACTGGCATTACTGATGGGCACCAATTGGCATAATGTTTGGGCACAGATTGGCATCATTTTTGGGCACAGATTGGCATAATGTTGGGCACAGATTGGCATCCCTGGTGATAATCAGTGGTGGGCATCCCTGGTGGTCCTGGGGGGGCTGCGCTGATAATCAATCAGCGCAGACCCCCCCCCCCCCCCGTCAGGAAAACAGTCGATTGGCTCTCTTCTACTTGTGTCTGTCAGATGCGAGTGAGGAAAGGCCGATACATGGCTCTTCCTGTTTACACTGCGATCAGCTGTGATGGGACACCGCTGATCACGCAGTAAAGAGTCTACGTCAGAGACTCTTCACCAAGATCAGTGTTGCGGTGTGTCAGACTGACACGCAGCACCACCAATCGCCACGTGCCAGCAGTCATGATGTCCAGTCAGGATAACAGATAACAGCGGGAAGTGGTTAAAGAAACCGAAAGTGAGGTGATTGGAGTTTCTGATGAGTTGGCTAATTTGACAGAACACAGGCTGTAAATTCAGCCCAGCGTCATCTTCTGTAAAGTCCTGAGTTGATCCCCCCCTATCAGTCCATCAAGAATGCTGCTGCCAGGCTCATCCACCTTACTAACCGCTCAGTGTTTGCTACTCCTCTCTGTCAATCCCTCCATTTTCTCCAGCTCACTCAACAAAAAATTCAAAATACTAACAACAGCTTACAAAGACATCCACAAATCTGCTCCCAGCTACATCACTAGCCTAGTCTCAAAAGACCAACCTAATCATTCTCTTCATTCCTCCCAAGACCCCCTGCTCTGTCTCTCCCTTGTCACCTCCTCCCATGCCCACCTTCAGAACTTTTCCAGAGCCTCTCCCATCCTATGGAACTCCCTACCCCAATCTGTCCGATTATCTCCTACTCTGTTTGCTTTTAGAGGATCCCTGAAAACCCTTCTCTTCAGAGAAGCCTATTCTTTATACACCTAGCAACTGTACTTTTATTTTCTCCCACAGTTATTACCTTTTGTATCACTTAACCCTCCTTCCTAGATTGTAAACTCTAACGAGCAGGGCCCTCTGACTCCTCCTGTACTGAACTGTATTGTAACTGTACTGTCTGCCCTCATGTTGTAAAGTGCTGCGCAAGCTGTTGACACTATACAAATCCTGTATAATAATAATAATAATAATAATAATAATAATAATAATAATAATGTAGAGGCTCCTGACGAGAGGTAAGAGGACTCAAAGTCACCCAGCGGAGCTGAAGAAGACTGATTGATGCTGTAGATCCTATAGCTACAGGGTTATCAGATTACAGACATCCATTCCCTTGCAGGATACCCAGTAAATTCCCCCGGCCCCCAGGAGAGTATGAGCTGGGGTTACTCATAGCAGAAGGACATGTCACATCCATGTAGAGGTATGACACCAGGCCCAGAGTGCAAGGCAAGGCCTTAGGTGCTCATAAACCTAGCTTGCTGGTGCTGACGAGCATAGGAAAACGAGAGGTGACCAATTTACAACTATGGCTTTGCAAAGCACAAGCAGCAGGATTGTGCTTTCGCTACGCTGAATGGCAGTAAAGTAATCGATCCTTCTAAGACACTAGCAAAGAAATGAAGCCTACTGGGTACAAGAGGGGTTATCCTGGGACTGGTTTACAATCCTCCTGTAGGTGGCAGTGTAATTCAACTGAATCTGAATTCTTTTGCCCTTCAATAACCAAGAAATTTTTTTCAAGTGTTTTTCTTAAAAAAAAAACAATTGCCCTACTGACTGATAACAAATATAATTGTAGCTAATGTTTTTTGCAGAGGGAACATAGGACTACTACACTGCACAAATTACTGAATCTGGCTGTAAATCTGACTTGGTTATACAGTTGCAATAATATGCTTTACATTTATGGATCATGATACTTCTATACATGGAGTGTTCAGAGGCAGGCTATAACTGTAATTTATACTGGAGACCTCCTAGGTGACAAAGTTTAACAATCCAATTACCAGGGATAAGAGAGCAAAACCACAAAACAATTAGACCCCTTTCACACTGGGGCGTTTTTCAGGCGCTTTAGCGTTAAAAAAAGCGACTGTAAAGCGTTTGAAAGAAGCCTCATCTGCAATCCCAATGGGAAAGCCCAAGTGCTTTAAGAGCCCTTTCACAATGTGAGCGCCCGAAAAACGCTTGTAAAGCACCGCTTAAACAAGCAGCGCTTTACCAGCGTTTTTCGAGCGCTATTGGGGCACTTTTAACCCCTGCTAGAGGCCAAATAAAGGGTTAAAAGCGCCCACAAAGCACTGCTGCCAAAAATGCTTTTCAGACGTTTTGCAGGCGCCTCCCATTGATTTCAATGGTAAGGGGTGCTTTAGGAGCGGTGTATTCACCACTCCAAAAGCGCTGCAAAGAAGCTGCTTGCAGGACTTTTTTTGACGCCCTGCCAGCGCAGAGCCTCAGTGTGAAAGCACTCGGGCTTTTATATTGGGATTGCAGTTGCAGCATCTTTCAGACGCTTTTTTTAAAGCGAAAGCGCCTGAAAAACGCCCAAGTGTGAAAGGGGTCTTAAAGTTCAATTCCAGGGGGGGGCGTGGCCAAGATGGCGATCTAGGAGGCAGCAAGATTTAGAGCTCTGCTGGATATCCTGTCTTTATCCTGACTCCGGACAGCCTGTGGGCTATATACACTGCCTATCTTGCGGCAGATGTCCTCCAAAACAAGGCACAGGGGCAAGAGACTCCATTTCCCGCTGCCTGTTGAGACTTCTGGGTCGCAAGAGGTCCCGCGTGCTGCGGCCTCCTCGAGGTGTCTGCAAAACATGGCCTCGCAGACGGAGATGGCGGACCCGGCGGAGGAGAGACAGCTTGGCTTTCAAGAAGTGATGGCGGCGATCGCCACCTGTCAGGCGACCCTCACCAATAAGATCGAAGCGGTGCAGCTAGATGTCGGGCTCATCAGGCAGGACTTGGACAAGCTACGGTCTCGGGTGACGGAGGTTGAACACAGGTCCAGCCTGACTGAGGACACGGTGGCGGAGCACACGGCCTCCATTCGCTCCCTTCAGACTCGGGTTCGCGCCCTGGAGTATAAAGTGGACGACGCCGAGAACAGGAATAGGAGGAATAACCTCCGCCTTGTCGGTCTGCCGGAGGGTGAGGAGGGGAAGAATCCGACGGTGTTCGTGGAGGAGTTGCTAAGGTCCCTGCTACCGAACGCACAATTTTCCCCGTACTTTACTGTGGAGCGGGCGCACCGCGTGCCTCCTGCCCCCGGACCGCCCGGAGCTCGTCCGCGGACGCTAATCTTCCGCATGTTGAACTTCCGAGACCGGGATGAAGCATTACGGGCCGCCAGGAGAGAGGGTGACCTATTGTACCACAATGCCAGGCTTCTCTTCTTTCCAGACTACTCCATGGAAACGCAGAAGCTCCGCCGTGCGTTTGACCAAGTGAAGGCGGGTTTGCGGGCGAGAAACATTAAGTACAGTGTCCTGTTCCCTGCCAAGTTGCGGGTCCAAGATGGTGAGACAGTGCAATTTTTCACCTCGCCGCGGGACGCGGCCGCGTGGTTGGAGACCTTGCCCCCCCGGGGGTGAAGAGTGCAAGCTTCTATTTTGTCCCACTGTTTTCTCTACTCCCCTGTTTATTTGGCTACTCTGGCTGTATTCCTAATTTCTCTTTTTACACTGCCGGTGGTGCCTTGTGCGCAGGCTGGCCAACTGCATCGGATGAGGTACTGTCCTATCTGTTACTGTGGCACAAAGCCCCTTCCCTGCCTGTGGACATGTCGCTCTGCCCGAATGTTGAACTTGGGTTCATGTATTGGTTTTGGGTGGGGGTGGCGTGCTCCCTTTATGCTCTCATGGGCTTTGCCGGCAGGGAACGGGGGTTACCAGGTGGGGGGGTCTTCCCCCCCTCTTCACTTGTGGCGCTGGATGTCTGGCCGGGAACATGCCTACATGTTGCTGGGGATACACAAGCCTTTGCAGCTGGACGTTTGGACATTTGGGTGGGGGGTTATTCCATAGAGGGTATCCGGAGGGGGGGGGGGGTGGGGGGGAATGTATATGTATGATGCTGTGTACCCGGGATGTCCTCCCTCCTCTTTGACTGTTTTTCCCCTTTTTTTTTTTTTATGTGTTTTTTGAATGTGGGAGGCAGTGTTCATTTACATGTCTTTGCTTAAGTTGTGTGCCCCTAAGTGTGCTTAGGAGAATGTTAATATGTTAGCGTTCCAGCATCTCTACTGTCTTGTAGGGTGGGGGATTTTTGCTGTCAGCTAACGTCCCTTTGATATTTCTTACTGTTGCGTTTTTGTAATTGGGTATGGGAACCAATGCATCGCCAGTTGTAGGGGTGGGGGGGGGGGGGGTTATGGTTTGGGATTGCGTGTCTGCAGTTGCAGACGGTGGGGTTGCGTTTTGTGTTTTTATGTTTTTTTGTGGTTTTGTTTGCTGTTTTGTTCGGAGTTGCTACTATAATACAAGGCGCGAGCTAACCTGTGGGGGTACATGTCTATACATGGGTACTGTGGCAGTATGTGACAGGCATGTGGTGTGATCTCTGGGGATTGGTGGCTGGGGGAGGGGGGGGCGGCCTGGGTCCGATGGCTTTGTAATGCACAGTATGGCTAATGTCTCCATCTTATCTTGGAACGTGCGGGGGCTAAACTCTGCTGTTAAGAGGTCTCTGGTGTTTAAGTACTTGCAGAGGTATGCCCCCCACGTGTGTATTCTCCAAGAGACGCATATGCTTGGCCAGCGGATCCTGGGTCTCCGGAGGGCGTGGGTTGGCACGCATTACCATTCTACTTACTCGAACTATGCTAGGGGGGTTAGTATACTGATCCGGAAATCTCTCCCGTCTCAGGTTCTGGATGTCCGTACTGACCCTGGGGGAAGGTTTGTGATCCTACACCTGACTGTCTGTGGGAGAAACGTGGTTTTGGTGGGACTATATCTTCCCCCTCCAGCCGATTCGACGGTTCTCTATGACATTATGCGGGTGGTGATGGGCTATTCCACACAGGAGATCCTTATATTCGGCGATTTTAACTTGACTCCTAGGGATGATCTTGATAGACTACACCTCGGGCACAGGTCTTCCTCTGAGTTGCAGCAGTGGGCCACTACCTTCGCTCTGACTGATGTGTGGCGGCATTACCACCCGCATGATCGGGAGTATACATGCCACTCGGCATCACACAGAGCTCTCTCCAGAATTGACTTAGTTTATGCCTCTTCCGGGGCGCTTGTGTGGACGCAGGAGGTCCGCCATTTGCCCAGGGGTATTTCGGACCACTCCCCACTGTGCCTAACCTTATCTCTGGATAGACCCCCTGGACTGAGACTCTGGCGTTTGTCGGGCTTCTGGGTGACGGATGACAGGGTTCTGGAACCGATGACTGAAGCACTCTGTCAGTATTGGACTACTCATGGGGCACAGACACCTGTGCTGACTGCCTGGGATCCTTTTAAGGCCTGGACGAGGGGGGCTTTCATTTCCCCATATCTCCCATGTGCAGAGGGAGGCTGAGCGGACCGTGCGGGAGCGGGAGGGGGAGGCTGGGAGGCGGGAGGCGACCTACATCTTGGATCCCAGCGGTTCTAACTACTTACGGTGGCAGGGTGCGTTGCGGGAGCTCTCGCTGTGTAGGGTGGAACAGACTAAAAAATCTATGCTACACGCTAGGCAGCGGGTCTTTGAATTCGGTGATAGGAATGGGCGGCTGCTGGCCTGGCTGGCAAAGGGGCAGATGGGATCCACACATATAGCTCAGATTCGGGATGTCACTGGGGATCTACTGTCTTCCCCTGCTGCCATTAATCTTCGGTTCCTTGACTTTTTTAGAGGGGTCTATACTTCTCGTGCTGGGCCTGACTCCGCAGAGACGCGGAATTATTTGCAGCAGATCCCCTTCCCTATGTTATCTCAGACGGACAGGGATATGCTGGATGGCGATATTACCCTGGAGGAGGTACAGGCGGCGATTGGGGCGCTTCAGCCGGGTAAGGCCCCGGGTATGGATGGGTTACCATCGGAATTCTATGTACAAAATATGGAGCTCCTTGCCCCTAAACTTACTGCCTTGTTCTTGGGACTCGGGGCGGCGGATGCCCTTCCTGAGTCCATGGAAGAAGCGGTCATTGTCCTTATCCCCAAACCAGGTAAGGACCCGCAGGAGTGCTCCTCCTACAGACCCATATCTCTACTAAATGTAGATGCCAAAATACTAGCAAAGGTTCTGGCCACCCGACTCACATCGGTCGTTTCGAAGTTGATCCATGCCGACCAAACTGGTTTCATGCCTGGTAAGTGCACGGACATCAATATACGTCGTCTTTTCCTTAATCTTTCTATTTCGCATGACAATAGTGGCTCCCGGGTGGTGGCGTCCCTTGACGCAGAAAAGGCGTTTGACTCTGTGGAGTGGGGATACCTTTGGGAGGTGCTTCGTTGCTTTGGGTTTGGCCCTGGTTTTTTGCGTTGGCTGCAATTGCTCTACAGGGCGCCCCGGGCTAGGGTGCGCACCAACGATCGACTCTCGGAGCTGTTCTCACTCCACAGAGGCACGCGTCAGGGGTGTCCTTTGTCCCCCGGGTTATTTGCCCTGGCCTTGGAGCCCCTGGCGATTTACATCAGGGAGTCCCCGGGAGTTCAGGGACTGGTGGTGGGCGGAGTGGAAGAAAAGATTTCGCTGTATGCGGATGATGCCCTGCTCTATCTGAGGGATGCTGGCCCCTCATTAGGAGCCGCCTTACGGATCTTCGACCAGTTTGGAGCCCACTCCGGTATCCGTATTAACTGGTCGAAGTCGAGTTTGCTTCCCTTGGATGGAGGGGTGGGTGATGGCGTGGATTCTGGCCCTTTGGAATGGGTATCGTCTTTTAAATACTTGGGGGTGCTGGTATCTAGAGATCCCACTCATTATTACAGACTGAATATAAGCCCCTTATTACGTTTTGTCAAAGACCGATTTCGGTCGTGGGCTGGGTTGCCACTAAACCTCTTGGGTCGCATCAGTATCTTTAAGATGGTGCTGCTGCCCAAGCTCAACTACATTTTTAGAAATAGTCCGGTGTGGGTTCAGGCCTCCTTTTTTCGTGTACTGGATGGACACCTTACCTCCTTTTTGTGGAATGGTATGACCCCTCGTCTGGCCAGGGCTACATTGCGCCTTCCTACACATTTGGGGGGACTCGCTCTCCCCGATGTGCGGGCCTATTATTGGGCGGCAATACTGGTTACAGCGCACTGGTGGTTGGATGGGAGTCGTTCTAATGCTGCGGTGCATGTGGAGGCGGCGCGGGTGGGTACCAGACGAGATCTTCAGGATCTGGTGTATAAGGGGGTGAGGGCTCACTCTGATCTCCCTATCCCGACAAAAACTACATTGACGGTGTGGGTTGTGGCTAGGCGTAGATTCTCGGTTGCCGCGCGATGGTCTCCTGCTCAGCCACTCTGGGGTAATCCCAACTTGCAACACTTTCGTACGGTTCCGGACCACCGGGTGTGGGCTAGGTATGGGATAATGACACTCAAGGATATTATGTCTAACGGCACCCTACTGACTTTTACACAGCTGACTGGGAAACATGATCTACCGGGTTGGATGTATTTCCGTTACACTCAACTACGTCATGCAGCCAGGGCCCAATTCCCGGTTCCCCCCCTGCTCCAGTTGGATCCAGTGGAGGAGCTTCTGTCTGATGGTGAACTACGAAAGCCCCTCTCCTCCTTGTATGGTGTTTTACTGCCAAAGGATATTCCCAGGATGGCTAGGTTGTGGGAGGCATGGCATGGTGATATACCGTCGCTCACTCGGGAAGATTGGGAGCACTGTTTACATCATGGTCCCAGGGTAATGATAGCGGCGGGTGACAAACTAAAGCAGCTTAAATTTTTTCATAGGGTGTATCTCACTCCAGTTAGATTATCTAGGATGTATGCGGACAGGGATCCGTACTGCCCCCGTTGCAGGACGTGTCTTGGCTCGTTTTTGCACATGTTTTGGGAGTGCCCATCCCTGGCGCCCTTCTGGGAAGGGATTTTTGAACAGATGAATGTCCGTATGGAACTGTCGGTCCCTAGGACTCCGGAACTTGCTCTCCTGGGGGTACAAGAGGATGCTCAGAGGTCACACCACAGTAAGATCCTTATCTCTATCCTTTGTTTCTATGCTAGGAGGGAGATTCTGGTGCGATGGACATCCTCAGTTCCGCCTAGGGTGTCTGCATGGGAGAATAAAATCAATGCTGTGTTGCCTCTTTACAAATTGACTTATCTAAGTAGGAGATGTCCTTGGAAGTTTGACAAGGTATGGTCCCCTTGGACTGGACCTACCCTTGGATAATGGGCGGAGGGTGGCGGGGTGCCCTGTGTCTTACCCCTCTTGCGTTTTCTTGTTTCTCTCTGGTGAGCTCCCTCTCCTCCCCCCCCCTTTCTCTGGCATCTCCTCCCCCCTCTCTACTCTCACCCCCCCCCCTTTTTTTTCTGTTTTCTTTTCCTCCTTTCCCCTTTTCTTTTTCTGAATCGGCTGTCTTGCCTTCACCCCTTTTTCCCCCCTAAGAGGGTTATATCATTGTCATAGCTATCCTTTGGCTCACAGATCCTCAGTGTTCACTATGCTTGTTCTGCTGACCTTGGTACGATGTTACAGTATGCCTTGTATGCAGATTTTGTATTATGTGTATGATTAATAAAGCACTCCTGATTGTTAAAAAAAAAAAAGTTCAATTCCAGGTATGGGCATTTTTACATTATTATCATACTACATGTTAGAGTTAGTAGGCGCCACTACTACAGTGATCTCCACTAGCTGAGAAGCTGCCCTGCTGCATTGCAAACATAGGCGGTCACCTGCTCAGCAAGGGAGCCATTAGGGAACACTTGCCAATTTCTCAATGGATGCACAATGTTCTTCGACACATCAATTATGTTTTTACTGGTGAGAAGTGGTCCTGAGGGTGGGACCATGTGCGGAAACATGTTGGTTGACTAAAGTTTTGCCTATGAAGACATCATGGGTGTGTGTTTTTTTACTTTGGATTATACTGAACAAAACAAATAACACAGACAATGAACATCTTACCTAAAATGTTAATATCTAGATGGTTCTGTAATGAGTTGCTCAACAGCTCTCGCAAGAAAGATAACAGGCAGTTGAAGACATTTTTGTGGTGCAGTGGTAATCGGGAAATAACCTATTAAGAAGCAAATAATGATATCATGTGGTCACAGATCGAGGAAATAATGCAGAAAACTGATGCCATCATTCTCCTAGTATGCACCTCTCTGTAAAACTGCTCTGGTCCATAGGGGGTGTACAGGTGTGAGCATACAATACCTGACATTTTTTATGTAAATACATACATATTATAGCTTCTAGTAAACTACACAATACCCCACAAGAAACAATCTACAATGCAGTACTAAATTATTATATATATATATATAAAAATGATCTATAAAATGTACCTCTTTACTGCTGCTATAATCTTCAGCACACTGCAGACAGGTGTTATACAAATGATAACAGACCACAGGCTCAGGAAGACCCTCCAAGTAGAGCAATAAGGCTTCAACAACAGAATGGTTGCTTCCAGCTTAGCAGTACGTTAAAGAAAAATGGCATTTTGATACAGGATACAGAGGCTGATAAAGGAAGAACAGCGCCACCTCCGTAGTTTACTATATACTGTATATACTTTATATAGATTTCAAAAGTTCTCTAGTCAAACAAAAAAGATCATCACCATAATCTAAGACAATTTTAAACTATGCATAACATGAATAGATAGAATTCATAAAGGTAAAAAACCTTTAAAAGCACTTTAATTTTTGGCATCCTGAGGTTGCGAACAATTGATGCGATGTAGCTGGCTAACACCTCCCAAAACTGAAGTATTAGTTTTGGATGGACTGCTCCGTTACGGAAGTAAGTGATATTAAGAGTGAGAGTAAAGCCCCATACACACTATCAGATTTTCTGCTGAATTTTGTCTTTAGCAGCAACACTGCCTAGAGAACAAATTCTACTTCTATCTCAAGGATACGAATAGATTCTGGAAATCCTGTGTCTAAGCAGTCTCTGATGGCTTCAAATTCTGATCTTAATCCAGGCTGTTGAAACAAGTCTTCCTGAAAATGTAAAAAACAAAACAAAAGAAAACATGGTTATATTTTAAAAAATTTTTAAATTTACACATAAAATAAACATCATCAACATCATAAACAGGTAAAGAACCATGTTTAAAGCCCAACTGCCCCCACTGCATGGGCACCTGTTCGTCAACTGTTTAGGGGTGAGAAAAAAGCCAATACTTACCCAGTGCTTCGTTCCACCTGAAAATGGCACTCCCCCAATGTTCAGCGGTGGACTGTTCACGGTCTAAGCAGCCTGCTCTGGGTTTGATGACATCAGGAACAGTCCACAACTCAAAACTGCTGAAGCGCAGGGTTGCCGAGCTTGTCTTGTGCTGGAAGGATCATGTAATTATATATCTCCCTTCTACTCTTCCCTAGACAATAATGAGCAAATAACCTGTGCACTGCGGGCACAGCCCCACTGCATGGGAAAACTCTTGTTTTTCCTTTAAATGGTAATAAAGTGACAACAGACAGAAACAATTAATTTCTCTAATCTTGTCCTCCAGCTTTCAGTCTACAACCTTGTATGGGCTTTCTGTATAAAAGCTGGAGAACATGTCAATGGACTATGGGGGCGCTCATCAGCATCCTCACAACAAACTACAAGTCCTTCTACTGTAATGAAAGTTTATTAATTCACTGGAAACCGTGTATGAATAACATGGATGTATGGGCAGAGCTCCGCACAAGCATGCTCTTTTCATCCTCTGTTATGGAGGAAGAGGGATCGGGGGAGACTTTATACTCTCTGGATCAAAGTCGCATCAAAGTAGTGCAGGCACCTTTTCAAATTTGCAATATTTGATCTTTTAGTAAAGCTTGATAGGAGCAGGTGGTGCCAACAATACTTTAATTTGCAGTCCACTTTTTAAACTCAGTGCTAAGGAGTCCTTCAGGTTCTAGTTTTGTGGCTTACACCGATCACACCCATTACCATTTGGTGTCAAAACATGCTTGTAATTATTTCACAATTCTCCCCAAACCAGGGGAAATCAGTGTGGAGAGAACGGTGAAAATACTTTGATACACCTCTGGATATAAACAGCATCAAATACTAGGATGTTAACACAGCTTACCCAATCAACACCATTTTATTGGTAAATACTGGGAACATAATTAAAGCAAACATCCATTATTTTAAACTTCGAAAGCCCCATACATACTATCAGATCTTTGCTGATTTTTTGTCTTCAGATTTACCAAAACCATGTAGTGTAAGAGCCGGTCTGATTGCATACAATTTGAAACTCCTAAGGTTTTGTCCTCATAGTATATGGTTTTGGTAAAGCTGAAGGAAAAAAAATCAGCCAAAAATCTGATAGTGTGTATGGGGCTTAAGATTTGCTTGGAATGAGAAAAAGAGAGGACAGAAGTCTTACCTGCTGAGATGTGTTCCGATGCAAATGGTCAACCATCATAAATAGCTCTTTTGGAATAGCCAATGGTTTTTCTGCGCCAACAAATTCATCCTTTATTTGAAGAGGCATATGTGCCTGAAAGTAGAAAAATCATACAACGTTATGATACCCATTTTACTAAAGCTAATATACACTGATCAGCCATAACATTATGACTACTGACATGCAAAGTGAATAACACTGATTATCTCGTTACAATGGCACCTGAACGTGGCGAAGTGAGCATAATGACCTTGAAGTTGTAGAAAAAACAGGCAAGTGTAAGGATTTGAGTGACTTTAACAAGTGCCAAATTGTAATGGCTGGGTCAGAGCAGCTTCAAAACTACAGCCCTTGTGGGATGTTCCTGGTCTGCAGTGGTAAGGACCTTCCAAAATTGGTCCAAGGAAGGAAAACTGGGCAATGCTCATTGATGTGCGTGGGAAGCGAATGCAGATCCATTTAGACCAATCTAGAGATGCACCTAAATTTAAGTGGCCCAAAAATATATGCCCAAAATTGTGTTTTCAGCATTTTGTCGAAAAAAGTTGCATATAATGGTGCCAAAAACGCACGCAAGTTTGCAGCAAATCTGCAGTGATTTTACCACAATTTTACTGTGTTTATGGTCCGTTTTTCATAGCTCACATGACTCAAAAACCAAATCAAATAAGTAACACAGGTGCGTTATTGATGCTTTATTGCTGCGTTTTCAATATTTTTAAATGGCAAGGTGCGTTTTTGGTGTGTTTTTTTTTTTAACTGACCAAAAATACAGCAAGCTGAATTTTTAGCACCACAATGGAAGTGCAAATGAACCAGTGTGAAAACATACATCGAATTTAAAGGGATGCATTTTTCTTGTTTTATGCACCAAAGGTGCCAAAAATGGCCGATAATAAATCCATATTCATTTCAATTCATGATATTCATTAAAAATTTGAATATAATACAAATTATTATATATTTATTTATTTTTTAAACTGTCATTTTCAGTTTGTCATTTTCGGCCAATTGCATTCTGAATTTTCGGTTTTCGGCACCAAATCCATTAGGTGCACCTTTAGTTCAACACAATAGACAAGGTACTGTAGCTCAAATCTCTGGATTAATCAAGCGATGTGCACGAGAGCCAAGGCTCTCGCTCCTCATTGGCTCCCTATGGGGGCTTTGGAGCAAGGTGTGTAGGCACACTCGGGGGGTGCCAGGAGCACTGGGGTTGTGTACCTGCAGGCCGGTCAGGGTGACCATGCTGACATCAGTCCACAGCCAAAAGCACCTACAGTGGGCTAATGTGAGCATCAGAGCTGAACCATGGAACAACGGAAGAGTGTTGACTTGACCGCCAAATTCTGCATATCTCTATCTAGTCAAGCATCTGAGGGATGTGCTGAAAAAACAAGTCCGACCCATGGAGGCCCCAGATACCACAGCATACTTTCAGAGGTCTAGTAGTATCCATGCCTTGACAGGTTAAGGTAGGTGTCATAATGTTATGGCTGATCAGTGTATAGTAATAATAAAGCTGTTATATTGTTATGTCATCATACCAATTCATGGATCGTCTCCGGTGACATGTCTCTGATAGGCTCTCTAATATGGCACATCATCTGAATAGAGGATCCAAAGCAGCTATGCAGATAGTTTCCAGTCACAGAGAGAAAAAAGTCCTTTCCTCTATCCAAGTGGAGGATTAAAATATCTTCTAATTTTTCTTCACCGGAATTGAGCTGAGCAGCCGATTGGTTATTTACAAACAGCTCCAGTTCTATTTGTGTTTCTGATCCTAAAATTAAAAGATAGTTAATAGTTTTTATTGCATCAAAAGTATTCAATAAAATAGCACAAATAAGAGATGATGGGCAGAATCTGATAACCTTTAGCAACCATCATTTAGTTTGCTGTGAGTTTCTAATTGGCAAGTATGTACATATCATCACTACTCATTGGTCAACCAGGTTTAAAAAGAAGTACAGCCAAAGCTATTTTGGCTGTACTTCTGGGGATAACAGGAGAGCAGTTTGTTCTGTACTCCTGTGACCTGTATTTAGCAGACTGAGGGCTAAAGCCTGCTGTCCACTGACGTCACAAAGCATGTCCAGGCTTGGGAAAGATCCCAACTTTACCATCAGAATCCGCCCAGATGCCTGGACCGACATTTGGCTCAGCCTCCCAGAGATCCGTTGAGGGCCTGAGCCAGACCTTCCCACCCCCTCCACAGCCTGGCACTCCAGTGAGCGCAGGAGGGGCAGAGGAGGGAGCCAGTGACTTATAGTCACTGACTCTCTGCAGACTGAAAACTGAGCGATCAGCGGTCTTTGATCACTCAGTTCTCAGTCTTAGAGCCAGTGGGGGACTGATGCAGCATCCACCTAGGTGAGTAAAATCCTTTATTTTTTAATCATCCCGTTATTGATCTTTTCAGTTGGCGATTCCCTGCACCATAAGAACAATCATAGCAGCTATTCAGCTGCTTAATTGTTCTAACAGGCAGCGGGAGGGGACATCCCCCCTCAGTGCTTCTACCGGCTCGCCGTGCGATGGCAGGGCAGAAAAGGAATCTGCTACCAGCAGAAGTTCGCCATAGAGAATACCGGTGACCAGATGGTCCCTCAGCAGTCTCTATGACTCTCGGAGGCCTAGATGCCTCGGCACGTCTGGCCTGGCAGTTGTAAATATTACTGTGTACTCGGCCGGCTGGAAAGCCAAGATCGTTTTTTCTTAGTTTTTTTTATCTTGGGCTTTCCAGCCCGGTGGAGAGATGTGGGGTCTTATTGATCCCACATCTCTCCATAAAGAGGACCTGTCATGCCCTATTTCTATTACAAGGGATGTTTACATATACGCCCACATATGTAAACAGTGTTCAATCCACATATGTGAGGTATCGCGAACGATAAAGCAAGAGCAACAATTTTATCCCAAGACCGCCTCTGTAACTCTAAACAGGTAACCTGTAAAAAGATTTAAAGCGTTGCCTATGGAGATTTTTAAGTACCGAAGTTTGGCGCCATTCCACGAATGTGCGCAATTTTAAAGCTTGTCATTTTAGGTATATATTTACTAGTCATAACATCATCTTTCACATTATACAAAGACATTGGTTTTTTTTTTTGTTCATGAAACTGGTCGCTCCCTTCCCCCCCAAAAAGACGCGTTTAAAAAATGTGACATAAAAAGTTGCGACTGCCATTTTATTATATATATATATATATATATATATATATATATATATATATATATATATATATATATATATATATATATATATATATATATATATATATATAGGATTCTGAGTAATTTTCTAGCAAGAAAAATTATGATTTTTACATGTAGGAGCGGAGTGCCAGAATTGGCCTGCATGGCAAGTGGTTAGAACCAAAACTTCTCTTTTAAACTGAGTTTTCAAGCTATGCGAATGGATCTACAATTGAGGCTTAACCAAAATTCAAATACATTTAACTGTTAGGCCGCGTACACACGAGAGGATTGTCTGCCCAACTAAGTTTGTCAGACAATCCGACAGACAGTCCGTCCTACTTTTGAATGAACGGACTTGACCACACACGATGAGCAGACAGTCCGCTGAAAGCTTGCCCGATGACGTGTACAGCACGTACGACGGGACTAGAAAAACGACGTCCAATACACTGCAATGCAACCTTTCGCCGTGTAAATCCTTTCTGAGCATGCGCCATACTTAGTCCGTCGAACTTGCCTACTCACGAGCGGACTGTCCGCTGAAACCAAGTTTGGACGGACTGTATTACGGAAATTCCGAAAGACTTAGTCCGCCAGACTGTCCGCTGAAAAAGTCAGCTGAAGCCCACACACTAGCGGATTGTCCGCTGAAACACGTTTCAGCGGACTAAGTTGGACAGACAGTCCGCCCGTGTGTACGCGGCCTTAGAGGAAGGACTACATATTCCTAACAGCTACAAAAAAGCCCTAGCAAAACTTTATTGATTTACTCCAACATTAGTCAATATCTTTCCATCTACATTTCTAAAACACCCACTTGTATTCTGTCTATTGTTATCCACCAGTTCCACTGTAACAAAAGAGCGAGGGCCATACAAACTGTAAAGAACATAAACTTCATGAAAGTCAGAAATCATACTGTATATTGCATGAATGCCATTAATTACTAATAAAAAGTCAAGTAAATGTGTGCATGACAACTCTTGGTCTGTATAATTGCAAAAAGGACAAACAAAGGACCCCCGCCCCCACTGTATACTTAAAATTGTATTGAAACACAAGAGCAGATATGTAATATATTGCAGCTTTAGGCCCCTTTCACACAAAAGATCCGATCAGGTCCGACTGTATGTTTTTCAGCCGTACCGGATCAGACTCTCCATTCTCCTCTAAGGAGTGCCATATGTAAACCAACTTGTGTTCATTTATACCTGGCTACCTCCGGGTCCGATCCAATCTGGCAAAAAAAAAAAATTAAAAATGGAACGGTATCTGTTCCCCTCGGACACAGACACAACCCCCTCTGCTCTATGGGCAGTCAGAAGTAAACAGACCGGCTGTTCATTTACATCTGGCTGCCCATAAAGCAGAGAGGGCTGTGTCTGCGTCTGCTCTACATAAGTGAAGTGGGCATGGACCTGTTATTCACCCACTCCGCTCAGCTCAGCAGGGTGATCAGTGGACAGATCTCCTGCTGAGCAAAAATGGATATAGCATGTGTGAAAGGGGCCTAGAATTCTTTGGATGTGGTGGCCACATAAATTTTTTTTATTGTTTTTCCACTTACTCACAGCACTCACTCAATTTACTGTGTCTACGGGAGACCAGCATTGTCCCCCTAGGCCCAAAAGTGTGCTAGGACTACAGCACAGATTCCCTTCTCTTTACCTCTATGGCATATGGGGGTGTTCTGTAGTCTGCAATATCACCTGAATTAGGATCAAAGCCCATGTTCAATTTGCAAATTGCATTTTTCAGATTTAAAAACAGTACATTTTGAAGGCTTGTGAAAATAATTTTAAATACGGATTCTAAAACTTGGTGTATGATTTCTTTACACGTACAGCAGTTTGCATAACTTTCATTGTTTTGATTAGAATGTGTTCACACTGGGGTTGAAGTTACCAAAACTAGAGAGTGCAAAATCTGGTGCAGCTCTGCAAAGAAACCAATCAGCTTCCAGGTTTTAGGCTGGATTCACACATATGCGATGCCAGATCTTGCATGCGATTTGCACCACATTTGTCAGTGGCTGAAATCACATCGCACTCACATGAAAATGGTGCAGGACACTTTTTTTGGTCTTCACTGGAATCAGATCACATGGGTGTACACAGCCATGCGATACGATTCTACAGTTCGCACTGCGTTCTGCTGCGCTTTGCGAACAAATTTGAGGGTGTAATTAACTTTCTATTGACACCCGGAGCGGTTAGCAGAGAGTAGTGTGAACTGGCTGCGAGTTAGATGCGATGCAGGAAACCGCACAGGAATTGCGTTGGTTCCCGCATTGCATACGTGTGAACCAAGACTTAGCCCTCGTTCACATTGAACACGGCTTTGAAATCGTGTGACTTAATCGGAAGCCGCGCAATTTCAGAGCAGCCTGTCCATGCAAATTCGAGTGTGACCTGAAAGACATCAGTGCGGCTTCATACACAGAGATCTATTGAAGTTGCACCCGCAATCGGCAAAAGTAGTGCAGAAACTGCTTTTGCAAATAGGTGTGGTGCTACAAAGTCAGCGTCGCACTGATTGGAACGGTGCCATTGCAGGCAAAAGGCTGCGATTTGTCATGCGATTTGACCTGTCAAATCGCATGACAAAATGCTTTAATGTGAACTAGGGCTTACGGTCAAATATTAATTGAACAAGCTGAAGTTAGAAGCTGATTTGCCATCATGGACAGCTGTACCAGATTTTGCACTCTCCAGTTTTAGTAAATCAACCCCATAGTGTTGCATTGCATTAGAAAAGAAATGTTCTGTATGCTACATTCTGCCATTAGCCCAGGTTCACACTGCTGCGGGGTTGAAATTGTTCAAGTTCAGCAGAACTCGCACAATTTCATTCCCACATGTTAGTCCGATGATTTCAGAGACTATTGAGATTGCACCTGAAATATGTTTGACGCCTGCAGTTTGCCATCTAGATCAGGTCCAATGTAGCCTTTCAAAAAATGCAACACAAATAAATGCATTTGCTGTGGTGTGAACGTGCCTGTACAAAGTCGGCATTGCACCGATTCGGACGGTGCCATTGCCGGCAATAACCGCCGTTTTGACATGTCAAATCGCATGAATGTGAACCTAGGCTTATTGTCAAAGCTTAATTGAACAAGCTAAAGTCGGAAACGGATTGGCTACCATGCACAGCTGCACCAGATTTCGCACTCTTCAGGTTAATAAATCAACCCCAAAAAAACAAGTAAAGGGTGTACCTGGTGTTAGGAATCCTTTGCTTGGATTAGCTCGGAGCCACTGTTTGCTGTAGGAGGGCTCATCCAACTTACTTATGAACTCATACTGACATGCCACTTGTCCATCATTATGAATGGTGAATGTCTGAACCTGTAGCTGCATGTACTTCACATCCTTAAAGTGAAACTAAGAAAGAGACAAACATCAGCACTTTCAGCTTCCCTAGCAAGGAACACATAAACATGAAAACTTTCCCCGTCTTGGAATAATACAAAAGGACAAAGACACACTTATGCAATGTTATTTCACAAGTGCCACTGTAATTACAGCTGAATTGCCAATTTAAACTGCCCAGACTAGAAGTACCATGTAACAGGGCTTCATCACACTGTGGTTGATTTATGCAAGAAAGGTTTTACAGTTTAAAGCAATACAACACAGCTTGTGCCATGAAAGGAAAAAGGGAAGCTCAACCACCACTAAGATTCTCCATCCTTAAACTAATTTGCAAACTGCAGAGCCTTTGCAGCTTTCAATGAATACAAAGCTTCCCCTGATTGGCTGAGTCAGAGGCAGCCGGATGACGTCACAGTCTCTGACTCATTCAATCAGAGGAAGCTTTGTATTCAAATTATATAACACAAAGGTTTCTATGAATAGCTGAGCGCCGCAGAGACCAACGTTATTTTGTTCCAGGTGTGAAGGTCTCCTCTGACACCCGAAACATAATGTTGTATATTGTATGTAGCTTCTGGCTACATACAGTTTCTACAGAGCGCCCAGCAACTGCACGTTAGTAAGGGAAATAGTTTGTTTGGGCCAGCGAGGCCGAACTGAAGCTGGAGATCAGCTTTAGATTGCATAAGTATAAAGTCAGATGTACATAGAGAGCAATATTTTCTAAATCACTTTGTGAGCATACAGTCACTCTGAAAATTAGGAGGCTCTGCCAGATTACACTGTGCACTAGGTGATTTGTAATTGGAGTCAAAGTTCAACTGATCTTTGAAGAAAACAAAGCTACAGTACATGTTTACTAGATACAGTCTTGTTCTTTAGCAAAGTCAAAGAACATAAAGGCAGCAGAAATTTTGCCTTAAATACTATACTTTTCTAGAGAAATTAAGACATGTGGGTGATCAACTGACCATTTTTCTACCTAGATCGACTCTGCCAGCCAATAGGAAACCATGCAATTAGCATCAGCACAGGGAATATGCAGTATTTTTTATGTTTTCTAAGGTATTTGTGAAAAACACTTCAGCATAATACAGCCCTCAAATTTTCCACTCGCCTACTCGCATTTTGCGAGTGGAAAATGAGGGCTTTCAAGCTGGACTGCCTGCCTAGGAGAGGGGTAAAGGGGAAGGGGAGAGCACCACCAGCAGGGTTGATCGGGAGCCGTTCTCCCAGCGATCGCCCCGGGGAGGAAGAGGAGAGCCACGGGATAGCAGGCTGTTACCGGCGCTTAAATTAACATCATTACATCAATCCCTATCCTGCCCCTTGACACTCCCTCATAAATTATCTCATGAAATGACACTTAAACGTTATATGCAAAAATAAGTTACAAAAATATTATAAATATTAATATTAAAAACAACTTTATCAGTGCAGCCTCACCTGTGTCTCTCAAAGTAGCCTCACCTGTGCCCACCATTGCAGCCACACTGCGCACACTATTGCAGACACACTGTGCCCATTGCAGCCTTACTGTGCTCATTACAGCCTGCGCCCATTTCAGCCATACTTTGCCCACTGCAGTCCCACTGTGCCCATTTTAGCCACACTGTGCTCATTGCAGCCTTGCCTGGGCAGAGGCATGCATGGCTGGTGGAAGAGGAGAGCCGCGGGATAGCAGGCTGTTACCGGCACTTACATTATAATTATCACCGCTCTGCTTGACGCAGCCCCGCCTCCTCCTGACCTGCGCCTGTGATAGACAGAATGCCGGTCCAATGCTGTGATGCATTCTATCACAGGCGCAGGTCAGGAGGAGGTGGGGCTGTCTCGAGCAGAGCGGCGACAATTATAATGTAAGCGCCGGTAACAGCCTGCTATACCACGGCTCTCCTCTTCCTCCAGCCATGCATTCCTCTGCCCAGACGAGGCTGCAATGGGCACAGTGGGACTGCAATGGGCAAAGTATGCCTGAAATGGGCACAGGCTGCAATGGGCACAGTTTGGCTGCAATGGGCACAGGCTGCAAAGGGCACAGTAAGGCTGCAATGGGCACAGTGTGGCTACAATAGTGGGAACAGTGTGGCTACATTGAGAGGCACAGATGAGGCTGCACTCATAAAGTTGTTGTTAATATTTATAATATTTTTGCAACTTATTTTTGCATAAAACATTTAAGTGTCATTTCATGAGATAATTTATGAGGCTGTGTCTAGGGGCGGGGCAGGGTAGGGATTGAGTGAGGCACTAGTGGTGGGTAACCTTTGAGGCCTGGCTAGTGGCTCAGGACTTGAAATTTTGAGCCCTGGCATAATATAATGTTATCAACATTTGTTAACGCTTTACAAAAAAAAAAAATTGTATAATTTGTAATCGCATATGTACATGGGAGATGTCGTTTACAGACACAGGATCTCCTTCTAGCTTTCCAGTGCTCTCTACTCTCTCTCTCTCAATGCAATTCAATCTATAAATTGTCTGGCTCTGAAAACATTTCACTCCATGTGTGGCTGACATATCTCAACCATTGGACATAGGCATGGTGATTTCAAATTGGATGTCTTCTTCCTTCACCCAATTTAATACAATAAGGAAAATATGGAAGAAGATCACAGAAGTAAAGATGTAAATGGTGCACATAATAATTTAAAACGCTGCAATAATAAAGCCAGCCATAGACGCTTTGAATTTCCTCCCACCAGGTGAACACAATGGCTCCACTGGAGGAATTCCCCTGTTAACTGTGTTAATGGGGGAATTGAGCAGTTTGCTTTCCTGCAACCCGAGGTTGCAGGAAAGAAAAACGCTCCGTTTATAGCTGGCCTAATTCAAAATATGTGATCACTAAAAATACACCATCCTCCTCTTTAAAATTACATTTTATAAGACAACATAGTCCTCATCAATAAGAAAGCACCTATACCTCTCTCTGAGACAGTGTAGCTGAAGGAATGCAGTCATTCTCCATTTTATCCAAAGAACGGACGATTTCCTCAAATGTTTTTTTATACAACTCTTCATTAACCACTTTTACCTGAAGAGGAAACAATAAAGGGAATGAAGTACTAGAAGACTTAATACTCACCGCAGGAAGAACCTGTATAGCAATACAATTTACCAGAAACATCTAAAAAGGTGGTCTCAATAATGATCAGTTAAGATACAAAAATATAAATCCGTTATATATGTAAATGATTTATTGAAAATGATCACTAAACCAATCTGAGTTGGGATCAGCTACCCCAAAACATGCAGATATTTGTTCAATCAAACGTGATCGTCAAAACTCCCAATCACTTTGGCAGAGTCAAAATTGAGAGCTTGCCAAATTGATCAAGTGGAGGATCTTTGGTTTGCAAATTGTATTCAGTTTTGTAATTTTAGTCACAATGAATGTTAACTTTTATGATCAAATCGATACATGTTACCCCTAATGATGACTGAATTACATAGAATGGATAACTTGGAATAATACATTGGATGGTGTACTTCCCTATTGTAATTTAGAAGGATATTAGGATTTAAAAGGAATTTTGTATTCATATAAAGCCACAGAGATGCAGATCAATCAGATGCCAGTAGCCTTAATAACTTATTAAAAGAATTTTATGTGTCTTACAAAACCCTATCTACAACTTGCGTAAATGTATAGAGTAAAATGCATGCTTTGTATTTATAGAGAAGACAGCTGCTACCCCCTTCTCACATGCATGATGTGACTGAATGTCTTTTTGCAACTATGCCATAATGGCAAGAGAAAATTGGCATGGCCCTTGTGTTATTGGTGATTGTTTATTCAATCAAAAGAAGAAGTATAGCTTTTTTTTACTATATTTCTATGGATCACAGGAGTGCAGTTCAGTCTGCACTTCTGTGACCTGTTTTAAGACAACAGTAGGCTAAAGCCATTATGGCTGACGTTACATATGGTCAGGATCCACCCAGATTCCTGGACCGTCAGCTGGCTCAGCAGGCCGCTGAGAGCCTGAGCCAGCCATTCCCCTCCACAGCCCGGTGGTCCAATAAGCACTGGAGGGGTACAGCAGAGCTGCTTGACAGTCACCAGCTCTCTGCAGCCTGAAGCGATCAGCGGTGTTTGATCACTCAGTTCTCGGCCTTATAGCTTATAGGGGACAGATGCAGCATCCACCTAGGCGACTATATATATTTTTTTTTTAAGTGAAACCCATACTTCTCTTGCACCACGTCACATAATATAAGTGTACAACATAAGATCATGAAGACCTAATTTAGGGACAATATTACTTTGCAGAAGCAGCATTATCCATATAATTAGCATGGATAATGTGTTATCTAACATATTAAAGCGGGGTTCCACCCTAAAGTGGAACTTCTGCTGATAAGAACCCCCCCCCCTCCGGTGTCACAATTGGCACCTTACAGGGGGGAGGGGGGTGGAGATACCTGTCAAAGACAGGTATTTACACCCACTTCCGGGCATAGACTCCCGTGGGAGTCTATGTCATTTCCTGTCCTGCCGCCCTGTCTGCTGGGACACACACGGGTCCCAGTGACAGCGCGGACAATTCCTATTGCGCTGCGCGACTTGCGTATGCGCAGTAGGGAACCGGGAAGTGAAGCCGATTCGCTTCACTTCCTGATTCCCTCACCTAGAATGGTGACGGCAGCAGTCGAGAGCCGAGCGATCGATCGGCCTCGGCATCGCTGGAACCCGGGACAGGTGAGTGTCCATTTATTAAAAGTCAGCAGCTGTAGTATTTATAGCTGCTGGCTTTTAATATTTTTTTTTTTTTTAGGTGGAATCCCTCTTTAAAAGGTAAGTTGCAACCATTTTCAAAAAGCCATGTAATAAAGCTGCCCATTTTTTTGCAATCCAAATGTTAATTATTTACCTTCTAATTTAAAGTGGTTGTAAACCCGAATTTTTTTTTTTAAATTGAGGCTTGCACCTTGTACAGTATTGGATTTCATATCATCTGTGCCCAGTCTTGCCACAAAGATTTAATCCAGCTCTGAGCAATCCTCTTTTTTCAGTGAGATAAAAATGACACACAGAGAAATAGGAGTTAGTTCTTCCCCCTTGCTGCGAGTGACAGGTGATTTACATATCTCTTGCACAAGCCTGAGAGAGACATTCTGTGTACTTCAGATCCCCTCCTCCTTTCTTCTTCAGCTCTCTCAGGATTGGCTGCTCCATACCTCAGCATGATTGGGCATGCTAAAGTCATGTGGGGACTTTGCTGAATTTTGACTAGATGTTAGTGATCATAGCAGAAGTTCAGTGTAAGTAATACACAGGAGAAAATGCATGTTGACAAGGGGAGTGTAGAGGTGGGCGTGGAGTCTACTGACATCACAACTCCACCCACCGACCTCCGGACAACAGACCCACCCACAGAATCTGCAGAGGGGAGACATTTGACAGGTAAGGATACATGCAGGAGGCAAGAATATCCTTATAGATAACCCCTATGACAGTAGTTTATAAAGTATGAGAGTGGGTTTACATCCACTTTAACTTAAAGTGGTTGTAAACCCTTACAACACACTTTGACCTACAGGTAAGCCTAGATTAAGGCTTACCTGTAGGTCCAAGAAATATCTCCTAAACCTACACGGTTTAGGAGATATTTGCCGAAAGACAGGCACATGGTGCATGCGCCGTAGACAGCGGCGCACTGAGCGAGGCACCCGTCAATGGCGATATGCCACGCGTGGCGGCTCCCGTGGGCATGCGCGGGAGTGATGTCATTGCGGCTACGCCGAATGACAGCAGCGGAGCAGCGAGACACACCGAGAAGATGGATGTGATGCATAGTAGTCCATTATGCTTTACCTTTGCAGGGAATGAAAGAGGAAGTAAACTCATCAGGGTTTACTTCCTCTTTAAATTACTGTTTAAAATGTATTGCTGTCAAGTTGTCTGGCTGCAGAATAGTAATACAGACACTGCTTTGGGAGGGAGGAATTCAGAAGACCATGCTCAGTAACATTCACTTATATGATCACACTGTGCACACAGTGGCCACAGATATCCCCCATTGCCCTGCATGTGCAGTCAATAGGAAAAGTGGAAAGTCATTTTACATACAAATCTTTGAAATTCATAGGTAATGAATACACTTCACAATATCATTTTGCATACGTAACATAAATCTGACTTTACTGGATTAGTTCCAGATCAGTTTTGCTGTCTGAAAGTACATGCATTTATTTAACAAGTCACTGCTTGTATGTGCAATCCATTAAGTAAACACGGCTTTTACATACTTACTGATAGTAAGATACTTTAAAAATACATTTTAGAAACAACCTCACCCCAATATTAAAAACAGAGCTGACTGGTTTATGGTCACTTGTTTTTAAGCTCATAACACTTTGATAATCCAGCTGCTTTATATGTTTGCCTTTCCAGAGTATGCGGTCACACCAGGCAGGTGCACGGCACTTTTCACTGCAGAGACAGAAAAGGAGTGAAGATATTGATATTATTAGACCAGACATAATCATGGTAAGGGCCCATTCACGATACTGCATTGCGTTAAGGCACGCTACATGCATCTGTGCAATATGATACTATTCATTCTGAAAGGCACCCCAGTGCACCTTGCTGATGGACATGTGTTGCAGCACTAATGTGCATTAGGGTGTGCTGCCAGAAATGATACATGTACTATTTATGGTAAGTTTTGTTGCATTGGGCCTTTTTTTTAAAAATGCTGCTTGCTGACGCTTTTTTTTTTTTTTTTTTTTTTTTTTTACAGGAATGAATAGTTCCACATGTAAAATGCATATGTAAATTCACTATAAGTGTGTTTTAATGCCCACAGCTGCACAGAGGACTGTAGATCACATACAGAGATGCTTGTTAAAATGCTTTACAATGTAGCTCAATGCATCAAACAATTAATGCTAAGGTAAGCAGGACCTAACACAACATTGAACCAAAACGTATAAGTAGTAGTGAGCAGTAATTATAATAATGTGAGTACTGATGTAATTGCTGTAAATGCAATTCTGTCAGTCTAATTTTACAATCATGAGGTTATAAGTAGTAAAAACAGCTCTAAACTTGTAGTAAAAAATAAATGAGTTTGCAACAAGGGAAGGGCCATTACATTTATGTGAAAATATTCAATCCATTGTTTTCATTTCCTCTGTCGTTACAAGGATGGGTGATGTTGTGCAATCATTTTAACACAGCAGCTTGCTAGAACTGCTACTTAGAATGTGAATAGGTTGATTTGTATATGAATAGTACATGTTGCTGGCTTGATTTATCAACAAGCAAGGCAAAGTTTGCCAGAGTTAAAGACTATGTGCATGACTAAACAAATACATTGTAGAAAGTAAAATGCTTAAAAAAGGAGACGTATAGCCAAAGCCTTTTTAGCTGTACTTCTCCTATGGATAACAGGAGTGCAGTCTGTTCTGCACTCCTGTCACCTGTTTTTAAGCAACAGCGGGATGAAGCCCGCTGTCGGCTGACGTCACAGAGCTGGTCCTGGCTCTGAAAAGATCCAGCCCAGATGTCTGGACCAGGAAGTGGCTTAGCTTCTCAAGGAGCTGCTGAGAGCCTGAGCCAGCTGCTCTTGCCCCTTCACAGCCCAGTGCTACAGTGAGCACTGGAGGGGAGAGCAGAGAGCCACTGACCAACAGTCCCCAACTCTCTGCAGCCTGAAGACAGAGAACTGAGAGATCAGTGGAATTTGATCGCTCAGTTCTCAGTCTGCAGCCGTTGGAGGACAGATGCAGCTTCAAACTGATGCTGCCTCCACCTAGGTAAGTAGAATACATTTTTTTCACAAATACAGAACTTGTCTTTTAATGTTTGTCAAATCAAAACAAATGTCCTAGGGTTGGATAGAGCGGTGAAGGATTAGAACATCTGTCAATTTTTTACTGCTATCCAAAGTCCTGTTAGGGCAGAGTCCCATGAGGCATTGCAAGGTTGACAGTTACAAGCATGACTGCAAAAGGCATGATGGGACTTGTAGTTCTGCATCAGCTGGAGAGGCGCCAGTTTGACATCCCTGTGTTAGGGGATTTCCCCTTGCTTCCTGTCCTGCTGCCATTGTTTTACCAGACAGGAAGAGCAGGAAAATCTCTTGAATTGCCACAGTTTGATCAAACAGGGTACAAATTCCATTTGAAAAATGGTATTAATAACTAAGGGGGTTACAGAAAGGAGCCAATAAATTCAACTTGAACAATGAATGAATAAATGAAAAATAATTAAACAAAAGCAAAACCAAGTAACAACCTAAAAACTATACTGTATAGATGAGTGAAGGATAAAACTAAAATTACAATCTGATAGATTTACCTTGTATCCCACTCATCAGAACCAGTATCATATTTGTACGTTGGCTGAAAGTTTATCTCTCCTTCCGTGAAACCATCAAACGCTGCTTTTTCCTCCCTCTGCTGCTTCAGCTGAGATAACAGACCAGTAGTTAGTTTATATGAGTGTGAAACTGTTCAATAGTTTTACAGGGCATTCAAGTAGAGCTTGATATAATATACAAAAAGATATGTGATAATACTGAACCTTGCTAATAGAATTATCTCATTACAAACGTTCTGCCTACAATAGGTAACCACAGGGTGTGTTTTTAATCCAGAAAAGCCTCCTGATCTTTATTTTGCTTTGCTACTAAGGGCTTAAGTTCCTTGACTTTGCGGTGAACCCTGCACCCCAGAATTGAACCATAATCTACCTGTCTAATAAGAATGCATCAGTCACCAAAAGAGGCATTGCAGTCAAACGCAGTCAGTGAGAAGCAACATTCCTCTCACTTAAAAAGTCCCCTAGGAGAAACACAGGGAAACCACACCGCCACTGAATCTCTTCAGCTCCCTGGGAACTTGCAGGGACCAGAAAACGGCACACCACTGACCCTAGTGGGAGAACCAAGAGACATCCCTGTCCACAAAACAAGGACCCAATCTTCACCCAACACGGCAGGCTATGTCACAATAGACCAGTGATGGCGAACATTGGCAGCAAAGGTTCACCATCACTGCATTAGCCCTTGTACACACGGTCGGAGACTCCGACGGAATGTGTCCGATCGGACCGCTTTGTCGGATATTCCGACTGTGTGTGGTCTCCATCGGACTGTTTCCATCGGAGTATCTGACGGACCAAGTTTTCCAACTTATTGGTAAAATTTTCTGACAAAATGCTCCGATCGGACATACTCTGATCATGTGTAGAGAATTCCGATCGGACAAAGTGCCACGCATGCTCAGATCAAATTCCTAGACCAAAGCTATTGGCTACTAGCCTGAACGTAGTCCCATCGTAACGAAATTACGTCATCACGTTCTGAACGATCGGATTTTCCGACAACTTTGTCCGACCGTGTGTATGCAACAGTTTCGGACAAAATCTGACGGATTTGGTTGTCGGATTGTCCAACCGTGTGTACAAGGGCTTAGACTCTCGGGAACTCGATCCCCCCTTTTTAGGGGTCCACTGCCCTGGACCTGTACAGCACCCTGCTGGAAACTCATTGTTAAATAATTGTGAAGGTTCAGTAGAAATGGGATCCAGCACCGATCGGTCTCATTACAAGCAATCCCTGTTTAAAGTGGAAGTAAACTCCCCTATTGTTTTCAGCTAAGGAAGCTGCCATCTTTGCCTCTGGTTAATCTTCAACTGCTATGGTGCTGCACGTGTGATTTGTTATGACACCAGCCATTGGATGGTTTGATAGTTTGGCTGAGAGCACAGCCAATGTGCAGTAAGCATTACCGGCATGCCTTTTTTTTTTTAACTGTTTAAATCGATGGGTTTACTTCCACTTTAAATGCCTGCTAAAAAGAGTCCCGAACAGCCAAGTCTCTCGTGCAACATCACTGGATTGATATGGGGCTCAAGTATTAGGAAGGCTGATTTGGGCTGCTGCATAGAATGCATTAAAATAAAAAACCTTCTGCCTTTAGGACCACTTTAAGATAGGGAGGGGGGCTTAGAAAAAAAATTTCTGTGTACCAAAAGTAATAACAGTCACCTTTTGATGGCTGATCCATTTTAAGACTTCTAGAGTATAAACAGCTAACTAGATTCACATTTGGTTATACAACCTAATGAAAAATGACTGCAAAAACATACTTGTTTTCAACCTGTCAAGCCAAATCCTCTTTGTGCATTAAGTTCTATTATTGTTCTAGTATTAAAGAATACTGGTTCACTTCTTACCTGATCAAACTCATACATGGATTTATAGTCCTTAATTTCAATAAGTTTCTTTACTTTCTCCACATCTATGTCCTTTAACCGGTAGTTTAGATCTCCAAGCCATAACACAACACTATAAAATGTAAAACAAAATGTTGCACCATTATTAACATGTATACACACAAAGGTCATTTAACACTGACACTAGCATACAATACTCATCATCGGCAGAAAAAAGGGAAATCTTCCACAGAGCTTGAAGCCTAAGTTAAAAAATCAGCACCAGCGACAATATTTACAATCATTGTAATGGTCCCTGATTCTGGCTCTTGCTTTGGTTGAAATCTTCTGTCCTCTGATGCCCCCCTGCCCCACAGCGATAGTCCTCTGGTACAGCGGAGGTTAATAGTGCCAAGAGATCTGTTATATGCACTCGTCAACAGTACTGACTATGACCGCTCCCCTCCTCCAGTCACAGAAGTTGTACTATAGTTTCTATGAATGATGCACAAGCAATGAATAGAAGAGGTAGACCTTTAATCCATCCAACCATCACCAAACAGCTTATCAGGATGCTTCCAACCTCCATATCAGCTAATCAGAATGTGTCCAATCCCCACAGAAAAATAGTGGGAACAACTGGAGTGCAGAAACAGCACTGGAAGATACAACACTCTAGTTTTCCGAGTGGTGCACTCCATCAATTAATCAAGTCAGTCTCTGCAGCAGATAGCTAGGAAGTCACTAATGCTGCAGGCAAGTCAGATAAATAATCAGCAGGAAAGGGCGTGCGAGCATGCTTGTGGCCTCTGATTAGATTCAGCAAAGAACTGGGTGATTTGGGTCATAAAACTTCTTGGCGTGACCATGGTGCATACCACAGCCAAGTTCGCAAGTGTGAGCTGGGGGCAACCAGTACAGAAGGCCTGTCCCCCTCCCTTGTGTCCATAATGAGACATGTTGTGACCGCATGGCTGTAAGGCAACATAATGGCTCAGGGTAAAAGGAAAGATTCAGGTGGTAGTAAAACCTAAAAAGGTTAAAGGCTTTGGGTATCCCCCTGGATGAGAGACATTTTTTTTCTTGAACGGTCCTGCTTCCCCACTTGAATTTAAATAAAGAGGCCCTGAATTCCTTGAATTGTTTTACTTCATCAGAAAGTCAACACATAGTAGAGGTTAGATCTTACACACTTTAAAGTCCTTCCTTTCTTTGTCACGTATTTACAGTGAAAGTAATGAGATATCTGAATAGGAACACATACTCGTGTTTGTGAATGGTCAGAGGAGGGAGTGTTCGATCCACCTCGGGAAATTGCATTCTGGAGCAGATGTCTCTGAAGTCCTGATTCCTCCTTTCATATTCATCAACATGGGCGGCCAAGTGCGAGTTTATAACACAAACGTGAGTGTTATGAAACCGGAACCGAACGGCTACACCTCCCTTGTTACCCTGAAAAATAAATGTACTATATATGACTCAAAAGACAAAGAGCTTTGAGATATGTCACAGAGTGGAAAAGCAAGCCTTCTAGACAAATGAAAGAGGTCCATGTGTTTAAAAATCCGGTTTTCTGTGCAACCGCAGTTGCAAGCAGAAGCAGATTGTTGATCCTGCAGGTGTTTATATTGTGGCATGGAGAGTATATCAGATCCTGCAGCTCTTCCCTGCTGCCTTTACACCGAGAACTGATCAAAGACGGCTCAATTCTCGGCTCTGCTCTGAGCAGACAGCTGTGACTGTCAGACTTTCGGTTTGTTATTTAAAAAAAAAAAACACAAAGCTTTGCAATCACTATATTGCCAAAAGTATTGGGACGCCTTTACATACACATGAACTTTAACCACTTCAGCCCCTTTGCTGGTCAAAGACCAGACCACCTTTTGCGATTCGGCACTGCGTCGCTTTAACTGACAATTGCGCGGTCGTGCGACGTAGCTCTCAAACAAAATTTATGTTCTTTTTTCCCCCACAAATAGAGCTTTCTTTTGGTGGTATTTGATCACCCCTGCAGTTTTTATTTTTTGCGCTATAAACAAAAATAGAGCGACAATTTTGAAAAAAAAAACCACATTCTTTTTTACTTTTTGTTATAATAAATATCCCCAAAAAATATCTAAAAAAGCTTTTTTTCCCTCAGTTTAGGCCTATACGTATTCTTCTACATATTTTTGGTAAAAAAAAAAAAAAAAAAATCGCAATAAGCGATTATTGATTGGTTTGCGCAAAAGTTATAGCATTTACAAAACAGGGGATAGTTTTATGGCATTTTATTAATAATTTTTTTTTTACTAGTAATGGCGGCGATCAGCAATTTTTATTGTGACTGCGACATTATGGCAGACACATCGGACATTTTTGACACATTTTTGGGACCATTGTCATTTATACAGCAATCACTGCTATATAAATGCACTGATTCCTGTGTAAATGACACTGGCAGTGAAGGGGTTAACCAGTGGGTGGCAGTGTAGGGGTTAAGTGTTCCTAGGGGTGTGTTACTAACTGTGGGGGGCTGGGCTTTCATTTAGTGAACACTGATCTCTGCTCCAATCACATGGAGCAGAGATCAGCGTCACTAGTTGCTAGGCAGAATGGAGAAATGCTGTTTACACGGCATTTCCTCCATTCAGCCGTCCCGTGAGATGATCGCGGGTATGCCCGCGGCGATCGAGTCCGTGGGACCCACGACCGGACTCACAGGGGTCCCAACCGGCACATTTAAAAAGGGACATACAGGTACGTCCATTTGCTGCCCGTGCCATTCTGCCAACGTACATTGGCGTACGCTGGTCGGGAACCGGTTAATGGAGTCTTAGTCCATAGGGCAGGGATATGCAATTAGTGGACCTCCAGCTGTTGCACAACTACAAGTCCCATCATGCCTCTGCCTCTGGGTGTCATGCTTGTGGCTGTCAGAGACTTGCTATGCCTCATGGGACTTGTAGTTCTGCAACAGCTGGAGGTCCGCTAATTGCATATCCCTGCCATAAGGTTTAGTACTGAGTTGTCCCACCCTTTGCAGCTATAACAGCTTCAACTGAGGTCAGGACTTTTTGAAGGCCAGCCAAGTTCCTCCACCCCAAACTTGCTCATCCATGTCTTTTTTGACCTTGCTTTGTGCACTGGCCCAGACCATTTGGTGGAGGGGGATTATGGTGTGGGGTTGTTTATCAGGAGTTGGACTTGGCCCACTAGTTCTAGGGAACTCTTAAGGCATCAGCATACAAAGACATTTTGGACAATTTAATGTTCCTAACTTTGTGGGAACAGTTTGGTGATGGCCCCTTCCTGTTCCAACATGACTGCACACCAGTGCACAAAGCAAGGTCCATAAAGACATGGATGAGCGAGTTTGGGGTGGAGGAACTTGACTGGGCTGCACAGAGTCCTGACCCAATAAAACACCTTTGGGATAAATTAGAGTGGAGACTGTGAGCCAGGTCTTCTCATCCACATCAGTGCCTGACCTCACAAATGTGCTTCTGGAAGAATGTTAAAACAAATTCCCAAAGAAACACTCCTAGATCTTGTGGACAGCCTTTTCAGAAGAGTTGAAGCTGTTATAGCGGCAAAGGGTGGGCCAACTCAATACTGAACCCTACAAACTAATGCTGGATTTACACCTATGCAGTTTTAGTGCTTTTTGCATTTTGCACTACAGTCCATTCACCATGGCTTCCTATGGAACACGTTCTGTAGTGCAAATCTTCAAAATGCAAAAAGCACGAAAACTGCATAGGTGTGAATCCAGCCTAAGACTAGGATGTCCTAATACTTTTGACAATATAGCATTTTCCATAGATTTTCTTTTTTTTGTATTATGTTCAGGGCTAAAAGTACAGATTTGAAAATAATTTATATTCTAGCAGGTAAACAAAAATATTGTACATAAAGATTTCATAATATATATATATATATATATATATCCCTTGGCCCAAAAGGTGGCAAGTAGAGTTGCACTGATACTAGTATCGGTACCGATACCGAGTATTTGCACACGTATCGGTACTCGTGCAAATGCACCGGTACCTGAAACCAATCATTTCTGTCTCGGTTCTTTGAGCTGTCAGTGGGTCTCCCCAGTGTTAAAGAAGGCCAGTAAATGGAGCTGTCAAAAAAAAAAGCAGCCGGCGATATTTATTAACAACATTGCTCAGCCCTGAAACACTAAAATAAAAAGAAACATTGTTTATTTTTGTATATTTCTATTTCTTCATCTGCAGATCAAAGGGATGAACAAATGTTCCTCCGTTTAACCCCTTAATAACCCTTCATTTACTCTAATCAGCCTTAATTAACTCCCTATTTTCCTCCATTTAATTATTATTTTCCTGCTTTTTTTCTTTTGTTCGTGTCTATTTTAGGCTCCTTTCACACATGGAGCATGCGAACACGTCTGAGCTCATCCATAATAGAAAGTACAAGTCTGATTTAGACAGCTGGCTTACTGGCCTGCTGTAAATCAGGCCTGATGAGCAAGATCTCAAGACTATAAACTCCAGCATTACTTTGAATTCTGTGAAGTTGCTACCAGTTTATGCTAGGCTAAGGTTTCCTATACAGAGTGTGGTGTGATTGCTAAATCAGGTGCACATACTTAAAATGATGGTCATTTTCTGTGTATTACAAATATGATAAATTTGATTAAGAAAGCCAGAAATTTCATACACAGTAGAAACTGTTATTATAACTATTATAATACAAATGTAGTAAAACATTGTTTTAAAAATGCAGGTGCACACATATTAAAACATTTGGTGGAATAAATATAGGAAACCTATATAGGCTGACTTACATTCACGAAACTAGTCCTTCAGCAATACAAAAGTTTAGGGCATTTTAGGCACGCTACTCACCATCCTACCCATGATTCCCGTGCCTACAGTTTCTGCTTCTACCTCTGAGATGTGAACAGCCAACTCCTTCTTAATGTAGAACAGCAGCATAATTCCAACAAGTCTTATCAGCTTTATCTGAAAATGAATATAAAAAGTGTTGCACTTTAGTAAATGATACTACAATTAGCTGTTACAAGTATAGCTAAAAGCTTTCATGGCATACATCTTGTATACATACACTATCTATTAATAATTTACTTACATTCACATTGACTTCCTTCGCTCCTCTTTTTCCCTATTAGGCTACTGTCACACTGAGGCGTCGGCAGTAAAGTGCCGCTATTTTTAGTGGCGATATTCAGCCGCTAGTGGGGCGATTTTAACCCCCATCCGCTAGCGCCCCGAAAAAGGGTTAAAAGCACCCGCTGCAGCAGCGGTTTGGTGGCGCTGCCCCATTGTTTTCAATGGGCAGGGGCAATTTAGGAGCGGTGTATACACCGCTCCGACAGCGCTTCAAAGATGCAGCATGCAGAACTTTTTTTACCGTCCTGCAAGCGCACCACTCCAGTGTGAAAGCATCCAAACAAGAAGGCTGCTGCAGGTGAGGTTTTGAAAACCTGATGCCAGGTGTTTTTCACCTTAATGCATAGGATGCATTAAAGTGAAAAAAACACGAGGGTTTATAACCCCTTTAAGTCTGAATTTTCACAGCTGCCATCCAGTGGTTGTTAGCAGTGACATGAGTTAGATCAGGTTCACACTAAAATGCGGGTTTGAACTCGTGTGAGTTCAGCTGAACTCACACAATTTCAAACCAGCATTTCAGTCTGACTTTGGGGGGGGGGGGGGGGGGGTATTTCAGAGAGATCTGTGTGGATTCCTATTGAAATTGCCCCAAAATATCAAAAAGTAGTGCAGGAACAACTTTTTGGGATTGGTCGGCATCGCACGGATTTGGATGGTGCTGTTGCCTGCAATAGGCGCCGATTTGGCATGCGATTGGTCGGTATGCAAGGTCGGCATCGCAAGGATTTGGATAGTGCTGTTGCCTGCAATAAGCACCAATTTGGCATGCGATTTGACATGTCAAATCGCATGTCAAGTCAACCCGATGTGAACGAGGGTTAAGAGAGCAATAAAGAGCTACAACAACTTCTATGCACACATCATTTTGGGGGTCCATTCACACCAAGGCCAAATTATTTTTTTTCCAACAGGCCCAGTTCACACTAATGCGTTGGTATTCAATGTGCAAAGTTAAAAACACTGCACTTGTGCTCTATTGAGAACTTAAAGTTCCTTTGCTACAATGGTAGGGACTCTAATGCTGGCCATACACTATATGAAAAATCGTCTGGAATTCGATCATTTAGACAGTTTGTTCGTTTTTCAGCCAATTAATGGGCACAAATCGGTAATCGGTTGGGACATTTTAGAGCCAAAAAAAACGAAGGACAAGTTTGGAAATTTAATGCTGAACAAACGATAAATTGAAAGGTTAATGCGTTTCCCGTCCAAACTATTTGCACTAGGTATATGTGAAAAAACAAACAAAAAAATAATGAATTTATTCCCATTGAATGATTCATCAGTCATTACATGATGTCACTATCATTAGCACTCACGGCTGAATGTTCGTTTTTCAAAAAATTGGTTCAATCGATTTTTCGTATAGTGTATGGCCAGCATTCGTTTTGCATTCAGATTCCTATGAATGAATGATTTGTTTGGGTAAGAGGAGACTCACACAGCTGCACCAATTTCAAATTTGACAGGAGCTGACCAAGAGAAGCACCCCTGGCTTCTGTAAAAGGGGTGGTGGCCTGGGGGTGGGAGCTGCAGATTCTGACTATGCTTCATGTTATATGCTAAATATGGGTGTACCATTAAACATACTTAGAAAAGTGGAGTTCTGTATAAAGATATTAAAGTGTATAATATCCATACCTTTGCATATTTGGCTCCTGGGTGTAATGCTTCAGATACTGCTTTGAACCATTCTTCTTCCTTGGGAGTGTCATTGAAAAAAAATGCTTCCTTGCTTAGGTCAAGTTCTTGAAACCTGTGACAAAAGAAGACTAATTAATGCTTTCATAAACAGACTCTATCCGTATTCGGGTTTCCTGGCCTGATCAGAGTTGGCCAGCATTGTGATTCTCCATGTCACTAGAACCACTGTATGCTACTTGTTTGTATGTGAACAATAACCAGAGTTTAATGGGCTACCTATCGCCTTTCTGGGGTTCCTGTATTGTGGAGCACCCGCACCCCAAATAACTTTTCACCTTACATAATACATCACTTTATTTCCTTTTGTTCCTTCTATCACGTCTTTCCTATTTCTCTTTTTTAGCTTTATCCTTTTCTTTCCCCCCTTTTTTATTATACTTTCTATCTACAATATGTTTTCTTTCCATGTGTGAATAGTAGGCAATTGAGTCTCTCTGAGGTACTTTCATATGTCATGCCTGTCCAAACCTTTTTCTCTAACTTAATGAATTGTCATATTTGAAATTTTTTTTATTTTTTTTTGTGTTTATTATATTACTAACTTAGTGGATTTTTAAAGAAAAATTCATTTTGACTTACCTGTAAAACCCATATCTTGAAATACAGTACAGGACACGGGCTGACTATTTAAAGTCCCTGGGTTATAGGAATGGTACCTTCTGGGGACTGGACACTGGTAAGCTTTTCCTTTGTTTTGTAGCAAGCAATGCAGAGTAACACAGAAATGGAAGGGCGTCCATGTGCCCAGTACAATACTCCAAAATATGGAATTTGCAAGCAAGTCAAAAATTATTTTATCCTAAATGTACTCCACAAGGGACATGCTGATTATTCATGAAACCTGGGATGTCCTCAAGCAATGAATGAGGGTGGGCAACCACTAGGCAAACATAAACTGTGCCAACAGACCCAACAAGAACAAAGATCAAACAGATCCAACTTTTCAGCGTGCCACTGCAAGATCCTTGCTTCCAATAGCTGCATCTGCAGAAGACAGGACATCCACCTAGTAGAATTTTGAAAATTCTGCACAGAGGACCAGGTGGCAGCTTTACAAAGCTGGGGGGCAAAGGGTTGATGTCCCAGGAAACAACACCAATCTGGGGTAGGTGTGTAAATGCGCAGGTTACTTTGAGGTATACTCTGATGGCTGTGACTACATCCAGGCAGTGAGGAGCACTTTCTTTTGGGTGCTTTGGAGCAGGGCACAAAGGACTATGTCTTCACTGAGGTGGAAGAATGATGCCACCTTAGGAATAAATGATAGCCTTGGGTGTAAGACAACCTTGTCCTTGTGAAGAATGAGGAATGGCTCCTTACAAGAGAGAACTGCTAGCTCAGAGACACGTCTAACAGATGTGATAGCAACCAAGAAGACAACTTTGCATGAGGGATCCTTTAAGGGAACTTCCCCGATAGGCTCAAATAGTGGTTTCTACAGGACTGAGAGAACCAGATTGAGGTTTCAAGGCTGTAAGGAGGGCCTGATTTGAGATACACCTTCGATAAAGGTTTTGACAAGGAAGAGTGAGGCCAGAGGTTTTTGGAAAAGAATGGGCAAGGCTGAAAATCAGAATATGAAGCACAAAGTAATCTCTGGGACTGAAGTGCCTGTGTTCACAGCAGAAGGATTTCCAGGTATGATGTTAGATCTTTCTGTAAGTGGCATTTCTTGTTTTTAGTAAAGCAGAAATGACAGACTTACAGATCCCCGCTTTGTCCCTTAAGACCTGGGCGTCAACAGCCATGCCACCAAAATCAGTGACTGAGAATTAATTAAGATGGAACAGAGGGCCACGAGACAGCAGGTCTATCCTGTTGGGAAGAGACCAGATGTCATCTGCTAGTAGCTGGAGTATGTCTATGTACCAGGTTCTTCTGGGCCAGTTTGGTGCAATGAGAATCACCAGTTTGTTACTCCTGCTCTAGTGTGTGGAGCAGGTGAGGCAAAATTTGCACAGGAAGAAAAGCATAGGTTGGCATGAACTGAGACCAGGGAATTATCAATGCATCTGAAGACAGTGCTGGAAGATCCCCTTTTCTGTTCACAAACCAAGGTAACTTGTTAAATCTGGAAGCCATAATACTACATCTGGGGTCTCCCATCTCTGTCATATCAGGTTGAAGATGTTGGTGTGAAGAGTACATGCCCCTTCATCCAGGTGGTGATGGCTGAGGTAATCCACCTTTCAATGTCTACTCCTTGAATGTGGACAGTAGAGACCACTGGACAGTGCTTCTTCAACCATGAGATGATAAGGCTTGCTTCCTTCAAGGCTGTATGACTCCTGGTACCCCCATGGTGACTGATGAAAGCCACAGGTGTGGCACTCTGACTGTACCCCGATTGGATGTCCTTGCAGAAGGGGAGTCAAGTGGTGCAAAGCTATCCTTATTGCCCTAAGCTCAGGATGTTGATGTGAAAATTGTCTTCCTCCAGTAACCATGTTCCCTGAGCTGTAAGATATTTGTTTAAAGTGGTGCAGAAGAAACATGCAATGTCTGTTCTGCAATAAAATAAGCCAAAGTGCTTGCTCGCAGTCTTTCTAATGCCCTGTACATAGGATCAGATCTTCCGACAACTTGGATGTGAGCTTGTTAGCGGAAAGTCCGACCGTGTGTATGCTTCTTTGAACATTTGTTGGTCGGACTTTCCGCCAACGAATGTTGGCAAGCAGGTTCTCAAATTTTCCACCAACAAATGTTTGTTTCGGACTTTCCGATCGTGTGTACACAAGTCCGTCGGACAAAAGTCCACGCATGCTTGGAATCAAGCAGGAGCCAGAGATATAACTAGCGCTTGTAATGGAGATATCACATACGTCTTGTACGTCACTATGTTCGTAATTGTTGGCCAACATTTGTGTGACCGTGTGTATGCAAGACAAGTTGGAGCCAAAATCCTTCAAACAAAAATCCACAGTTTTGTTGACGGAAAGTCCAATCGTGTGTATCGGGCATTAAACTGCACACTGAGCTGTGTATGAACAACTCAATATACATTTTGGCATTGTGGCTGTGTGCCAGGATGACTGAATTCCTCCACATGCCCAGGAATAAGGTCATCCTGCATCGGATGATCAAGATGGCCGAAAAATGGTACCCAAAAAAAAAAAAAAAGGGGGGTGGGGAATAAATTGCCGGTACCAACGTGAATTTGTCCACTGATCCCCGCTGAGCAGAACGATGGCTGGTCCGTGTCCACTCCACTTATTCAGAGCAGAAACAGCCCGCTGTCCTCTATGTACAGTTGGATGTAAATGGACCGCCTGCCCGTTCACTACCGACTGCCATCTGATTCGATCCGCCAGATGTATGGGGAATGTCCCTATCCATCTGTTTTTAGCAGATAGGATTGGATGTCGCCGGGTGACACATGTCCATTGACTTCTGGTGCTCCTTAGAGGAGACTGAAGGGTCTGATTGGGTCCTCTTGAAAAACTGACAGGTGGACCCAATCGGTTCACTAGTGTGAAAGGGCCCAAGACTAAGACGGCAGAGTCTACTACTTTAACAAACAATTTTTTTATGAACTCTTTTTGTACTGGATAGCAATGATTTTAAGAGGGGTGAAAATCTTTTCTGCATTGACCCAATCATTGTAAATTGACCATTCTATTTGTTTATAAACTAGGAATATTTTTTTTGTTTTTATATTTAGCAGGTCTCAATAAATCTAAAATAGGCATGGTGAGATGGAAGAGATTCCAGTGTGACAATACCAAGGCTTTTACACAAAGCAGAAGTGAGCATATCAACACTGGCAAGCATATTTTGTGAAGCTGTAACATCAGGCGCATAAGAGCTTAGAGGTGAGAAATCTTCTTAGCTAGCGATAGTGGAGCTGGAGAAAGTTTGTTGCACAAACTAGTATCTGCCGTTGGAGGAGGTTAGCACTTTTACAGTACTGATGTAGTATATACAGCTGAGAATGAGTCCAACAGCTACCTTACAAGTAGATTCAGAACTGATAATACATACCCAATACAGTATACATCTGGTGGTTCAACATCTCTACTTAGCCATGGTTGCAAACTTTCCTTAGGTGACTGTCCATTCACATTGTACGTGCCTACAAAAAACCTAGACAAAGAGAGAGCTACAATTGAGCCATTATGCAAACTGTCAGATGTACTTAGGTGTTACATGGTAACGATAACGGTTACTGAAGTAGCAAAGTCACTTGTAATGTTCAGTTGATGTGCACCCTTTAAGCTTAAGTAGACCATCCAAAAATACAATGTAAAGACTAAAACTAAAAACATTTATTTTTTCTAAAAATGTCATACTATTTTAATTCTTTACCTTATTCTAGGTACAATTTCTGTTTAAGGCAGCACAGTGGTAATACTGCCACATGTCTGAGGGAGGGATTTGGTAAAACATTGGCCATGCCCTGCCCACTCAACAACAGCCATTATATGCTATATGAAGTTAAAGATACTATGGATGGCAGATGAGGCGTCCCTATTGCCTAGAACACACGGGCCGAATGTCGGGAGACATCGGCCGGTTCAATAAAAACAGTTCGACATTCGGCCCGTGTGTATGTCAACTGGTCTGACAGAAGCCGGGCCAACGAGCATTCTGGAAAACCATTAGCCGACCATCTCCTGTCGGCACGCTGACCTGAGTGTTATGGCTGGGGGGGGGGAATTAAGGAGCATCCCCCCCATCAGAACACTACAGCTCAGTGGGGGAGATTGCTGTACTAACGTCGGACTGTTAGCAGCGGCTTTGACCGGAGCTGTCAGTTTTTTTAGTTTAACCCACTGGGTTGAAAAAAACAAAAAAAACACAACTATTAGTGTGTACCAGGCTTAAGGCTGTGATACTTTGAGTCACAGGGTTTCTGCACACGGTGGCTACAGATAATTTCCTGCTGTCCTGTACAGGATGCCAGGAGGGTGAGCAGGAAGCGATCTTCATTATATAACCTTTGATGTTCTTAGTCTAAATGCATTTCACTATATAACTGGGCATAGGACACACACATTAAATGTGACCATGTAAACTGTATATAGGTTCATGTAAAACAATTTTACCAATATTCATTAATATTAATGGATAAATCAGCACAGTAAACTTTTATAAACTGAACTCATTTAAATATGATTTGGTAGAGTGAGCTTCTCTGACGCCGCTGACTTCCTGCCCAGTAAACCAAAAGATAACTGTTACACTTAGGTTTCCTTTAGCCTGCCAAAGCAGATAGTAAAGACAAAAAAAGCGGCAAAGTAAAATTTATATAAACCCCAAAAATACTTTTGATGCACTTATAGATACATTACATAGGTTTTTGTGAATGTTAGCAGTAGTACTTTCACAGAAAGTAAATCCTTTGTTGATATTTATTTTCCATTTTTCAAAGTTTATACATTTCTAAAAGTTTTATACCCTTTATATTATTGAATACAGGGTGTACCAATAACACAGGAATGCCTACCACTGTTATTGGTACCACAATTTGTCTTTAGTCTCCTTCTCTAACTGAATCATCATCTGGTCTTAACAGAGCAGCAGTGAGGCAGAAAGGGGATGAGTCACTCATCCCCTTTCCTCAGGCTTATTCAGTTGTGTGTCAATTTCAGCTTGAGCATGGTCAAGACAGTGGTACAAAAGCTCTTGTATCCATCTGAACTATGGACTTTTAACATCAAAGGATTTTGAAGTTTACAGCCAAGCTCCAGGGTTTGTGGTATTTGGAAGTTTTGGAATGGTGAGCAGAAACCCAGTTGTAGAATTGACACAATGGCCCATACTAGAAGAGCTTGTCTCTTTAATTTGTGCTAGCAGACACACACTTTTAGCCTGCAGAGCCGATCGAGCACTGCAGAGCTGATCGAGCAGCTAAAATCCAACAGGGTGGTCGAACAGAAGTGATTACAGATTTTATCTCAGGGTTCTTCTTTGACAGGAAAAACCTGTGGAATAACCTTCAGACGACAGGAGTTCCAAATTAATATTTATTAAAACACGTAATTATGGGAGAGCAACACCCATAAAGCCGGCCGGTGTATGCTCTGGCAATAAGTATCACATCAGCCCCTTATATAGGGTTTTTTCTCAAAAAGCTACACTCATATACATGGCAGATTGCCTGCCAAATTGTCTTGATAAACCCATTGGTAAAAGACCAGGATATTTACTTACAGTGGTATATCACACAAACCTAAGCAGCCATTTTAGCTACATTTATGTAAAAGTATCATAATTAATATATGCCTACTTATAAATAAAATTATATAATATTAATATATATCTATATATATATATATATATCTATATATATATATATATATATCTATATATATATATATATATATATATATATCTATATATATATATATATATATAGATATATATATATATATATATATATATATATATATATATTTATTTATATTTACCACTATCCATGTATATTATGATGTGGATCAGTAAGGATCATATGTTGTCCCTAGTAGTTCATCGGTAGATCGACTTCTGTTCAACCACAGTGACCATACATGGATACAAATTCAGCCAGTCTCTGCTGAATTGGCTAAATTTCAATTCATGTATGGCTAGATTAAAGTGACTGTAAACCTCAGACATGAACACAGCATATCCATCTATAGTGTGTACTTGTCTCAATTAAGAGCACAAGGTTTAATTTCTGTCTACTGCTTTGTATCTCTGCTATCAGTATGAATCCCTTCTAACAAATTTTCCTGACACCAATGGTGACAGGGGAGGGAGCTCCAGCAGATTGAGAGCCCCAGCTCCCTTCCTGTGTGAAGGGGGTCGTGTCTCTTCCCTCCAATCAGCTCTCAGAGCTCTCCTCACTGAGCTCTGCAGTGTAATTTTAGCTCTCTGCCCCCTTTTTATCGACAGCTCAGACAAGCTTTATAACTTCTGGACTTTGAACGGATGTAGAGAAAAGAACACCACAGAGAAACAGGTACAACTTAAGTAGGAGGATTTGTTTAATCTCTGTGTATCACCTGGGGTCAGTAATTTCACTTGGTATAAGAACACAGGTGAAAAACAAATAGGGGAGCTATTTCACTTGCCAAAGGATTGGTATCTCTGTCCATCCAGGACAGAGATACCAATCCTTTGGCAAGTGAAATAGCTCCCCTATTTGTTTTTCACCTGTGTATTTAGCCGCTTGCTGAATCTCAATGTAAAATATCAAAAAAGCATATACATATTATATGTCCAACACTAGTCCTATATGTGTTTGTCATCAATCTAATAAAATGGAGCTACATAAACAAATGTATTTATTATTATTTTTTATATATATTTTTTTTTCCAGATCACAAAAACAAGGGAAAGGAATCAGATGCAGGTAGTAGTAACTAGTTAGTGACTTAACATTTACCAATATGTTTTAGAGTAATCAAGATATTTGTACTCATAACCAATAATTCTCATCATAAAATGCAACATATGTTTTACCCATGAATAGTTTTATATTACCTGTTATCCCCATTGGGAACACACTGTAAACAGGTAAGGTACAAAGGGAAATGCAATTTTTTCTAAAACAAACATTTCGATGCCTATATTATACATGGAAAAGCATTCTACCTCCTGCATAAAAAAAAAAAAAAAAAAAAAATGAAAAAATAACAAAATTACCGGAAATCTTGGATGTAGGTGTATGTATCTTCTTTCATCAGGAGTTCTGACTTAATTAGATTATCCCGTAATCCAAATTTCGAGATAGGCAGCATTTCTGCCTTGTTAACGGAGATCACATCTGCGGACCGCACCATGCCAGTAATGTCTGATTTTGTCTTATGTCTAGAAAAATTAAAATAAAAGTTGTTACTAACAAATATTTTGTGTATATGTAAAAGTAAGCATGGACCAGACATCTCTAAATTACAGCTAGAATGTGGCCCTCGCTTGCTTTTAGGCAGCCCTTCAGTCATTATTCCACCCTCACACACGAACAATGTGTGCCCCATCACCAATGATGGGGCACTATTCCTCCCACTGACAGCAATGAAGGGCCACTATTCCTTCCTCTGATATAAACAAGGGGGCACAAATTCTTCTAGTGATACCAACAATGGGCCACTATTCCCCCACTGACACCAATGATGGAACTCTAGTTCTTCCACTGACTGGCCACTATTCCTTCCCCTGATACCAGTGACTGGGCACTATTCCTCTCATTGACATCAATGATGGGGCACTATTCCTCCCGCTGATATCAACAATTGGACGCCATTGTTCATAGTTGCAGCAAAATGTGGTTCTATGAAGTAGGGATCGTCCGATTATCGGTAAGGCCGATATCATCATTTTCCGAAAAATTGGTCGTAAACTAGACCGATATTACTGGTATTGCTTCAAGGAGTTTTACCAGGGTGATACTTGCAGCTGCAGGCAACACGCTGGTACCGTTCTTTAGAGCAGATGGTCGGCTTCATTGTAACAACCACCAAAGCGGCTCAGCAGCCGCTCGGTTATTATTAAAAGCAGCCTTCCTCCGCTTCCACTGGGCTCTCCTGTCCCACCGGGAGGCCAAGCAACCAGCCAGCACATCCGCCATCTGGCTGAAGACCCGAACAAAGCCGATGCTTCCTTGGGGTCTCGGAGCTAGTAACACGAAAACAATGTCATGACACCACTTCCCAGATTGCTGGCATCTTAAAAGGCGCCAGTTTTAAAAAAAAAAAAATATTCAAAAATGCAGATCTTGACATTTTGAATACTTTCAAGTGCAGAGGAGTGGTTTGGGGTCTTATATATCCCCGGTCCCTCCATAAAGAGTACATGTCACAGCCTATTATTGTCACAAGGGATGTTTACATTCCTTGTGACAGCAATAACAGTGTAAAAATAAAAATGTTAAAATGTGCAGAATATTGGCTATCGGCCTGAGAGGTGGCCGAAATATCAGTATCGTATCGGCACCAAAAAAAAACTATAATGGTCGATCCCTACTACAAAGTATGGACTCAGGAGGCTGAATACAAATGCACGCCACACTTTTCACATTTATTTGAAGGTAAAAAAAAAACTATACTCTAAAAGTGCTGCACCATAAATTTTTGAGATTTTACATTGTATATCCAGAAATATTGTGCTAGCAGCTATCACATTTGTATTAGTTTATTACTATACCCAGCACAGCTTATTGTTGTTTTAATTAGGGTAAAAAAAAACTTTTCATGGCAGCCCCCCTTAAATACTTACCTGAGCCCAATTTCGATCCAGCACTGTGTCTGCAGCAGTGCTGCTCTTCTCTCCCATCTCCTCACCAGAGGCTCGCAAACAGTAGGAGCCATTGGCTGTTAATCAAATCCCGGTCAGCATAGGAGAGGGCGGAGATCAACCATTCAGTATGAGTCTATAGACTCGAAATTGAGCCTGCACAAGTGCCCCCATGACAATCGGCTTGCTATGGAGCACTTGAAAGGCAGGAGGAGCCAGTGTAGGACCTCAGAAGAAGAGGATTGGGGCTGCTCTGTGCAAAAACACTGCACAGAGCAGGTAAAGTATGACATGTCTATTATTTAAAAAAAAAAAAAAAAAAACCTTTACAATCACTTTAAATCTTGGAACAGTTACAGGTAACAAAATAACTAGATCTATTTTACAAACACGATGACAAGCTTCATCAAGAAGACTTTTAAATGTGCCTATTTTCATAACTGGGTCATGATAGTAGAAATATCAAATACACAAACAAGAATAAAGCAGACTTTGCAGTAAAATGCAAGGTTCCAATAAAATTGCTTTGGCCCATTCCCCTTTAAACCCCCGCCCCCCTACTGTTTGTAGGTGTAAAATGTACCTGTATAAAAATAAAAAAACAGTTAGCATACTTGTGAAATGTAGGATAGTGTACCTCTGCCCTACTCAGGTGTAAAGTCATGTATTAGAGCCCAACTATAATGTAAAAAAAATAAAAATAAAAATAAACTTAAATCACAATATGTGCATAAATATGAAGACAAGTTGCTGCAGCCATTCACCGTGTTCCCACAAATATCACTGTAAATATAATATATATATGTGTGTATGAGCTCACCCCCCAGTTATTACCTTTTGTTTCCACTTGACCCTCCCTTCTATATTGTAAGCTCTAATGATCATAGGTTATGTTATTATTTTATTTGCCAATTCACAGATTTTTTGAGTTTGCGCAACACCATTTCTATATATACATTTACAGTTAGCATACTTACCTTACCCCCACCTTCTGCATTGCTAGACATTTAGCCATCCCACTTAGATTGTAAGCGCTAATGAGAAGGGTGCTCGGATTCTTCCTGTATTGAATTGTATTATAACTATACTGGCTGCCCTTATGTTGTAAAGCTCTTGTGCAAACTGCTAATAATAATGACAACAACAACAGCGTCACTGTCCCTCCTACAAGAAATGCAGACCAAGCTAAATCCTGCAATAACACACTCCCATCAATTGTAAGGGCATTGCCTGGTGATATTTTGGCTGCTCTATTTTCCATACGATCTAGCCAAAAGAAGTGCGATGTCACCCCTGCCTAGGCACCGGTGGACGAAATTAGATTATTATAAACCCTCAATTTTTTCTTTACTTTTTACACCTACTTATACTAGGCAATTTGTGCAGGAGGAAGGGGCCTGAACAAAGTGTATTCAAAAAGTGATGCTAATTAAATGATTAGACGACTGATTAAAAATGTCAACCAAAACACAGCAGCAATCTAAACAGGGTGTACCCTTTAGTTAGCATTTGAGGATCCTTTATTAGGTTAGAAGAGCAAAAGTCTACACATATGCAAATACAGTATGCAAACTACCATGCATGTGTAAAAGGCCAACATTTTCTTCTCGCCTGTTAAACACAGCTCTGATCAGAAACACAACCTCAAATAATCCTTTTAATAGCAATTTGGCACATCTACGGCTTCTTGTACACCTCTCATGAATGATTTAACTTGACAGATAGTAATCCGCATATATTATATATATATATATATATATATATATATATATATATATATATATATATATATATATATATATACACACACAGTACAGACCAAAAGTTTGGACACACCTTCTCATTCAAAGAGTTTTCTTTATTTTCATGACTATGAAAATTGTAGATTCACACTGAAGGCATCAAAACTATGAATTAACACATGTCCAATTATATACTGAACAAAAAAGTGTGAAACAACTGAAAATTTGTCTTATATTCTAAGTTCTTCAAAGTAGCCACCCTTTGCTTTGATTACTGCTCCGCACACTCTTGGCATTCTGTTGATGGGCTTCAAGAGGTAGTCACCCGACATGGTTTTCACTTCACAGGTATGCCCTGTCAGGTTTAATAAGTGGGATTTCAAGCCTTATAAATGGGGTTGGGACCATCAGTTGTGTTGTGCAGGAGGTGGATACAGTACACAGCTGATAGTCCTACTGAATAGACTGTTAGACATTTTATTATGGCAAGAAAAAAGCAGCTAAGTAAAGAAAAACAAGTGGCCATCATTACTTTAAGAAATGAAGGTCAGTCAGTCCGAACAATTGGGAAAACTTTGAAAGTGTCCCCAAGTGCAGTGGCAAAAACCATCAAGCACTACAAAGAAACTGGCTCACATGAGGACCGCCCCAGGAAAGGAAGACCAAGAGTCACCTCTGCTGCGGACGATAAGTTTATCCAAGTCACCAGCCTCAGAAATCGCAGGTTAACAGCAGCTCAGATTAGAGAACAGGTCAATGCCACACAGAGTTCTAGCAGCAGACACATCTCTAGAACAACTGTTAAGAGGAGACTGTGTGAATCAGGCCTTCATAGTAAAATAGCTGCTAGGAAACCACTGCTGAGGACAGGCAACAAGCAGAAGAGACTTGTTTGGGCTAAAGAACACAAGGAATGGACATTAGACCAGTGGAAATCTGTGCTTTGGTCTGAGGAGTCCAAGTTTGAGATCTTTGGTTCCAACCACTGTGTCTTTGTGCGACACAGAAGAGGTGAACGGATGGACTCTACGTGCCTGGTTCCCACTGTGAAGCATGGAGGAGGTGTGATGGTGTTAGGGTGCTTTGCTGGTGACACTGTTGGGGATTTATTCAAAATTGAAGGCATACTGAACCAGCATGGCTACCACAGCATCTTGCAGTGGCATGCTATTCCATCCGGTTTGCGTTTAGTTGGACCATCATTTATTTTTCAAATAGGACAATGAGCCCAAACACACCTCCAGGCTGTGTAAGGGCTATTTGACCAAAAAGGAGAGTGATGGGGTGCTGCGCCAGAGAACCTGGCCTCCACAGTCACCGGACCTGAACCCAATCAAGATGGTTTGGGGTGTGCTGGACAGCAGAGTGAAGGCAAAAGGGCCAACAAGTGCTAAGCATCTCTGGGAACTCCTTCAAGACTGTTGGAAAGCCATTTCAGGTGACTACCTCTTGAAGCTCATCAACAGAATGCCAAGAGTGTGCGGAGCAGTAATCAAAGCAAAAGGTGACTACTTTGAAGAACCTAGAATATAAGACATATTTTCAGTTGTTTCACACTTTTTTGTTCAGTATATAATTGGACGTGTGTTGATTCATAGTTTTGATGCCTTCAGTGTGAATCTACAATTTTCATAGTCATGAAAATAAAGAAAACTCTTTGAATGAGAAGGTGTGTCCAAACTTTTGGTCTGTACTGTATATATATATTTATTTATTTTTTAAAAGATGAGAAAAGTTGTAAACGAAACCTGGTTAAATGTGAGTTACTGAGTTTAGAAGCGTTTAGCGCTTGAAACTCAGCTCCTGAACCCATTTTTTTGCGTTCCAAAATGAGCCTCTAAACTACTAAATGAAAAGTGACCCAGTGTGAAAGTACTCCTTAAGTACCCTTAATTACCTATGATGTTGATCATTAGAAAATTACACCCACAAACCAGTATTGGTCTTATAAAGTCAACAAGGGAAAGAACAATGATTTGCCAAGTCCCATTTAATTTTGTCTATAAACTATATATATTTACCAGTATTTATTTAGATTGTGAACTTGTATTTGTTTACAATTGCCTCCACTGTATCTTGCTTTTGTAAGAAATATTTGACTTTAAAAAATTTATATTGCTAAAATACACCAGTAATATTTATATTTTCAGAGCTATAGAAGACCTTTATATTTATTATAATATAGTACATTGATTGGGGTTACCGTACATTCTACCACATCATTCCCTTTTGCATTTCATTATTGAATCTTCACATGGCTATTATTAGGAAGCAATGAGGCGTTCTCTTTTTCGGATAAAGATCTGTGAAACTACTAACCCCAATAATGTATAGCTATAGAATATATGCATATTAGAAAAGTCACATGGTGGTAAAACATAAACAGTAAAGTAACCCGCAGCCATCAGCTGCAGTCACTGCTCTGACTGGTTAATATTTAGAAACGTTGCTACCATAGGTCCTAATAAATATTGCATTCATTAGCTCTGATGGTTTCTCTTACCTGCGAGCAGCTTTTGGTGAGCGTGACGGGTCCAGTCTTAGTGCAGGCTTTAGCCACTGTCCATTCTGTTGGATGTGATCGCCGCTGGGCTCTGGGAAGAAGAAATAAACCCGTGAATGCATGGCAAACATGATGGATCCCAGACTCATCTGAGACTCTCAGTGAACTGACATTTATTTTAGCATGAGAGCTCCACCTACTTATCACACTGGCTGATTCCAATGTGCCAACAGTAAACAGTGTCTGCTACAAGGTAATTATAGGGTGAAAAAACGTGAATGACCATTTGTTTATTTCTGCTGTGTGGGCCTTTGTATGCATTCTAATTACAAGGTCTTTGTTCAATTCACAAAAATCCCAACAAGGATAGAATATGCAGTGTCTTGGTTTGCCCTTTCCCTTAGGCCCGTCACAGATGGTTTGGATGTCAGGCCGGCTCCTGCTGAACCGGATGAGATTTGAACCATTAATGGGCAGGCTGAATGTACCAAGTTGATCAATCAATAAACTTAGGTACAACCAGCCTATCAGATTTGCTTGTAATTCTAATCACCATTTTCTCCTGGCTGTCAGACAGGCTGTTGTACACACTAGTCGAATGTTTCTGTTGAACCAGCCGATATTCGATCTTTGTGTACCACCAGCCTTTACACAGTCAGGTTTGAATAGTTTGGCCTGCATGTGAATCTGGAAATTATTATATATATATATATATATATATATATATATATATATATATATATATATATATATATATATATATACATAAATAAAAAAAAATAATATTATTATTATTATTATTATTATTAATATATTCATTCCTCTTTAGGCCTGATGCAGCATACTGGACTTTTTTTACAACAGGAGTTTTTGGCTTCAGGCGTTTTTTTTCTGCAGCCAGTAAACTCCACAGCATGTTATCATGTGTGTCCATGCACACATAGGCTTATATTTGCATTTTTTAGCAGTGGCAATTTCTGGCTGGAAAAAAACCCCAAAACTAGTGGGTTTGAAGAGGAGTTTACAGTTATAAAAACGCTCTAACTGGAAAAACGCTAAATAAAAAAAAAAAAATAAATAAAAAAAACTTGGCTATTCAGCGTTTAGGAGCCATAAGTGTTTGTAGGAGTATAGTTTTGCTAATAAAAGCTAAAAAATGCTACTGCAAAAACGCTGCAAAACTCATTCTACAGCATTTTTATAAAGTCCAGGCTATCCACAGGTATAGAGATTCTTCTGCAAGAAAAGCTGGGCTGGAAGGCTTCTGGAACTGTGGCTATGTGGCTACCAGATACTAGATATAGGAAAGGGAGGTTATTTAAAGGATAACAGCCTTAAAGTGTTACTAAACCCACAACAGTAAAATCAACCTGTTTATGCAGCATAGCATTGTTATACTCACTGTGGAACTTAAGGGGTTAATCCTCTGCATTGTGTAAAAAGGCTGTTTTATCCTGTAGGCATAGATCCTTCCCTCCCTGCACTGTCTATCAGAGGCAAACCAGCTGACACAGGCAGAATAGCCATCCTGCACATGCTCAGTTGTGTCTTTTATGCTGGAGAGAATATTTACGGTACTTGTTCTCAGAGATAGCCAGGTCACATGATATTGGCATCACACATGTGGGCGTGTATACAGGCTGAAGTGGAAATCTCCTCCTACATGAACTCCCAGCAATGGAGAAACTCTGCAGGTTATCACTGACAGTGGTATACAGATAAACCAAAAAGGTATATAGTGGCAATATTTTAATGTTTAAGTAGATTTATAAGCTGTGGACACATTAAAGAGGAGGGCCAGTTTAAAAAAAAAAAAAAAGTCAGCAGCTGCAAACGCTGCAGCTGCTGACTTAATAAAATCACTTACCTGTCCAGGGCGCCTGCGATGTCGGCCGCCCGAGGCCGAGCCGTCCCTCGGCTCTCGGGTCCCGGCGCCGCCATTCCCTGTAAGGGAAACAGGCAGCGGAGCCTTACGGCTTCACTGCCCGTTTCCTACTGCGCATGCGCGAGTCCCGGAACTACTGCGCATGCGCGAGTCCCGCAGCGCTTTCTGAATGGGACGCGCTGTGTTCTGGAACACACAGTTCCCAGAACACAGCGCGACCCATTACCCAGAAGACGCCGCGACGAAGACAGAAGACGGAAGATCTCCGCGGAGGAGGAAGAGGAAGATTAGGATAAAGTGCCTAGCAACAGGCATTTCTGGTAAGTAAAAAAAATAAAAAATTCTCATTTTATTTTTTTTAGATTTTTTTGTCATTTTTAACATTTTTTGGTTTTCAGGGTGGCCCTCCACTTTAACTATTTTCATATTACTGGGTTTAGTAACACTTTAAGTAAAGCTGGCCATAGATGGATCGAATCTCAGTCAGTTCAGCCAGAACTGGCCGAGATTTGATCCATCTACAGGCAGGTTGGTTGAACTGAAGCCTTTCCAGCTAAAATAAGAAACGTATTCCGGATATAGACGCATTCAAATTTGTATGGTTCAACAGGGACTGGCTACATTTCGATCCATCTATGGGCAGGCTGGTTGCACAGAAGTCGATCTCTTGATCTCTTCTGTGCTCGATCAGTGCTGCTGGCTATAGCTGGTGGTGCCGATGAGTGTATTCTGACAGCAGGGAAGTCTCCCCACTGTCAGAATAAAATAGCTCACGGGAAGGGATTCTCCCACCCAACTCGAATGTGCGGATGGGGGAAAGCGAATCATTTTCTTTTGTTCAACCCGCTGGTTGAATAATAGAAAATTAATCATGTATGGCCTGCTTTAGGGAGGCCAAAATCTAATAATTGTTTTTTAGACACAGAATTGAAATGTGATTAGCTAAATAATCCTTTCCATAAGCATTAATGTTTTTGAAACCTAATTTCTTTGTATAATCTGTAATTATACTTAGGGGTGGCTATATTTACTTATTACATAAGCAAACTCTGCTTCCTACCTGTTCATCACTGATACAAGGGCAGACAGGCAAGTAAGTAACTTTAATGCAGAAGAGATAAAGCATGGCTCTTCTGCATTGAAATACCTGCCTGTTCCTAGATCTTTAATCGTTTGAAATTCAAGCTATGTATGGTTAGCCCTAAAGCTGCCATAGATGGATCACAGTTTGGCCAGTTCAGCCAGGACAGTAAATACTGTTGGTGCACATTGATACCCAATGTCTCCTCTGTAGTCCTGGTTCCTGTAAACTCAGAGGGAGGTGCCGGTAGTAGTGCAAACAGCGGGAGGTGTAGGAGGGGACTTCCAATGGCAGCGCTGATTACAGACTGTGGGAGGGAGTATGGAGCTCAAGCACATGGCAGGATAAGGAGGTAAAATCCAATGAGAAGTCTGTGTAAGGCAACAGCGTAATGTAGAGTTTTTGAAACTTTGGCAACCACTGAACTAGGCCCGACTCCAGGTAAGAAAAAATAAATAAAATGATTTAAATAAATTGCTCAGCAGGAGTTAAAATAAAAATACAGATTTTTCTGCAGTCTGGTACTGTTCTCCAAAAACTCTTTGCTTCATTCTGCCCCTGCTGTTCTGGGTTGAATTACAACCAGACTTATTCAACCCACTTCCTGTGAGCCCAGAGAGTCATGGAAATGCGTTATTTTGCTCTGGGCTCACAGTACTGCACAAACACCTGAGCAGAGCGTACTCCTGGCGATTGTGAAACATTTTTTGAAGTATTTTTCAAGCATATTTTTGAGGTCTTTTGCCATGTAACCAACCTTCAGGAGTTTGTTTCCTGGGCTAGGGAGGGGAGAAATTCTATGGGAGCAGAGGAAGTCTTCAGGAATTAAAATGCGCACAGAAACTCACAAAAGTTTGTATATTGCACCTTTACAAGCGTTCTTATTGAAGTTTATAAAACCATAAACTCCCGAATAGGCTCTAAGCAGAAAAACACTCAAGTTTTAATGGGGGGCTTATATGGGCTTTACTCTGTGTAGACAGAGGTTGGGGGGCAAGTACAGTCAAGTGGACCATTGAACCAACCAATTAATGCAACTAGTAAAGGAGTACAAGTCCTACAGGTCCCCTCATGAATCCCTGAGATCTAAGAATCCAAGGATGTGACCCCCCTTAGATCACTAGATCTCATGGGTTCATGCTGTTCTTCACTAGTTGGGTGGAGAACTGGGATGGGGGTGTGTGACATATCTTGAGTTCTGAGGGGTTCTTGCTGTTTAAAGTCCCAGCATGAACCTAAGATCTAAGGAGGTGGCCCGCTCCCAACTAGTGAAGGACTACAAGTCCCAGCAAGAACCCCTGAGATCTAAGGATGTGATCCCCTTAGATCTCACGGGTTAATGCTGTGACCTGTAGTCCTTCAATAGTTGGAGGGGGGGGGTAGTGACACACATCCTAAGTTCTGAGGGGTTCATGCCGGGACCTGTAGTCCTTCACTTTTGGAGGGCCACTTTGTGGACTTTGCTTTGTGCACTGGTTCAAATCATTTTGTAGAGGGGATATTATGGTGAGGGGTTGTTTTTCAGGGGTTGGGCATGGTCCCTTAGTTCCAGTGAAGGGAACTCTTAAGGCAGCAGCAATATCAAGACATTTTGGACAATTTCATGCTTCCAACTTTGTAGGAACAGTTTGGGGATGACCCCTTCCTGTTCCAACATGACTGTGCAGCAGTGCACAAAGCAAGGACTATAAACACGTGGATGAGTGAGTTTGGGGTGGAGGACCTTGACTGGTCTGCACAGAGTCCTGACCTCAACCCCAGACAGAACATCTTTGAGATGAATAAGAGCAGAGACTGCGAGCCAGGCCTTCTTGTCCACATCAGTGCCTGATCTCACAAATGCGCTTCTGGAAGAATGGTCAAACATTCCCAAAGACACACTCCTAAACCTTGTGGACAGCCTTCCCAGAAGAGCTGAAGCTGTTAAAGCTACAAAAGTTGGGCCAACGCAATACTGAACCCTACGGACTAAGACTGTGATGCCATTAAAGTTCATGTGCATGCAAAGGCAGGCGTCCCAATACTTTTGGCAATATAAATACAATATAGCTTTGTTCAGATCAGATACAGTTTATGGATTTGAAGGCAGCATTATTTTTTATTTGGTGTGAATGAACAATAGAGCAACCATACAGGTTTGATATTTTTCTCCCTGGGGCTTCACTTCTGCCCCAGTTTTTGTGATTTTATGTGAATAAATTCACTTGCATTGAAAACAAGTATTTTTTTAATTTAAGCTACATTTGGCTGTGGTTTGCAGTCTGGAGTCCGGGGCAGTTTTGTTTACGGTTTCAGGTTCAAAATCGCACAGGACACTTTTTTAAAATGGACTGCAGCCACCCGGGACATGAGTGAACAAGCTCAATTAGAAGCCGGTCCAACTCGTGTTATGCAGTTAAAAACTTATCCGATTTGCATATATGTGAAACGAGCCTTAAACTCCCTTTTTTTTGTTTTTTGATATCAATTTTTTGTTGTTTTGTACCTTTGTACGGTGGACTTCCGTTTATCATGCCACTGGCGAGGTACTTTATTTTGGACCTTCCTCTCCCCTGCTGCTTTCTGGGACCTGTGTGTGTGTCCCAGAAGACTATGGGACCTTTAACAGCTATTCAGCCCCGGAAGATTTAACCCCCTTCCTGACCAGACCACTTTTTGCGAGTAGGCACTGCGTCGCTTTAACTGACAATTGCACGGTCGTGCGACATTGTACCCAACCAAAATTTACGTCCTTTTTTTCCCCCACAAATAGAGATTTCTTTTGGTGTTATTTGATCACCTCTGCAGATTTTATTTTTTGCGCCATAAACAAAAAAAAAAAACAAAAAGTGACAATTTTGAAAAAAAAAAAAAAAAACGTAATTTTTTTTTACTTTTTGCTATAATAAATATCCCCCAAAAATATATAAAAAAATATTGTTTTCCTCAGTTTAGGCCAATATGTATTCTTCTACATATTTTTGGTAAAAAAATAAATAAAAATAAATCGCAATGAGCGTATCTTGATTGGTTTGCACAAAAGTTATAGCGTCTACAAAATAGGGGATAGTTTTATGGCATTTTTATTATTTTTTCTTTTTTTACTAGTTATGGCGGTGATCCGCGATTTTTAATTGTGACTGCGACATTATGGTGGACACGCCAGAAACTTTTGACATATTTTTGGGACCATTGTCATTTACACAGCGATCAGTGCTATAAAAATGCACTGATTACTGTAAAAATGTCCCTGGCAGGGAAGGTGTTAACCACTAGGGGGCAGTGAAGGGGTTAAATGTGTTCCCTCTCTGTGTTCTAACTGAAGGGGGGAGGGGACTGTGTATGGGAGATGCCAGATCGCTGTTCATACTTTGTATGAACAGACAATCAGTAGCGATCGCTGGAGCCCGGTGGTGTTAGCGACCACCGGACACTTGCATTGGCTCCGGGGGCAAGCAGCGAGCCACTAGTGGCCACAGGGCGAAGCGACGTTACATAATGTTTGGTCCAGTCGGCAAGTGGTTGCTGACAGGCGGTGAAGAAGCGATGCAGCATCTTCTCTCACCATTTGTTTTAACCCCATTTTTGCCGACAAACAAGCCACAGCTGTGTGCATTGCATGCAGTTGCAGGTGCTTGCATCACTTCCCCATTTACTTGAATATGATTATCTGTGGATGGTAGGTCCTGAATGCAGGCAGTTTGCGTCCAGGGTCAATCATCCACAGATAATCGATTTATGTTCCTTTGCATGTAAACAGCTGTGAATGGTTGTAGGCTTTTCTCACAGGAAATCGCACCGTTGTAGTCAGCCCTAAACACTGGTGTGAATGAGGCCTTCATTGAAAATCCCCATCAGTCATGTTTGTTCCACCATATTGTGAAATATCTGACAATATCCTACTTCATAAGCAATGCAATGGTGTTGTATTAGCCTTCAAAGCTACATCGTAATCGTAAGAAGAGATTTCCTAATTTCCCACAAGTATGCTAACTGACTTTCTGGTCATGGAATACTGTCACCTCTATAAGAGACATTAAAGGGAGTAGAAAGTATTGCTTGACTAGAGAGTGGAAAGCGTCGCACAGACAAAGCTACAGCTTCTGGTATCTCACATGGTTTATAGGAAACAAAAAAAAAAAAAAAAAACTAAGACAAACCCACAAAAGATGTTTTAAACCCCAGCCCTATCTTTTGATTCACCACAAGTAGACGACTGCAGAAGCACATAATATCCTCTTCTGCTGACGAGGCTGAAACTCGTTTTTTTTTTTTTTAAATGTGTAAAAATTTGCGTGATGTAAATCATTTTGGGCTCACACATTATACAAGTTTCTTTTAGAATTACCAAAACACTATAAATATATGAGGTCAAACCTAAACACTTTCAATTGGTATGTAATCAGGCAGGCCCTTGTTATACATACAGTGCCTTGCGAAAGTATTCGGCCCCCTTGAACTTTTTAACCTTTTGTCACATTTCAGGCTTCAAACATAAAGATATAAAATTTTAATTTTTTGTGAAGAATCACCAACAAGTGGGACACAATTGTGAAGTGGAACGAAATCTATTGGATTTTTGAAACTTTTTTTAACTAATAAAAAAATGAAAAGTGGGGCGTGCAAAATTATTCGGCCCCCTTGCGTTAATACTTTGTAGAGCCACCTTTTGCTGCGATTACAGCTGCAAGTCGCTTGGGGTATGTCTCTATCAGTTTTGCACATCGAGAGACTGAAATTCTTGCCCATTCTTCCTTGCAAAACAGCTCGAGCTCAGTGAGGTTGGATGGAGAGCGTTTGTGAACAGCAGTTTTCAGCTCTTTCCACAGATTCTCGATTGGATTCAGGTCTGGACTTTGACTTGGCCATTCTAACACCTGGATACGTTTATTTGTGAACCATTCCTTTGTAGATTTTGCGTAATATTTGGGATCATTGTCTTGTTGGAAGATAAATCTCCGTCCCAGTTTCATGTCTTTTGCAGACTCCAACAGGTTTTCATCCAGAATGGTCCTGTATTTGGCTGCATCCATCTTCTCCTCAATTTTAACCATCTTCCCTGTCCCTGCTGAAGAAAAGCAGGCCCAAACCATGATGCTGCCACCACCATGTTTGACAGTGGGGATGGTGTGTTGAGGGTGATGAGCTCTGTTGCTTTTATGCCAAACATATTGTTTTGCATTGTGGGCAAAAAGTTAGATTTTGGTTTCATCTGACCAGAGCACCTTCTTCCACATGTTTGGTGTGTCTCCCAGGTGGCTTGTGGCAAACTTTAGACGAGACTTTTTATGGATATCTTTGAGAAATGGCTTTCTTCTTGCCACTCTTCCATAAAGGCCAGATTTGTGCAGTGTACGACTGATTGTTGTCCTATGGACAGACTCTCCCACCTCAGCTGTAGTTCTCTGCAGTTCATCCAGAGTGATCATGGGCCTCTTGGCTGCATCTCTGATCAGTCTTCTCCTTGTCTGAGCTGAAAGTTTAGAGGGACGGCCAGGTCTTGGTAGATTTGCAGTGGTCTGATACTCCTTCCATTTCAAAATGATCGCTTGCACAGTGTTACTTGGGATGTTTAAAGCTTGGGAAATCTTTTTGTATCCAAATCCGGCTTTAAACTTCTCCACAACAGTATTACGGACCTGCCTGGTGTGTTCCTTGGTCTTCATGATGCTCTCTGCGCTTTCAACAGAACCTTGAGACTATCACAGAGCAGGTGCATTTATACAGAGACTTGATTACACACAGGTGGATTCTATTTATCACCATCAGTCATTTAGGACAACATTGGATCATTCAGATATCCTCGCTGAACTTCTGGAGTGAGTTTGCTGCACTGAAAGTAAAGGGGCTGAATAATTTTGCACACACCACTTTTCAGTTTTTTATTTGCTAAAAAAGTTTAAAATATCCAATAGATTTCGTTCCACTTCACAATTGTGTCCCACTTGTTGGAGATTCTTCACAAAAAATTAAAATTTTATATCTTTATGTTTGAAGCCTGAAATGTGGCAAAAGGTTGAAAAGTTCAAGGGGGCCGGATACTTTCGCAAGGCACTGTAGTTGTAGATAAATCTAAAGGAAACCGAACTGTATAATGCATGGTCAGCTTAACACAACGCAATATTCACGAATGCATGTTTCTGCAATGCCACAAAACAAAACTGACAGTAAAGATATGAAAATAAACGGTTGTTAGTATTTGGATGCTTCCAGGGATTGGTCACTAAATGTCACATAATGCATGGCATCTGACCACCTTATAAATGCACCTTGAAGATTCTGAGGCCACATGGAAAAAGGCCTCAACACCAAACGATATATCTGGTGGAAATCCAATGAGCTTACCATCCAAATAACTCCATTCCTACAGTAAAGCATGGAGGTGGTAATATGCTGTTATGGGGGTGTTTCTCTGTAGCAGGGACTGGAGCACTTGTCAGGATAGAAGGAAAAATGGATGGGAAAAAAATACCAAATTGTTGAGGAAAATTTGCTACCCTCTGCCAGAAAGTTGTCAGTGGGAAGAAAGTTTACCCTTCAACATGACAATTACCCAAATACAGTGGATACAGCCTGCTGCTCTATATGGGGCAGTCCGATCCGCCAGACTGATGGTTAATGTATCTCCATCCACCCGTTTACAGCAGAGCAGATCGGATTTGATGCTGGCTGGTGACAGCGGACACAGCGGGTGGTCCAATAGGGTCCTGTCAGGGCCCTCAGCCCTCCCTTCTCTGTGCTCATCTGTCAGTTAATTGCCAGTACTCATCGTTCCACAGTGGCTCACCTGTTGATCATCTCCTGCTCGTCAGTCAAGCCCACCGCCAGCCCCTTCTGGCTATTTAACTGCCTGGTTCATTTCATCAAGGCCTTTGCCTTGGTCAACATATCTACAGACTCCCTGCTGTATTCCTGTTGAAGACTTGCCTGGCTGACATTCCTTCTGGTTCCTGATCCTGTCTGCTGCCTCTGACTATGCTGATCTCTGGCTTCCTGATTTCCTGGCTTGTTCTGACTATCCAATTTGGCTATGTTTTGACTATGTTTACCAGTTGTACCATGTTTACCATTTTATTAAAAGGTGTGATTTTTACTGCATTTTCCATCAACATCTGTTTCATGGTTCTTGACAGGTCCACTGGTGTGAAAGGGGCCTCAATTGAAATAAAGTTACTGTGTTTGCTGCACCCCAGGCTGCACACAAATAGCTAGTGGATGCAGAAAATGGTGGGTGTGGAAGCAGCAGCTGCAAGGACACAGCTGAATGTAAAATTTGACATGCATGTAGGGGGCAGGTGCGTGGATCAGAATGCACAGTCCACTGTGTCCATACAGAACGCCACTGCATCTGCATACACCTCTAGACACTGCCTGCAATAACAAACACAGCCGGTATAAAGAACGGGTGTAAATGCCCATCTGCATGAAGCCTTATGGTGCACTAGACATTTTATCTAATTGGTATTGTGCATTTGTTATTTTGAAAGGCCAATATAAAGAGAAAATAGCAGTAAAAAAAGCACTTGTGTGGTTTAGCCAATCATTTCCTGCATATTATATCTTTGTGTTCCCTGAAACTGAGGCTATGTCAGGGAAGTGCTCTTTACCTACATATGGTGTGCTAAAAGGTGTCCTTATTTATCATTTCAGAAGGTTGGGGGGTATGCAAAATCCATGAAGAGAGAGTGGAAATAATAATTTAGCTAAATATTTGTTTTCCCTAGCAAGTTTTTATACATGTGTAGTAGCATTGTCGCTGCCAGCAGTGCTGTTCTATGTATTTAGGAATTTATAGGCCTTTGCATCATGGCAATTTCCATAGTACTTCTTTATATACTTTCAGCTTGAAGGAAACTGTATCTTGTTTGTTCTCAGTAACTGTTGTACTTTCCATGCTTTTGTTAGCAAAACGAACTTATTCGCACAGTAAATGATCCATTTGTCATGTGTACATATGCACTTTGCTGCCTGGTTGCTTTTACCTTACTAATGCGCAGTATACTGCAATTTATGTATACTACTTGCATTCACTCCACTTATTTGCCCCAAAATTCCAGTAACAACACTTTAAAAGTCAAGCCTTACAGGATACCTGTCAGCACAGAAATCTAGGAACTGCCATTGTGGAGTTGTTTTTGAAGGTGGAGACTCCGGGCTGTCATCTTTCTCTTTGCTTGCTCTGCTTAATGAGTTAGTGATATACACGGTCAACTGATATACACGTGCTTGTTCCAGGTCAGCGACTCACAAAGGGTGATGGAAAGCCCCTTCAAAAACAAAAATTAACAACCCCCCCTCCTTAGGGCTTAAAATTCAAGCAGTATCAGGCAACCTTTAGCCTTTTTATAAAGCCATGACTGCTGTTAGCTCAGTGGCACATGCGGGTGCATGACTTGTACGGCCTTAAACAAACGGTACTTGTAGCCAGGGGATACTGGAGAAATGTGCCCAAGGACAACATAGGGTGCTTGGCCAATTGTGAGCAACATGGCCATCTTATCTGAGCTCCAGCATGTTTGAGTAGCCAAATGCTTCACACATTACTTATGGCGATGATTTTTGAAACTGAAAAAAAAAAAAAGCCTTAGACCCCTTTCACACTTTGCAGGCGCTACAGCGCTAAAAATAGCACCTGCAAAGTGCCCTGAAAGAGCAGCTCCTGTCTCTTCAATGTGAAAGGCCGAGAGCTTTCACACTGGAGCGGTGCGCTGGCAGGACGCTAACAAAAAGTCCTGCTAGCAGCATCTTTGGAGCGGTGAAGGCGCAGTGTTGTATACTGCTCCTTGAAATTAATGGGGCAGCGCAGCTATACCGCCGGTAAAGCAATGCTTTGTGGGTGGTTTTAACCCTTTCTCGGCCGCTAGCGGGGGGTATAAGCGTCCCACTAGCGGCCGAATAGTGCTGCAAAATTGACAGTAAAGCGCTTTAGTGCCGCCGCACCCACTGCCCCAGTTTGAAAGGGGCCTTACTGCATTTCACAGAAGCCGACTGAATTAATGCACGAGAAATGGAAAAAAAAAACGACAAAAAAAAAAAAAACGTTATTGGTCTCCAAAATTACACAATTTATTGGGAAATCTCAATGATCAAGAAGTAGCTTCTTATTTCAGTTTATAACGGCAACCCCATACCACCAAATTATTGTAAGCTGTGCTCAGAAGCAAAATTCTAGCGCAACGTAACAAGATAAAAGTGAAAAGCTCATCAAGAGTAAAAAAATAAATAGGATTTTTAAAACAGCTTACCTGTAAAATCCTTTTCTTTTATGTACATCAGGGGACACAGAGCCATAGTAATTACTATGTGGGTTATATCGGACCGACAGTGTGAAAGGGGTCTTATGGGCACTGATTAGGTGGCACTAATATGCCGCACTGATAGGTGTTACGCACTGACTGGCATCACTGATGGGCACTGATTGGTGTTGCTGATGGACACGGCTGGGGCTACATTGATAATCATGGCACTGATGATCAGTGCCCTGATTACCTGTACAGTCTCTGCTGCAAGGAGATGCCACTAATCGGCTCTCCTTGCCTCACACTCTGTCATTTGCCCCAGAATGAGAGGGGATCCCGCTGACCGTCATTTAACTGTGATAGTTCCCAAGTCTTGAGAGCAAAATAAAAAAAACGGTCCCACTGCATGTATTAGTATTAGTATGCACTGCATGCTAGTACATTATAACAGACTTACCTGCAAACTGAACCCTCCAGTGATGCGCTGTCAGGGCTCCTCAAAGCGCTTTTCATTATCACCATTATTGTGTTTTATGATCTTGTGCATTTTTACTCTTCAATAAATCACTGACTTTATGGTTTAAACTCACTATCCATACAACACTGTTTGGATTTAGCCCATTGAGCGCTGCTCATCAGTTTCGCTTATCAATGCTACATTCTCCTCAATGTTCAAGCAGCTGCACTGGGTTCTGATCCACCATCCACAGATTTAAGTTTGTCACACCACATCATAGGACCCAACAATTTGATAGCACTCTAGATTTTATGTATTTTTTCTCTCAACATCATGGAGAGTTCATACTGCACGGAGTACAAACTCTCCATAGGACTGAATGGAGACTGTACTGATATTGAAAAAAAAATGGTTCTGCAGCTTTCTGGATGATATCTCACTGGACTAAGGACAGGCAAATAGAATATTTGCAAAGGGGCTGGGGACAGTAAAATATAAGTGTACTGCACCAAAGATGCAGTTGCAGTATTATGCAGTCATGGTCTGATCACACCATATGCAATGAGCTGCAATGTGCAGCTTTGCCCAATGCACAGTTGAAGCAAAGTGCCTTATGATCTATTAGTTCAGAGGCGTATGCAGATAAACTAGGTAGGATTTGCTATGCTGGTTTTTATTTTTAATTTTTTTTGTTTTCAGTGCAGTGTATTGTATTGTAATGCAGTACAGTATACCACACTGCAACTTACTGCCATGAATAAACATTAATCAAATGATCATTTGTGACATTTTAAGAAAGTTCAGAAAAAAAAAAATGTAAGTGCAATGCATCATTTACAACGCATCAGCACCACTGGTGTAAACAAACCATAAAATAGACAGTACAAGAACCCAACACTGCACCTGCCAGGGTGGAAGTTTCAGTGCCAAAATCAAGTGTAAAAAAAATAAAAATAAATGACCATCTGTACTCCCAACCTTAAAGAGGAAGTAAACCCTCTCTAATAAAAAACAAAAACAAAAAAAACCCTGCAGGACAAAGGCATAACGAGCTAGTATGCATAGCATAATAGCTCATTATGAATTATTTACCTGGCATTGAAGCGACTCTCGTCCACGTCCTCCGTCACCCCCATGATACCCGGAGTGACTTCCGGGTATTGCTGCTCCGGCATGATCACCTTCACTAACAGCGCGTTTAGTACGCCTGCGTGCCGTAGACATCGGTGCCTGTTTTTAGGCAAATATCTCCTTAACCTTGTAGGTTAAGGAGAGATTTCTTGCACCTACAGGCAAGCCTTAATCTAGGCTTACCTGTAGGTTAAAGTGGTCTGTATATTAATGAAATAAACAAGCTGTTTTGCTTGCCAAAGAATTTGTAAGGCTTCATGTAGACAAGACGTTTTTACAACCTCTCCTGAACACTTTAACTTGACAGATAGTAACCCACGTTTAAAACGTCCATTCTGCCACGTTTGCATGTGTTATGCCTCGTTTACGTTAAAAAAAATAAATAAATCTATATATACTGGCACATGCTGATGTACGTCAGCAGAATGGCATGGCTGGGCAAATGGGTGTACCAGTACGTCCCTTTATATTTGCCGCCATGCCAGAGCGTGCACGCGCCAGCTGGGACCTCCGTGAGTCGGGTCGCGGGTCCCGTGGACTCTATCGCCACGGAGATACCCGCGATCGCCTCACGGAGAGGAAGAACGGGGAGATTGTAATGTAAACAAGCATCGCCCCGTTCTGCCTAGTGACTGTGTCACTGATCTCTGCTCCCTGTGATCGGAGCAGAGATCAGTGACATGTCACACATAGCGATGCCCCCCCACAGTTAGACCCCATTCACACCTGAGCGTTTTGTAGCTTGACAAAACGCTGGAGGGGAAAAAATCCATTATTCTCAATGGAGATGGTTCACATCTCCACTCCAAGTCGCCTGAAGCCCTACGCCTGAAGCTCAAACAAGTTCCAGACCCTTTTTTGTCGCGCGAATCGGGCTGATTTGGGCGTTTTTCTTCTTTTAACTTTGGTGACCTTTTGCCCTGCACAAATTCGCGTCAAAACGCAGTAAAAAACGTCGCGAACCGCGGTAAAAAACGCCGCAAATCGCGGTAAAAAACGCCGCAAAAAACGCTTGAAAACGCTACGCTCAGGTGTGAATGCAGCCTTAGAGTCACGCCCCAGCACATACTTAACCCTTACCCTGCCCCCTAGTGGTTGACCCCTTCACTGCTAGTATAATTTACACAGGAAACAGAGCATTTGTATAGCACCAATTGCTGTATAAATGACAATGGTCCCAAAAATGTGTCAAAAATGTCCGATGTGTCCGCCATAATGTTGCTGATCGACCACCATTATAAGTTAAAAAAAATATATATTAATAATAAAAATGCCATAAAACTATCCCCTATTTTGTAAATGCTATAACTTTTGCGCAAACCAATCAATTAACGCTTATTGTGATTTTTTTTTTCCGAAAATATGTAGAAGATTACATATTGGCCTAAACTGAGGAAAAAAAAATGTTTTTTTTATATATTTTTGGGGGATATTTATTATAACAAAATGTAAAAATTAATGCGTTTTTTTTCAAAATTGACGCTCTTTTTTTGTTTATAGCGCAAAAAAACAAACAAACAATAAAAACACAGGGGTCATCAAATAACACCCAAAGAAAGCTCTATTTGTGGGGAAAAAAAACGTCAATTTTGTTTGGGTGCAGCGTTGCACGACCACACAATTGTCAGTTAAAGCGAAGCAGTGCAAAAAGTGCTCTGGTCAGGAAAGAGGTAAAATCTTCCGGAGCTGAAGCAGTTAAACGGCCAAAAATGAAAAACGGCTGTAAATGAAACGTGGCTAAATGCGAGTTACCATGTTTAGAAGCATTTGGCGGTTGAAATCCCTCTAAACTCAGCTTCTGAACCCATCTTTTTGTGTTCCAAAAAAAGCCTCTAAACTCAACTGCCTAGAAATGACTATAAACGAACCGATGTACATGTACTGATAATATAATATAGAGGAGAGTTCAGGAGCAGTTAAAAAAAAAATGACCAACTGCTCCTAAACGTCCGTTTACCAGCAGCAGTGTACATGAGGCCTTATTCTGTCCACCCACTAGCGGGATTTACACAGCTATGACACAATCCATGCTTGGATGCAGACAGAACCGGAGATCCCTGAAAAAACACAATATTCAGCAGAGATTACTACCACTTCCACTAGCTGATCCAGGTGGCAACCAATGTGATGATGTGATTGGACAATATATTAAAATAGGACAGCGCTAGGATTATCACTGCATTCCCTAAAGGCCCGGGCTGGGTATTAAGCCACAAGTTTAGTGCTATAGGCATTTGTTGTACAAATTCATATATAGGTTTCGTGCGACTTATTATAGAAAATTGTTTACTTTGTGTGTATCTCACAGGAAGTTGTGGCTTGGCCCTCTAAAAAAAAATAGCACAATTATTTTTCATCCATTCACTAATTCACTTCCTGAATCCTTTCACCAATTCACTTTTTTGATGACAGCGCAGTAATTTTATTTTTATATGACACAACACAGCATGGTGGATGACACCACTTTCTTACAGTTATGGACTGTAGAAAGGATACATGGGTGCCCCCTCTACACCCTCTGTCTGTTAACTGGTCAGTGACTGAACTGGAGCAGACTGATGAGGTCATTCCTCTTCTCCATGTGCTCTCTTACCTATCAGCACGTTCCTTGCTAGCAATTTTGTATATTCTGCACACAGGGCCGTTTTTAAGGCAGGGCAAAAGGGGCAGCTGCCCTGGGCCCTGTCATTGTTGTGGGGCCCAAAGCAGCTGCCACATACTTGCCAACTATCCTGGTTTAAATTCCCTTGAAGTTTTAGTCCCGTGCTGTGTCCCAATATCTCAGTGTGAAGTACTGCTACTAATGCCCAGCTCTGCCCTATTGTTGTGTACAGATGACTCATCTGCAGACCCTGTGTTTACATGTAAATAGTGGCGCCATTCATATGTATATCATGCTTCCCCAGGTCAAATCCACCATCACCTATACTGAATGCTGCCCACTGGGGAGGTAAAGGAGCATGCTTGAAAGTCCTGCCTACAACTGTGGTCATTAAGCCTAACATCTGCCTGTTCTGCAAAGGCAAGCGAATAGGTGGGTCCAGCGATGAGCAGAGTAGGCAGGTAGAGTTAAAGGGGGTGGAGGGTTGGTGTGGAGAGGATGGGGGAGGTTTGGGGTGCAGTGGTTAGCAGGGGTTTTATGATGCAAAGGTGTACTGACAGGGTGGATAAAGATGTAGGTCACGTGTGGGGCAGCCCATTCATTTCAATGGGCTGCTCTTTGTGCTAGAAATGCGGAAGAAGGTCCCTAACCCTTTTTCAAAATCACACGGTGCCGAGGCACATGTCAGCAGATGTGTGAGGGTGTCATTAACAATTGATGGCATTACTGTGTATCTGCTAAAGGGCAGCTGCAGATTTTGCATGTGTTCCTGACACACAAATGTGAACGCAGGCTAAATGTCTCAGTTACATTGGCGGTCAGTGTAAATCTTCTCATTACATTGGGGCTTGGTGTAGAAACCTTTCATTCATGCCCGATCTGATACAGTAAACCGATTTTGAGTCTAGCTGCTATTTATTGTATATCTCAGAGCAGGCGGAGAGCGAAATTGCATGGGGGGGGCGGATTGGGCTTTAACGTTGGGGGCCCCATGAGAATTTTTGCCCAGGGCCCAATCAATATTAAAGATGGCCCTGTCTGCACACCCAATTGGCTCCTAGTCCTGCTCACCTCTCTCCCTATGTGACTACTGCTGTATAGGAGCTAGCAGCAAATCAAATTCAGGTACCTATACTACCAGCATTAAAAATTAATGTAATTACTTAATAATGTAGCTGCATTAACACATAGAGGTCGACCGATATATCGGCCGATATTTGCCGTTTTTTAAATAATCGGCATCGGCCGATTGTGCTGATAAAAAGCCGATTTAGAACTACAGCGGGACTTTGAAATTACTTCTGTATAGAAGTCAGTGTAAGTTGCCTGAGTCGTCATAGAAACGTCTTTCCTCCTCTCTGGGCAGGCTGCCAAGAAAAGAACAGAAAGATACAATGTTTACACTTTGAATGAATGAAGTCATCTCCCTGTGTAGAAGTTCTCAGTTTAACCATTTAAAGACTAAATCTTTTCTGACACTTGTTGCTTACAAGTAAAAATCCTGTATTTTCTGCCAGAAAATCACTTAGACCCCCAAAAATTATATATATATATTTTTTAGCAGAGATCCTAGGGAATAAAATAGCGGTTGTTGCAATATTTTATGTCACACGGCATTTGCACAGAGGTCTTTCAAATGCATTTTTTTGGGAAAAAAAAGACACTATTTAAAAAATAAAAATAAAAATAAAAAACAGTAAAGTTAGCCCATTTTTTTTTTTTCGTCCAAAAGTTTTGACTACCTGTTTTTATTTAATATATAGGTTTTTTTTTTTTTTTTATCTAAATCATACATACAAGTAAACTGATTGGAGGTTTGTTTTGTTTAATAAATGTTTAAATGTAAGAAATTTTCTGTATCACTTATGAAGACTACTTTCACACTGGAGCGGGCAGGCGTTGATGGTAAAACGCAAGTTTTAGCGGCTCTTTACCATCATTTTAGCAGTGCTATTTGGCTGCTAGTGGGGCACATATAACCCAGCTAGCGGCCAAGGAAGAGGTTAAATGCACCCATGAAGCACTGCTGCCAAATCGCATTGCATGCGCTTCGGCAGTGGTGCCCATTCATATCAATGGGCAGGAGTGGTGGAGGAGCGGTGTACACCGCTCCGAACGTGCTGCTTGCAGGACTTTTTTTTTTTTAAGATCCTGCCAGCGCATCGCCTCAGTGTGAAAGCACTCCGTCTTTCACACAGACTGCAGGGGAGCCATTTTGCAGGCACTTTACAGGCGCTATTTTTAGCCCAAAAGCGCCTGAAAAACGCCCCAGTGGGAAAGGTGTGTTAGATCAAGGGGGGATTAAAAAAAAAATAATAATAAAAAAGGAAAAAATAAATAAATAAAATAAAATCGGCCTAACATATCGGCCCAAAAAAAAAAAAAAAAAAAAAAAAAAAAAAAAAAAAAATCGGCATCATATATCGGCTATCGGCCACCATGACTTCTAAATATCGGCATCGGCATCGGCCAGAGAAAAACCCATATCGGTCGACCTCTATTCACACATATATATTTTTTTTTTTCTATTTTTTTAGTCCTTGATTTCTGTTGCAGGTAGCTTCCCTGCCAGAATGCTTTCAGGCAGGACACTGCTGTCCACTTTTGTTGCTGCAAACCACAAACCACCATCTCCTACACACCCATCTACAACCTCTTGTTTTAAACCCACTTCCTCTGACAGGTGAGTTAATCACTTTTGTTCCCTTAAAAGGGACCACAGTCCAAAAAGAGGGGAAAGATGACTACCTTCCAGGACCCAGCCACGGCGTCCTGTACTATTTATATTATATATATATATATATATATATATATATATATATATATATATACATACATACATACATACATACATACATACACACACACACACACACACACACACACACACACAAACCCATTTAGTTAAAATAGAAATGAAAGTCAAAAGATTTATTTATACAAAAGCTGCACGGTTCTGGCGTAACCCCTTCCCGACCGGCCACCGCAGTTGCACTGCAGCAGGTTGGCTCCCCTGAGCTTTGGTTCACCTTTTGACCACTGGAGGCGCGGCGGAGCCAATGCGCGCCCACGATCGCTCCACACAGAGACAGAACGGAAATCTGTCAATGTAAACAGACAGATCTTCGTGCTGTCAGGAGGTGGGGAGAGCGATCTGTTGTTCATACTAAGTATGAACAATGATCAGTCTCCTCACCCAGGCATCCCATCCCCCCACAGTTAGAATTACTCCCTAGGGAACACATTAGCCCCTTGATCGCCCCCTAGAGTGAACCCCTTCCCTGCCAGTGTCATTTACACAGTGCATTTTTATAGCATTGATTGCTGTATAAATTCCAATGGTCCCAGTCACAGTCCTGATAAAAAATAAATAAATAAAAAACCATGATGATCACCGCCATTACTAGTAAAAAAAAATTATATATATATATATATTATAATAATAATAATAATAATAATAAATATGCCATAAATCTTTCCCCTATTTTGTAGATGCTATCATTTTTGCGCAAACCAATCAATATACACTTACTGTGATTTTTATTACCAAAAATATTAAGTGGAATACATATCGACCTAAACTGAGGAAAGAAATGCGCTTTTAAAAAAAACATATTCATTATAGCAAAAAGTACAAAATATGCCAGGTGCCAATCTTTACCACACAGCACATCGCCTAATCCGTTTCTTGGACTGGCGTTGTCACGGCGCTCTGAAACAATGGGTGCAAGTAAAACAATCCCTAACGGGTCCAGCTGGAGCCGCTGCCCTGGTGTCAGACGCCCTTGCTGAAATGGACCATCGCACGGTGGGAGTAACTTTGCAGACTGCCCAGAGAGGCTCCTGCAACTTTTTTGTTGCGCCGCTCCCGTCTCCACTCACTTCTGTTGTTGGCAATCCAGCTTTCAGTGCAGGACTCAACAACCCTAGATTCCTGGAGTTGAAACTGGCCGAGAGGTCACCGGACTGACACTTCCTCACAAATGGAAAATGGAGGAACAGGCAACAGATCCTGGATGACCCAGCTCTGGCAGGGCTCTCTTTTTGGCAAAAAGTAAAGTTGTCCCATTATATTGGCTCATTGCCCTCACCGGCAGCTTTTGGTAGGCAACTGACCTCCTTTGAATTTTTAAGCCTGGAGCAGTCTCTAATGAGGCACGCGATTTCCCTGACATATCAACTACTGGTATCCCAACCACTGGACTTTAGGCCTCCTTATATTGACAGGTGGGAGCGTGAGCTGGGATTACAACTTACAGAGAAACAAGTTGACCGGCTCATCCTCTTTATCCACAAGATTTCTATCTGTGCCAGACACCAAGAAGCGGGATTTAAAGTACTGTCCCGATGGTACAACACACTGGAAAGGTCCCACAGGATGTTCCCCAGAGCACGGAGATGTGGGGAGGAGGTTGGAACACTCCTTCATGTCTTCTGGTCTTGCCGCATCCTACAGCCTCTCTGGACAGAGGGACGCCATATAGTTCAGAAGTTCACAGATCAGGAGTTACCGGCGACCCCTGAGTTCTTCCTTTTGCATCTCCACGAGATTCCTAGCAAGATCTATAGAGATCCATATTGCCTCTCCTGCTCACTGCGGCAAAAGGCTGCACCCCCTATGCTGGAAGCAGGTACAGCCACCATCGGTGGCCGTCTGGTTGAGCAAAGTTGCGGACATTCACTCAATGGAGGCCACAAAATTGTGGCCACGGAAAAAGGCTTACGTGAGAAATTTTCCAAAGAATGGTTTCACTGGTAGGAGTTTATCTACTCTGAGGAGTACAGAAAGCTGACAGCTTAGCTCCCCTGAAGTGGGACGACTTTGGAGGCTCCCCGGACTAAGTTGGTATGACTGGTTGGTGGTACTGTGTTTTTTTCAATATCGTTGCTCTTTTTTTGTTTATGGCGCAAAAAATAAAAACCACAGAGGTGATCAAATACCATCAAAAGAAATCTCTATTTGTGGGAAAAAAGGATGTCAATTCTGTTTTGGTACATCGTAGCACGACTGCACAATTGTCAGTTGAAGCGACACAGTGCCATATCGCAAAAAAATGTCCTGGTCGTTGAGCAGCCAAATCTTCCGGGGCTGAAGTGGTTAAATGAGGATAACAATTATTTTCTTCGAATAAAGAGCATGATTCTCACAGTGTAAGCATCATTTTTCACATTATATATATTTAAAAAAAATTTAAATTTAAAATCGGGCTAAGTTTACGGTTTCGTTTTTTTTTTTTTGATTCATTAAAGTGTATTTTTTCCAAAAAGATTTTGTTTGAAAGACTGCTGCGCAAATACAGTGTGACATAAAATATTGCAGCAACCGCCATTTTATTGTCTAGGGTCATATATAATGTTTGAAGGTTCTTAAGTAATTTTCTAGCAAAAAAATACGGATTTTAACTTGTAAGCAACAAGTGTCAGAAAAAGGTTTAGGGGTTGATTTAAAAAGGCAAATCCAGTCTTCACTACAAGTGCAGTCGCTGTAGATCTGAGCGGAAGATCTGAAATGAGGGGAAGCTCTGCTAATTTTATAAGCCAATCATGTACAATCAAAAATGCTGTTTTTTATTTTCCTTGCATGTCCCCCTCGGATCTACAGTGACTGCACTTACAAGTGCACTTGTAAGTGCACAGTGGATTTGCCTTTCGTCCGACTCCGAAGCCGCCCCGCACGTCACGACTTCGGCGCAGCTTGCAAATGACTTCTTTATTAGAAGTCAATGCAAGCCACTCGGAAGTCACCCCCAAGTAGTACAGGGAGCTTTTTCTAAGTCTGAGTGATTAATACGGTTCTATTGCACTGAATGGAGCACGTCAAGATGCCAAGTCGCCTGACAGGTCGCCCCAGTGTGAACCGAGCCTTAGTCTTTAAGTGGTTAAACTGCCCTCATTTACAGACCGAAGTTTGTTTCTTTAAACTAAGAGAACAAAATGATACTTTGTTTATAGTTATCTCCCAGCGCTGAGCAACATTGTGATAAATTTGGCAGGCTGCCTGTTTTTTTTGACAGCTGTCAGCAGTAAGCAGAGAACTCTCTGCACTGAATCGAGGAAATGTGGTGTTAAGATTGTGAGCGGGATTGAATCGAGACCGCAATTTTTTTAATGATTAATCGTGCAGCTCTAGTTTATACACGTACAAAGCAATATAAATATATTTTCCCCACTTTTTCTTCTCAGCTGCATAATAGCGAAGCGAGGAGAAACAGCAGCCGCTCAGCTGTGGGCTAATTGCCAGCTCTCTTCTCTTTTCACAGTTACCAGCTGTTCCCGATGATGCTCGTCTGACCTGCCTATTTAAAGCCTTCCAGCTCACTTTTTCCTTTGCCTTCGCGTTGGTCACATCACAAGGAACCATATCCTGCTGTTTTTTCAAACTTCCCCCATTTTCTCCCTTTTGGTTGGTTCATCATATCATTAAATATGTTTTGTTATTTCTGTTCAATAAACCAAAGAAAAATAAAAATACCTGTTGATCATATAAGAAATGCACAGCCACCCTGTGTCTTGTGCTTACTTCCTATGTTCCTTACTTCCTATGTTATCTTAATGAGAGTAATTGACCTTCCTAGTTCTCATCTTGGCCCCTGCAGAATGATTAGCCTTTAGTTTGGGAAACTAGGTGGGAACTGATTAGTTTAACAAAAGAAAACTGGGCAGGGCTGGCACCACCAAGTCTACAAACAGACTAGGCTGATGTCAGACGGGCGAATCTACTCCAGTGACAGGTTCACCAAAGAGGTGGCCCATTTATCCCTATTGCTTCCATTGCCAATGATTGAGTTTAAAGCAGAACTCCAGGAAAAAATGTTTTTTCCATGTCCTTGTTGTTGATCTCCTACCTTCACTAAGTTTGCCATCCATGTTCTGCTGAGCTCTGTAGTTCCTCTGTAATGGGCTGCTGAACTTGCTGAAAAACCCGTTATTGCCTGCTGACTTCCTGTTTGTAAGACCGCTGGCTTCCATCCCTCTCCTCAGCTCAGCCAGCGGTCTGACACACCCTGTAGTCCTCTGAAATAGCAGGGAGGAAGCAGAGATGTTGTGGGTCTCAAAGCCCCCGATCTGTGCCGCCCATGATGGAGGTGTCGTCCTCTCCTCTCCCTCCTCCTCCTCCCTCTCTGCCAGATATCTGCCCTCCACTGTCCCTGCCGCACCGTCCCTCCCCCTCCCCCCCCCCCACTGGTGGTGGTCCCTGGCATTTAGCACTGGCGGTGGTCCCTGGTATTCGGCTCTGGTGGTAGTCCCTGGCACGTTACATAACTTTACAACCCCAGATATTATCACTTGAAGATCAGGCCTTTTCTGGCACTTCTTGTTTACAAGTTTAAGACAGTTTTTTTTTTTTGCTAGAAAATTACTTAGAACCCCCCTAAACATTATTTTTAGCAGACACCTAAGGAATAAAATGGCGATTGTTGAAATTTTTTATGTCACACGTCATGTAATTGTGCAGCGGTTTTTCAAACACAATTTTACTTTTTTTTTTTTTTGATTACTTTTATTCCTATTACAAGGAATGTAAACATCCCTTGTAATATAAATAAGGATGACAGGTCATGATTATGAAGAGAACTGGGGTCCAAAAAAACCCAAATCTCTTCTTTACCTTTAAAAGCAAAAGATCAAAAAAATTTTTTTTGATCTTTTGCTTAAAAAAAAAAAAAAAAAAAAAATACGTTTACTTCCACTCTGGACCAGAAGGGACGTCATGATTTTGCTCTGGCCCTCGAAGGCCACAGAGGTGATCAAAGTGGGTCTACTCTTTGATTGCCTATGTGACCAGCCGGCAGCACAGTGGGATAGTTTCTCGGGCGAACTTCTGAAAACAGTGAGCCCGAGAGACACTGGCAAGCGGCAGGAGGGGGGACAGCCCCTCCCGCTGCTTCTGAAAGCATTCCAGCAGCTTAAGAGCCACTCTAAATGCTTTCACGAGCCCTTGTAATTGAAATAAGGATGACAGGTCCTCTTTATGAAGAGACCTGGGGTCAAAAAGACCCCAAATTTCTTCTTTACCTTTTTGTCAGTTCGCCCGAGAAATGATCTGTCGTTGCTGCCAGCTGAAAATGTTCCAGCGGCTCATGTGCCACTCTTAAATGTTTTCAAGAGAAAGCCAGCCGCCAGCTGAAAAAAAACAATACCATGGTAACGGTTGATATCTTCAGTCATAATCACAGTAAACCACCTGTAAGGCGCAACGTATATACAGTAAAACCTTGGATTGCAAGTGTTCCGGAAACATGCTTGTAATCCAAAACACTCCTATATCAAAGCAAATTTCCCCATAAGAAATAATAGGTTTATAGTCTATATAAAAGGTTATTGTGTAACCATAATGTCCATCCACAAATGGAAGCCTTACAAGGGGATTTGAAACAAAATCCAGCAGCAGCTACAGAGTATAAGGCTTGATTCACACTAATGCGTTTTTTTTATGCATTTTAAAGAAATCCAGGTATTGCATTTTTACTGCGATTTTGCAGGGTTTTTTTTACACTGTATATAGCTGGCTGGTAAGGAAGGGGCCAATGAGTCATCAGCTGTCAGCGTGCTTCCCTGATGAATGTAAAAAAAAAAAAAAAAAAAGAATTGCCGGCTAAAAAATCCCCAAAATCCATGCGACCCTTATCCAAGCATGCTGCCCGGTAGGTCAGGAAAGGGATAGGGTGAGCGAGTGCCGTCCCCCCCTCTCCTGAACTATACCAGGCCACATGCCCTAAACATGAGAAGGGTGGGGGCTTTAGTCCGGGTGGAGCTCTGCATCCCCCCACCCAAAAGCACCTTGCCTCCATGTTGATGGGGACAAGGGCCTCTTCCCGACAACCCTGGCCCAGTGGTTGTGGGGGTCTGCAGGCAGGGGGGGCTTATCGGAATCTGGAAGCCCCCCCTTTACCAAAGGGGCTCCCATATCTTGGCCTCCCCCCCATGTGAATGAGTATGGGGTACATTGTACCCCTACCCAGTCACCAAAAAAAAGTAGTGTATCTTTTTCACACTACAGTAGACAGTTTTTGACAAGTCTTTTATTAAAAATATCTTCATCCCATATCTTCCTCCTCTGGGCTTCTCCTTCGCCCGCTTCTTCTTCCTCTGCCGCTCTTTGTCTTGTGTTCTTCTTCCTCTGCCGCCGACGACCCTCCTCTGATGCTGTGTCGCGCTTCTGCCGATGACCCTCCTTCGATGCTGTATCCTGATGATCTGTCCGCGCCGATGTCATGCACGTCTTAGATAACGATGGGGGCATGGTCATCAGATGACGCCATCTGGAGGCCACACCCCTTGTGACGTCACGGACCCACCATGCCCGGGCGGTGATGGCATAATTTGATGGTCACACACGCATCATTATCCAAGACATGCTTGACATCGGCACAGACAGATCAGTGGGACGCAGCATCGGATGAGGGTCGTCGGCAGAAGCGGGGCGCAGCATCGGAGCAGGGTCAGCAGCGGCAGAGGAAGAAGAACAAACACCGGACAAAGAAGACAGGAACAGGAGAAAGAAGAAGAGCAGAAGAAGAAGAAGCAGCGGGAGAAGGAGAAGCCCGGAGGAGGAAGATGCGGGAGAAGATGGAGGTAGAAGCAGGGAAGAAGAACATATTTTTGATAAGAAACTGTCTACTGTATTTTTTCACACTACGCTACTTTTTTGTTTTTGGTGAATGGGTAGGGGTAGGGGTACAATTTATCCGATACTCATTCACATGGGGGGGGGGGTGGGATCTGGGGGTCCCCTTGTTAAAGGGGGCTTCCAGATTCCGATATGACCCCCCTTGTTGGGAAGAGGCTCTTGTCCCCATCACCATGGGGACAAGGTGTTTTGGGGTGGGCAAGTGGCTTGTGGTATGGTTCCTGTGGCCTGGTATGGTTTGGGGGGGTGCTCACTTGTTCCCTGCCTTTCCTGACCTGCTGGGCTGCATGTTCGGATAGGGGTCTGGTATGAATTTTGGGGGGACTCCACGCCATTTTTTTTTTTGGGCGGGGGGGAAGGGTCCCCTCCAAATCCATCACTAGACCCAAGGGCCTGGTATGGACCTGGGAAGGGGACCCCACACACTTTTTTTGTTTTTCACCGGCAATTCTTCTTTTTTTTTTTATATTCAGCAGGGAAGGCTTCCCGGCCCCCTCCTTAAGAACCAGCTATATACAGTGTATAAAAGAAAAGGGCAATCGCATAAAAATCATGGGAAAAACACGTGTCTAAAAATGCATCAAGCACCTGCAAAAAGTACGGCAGAAACGCTCAGAAGCAGCAGGCATAGAGGTGAATTGAGCCTAAAAGAGAAGAGAGGCGCCTCTAAGTGTAGCAAGATGGTTACATTTAATGAAGGTAAAACATTTAGCAACTCACATGGTTGATGATTAAAAGAGGCACATCTAAGTATGCAGGCATCCGTGGTAAAACTATCCACTTAGACCGTCCTCCGCACCGCCGACTCTCTCTGCAGTCAGTCTGCAATCGTGACCGGGAAGACTACCCTGCAGTAGAGCGATCTGAAAGCGAGGCTTGAACCGCTCATGGAGGGCAGTGTGGAAGGGATGACGTTGATGGCGATGAGGAGGATGGTTTATGCAGACAGCTTTACCCCGGATGCCTGCATACTTAGATGTGCCTCTTTACATCATCAACCATGTGAGTTGCTAAATGTTGTACCTTCATTAAATGTAACAATATTGCTACACTTAGAGGTGCCTCTCTTCTCTTTTATACCCTTTTGTGACATGATGCTACTTGTATATCAAGACATCACTTGTTTATCATGTCAAAATGTATTAAACATTTTTGCTTGTCTTGCAAAACGCTCTCAAACCAAGGTTTTACTCAGGCCTTTTTTTCCTCAAACAATAGGTGCTGGAACTCAACCATGACCCCCCCAAAATCACTCTACCCACTCACACCCTCCAAATCACATCAAATAGTGGGCGTGGTCAGTCACATTTCATGAACAGTAGGAGGGTCTTAAAGGGGCATTAAATACCAGGATTGCATTACATACAGAGTGCAGAGCTGTCACTTGTAAACACAGAGACCGGACTTCTGTGTTTACAAGTGATTGTGGTTAGCAGCACCATGTTCCCCCTGAAAAAAAGCCCTGGTTTTACTTTATACTTATTACGGTCGGCAAGTGGTTCATTTGTAAAAGTAGCAGTGATATCATCCCTGTGCAGAGTAGGGATTAGAGGTCGACCGATATATCGGCTGATATTTGCAGTTTTTTAATTAATCGGCATCGGCCGATTGAGCTGATAAAAAGGCCGATTTAGAACAGCGAGACTTGGAAATGACTTCTGTAATAGAAGTCAGTGCAAGTTGCCTGAGTCGTCATAGAAACGTCTTTCCTCTCTGGGCAGCCTGCCAAGAAAAGAACAAAATGATACAATGTTTACACTTGAATGAATGAACTCATCTCAGTGTGTAGAGTTCTCAGTTTAACCATTTAAAGACTAAATCTTTTCTGACACTTGTTGCTTACAAGTAAAAGTCCTGTGTTTTCTGCCAGAAAAATCACTTAGACCCCCAAAAAGTATATATATTTTTTTAGCAGAGATCCTAGGGAATAAAATAGCGGTTGTTGCAACATTTTATGTCACACGGCATTTGCGGAGGTCTTTCAAATGCATTTTTTTGGGGGGAAAAAAAATACACTAAATGATTTAAAAAAATAAATAAATAAATAAATAAAACAGTAAAGTTAGTCCATTTTTTTTTTCGTCCAAAAGTTTTGAGTACTTGTTTTTATTTTATAGGCTGCTTGCACACTGGAGCGGGCAGACGTTGATGGTAAAATGTTGCTAGTTTTAGCAGTGCTTTACCATCATTTTAGCGGTGCTATTCGGCTGCTAGTGGGGCACATATAATCTTAGCTAGCGGCCGAAGAAGAGGTTAAATGCGCCTGTGAAGCACCGCTGCCAAATCGCATTGCATGCGCTTGGGCAGTGGTGCCCATTAATATCAATGGGCAGGAGTGGTGGAGAAGCGGTATACACCACTCCAAACGTGCTGCTTGCATCGCCTCAGTGTGAAAGCACTCTGTCTTTCACACAGACTGCAGGGGAGCCGTTTTGCAGGCACTTTATAGGCGCTATTTTTAGCCCAAAAGCGCCTAAAAAAAACGCCCCAGTGGGAAAGGTGTCTGTTAGGTTTTATGAGATGAAGGGGGATAAAAAAATAAAATAAAAAATAATAATAATAAAAAAAAAAAAATCGGCCTAACATATCGGCCCAAAAAAAATCGGCATCATATATCGGCCATCGGCCGCCATGATTTCTAAATATCGGCATCGGCCAGAGAAAAACCCATATCGGTCGTGGTGTGCGTAGGCTGTATACAGACATCATTAGAAAGGCATCATTGAAACCTGGGGAAATCACCGATCTCAGACAGCGAGGTCAAGAGTGTAGATAACTTACCATGCACTACTACAAGAAACCTTTATCCTTCATCTACAGATCACCCGCATGCATGCAAATCCAAAACAGGTCCTGCTTGTCATGCACATTACACACACACACTGCTGCTCATACAGAACACAGAAAAATACAAAGAGCCAAAAGGACATCCAAACAGATTAGAGCTATGAAATCAAGTTCCAGAAAGCATTACAGGCAGCTCACACACAGTGTGATTATGGAACTGTAATCTTCTCACAGATCAGAGAGGACAGGAAAGTTGTCAGTGAAGAGTTGTCACAGAGAGCACACAGACTGATCACAGTACATACATACATACATACATGCAGGGATCTCCTCCCTGTAATCATACCTCCTATGCCCCGAGCAGACATCTCCGCACCTCTTCCTGGAGAGCTGACAGTCAACCCTACTGTCTGCCAACCTGAGCTGTCACAGCAACCCCACAGCCAAAACAAAACACCGCCCCATCCATTGCACTCAGCCAATCAACACGGAGCAGGCGTGGCCCGCCCTAACCCGGAAATCCAAATCCTTTGCCTGAGCTCTGGTGAATGCATGGTCATGTGACCTCCTGACTAGTCTCTGCCTGTTGATGAAGCAGATAATAGTCAATGGGAAAGCTAGAAAACGTACAAAGGACATGGCAGCTGCTTCAACATCACCCCCAGCACAGCACAGCTTCATCTGCTGCTTTACACCTGCTTTGTTGTTTGAAGTTTGCTTTGCTCTTATGACAGCAATAGGTAGCAGGAGATGTTGTCATCGCCTCCTCACTACCTGTTGTAACCCCTTAAGTACCAAAAAAGTCGCAGGTTTTGTGCAGTTGCGGCGTAGCCCCATTCATCTACAGGAGGGGAGGCGTAATTCCTGCCGCAGCATGTGTACACCCTCGGCGCGAAAAGGTGGAGTGGTCAAGGGGCAGTAATAAGTAATAAATACAACTCAACCACAGGGTTTTCCCGCCTGCCAATCACAAGTGTAAACAAGCCCTTAACCACTTCAACGCCGGAAGGATTTACCCCCTTAATGACCAGGTCATTTTTTGCGACACGGCACTGTGTCACTTTAACAATTGCGCGGTCATGCAGCGCTGTACCCAAACAAAGTTTTTGTTCTTTTTTTTCCCACAAATTGAGCTTTCTTTGGTGGTATTTGATCACCTCTGCGGTTTTTATTTTTTGTGCTATAAACAAAGGGCAATCATTTTGAAGAAAAAAATATATCTTTTGCTTTCTGCTTTAATACATATCCAAAAAAAAAATATATAAAAAAACAAATGTATTCATCAGTTTAGGCCAATATGTATTCTACATATTATTGATAAAAAAAAAAAAAATCGCAATAAGTGTATATTGATTGGTTTGCGCAAAAGTTATATCGTCTACAAAATACGGAAAAGATTTATGGACTTTTAAAAAAAAAATGTTTTTACTAATAATGGTGGCGATCTGTGATTTTTAGCGGGACTGCAACATTGCAGCTAAAAAATCTGACCCCAAGTGACACTTTTTGGGGACCAGTGGCATTATTACAGTGATCAGTGCTAAAAAAAAAATGCACTGATCAATGAATAATTGACAGGGGCAGGGAAGGGGTTAACACTAGGGAGCGATCAAGGGGTCAGCTGTGTCCCCTGGGTGTGTTCTGTGTAGGAGATGGGCTTACTGGGACAACACAGAGATCGCTGTTCCTGATCTCCATGTTGTCCCCTGTCAGAACGGGGTTTTCGCCTTGTTCACATAGGCAGATACCCGGGCTGCCTCTCAGTACCGCGATCACGGGCGGCTGGCGCGCATCGAGTTGCGCACGCTCACAGTATCTATTGGATGAATTGACATACAGATAAACGTTTTGCACAATAGAGCCTACCTGCTGCAGTATATGTGCTGTGGCTGGTCGGCAAGTGGTTACAAGAGGAGTATGGGATTTTTTTTATCCCATAATCATACTTACAGTGGATATAAAAAGTCTACACACACCTGTTAGAGAAAGTCAGGTTTCTGTGATGTAAAAAAACGTGTAGCTGGTGACATTTTGGACAAAGTGTCATTCATGTGTAAATGAAGGGTTAATTATGCAGGTTAACTTTGACATCAGTTTGGCTGGGCTGTGTTAGAGTTCTGCTTGGTCATGTGTACAGTGAGGTGCACATGACAGGCCAGAACCAGGCCTGGTTGGACGTTTTGGGTATCAGCTTCCTCTGAACCAATCAGTGGGTGTGCTGAGCCCCGTGAAGGAGTCTGGGAAGGGGTACTTAAGATGTGGAAGTCATGTGTTCTGTAGGAGTTTGTGAGGCCCTAGCGGTCTGTTCTTGTTTCCTGGACTGGGGTAGCCCCGCGAGGGGTCCCGGTCATGGGGTGTTCGACATCCCGCAACATGCTTCTGTTGGTTAGCCCCAATTGACCCGCCTCCGTCTGTTCCCGAGTCTCTGAATCGGCTGGACCAAGGCGCAGTAACTGTGGGAGGATTCAAGGCGTCTGGGTGTGCTCTCGGCTTGGAGAGGCACCACAGCTCTTGAAAGTGACGGGGGGAGGACTCTTCGGAGGAGGGCCGACAAGCTGGCATCCTGAGAAGTGCCTGGTTACTGAGTTGGGAAGGACATTGACGAATCCACACTTTTTCCAGTACTATCAAGGAGACAGAGAACATTCCAGGTACTGAGGAAAAAGGTTCCTGTTCACTTTCAGTTACAACTTGTTCAAGGTCAGAGATTTTACAAGTTCTGAATCAAAGCACTGATTGCCATAATCTCTGGCTGGAGATTTGTTCAGCCTTGAAGCGCCCAGCTGCGAGTGGCTACTCTCTGGGTGGTACTAGAGACTTTGATATGTCTGCAGTTCAAGGTGCCTGAGTTCTTCACCCTTGCCCTATGTTTCTATACGAGACTGTGTTGTTGGATGTTACCCCTGCAAAATAAAACCTTTCAAAAGGACTTTATTGGTGTCAACGTCCAAGTTGTTGGGTATCAACCCTGGGAACCCGTAGACATGGAAGAACAAAGCCAAGCGGAGGTAACCGGTCAGTCCATGAAGTTAAGGCCGCCCTGCAAAGGGTTATGGCCGCTACAAATGAGACAAAGGTAAATCATCTGATTTTTTTCCCACTTTTAATGTGACCTATAAACTGTACAACTCAATTGAAAAACAAACTGAAATCTTTTAGGTGGGGGGAAGAAAAAATAAAAACCTAAAATAATGTGGTTGCATGAGTGTGCACAGCCTCTTATATCTGGGGATGTAGCTGTGTTCAGAATTAAGCAATCACATTCAAACTCGTGTTAAATAGCCAGCACACACCTGCCATCATTTAACCACTTGCCGACCGCCGCACGACGATATACGTCGGCAGAATGGCACGGGCAGGCATATTGGCGTATATATAAGTCCATGCCTGCCCGCGGGTGGGGGGCCCGATCGGGCCCCCCCCCGGTGCCTGCGGCGGTCGGCATTCGTTCGGGAGAGATCAGGGATGAGGGGACGGCCATTCATTCATGGCCACCCCCTCGCGATCGCTCTCGACGAATGGAAATCCCCCGTGACATCACTTCCTCTCCTGTAATGTAAACACAGGAGAGGAAGTGATGTATTCTCTCCTCCGTGTCGGTATTTTCCGTTCCGACACGGAGGAGAGCGGATCGGTGAGTTGCACCAACACTCTACACACACAGTAGAACATGCCAGGCACACTCACACCCCCCCTTTACCCCCCGATCACCCCCCCAATTACCCCTGCCCCCCAGTCACAGTGACACCAATGTCATTTTTTTTTTTTTTTTTTTGCATTGGTGTCATTTGTGACTGTAATAACTGTTAGGGCAGTTAGAGTTAGCCCCCTTTAGTTCTAATGTACCCCCCTAACCCCCCCAATAAAGGTTTAACCCCGTGATCACCCCCCGTCGCCAGTGTCACTAAGGCTGGGTTCACATTGCAGCGGTTTATGAGAACGAATGTGATTCGCACCGCACTGCAGTGCAAATCACATCCGATCTCTGTGCGATTCGAGTTCAGCCATTCGCCGCACCCGCCACACCCGCCGCACCCGCCGCAAATTCGCACGGGACCCTTTTTTTGGCCCGCAGCAGAATCGGATCGCATGGGTGTTCACACCATGCGATCCGAGTTTGCAGATCGCACTGCGATATGCGAACTGATCTGGGGGTGTCAGTAACATTTCACTGACACTCCCAGCAGTTCGCATAGGGCAGTGTGAACTGCCGCCGGGAGGCATGCGATGCGGGAACCCGCCGCGGATTCGCGGCGTTTCCGCATCGCTCCAGTGTGAACCCAGCCTAATAAGCGATCATTTTTCTGATCGCCGTATTAGTGTCACAGGTGACGCTAGTTAGGCAGGTAGGTATTTAGGTTCGCCGCAGCTTTTTATAGCGCCAGGGACCCCCATATACTACCGCATAAAGCCCCCTGATTGCCCCCTAGTTAACCCTTTCACCAGTGATCACCATATAACTGTTACAGGTGACGCTGGTTGGTTAGTTATTTTTTTATAGTTTCAGGGCACCCGCCATTTATTACCTAATAAAGGTTTAACCCCCTGATCACCCGGCGGGTGTCATTTGTGACTAATAACTGTTAGGGCAGTTAGGGTTAGCCCCCTTTAGTTCTAAGGTACCCCCCTAACCCCCCCAATAAAGGTTTAACCCCGTGATCACCCCCCGTCGCCAGTGTCACTAAGGCTGGGTTCAGATTGCAGCGGTTTGAGAACGGATGTGATTCGCACCGCACTGCAGTGCAAATCACATCCGATCTCTGTGCGATTCGAGTTCAGCCATTCGCCGCACCCGCCACACCAGCCGCACCCGCCGCAAATTCGCACGGGACCCTTTTTTTGGTCCGCAGCAGAATCGGATCGCATGGGTGTTCACACCATGCGATCCGAGTTTTCAGATCGCACTGCGATATGCGAACTGATCTGGGGGTGTCAGTAACATTTCACTGACACTCCCAGCAGTTCGCATAGGGCAGTGTGAACTGCCGCCGGGAGGCATGCGATGCGGGAACCCGCCGCGCATTCGTGGCGTTCCCGCATCGCTCCAGTGTGAACCCAGCCTAATAAGCGATCGTTTTTCTGATCGCTGTATTAGTGTCACAGGTGACGCTAGTTAGGCAAGTAGGTATTTAGGTTCGCCGCAGCTTTTTATAGCGCCAGGGACCCCCATATACTACCGCATAAAGCCCCCTGATTGCCCCCTAGTTAACCCTTTCACCAGTGATCACCATATAACTGTTACAGGTGACGCTGGTTGGTTAGTTATTTTTTTATAGTTTCAGGGCACCCGCCATTTATTACCTAGTCTCACTAGTGTACCCCTAAATTTAGGGGTGTCTACTTTCCAAAATGGGGTCATTTGGGGGGGGTTTGTGCCATCTTGGCATTTTATGGCCTTCAAAACTGTAACGCCCTTAGAAAGCCTGAAGGCGGTGCTTGGTTTTCGGGGCCCCGTACGCGGCTAGGCTCCCAAAAAGTCCCACATATGTGGTATCCCCGTACTCAGGAGAAGCAGCAGAATTTATTTTGGGGTGTCATTTCACATATGCCCATGGCATGCGTGAGCAATATATCATTTAGTGACAACTTTGTGAAAAAAAAAAAAAAAAAAAAAAAGTTTGTAATTTTCCCGCAACTTGTGGCAAAATATAAAATATTCCATGGACTCAACATGCCTCTCAGCAAATAGCTTGGGGTGTCTACTTTCTAAAATGGGGTCATTTGTGGGGGTTTTGTGCCATCTTGGCATTTTATGGCCTTCAAAACTGTAATAGGTAGTGAGGAGTGAAGTCAAATATTTACGCCCTTAGAAAGCCTGAAGGCGGTGCTTGGTTTTCGGGGCCCCGTACGCGGCTAGGCTCCCAAAAAGTCCCACATATGTGGTATCCCCGTACTCAGGAGAAGCAGCAGAATTTATTTTGGGGTGTCATTTCACATATGCCCATGGCATGTGTGAGCAATATATCATTTAGTGACAACTTTGTGAAAAAAAAAAAAAAAAAAAAAAGTTTGTAATTTTCCCGCAACTTGTGGCAAAATATAAAATATTCCATGAACTCAACATGCCTCTCAGCAAATAGCTTGGGGTGTCTACTTTCTAAAATGGGGTCATTTGTGGGGGTTTTGTGCCATCTTGGCATTTTATGGCCTTCAAAACTGTAATAGGTAGTGAGAAGTGAACTCAAAAATTTACGCCCTTAGAAAGCCTGAAGGCGGTGCTTGGTTTTCGGGGCCCCGTACGCGGCTAGGCTCCCAAAAAGTCCCACATATGTGGTATCCCCGTACTCAGGAGAAGCAGCAGAATTTATTTTGGGGTGTCATTTCACATACGCCCATAGCATGTGTGAGCAATATATCATTTAGTGACAACTTTGTGTAAAAAAAAAAAAAAAATTTTTTTTTTGTCATTATTCAATCGCTTGAGGCAAAAAAATAAAATATTCAATGGGCTCAACATGCCTCTTATCAATTTCCTTAGGGGGTCTACTTTCCAAAATGGGGTCATTTGGGGGGGTTTTGTACTGCCCTGCCATTTTAGCACCTCAAGAAATGAGATAGGCAGTCGTAAACTAAAAGCTGCGTAAATTCCAGAAAACGTACCTTAGTTTGTAGATGTGACAACTTTTGCGCAAACCAATAAATATACAATTATTGACTTTTTTTTTACCAAAGACATGTGGCTGAATACATTTTGGCCTAAATGTATGACTAAAATTGAGTTTATTGGATTTTTCTAATAACAAAAAGTAGAAAATATCATTTTTTTTCAAAATTTGCGGTCTTTTTACGTTTATATCGCAAAAAATAAAAATCGCAGAGGCAATCAAATACCATCAAAAGAAAGCTCTATTTGTGGGAAGAAAAGGACGCAAATTTTGTTTGGGTACAACATTGCATGACCGCGCAATTACCAGTTAAAGCAGCGCAGTGCCAAAGTGTAAAAAGACCTCTGGTCATTTACCAGCAAAATGGTCCGGTCTTAAAGTGGTTAAAGTACCTCTGATTAACCCCAAATAAAGTTCAGCTGTTCTAGTAGGTCTTTCGTGACATTTTCTTAGTCACATCCTACAGAAAAAGCCATGGTCCGCAGAGAGCTTCCAAAGCATCAGAGGGATCGCATTGTTAAAAGGTATCAGTCAGGATAAGGGTACAAAAGAATTTCCAATGCATTAGATATACCATGGAACACAGTGAAGACAGTTATCAAGTGGAGAAAATATGGCACAACAGCAGAGGCGGCTCTTTAATTAAGCAAATAAGGCGGTCGCCTAAGGCCTCAAACTCACAGGGGCCTCACGACCGCCTAATTGAAGAGCTGCCTCTACTGACAACAATGCCACTGTGGCATTAAGCTCTGGCCAGCAGTGGTTTAACATTGCCTGTGAGCTCCATGGCCAGGCAGTGGAGAGAGGGGACAGAGCGTGGCTGTGTCTTCGGGAGGAGGCGGAGCCAGCGCTGTGTTGTCCAGGAGAGGAGAAGGGGAAGAGATTCCAGCAGCCAGAGCAAAATGTTAGCACAATTCCCGCTGCTCCGGAGATGCAGATTGCAACCCCAGCCCCTCACCCCCACCACTGGAGTGCTCAACAGAGCGGTCCCTGCTTTACCGGTGGAGGCATCTGGCATGCAGTGGTGAGGAGAGGAAAAGAAGGGTCCAGTGGAGGAGGCCTCATGAGCGCTGATTGGAGCCGATAGAAGGGGAGGTAGGAAAGAAGAAATGTCACTTTCTGGGACTGTCAATCAGTGCGGAGGGGAACCGGATCTCCAGCTGCAGGGAGAGGCACAGCTACCATGCCAAAACCATTTTCTGCAGCCAGCTACCACCATCATGAGAGAGTCAGACCCCCCCACCCACCCCATCCTTCAACCACAGACTGACCTTTATATCCACCCCCTGTCCCATCCTCTCCACTCCACTCCCTTCCTCCTGATCATCAGTGTCACTAACAGTAAGGATGGCTCAGTCCTGTGCCAGTGTGCCCACCTGTGATTGGAATCCCCTGACCCCTCCCTCCGCACTGCCCTTATCCCCACCTATGCAGGGCTCCACTGCAGGGGGTTTGGGAGGTCCCAGTCCAGTGCTGGTCCTCAGCCAAGGTGGGCTGAGATAGAGAGCACTGACACCAGCACTGAGATAGAGAGCAGTAACACCAGCACCGAGATAGAGAGAAGTAACACCAAGACACCGAGATAGAGAGAACTGACACCAGCACTGAGAGAGCACTGACACCAGCACTTCAAAGCTCTTAATATATGTAATTTATACAGTTAATTTTTTATCGCTTGAATTATTTTTCCCATTATGGGCACGAGTGGGGCCTCATGTCCAGGTTTTGCCTAAGGCCTCACAAAGCCTAGAGCCGCCTCTGCACAACAGTTATATTAACAAGGACTGGACTTCCCTCCAAAATTTATGAAAAGACAAGAAGAAAACTGGTCAGGAAGGATGCAAGGAGGCCTACAGCAACATCAAAGTAGCTGCTGGAAATATCTGGCATCTGGAAGTACTGGCTGTGTGGTACATGTGACAACAATCTCCTGTATTCTTCATTTGTCTGGGCTGTGGGGTAGAGTGGCAAGATGGAAGCTTTTTCTTACCATGAAAAACATCCAAGCCCTGCTAAATTTTGCAAAAACACATCTGAAGTCTCCCAAAAGCTTGTGGGAAAATGTGTTATGGTCTGATGAAACCGAGGTTGAACTTTTTGGCCATAATTTCAAAAGATATGTTTGGCGCAAAAACAACACTGCATATCACCAAAAGAACGCCATGACCACCATGAAGCATGGTGGTCAGCATCATGCTTTGGGGCTGTTTTTCTTCAGCTGGAACAGGGGACTTAGTCAAGGTAGAGGAAAATATGAACAGTTCCAACTACCTGATTGGGGATATTGGTACAAAACCTTCAGGCTTCTGCTAGAAAGCTGAACATGAGGAGGAACTTCATCTTTCAGCATGACAACGACCCGAAACATACATCCAAATTAACAAACAAATGGCTTCACCAGAAGATTAACCACTTCCCGACCAGCGCACGACGATGTACGTCGACAGAATGGCACGGGCAGGCATATTGGCGTACAGGTACGTCCAATATTCAATGCCGCCCTGCCATCGGGAGCGCGCCGGCGGCGGCGCGCTCCCGCGCTGGTCGGGTTCCCCGTGAGTCCGGTCGCGGGACCCACGGACTCGATCGCCGCGGGCATCCCCGCGATCGTCTCACGGAGCGGCCGAATGGAGGAAATGCTGTGTAAACAACATTTCTCCATTCTGCCTAGCAACTAGTGACGCTGATCTCTGCTCCATGTGATTGGAGCAGAGATCAGTGTTCACTAAATGAAAGCCTAACCCCCCCCCACAATTAGTAACACACCCCTAGGAACACTTAACCCCTACACTGCCACCCACTGGTTAACTCCTTCACTGTCAGTGTCATTTACACAAGAATCACTGCATTTATATAGCAGTGATTACTGTATAAATGACAATGGTCCCAAAAATGTCCGATGGGTCCCCCTTAATGTCGCAGTCACAATAAAAATCGCTGATCGCCGCCAGTAAAAAAAAAATAATAAAAAATTATTAATAAAAATGCTATAAAACTATCCCTATTTTGTAAACGCTATAACTTTTGCGCAAACCAATCAATAATCGCTTATTGTGATTTTTTTTACCAAAAATATGTAGAAGAATACGTATCGGCCTAAACTGAGGGAAACATTTTTTTTTATATATTTTTGGGGGATATTTATTATAACAAAAAGTAAAAAATAATGCGTTATTTTCAAAATTGTCACTCTATTTTTGTTTATAGCGCAAAAAATAAAAACCGCAGGGGTGATCAAATACCACCAAAAGAAAGCTCTATTTGTGGGAAAAAAAGGACGTCAATTTTGTTTGGGAGCCACGTCGCACGACCGCGCAATTGTCAGTTAAAGCGACGCAGTGCCGAATCGCAAAAAGTGGTCTGGTCTTAGACCCGCAAAATGGTCCGGTCTGCAAGTGGTTAAAGTATTGGAAGGGCCCAGGCAGAGCCCAGACCTGAATCCGATTGAAACTCTGTGGGGTGATCTGAAGAGGGCTGTGCACAGGAGATGCCCTCACAATCTGACAGATTTGGAGTGTTTTTGCAAAGAAGAGTGGGCAAATATTGCCAAGTCAAGATGTGCCATGCAGATACTCATCCCCAAAAAGACTGAATGCTGTGATAAAATTAAATAGTGCTTCAGCAAAGTATTATTTAAGGGTGTGCACACTTATGCAACCATATTTTTTTATTTCGGTCCACCTAAAATATTTGTTTACTGAGCTGATTGGAGGAGGCGAGAGATTGCTGTTCCTAATCACTAGAAACAGACAAACTCTCACTCCTCCCCTGACAGAACAGGGATCTGTTTGTTTACACTGACATATCCCTGTTCTTCCTGTCTCTGGAGTGAGACAGGCTCCCTCGCTCGCCCACAAATCACTGTGTACATGCCCAATGTACAATGACGCCAATTCACACAGGGGAGCCAACCTGTCGCAGTACAACTGGTGGTCCGTAACTAGTTAAAGTGTTATTGAACCCAGGATCCTGCCTTCGCTATATCTGGTCTCCCACAGTACACAGAACATGGAAATGCAATCGTTTTAGTAGATATAAACTGCTACATACTTTTTTCTCATCAGCAGTTACAGCAGTCTTGTGATTTCTATCAGTGTCTGGTTAAAGCTTGTAGGAGGAGTTTTCATTCTCCTCTGATTGTCCTATGAGTAAGGATGAGCTTGAGCGTGTTCGCATACTCCACGTGCAGAGCCCGCCAGCTCTAATCACAGGCAATGAGACATTGCCCCGATGCACGGCTGCAGAGATCGGGCAATGTCTCACTGCCTGTGATTAGAGCAGCGCTGCGCCGACTTTCTCGCTGGCTCTGCACGTGGAGTATGTGAGCATGCCTGAGCTCATCCCTAGCTATGAGGATGCAGGACCACCGACCCTCTGTCTTCACAGTGCTTATTGGCCTTGTGCCTATGACATGTACTCTCCCCCAAAAAAAAAACTATGTCCAGCTTGTTCCATGGACTCTTTTCTATCAGGATATGAATTGAGGACAGTGGAAGGAGGAGAGGATCAGAGGAGACAGGATCAAACAGCCTTTTTACACAATGCAGAGGATTAACCCCTTAGGTTCCACAGTGAGTATAACAAGCATGCTTTACTGCATATACAGACTGATTTTACTGTTGTGGGTTTAGTAATACTTTAAAGAGGATATTCTCTCTATCCCTATCCAAAAAAAAAAAAGTGATTGTAAATTATTACAGTGTAAAACAAGCTATTTAGTTTAAATTATAAATGAAAGGCAAAACATTTGTGTATAGATATAAAAAAGTGATCACATTCGCTCTGTTCTTAGCTGCATAAGAGCGGGGGGGAGGAGAAGCAGCAGCACACTGGGCGTCCCAGTTAATGGCTTTGCAACGGAGGCGGGGGTGTCAAGACAAGTCTGATCATTGGAGGAGAGTAGGCTGAGTTCCCAGCATAGCTAGAGAACTAACCACAGTGTGTTCTCCTGCTTAGTGTGGTCAGTTTCTAACCGCTTACCAACTGTATACTGTAGAGATATGGTGGCAAGGAGGCTCTCCTGTGTGGGATAACTTACCTAGTACTTCCGGGTTCCGGCGGCCTGCTCCGGCTGTGATTTGACACAGCAGGAGCTGATTGGTGGGTCCGCCAGCACCCTCCGAAGTTTCAGTACACAGGCAGAACAGCAGTCTGCCTCTGTAAACAAGGCAGATCGCCATTCTGTCACTACAGAAGACATGGATCCTGTGTCTCTGCTAAGCAGAGGCACCAATTCATGCCTTCTCCTAGTACAAATGCCTCCCCCACAGTAGTAAAGCACTGGTCAGGCACATATTTAACTCTTCAATCGCCCCTGATGTTAACCCCTTCCCTGCCAGTGTCATTAGTACAGTGAGAGTGCATATTTGTTATTTGCTATCTGGTAAGCATGTTTTTTATTAGGTGGAGGCACATTTTTTTTTTTTTGTCGTTATGTGAGTCACTATTACAAAGTGATACATGCACTTTTTCATTTTTCTCTTCATGAATGATGTTGATGACCACTATGTACTAAATATTTCCATTGTGCATTCATTACTTGTTTCTATTTGAGTATATGTTAAGGGCAGCTTTTTTTTTTGTTTTGGTATTTGGCTGTGTGTATCTCACAGTGAAACTGCTGCTTATGTGAAACATATTAATTTTTAGCGTTCAATTTCTTTATTCAGAATACATAATTGGCCTAAATTGATGAAGAAATTAGAATTTTTACATTTTTTTATTGGATGTGTTTTATACAAGAAAGTAAAAAATATTGTTTTTTGTTTTTTTTCAAAACTGTTGGCTTTTTTTGTTTTTAGCACAAAAAATCAAAAAACGCAGAGATGATCAAATACCACCAAAAGAAAGCTCTATTTGCGGGAAAAAAGGACATACATTTTGTTTAGGTACAGTGTTGCAAGACCGCCCAATAGTCAGTCAAAGTAACACAGTACCATAACACAAAAAATGGCCTGGTCATGAAGGGGGGGGGGGGGCGGGGGTAAATAGGGTTGCCACCTGTACGGGTTTCACCTGGACAGTCCGGTTTTTGAATGATGTGTACGGGTTTTCATCTACTCCAGGCCCAGACACATCATTCAGACCAGACTGCACGAGAGTGACGAGACTGCTCTGTGGATGATGTGTCTCCCCTCCCCCCGCCGTCTCACTAGTGGCACAGTGTCAGTCCACCCCGCAATAATGCCGAGTGCAGGGGGGATCCGAAGAACTTCAGTGAGCTCACAATGCCTGCCACTGATTGCATGCAGGAGGGAGCCAGTGGACGGTCCCAGACAAGGGTGGCATCTGAAGAATCCAAAAGCAGGGATGAGGATGCGCCCATATCTATTGCCAGCTTCCTTTCTATGGCAGCAGCACACCCCCTTTCCATACAGAATAAACTCCCTCTCAGGCTGGGAGGCTGGATCTGGGCTTTAACACAGCTCCTCTACAGGGGGGCAGATCAAGCGACCCTTACACAGACTGCAGCCTGATCATTGCTTCCTCCTGCCCAGCAGACATCAAGGCTCACCCTGGGGCAGACTGAAGACAGCAGAGGATGGATGCCACACTGTATATTCTCCTCCTGTGAGTCCCAACCTGTTCTGCCCTCCAAACTGTGTGCTGTAATCCTGTTCTGCATCTTGCAGTGCAGCTTTACTGAAAGAGAATGTATATGTACGGTTGCAGGGCCGGGAATGCCATGGCTGTAGATGTTCGGCCCATACATTTAACAGCTTCCTGGCAAGAAATAATGTCAATATTTTCATTGCACACATTTCTGGATTAGGCTCAAAATTAGCGGGTACTGCAGCAACAGACAGGAGGCATCACAGGTCAATGTACATCTTTGCCAGCACACCACATATCAGTAAGTACTGTCCAAAAGTTTTTTTTGTAGAATGATCACATCACAGTGGACAAAGTGCAACGCTTTAGAGTCGTGCAGGACCCCTTCATCAGGCATGTGATTTAGGTTCCTGGCAGGCTCCCACACGTAGGTTCAAATCCTAGTCTAAGCATGCCCAAGCTTATCACTTTTGGCGAGGAAGCAAATGAGGAAAAATTCATTTTTGCACGAAGGTCCATGTTAAAGAGGACGTAAACCCTGATGAGTTTACTTCCTCTTTCATTCCTTGCAAAGGTAAAGCATAATGGACTACTATGCATCGCATAGTAGTCCATTATGTGTCACTTACCTAACACAGGAGCCAGCGATGTCACCGCTGTCCCCTGTAGTCCGGCGCATCCATCTTCTAGGTGGGGTCTCGCTGCTCCGCCGCTGTCATTCGGCGAAGCCGCAATGACGTCACTCCCGCGCATGCGCATGGGAGCCGACACGCGTGGCATCTTTGTCGTTGACGATGCCGCGCTCAGTGTGCCTGTGCCGCAGCAGTGCCTGTCTTTCAGCAAATATTTCTTGGACTTACAGTTAAGCCTTAATCTAGGCTTACCTGTAGGTCAAAGTGTGTTGTAAGGGTTTACAACCACTTTAAAATCACCTAGGTGTGCTCAACAAAATCTTGTGAAGAAAAACAATATCATACAGTGGTGCTTTTAGCATGACATTGAGGGTGACATGAGAAAAACACAATTTTTTTCAATTTCATTCATTCAGGATGCTTTTAACCCCTTCGTGCCTAGGGGGGGGGAAACAAATCTAAACGCCTAAGCCCAGTTTTGCAATTTTGAAATACAGTATGTTGGTAAAACCGTACTTGTGCATCCAGGTGAACTATACCTTGTGTTTTTCAGGACAAATTGGGCTTTCATTTGGTGGTAAATAACAATGGATATCTATTGATTTTTTTTTTATTATCAAAGGAAAACTGTCCCAAAATAGTAGAAAATAAACTTTTATTTTTAAATGTAACTGTATATTTCTTGCTACTACCATAACCTACCACCAAAAAACAACCTAAAATAAAATGTTCCTGCTCCTGACGATCGCAGACATACCACATATGTGTATGTTAAATGTTGTTTGTACCCGTAACGCAGTCCAGAAAAAATAGTGGGCATTTTGCTTTTTTTCAATCTTACCTAAAACACACTGACCCTAATGCCGCGTACACACGACCAGACTTTTCAACGAACTAGGTCCGATGGTCTTCCTGACAGACTTTCAGCGGAGGACCGACGGACTTTCTGAACGCACGGACTTGGCCACACACGACTGGACTAAGTACGTTCGAAACTCCCTTCGTTTTGAACATGATGACGTAAACGGGACTAAACAAGGAAGTTCAATAGCCAGTAGCCAATAGATGCCCTTGCGTCGTATTTGGTCTGTCTGACTAGCACACAGACGAACGGTTTTCCCGATTTTTAGTCCGTCGGACTGGAGTCTATTGGATAGATTTGAAACATGTTCTATTTCTAGGTCCGTCTGATTTCTTTTATAAAAAGTGGCAGACTAGCCCACACACGATCGGATTGTCTGACGGACTGATCCCGAAGGACCTAGACTGCCGGAAAGTCCGGTCCTGTGTACACAGTATAACTGACACTGATACTGATTTTTTTTTTTAAATCGTGTCCAAAAATACTGACCCTGACCTTGATCCAAACACTAACCCTGGCACTGACCTAGATCAAACCTTGATCTAGGTATTTTTTATTTTATTTTATTGTTTATTCATTATTTAAATTTTTTTCTTCGCACACTTTTTTCTTTTCAATCTCTGCAAGGACAGAGAATGATACAATGTATCTCTCTCGTCCATTCAGATTTCATGCACACTGGACTTAAAAAACAGTGTGTTCTATGTGTCTTTGTACATTATGACTACTACAGGCGTTTTCTGTCAGGGATGTTCAGAAGCAGGAAAAAGAAACCTTCTCTATTGTGTTTTCTGGAGAAGTTTAGGAGCTGTATAAACGTCAGTCTCTCCTAAACTCCTCTTATCTCTTCTGAACGTCAAGTTTCAAAGTTTTTTTTGTAAAAAAAAAAAAAAAAAAAAAGTTGTGTTGTCACTGTACATAATTTCCTGGCTTTTGCAGAGGGGCGTGTAGTGCAAAAAACACCTATAAACAGAATGCTTTTAAAGTGGTTGTAAACCCTTACAAACCACTTTGACCTACAGGTAAGCCTAGATTAAGGCTTACCTGTAGGTCCAAGAAATATCTCCCAAACCTATACAGTTTAGGAGATATTTGCCCGAAGACGGGCACCGCTATCTACGGCGCATGCGCCGTAGACAGCGGCACGCAGGCGCACTGAGCGGGGCATCGTCGATGACGGCAATGCCGCGAGTCTCGGCTCCCGTGCGCATGCGCGGGAGTGACGTCATCGCTGCTCCAGCGAATCACAGCGCCGGAGCAGCGAGACCCACGGAGACCCACCAAGAAGATGGACGCTCGGAACTACAGGGGACAGCGGTGGCTTCGCTGGCTCCTGTGTCAGGTAAGTGACACATAATGGACTACTATGTGATGCATAGTAGTCCATTATGCTTTGCCTTTACAGGGAATGAAAGAGGAAGTAAACTCATCAGGGTTTACTTCCTCTTTAAATGCTCATAGACTCGCCTAAACTTTGTACAGTATGCTTTCAATTTGCATCTTTTATGCCGCGTTTTTAAGCTATAAACATTGACTTTTTTTCTGCTCCTAGTGTGCATGGAGCCTCACAGAGACAAGACAGAAAACACGGGAGGGGCTTCACAGTGACTGATCACTGTGACAGCCAATCAGAGGCTATCACAGTGATGAGGTGACCTGAAATCAGGAGATCTGATCGTTTGAATGGTCTCTGTACTGAGAGTGCCTTGTGGCACACTCGCAGCACCAAGGGGAGAAACTCAAATATGCAGCCCCACTAACAAAAAAAGCAGAGTTGGGCCGCATTTTTGTGTGCGGTCGGCGTGAAGGGATTAAGCTGTATGTGGTGTTATAGAACAGTACAGGCAGTGTCAGTTACACTGTATTCTGACGTTTGACGTCACATATTTTAGATTTGTGATGGATTTTTTTTTTTTACTTTTACGTTTAGCTTGACTTAAATACAGTCCAATCCATTTTGATTCATTTCAACGTGAAAATAGGTATTTTATAGGTAGTTTTGGCTGAGACACTTGAATTTTTATCATTTCCTTTTCCATCCCCATATCCCCTATTGCATGGGTCTTCAAACCATGGCCCTCCAGTTGTTCAGGAACTACAATTCCCATCATGCCTAGTCATGTCTGTGAATGTCAGAGTTTTACAATGCCTCATGGGATGTGTAGTTTCGCAACAGCTGGAGGGCCGTAGTTTGAGGATCCCTGCCCTATTGCTTTAAGGCTGGGTCCACAGCAGGGGTCCGGTGTGTCCCTGTTCTCTGTTTCAGGGATGAATCAGGCCCCAATTTTTGCCTGAATTTAAACCTAAAACGGAGCCAAAGACTCACAGGACTCCTGTGCAATCCACTTCACAGCCTCCCTGGAGATATGCAAACTGGTTTCACAAAGCCCATCACAGTCTCCTGTCATGCGAATTGGATGTGGAGAAATCCACTTAAAGCGGGAGTCCACCGGGACTCCGCGTTTTTTTTTTTTTTTTTAAAAGCCAGCAGCTACAAATACTGCAGCTGCTGACTTTTAAGATAGTGACACTTACCTGTCCAGCGCGCCCGTGATGTCGGCACCCGAAGCCGATCGCTAGGTCGTCTGTCGGGTCCTGCCGCCGCCATCTTGGGTATGGGAATCAGGAAATGGAGCCTTTCGGCTTCATTTCCCGGTTCCTTACTGCGCATGCGCGAATCGCGCTGCGCAATAAGGATGCTCCCCGCTGCCTCTGGGAGCTGTGTGTTTCCCAGCAGGCAGCGGGGCACTTGCGGGAAGGGGCGGGCACTTGCGGAAAGGGGCGTAAGTTACGCCCCTTTCCGCAGAGAGCTATCCCGGAAGTGGGTGCAGTTACCTGGATTATCCAGGTAACTGCACCCCCCTCCCCCCTGAAAGGTGCCGATTGTGACACCGGAGGGGGGGAGGGTTCCGATGAGCGGAAGGTCCACTTTAGGGTGGACCTCCTCTTTAAGTGTAAACACAGACTAAGCCTGGATTCACACCTATGCATTTTTAGTGCTTTTTGCATTTTGTAGATTTGCACTACAGTCCATTTAACATGGTTTCCTATGGAACACGTTCTGTAGTGCAAATCTGCAAAATGCAAAAAGCACAAAAAATGCGTAGGTGTGAATCCAGCCTAAAAGTATTCAAAATGTGGATTTCAAATTTGTAAGAGAAGTTGGCTAGTGTTAGGACTGTACACAAACATTTGAATAGACAGCAAATAAAAAGAGCTCTGCAATATGGGCCTTTTTAATGTATCCACTGCCGACAGTACTGTTGTAGTCTTCAACCTCTGCCTGTAGTATATGATCATTGGTAAAAGTACCAGCCTTTGGGTACTGCATGAAAAACAGTTCCTTGAAAAAGTATTCATACTCCTTAACATTTTTCACATTTTCTCATGTTAAATACCAAAAACGTAAATGTTATTTTATTAGGATTTTATGTGATAGACCTACACAAAGTGGCATATAATTGTGAAGTAGAAGGAAAATGATAAATGGTTTTCAAGATTTTTTACAAATAAATATCTGAAAAGAACTCTCCAGTTTTTATTTCAAGACCCTTTTTTTGTTTTGACTCCTACAGTAGAAGCCAACTTTGCTAAATACCCCTTTGCACAAGCTAGCAGCCTGTTACTCCAGTGTCAGGTATCCAGGTGTCACTATTTTGCTCAGAAGACCATAAAGTCAGCTGTCATTTTTTGGCACAGAAGGCCATGAGGAAGCAGAAACACGAGGAGGAAGGTTAGTGTGCTGGCAGTAGGGATCAGTGTTTGGGTGTTGATGGTGAGGAGGAGGATTGGGGTGATGAGGAATTTTGGAACAGCTTTAGTGGGGGTTGTTTCAACCCTTCCCAATACAAGGGGGAACTTGATGGGATGTACTGCCACCAACCCAAGGGGAGCACAATATTATAATGTTTGTGGATGTGATATGTGAGAAGACTCTCTTTGCCAGATTTCCTAATGGTGGCAGAAACCCCCAAATGGAGGTATAGCTGCGGGGGGGGGGGGGGGGGAACCTATAGGCAGCCTACCCTTTCACAGTGCAGGGAGATGGGAAGGCAGCAGCAAATGGAGGGGGAAATCCTATGGTTATTGGGAAGGGCAAGTAGTAGTAAAATTTACATGTACAATTCTATGGCCATAGGGTGCCTACCCTTTAGGGGTTTTTGTTATTTTGTGGAGAAATCATTTATGTTATTTTCATAAAGGTTTTTTTTAAGCCTTTTTTTAGGGCCTGGGTAGCGTACACTAACACAGGCAAAGCTTGTGATCAAAGCAGCGTAGACCAAAGCATCACACATGTATTCCCTCTATTTGCATAGCTGCCAATAAATGAAGGACATCCCCTTTGTTAAACAAAAGGTTAGGCAGGTCTAGAATGGTACACCAAGGTTTACATGCAGAGATTTAAATTTTTTGTAATTATTTTTTTTCCTGCACTGGTGAAGTGACGACAGGCACAAATGCATAGATGTGAACGTGACCCATAGAGAACCATGTTAAATGGACTGTAGTGTGTTTCCACAAAACTGAAAAACGCACAAAAAAATGCATAGGTGTGAATCAGGACTCAGGCATTAAAAAAGCAAAGGAAATGAAAATCTGAAAATACCATCCCAAGAAAAAAAAAAGTATAATTTTATTTAAAGGTAGCCTTGCTGGAAAAAAATGTTTAACCTGAAATATAAGCCTTTAAACATAAGACAATAAACAATATACCCTGAAAGGAAATGAAAACCTCAAATTACCACCCTCCTGAAACAAAAGGGAAGCTTTTCAGTTTTGAAAATATAGTGACAGTCACCTCGCAGAGGCAATGGCTTTAAGGAATGAGGAGTTTGTCCTTGGAATTCATAAAAGACCGGCGCTGGTAGATTTTGCCAAAGTGTCTCTCATGCATTCTAAAAGCGGTAAGGAATGCACCAAATTCATATACCTGTCTAAAACTTGTAGTTGAATATGGCTCGTGCTGCTCCACTTTTAGAATGTATTCAAGACACTTTCGCAAAATCTGTCTGAGCCAAGTTTCTCTCTGTATGCCAAAGGAGGGTTGGTATTATCGCAGAAAATGAACCTTTAGCCCCCATTCACATTGGCGCAATTTGACATGTCAAATTGCATGCCAAATCGCAGCCTATCCCGGTAACGGCATTGTCCCAATCAGTGCTGACTTTGTGGCACCGGATCGAATTCCAAAAATAGTTTCTACTACTTACTACTACTTTTGGTGAATTCGGGCAGTTTACTGGTCAATGTAGGAATCAGACAGGTCAGTATAGGAATCAGGTAGGTTAGTATAGTGGTCTAGTAGGTCAGTATAGGAATCACGTTGTACTAGCTGAAGGGACTCAGAGTGCTAAAAATCCGCGGGTTAGGGGGCACAAATATCTTGCCCTGCCCCGAGTGCTGACAACCCACGCTACACCACTGACCCTATCACACCCCCCTTAAAGGAGAATTATACAAAAAAAAATAAAAAAAGATTAGTGAAACCTACAAGTACTTTTTTTTTTACCACTACTATTCCTTTATACTGGCTTTTGAAATTTACAAATGCAGCAACGTAGACATTGGATGAAAGTTTTAGCACTGGGAAACACTTTTTGAAAGATAAAAAGTGCATTTTATATACAACTATATAGATCAGACTAAGATGAGGGACAAATGAGAAGAACAAAAGGGACTTTGTTCCAAATCAGGGACAGTCCCTCAAAATCAGGGACAGTTGGGAGCTATGCAAAAGGTCAGGGTGGGCAGCGAACAAGCATAATCAGACACAAGCTAAAATTGGTAATTGGAGAAACAGGAGCTAAGGAATTTAGGAACTAACATGGATTTTAGCTTGTGGCTAGGAAATACACAGGTAAAAACCTGTCATAAAATAACAAGATGACCTTTGCTTTAAAAAGTTGATAAGAACTTACTGCATGGTGAAATAGAATGTGCTGTTGGTTTCGGGTGAAGCAATTTTGGCCTGAGGAAAACTGCTCTTACACTGACCCACTGCGGTTTACCTGCAGGGCAGTTGCAGAGCAGTGTACTCACAGTTTTTGTTTGGGTTACCTGCGTTTTGCCATAGACAGCCATTAGAATGGGTGGTTTTGGGTGTGTTTTCTGAATGCACATCAAAAGTCTTGCATGCAGAGTCCTGTTGCAAGCCACAAAGGATATTTTTTCAATGAACACAAGGCATTCTCCGATGGGTGAAAGTGACCACTCCCCCTCTCCATATCTAATAAGGGAGTACCTTGTATTCATTTGGGGGGGGGGGGGAACAAAAACAACAACATATAAAAGGAGTTTTGTAAAAGTATAGGTTTTGGAAAAAACTATAACATAAGACTTTTATGAGATATCAGAAAACTTGTAGTGTTTCTTTTTTTTTTCTTCATTTTTGGATAGAGCAAGGGAGGGTTATACCCCCTATTGGATCTTTTTTTCCATCATCTGTGTTCCATTACAGAGATTTCTATTCACTTCCTGTCCCATAGCCAAACAGGATGTGAGAGGAAATCCCTGCAAATTAAAGGAATTCCTCGGGGGCCCCCAGGTCACTAGAAATAGTGTCCCCCTTGGAAGATTTCCCCTCTATTACCTTTCTGGGGACAACCCAAACTTTGGGATTTTCTTTTACTTTCACTTTCACTGACAATACTAAACATGACAAATAGAGAGGGGGGATCGCCTACTCCTGATAGGACGTTCAGGAACGTCATTCAGGAGTAGCGGGATCGCGCGCGCGCCCGCGCAGCGGCGCGATCCCGATGCGCCCGTGTCACCCGGACACGGCGCATCTCAGATCGGCAGGAGGGCTCTGTGATTGGCCCTCCTGATCACATGACGGCCGTGTCCAATCACGGCCGTCATGTGATGTAAACAAACAGCCGGTTGCTAGGCAATCTGCTCCTCCTCTCCTCACACAGAAGTCATCGCTGTGGAGAGGAGAGCAGATCGCTGCAGCCGGCTGCTGATCAGTGAGTATGAGCTGCTTTTTACAGCTTTTTACTCACTGATCACCAGTCTAGTGTACACAGTAAACACACCACACAGTAAACACATCACACAGTATAAACACAATGTCCCCACACATGTCCCCAAAACATACATGTCCCCAAATAATAAAAACACATGTCCCTAATAATAAAAACATGTCCCCCACATATGTCCCACTAAAATCACATGTCCCAATGATTATCTGCACACATATGTACGTGATCACCTGCACACATATGTACATGATCATTTGCGTACATATGTCCGTGATCACACAAACCAATTATTATACACTTAACGGATTTTTTTTTACCAAAAACATGTAGCAGAATACATTTTGGCTTAAATTTATGACAAAATTAGATTTTATTGGATTTTTATTGAAGTAGAAAAAAGAAAATATTGTTTTTTTTTTCCAAATTTCCGCATTTTTGCACTTATATCGCAAAAAATAAAAAACGGAGTCGTGAATAAATACCACCAAAATAAAGCTCTATTTGTGTGAACAAAATGATAAAAATTTCATTTGGGTACAGTGTAGCATGACCGCGCAATTGTCACTGAAAGCGCTAGAGCGCTGAAAGCTGAAAATTGGGCTGGGAAGGAAGGGGGCGAAAGTGCCCTGTATTGAAGTGGTTAACGAGGGCACCAACAGGAGTAAAAACTGACAAAGGTTCTAATCCCTCTTCATTCTATCCAAAACTAAAAAAAAAAAAAAAGTATGAGGCGAGACTAGAAGACTGCGAATGACACAGCAGTGTATAGTTGTCCAACAGCAGGACAATTTTAAATAGCAGGACTAAGCCAAATAGAAAAAAAGTACGGTCTGGGGCTTTACAAAATGAATTCGGATACAGCAGTTTAAAAGTGGCCAGCAGCAAGACAGTTTTAACCAAGGATGATAGGTCTAACCAGCGTGTTCCAAAATGTAATTTTAGCTATGCGGATATGGGGTTGTGGTGAATATAAGTGATATAATGTGAGGTGGTTTAGGTGTACACTGTTCTTACACTTAAAATGGTTGTAGACCCCATTCATGAAATTTGATCTAACCACATATATCTGTTGTCTTTACTTATCTCTCTCCAAAGCAGATATCCCCAGCTCAGATGGGTGAATCTATCCACAGGACAACTATAAGTCATGTACTTCACAAATCTGGTCTTTTTGGAAGAGTGGCAAGAAGAAAGCCATTGTTAAGAGAAAGCCATAAGAAGACATGTTTGCAGTTTGCAAGAAGCCATGTGGGGGACACAGCAAACACGTGGAAGAAGGTGCTCTGGTCAGATGAGACCGAAATTTTACTTTTCGGCCTAGAAGCAAACCGCTATGTATGGCGGAAAACTAATACTGCACATCACCCTGAATGCGCCATCCCCAACATGAAACATAGTGGTGGCAGCATCATGTTGTGGAGATGCTTTTCTTCAGCAGGGACAGGGAAGCTGGCCAGAGTTTATGGGAAGATGGATGGAGCCAAATACAGGGCAATCTTAGAAGAAAACTTGTTAGAGTCTGCAAAAGACTTGAGACTGGGGCAGAGGTTCATCTTCCAGCAGGACAACAACCCTCAACATACAGCCAGAACTACAATGGAATGGTTTAGATCAAAGCATATTCATGTGTTAGAAAGCAAGGGAAATAAAGAATGTGATATTTAATGGAGTGAAAATCGATTTTTTTCCAGACGTCTATGCAGAAGTGCTGAGAAGAAGAGTGAGCTTTGTAGACATCAAGAGGCGGCTGCAACAGTTAAATGTGCCATATGCTATACTATATCTAGCACAACTGAAGTAAATGGGATGGCTATTTTTTTGATACTCCTGCTGCAGCTGCCTCTTGGCTAGAAAGAAATTAGCAAGTTATACAACAACCTATATAGTACTAGGATTTGAGAGGCATGAGTCGTGAACTTTGATAAGGTCATTTATTTTATATATATATAAAATTTTTATGAGCACCAGGAAGGAGTTATTGATCAAAAGGTGAAGGTGTAATTGTTTAGAGTCATAGTGTATAGGCACTGACATGTGGTATTTATGATGAGAAATAATTCTGGTATTTACACAATTCAATTACGGGGTCACAATCAATGCCCCCAAGGGGTTTTGGAAGGAGGGTGGGATAGAGGGGGGGAGGGAATGAGAAGGGTGGAGTCTCATGGAAATTGAAATAAAAACACACAGATGTAGTTATTTGGCACAAAATGAAAGAGGTTTTTGGGCATTATAAGTTGGAATTTAAATATACCCATCCTTGTGGGCGAGCATATTTGCGCATACACATAGGAAGGGGTTCATAATATATTTTTTGAGCTAAAATTGTTAGACAGGCGACAATTTATTCATGGAACATAAGATGGTTGGGTGATTCATTTTAAAAAAAAATGGCTTTATTTAAGACTGCCTCAATTCTTAGGACAACTGTGCTATACCTGCAAGAGACACACTTGGACACACTTGGCAAAAGAAACAACATCCGGCCTGAATAATAGAGGGTTTTCTCATGAGTATAGTATCGTCAAATAGAGTTCTTTCTTAATACTAACTCAGGAGAAAGGACATGGAGGCTTAGCAATCCCTGATATCCAAAAATATTATAACGCAGTAGTACTCTCAAGAATCCCCAAATGGGTTAAGGAAATAAACGAAAAGAGGTGGGTTGATATAGAAAATGAACTGTGTAAGGCAAGGTTGAATAGTATAATATGGAATCCTCCAAATTTTAGAGCATGAGGCAACAAAACTCATGTTTTGACACAAAACACAATAAATATTTGGGATAAAATATAGCTCACCACTGATTTCACTGAATGAAAATAATTATTTTCCACCTGGGAAAAAATCAATAGGAGGGGGTTGGCTAAAGGGAGATAGGGTTCAACTAAAAGATGTGTTTAAGGGGGGGGGAATTTTGACATTGTAGGAAATAAAGAATAAAAGGGAACTAATGGAAATCAATGACTGGCGGTATCTACAGTTGAGTCACTTCATAAAGAATTTACCCCAGCCTATTAGAGCAGGCGATGATCTGACACTGTTGGAAAGGCTTTGTACAACGGAAAACACAAAAAACATGATATCAAAAGTTTATAATCTATATAATCTATTGTTGAATATGGACGAACTGGAGATCCCGCCATATATTAAAAAATGGGAGAGGGAACTAGGCACACAAATCGATAGGAGCACTATAGGAAAAGTTTTGACATTAACCCATAGTTCGGCGGTTGACAGCCGAGATGAATTATAAATGTTTAACCAGGTGGTATGCCACTCCTGATAAAACTAGTAAGTATCAACCCGGCAGCTCCAGAGAGTGCTGGAGAGGATGTAAGAAGTTAGGAACAATGGGTCACCTGTGGTGGGATTGCCCTGTTATTAAAAACCACTGGGTTAAGATTATACGATACATAAAAGAAATCACCAAAAAAGAAATAGCGAATGACCCATGGGCTATTTTGCTGCATGGAGTGAAAGGAGGGATTGAACAATATAAAGACTCACTAGTACCACATCTTCTGAATGCAGCAAAAAGAATTATCCCTAAAAAATGGAGAGTGGCAGATAGTCCTTCAGTTTGGGAATGGGTAGATGCGGTAGAGGAAACATACAACATGGAATGCTTGAGGTATAACCTCGAGGAAAGGAATGAGGGGATGGGGGAAAAATGGAAGTGTTGGAGGGAATTCAAAAAAACTTGGGAGTTACGCTGAAGCTTTGAGGCCCTAGGAAAAAGTTACTTGGAACAAAATCAAGGAAGAAAAAAAAGTAACGCCACATGGAAGTAGGGGTGGGTAAATAGGGAGGATTATGGAAGCAGGAAAGTTATATTATAATGAGAATTTGTATACTTTGGAAAAGGTGAGGAGGGAAGAAAAAAACTCCCACAGGAAATGAAACAGAATAAAAAGTGTTATAAGAGAATTACAAAGGCCACAATGATGTGGAATTGAGAAGAGACACAAGGAGATATAAGGTGAATCAAGTCTCTTGAATGAGTACACTGATGTGGAATTGAGAAGAGACACAAGGAGATATAAGGTGAATCAAGTCTCTTGAATGAGTACACTGATGTGGCAAAAGAGAAAAAAAGGGCAAAAAAGAAAAAAAAAAGAATTTCCAAGTCTGTTGCCAGAGAGGATATATCCTTAGTAAAGATTTTTTTTCAGAATGTTTTAATCTTGAATGAGACATTTAAACAATCTTTTTCACACATTTACCAAAAACTTTGCGAGGTTTTAGATCTTCTTTATTGTATGAACACATAATTTCTGTAAAGGAATGCATAAATACAGTATTTCTAGCTGTGACATTTCACACCTCCTAGCATGCAAGCTATCACTTCCATGTTACATTTTCATTCCTTTGCAACCCAAATATTAATGTGTTTGTAAACTCTAATAATAAATTTCTCTCATTTGTTCTTTTTTGGTCTGTTATATACCATCAAAAGTGTTTTCTTATACAGTATCTCACAATACACATCTCACAATACACAATACAATGAGTACCCCCCTCACATTTTTGTAAATATTTTATTATATCTTTTCATGTGGCACAATGTTAAGTAGTGAGTGTACAGCTTGTATAACAGTGTCAATTTCTTGTCCCCTCAAAATAACTCAACACACTAATTAATTGTTTAAACCGCTGGCAACAAAAGTGTGTACACCCCTAAGTGAAAATGTCCAAATTGGGCCCAATTGGCCATTTTCCCTCCCCAGTGTCACATGGCTCACTAGTGTAACAAGGTCTCAGGTGTGAATGGGGAGCAGGTGTGTTAATTTGGTGTTATCACCCTCACTCTCTCATACTGGTCACTGGAAGTTTAACATGGCACCTCAGGGCAAATAACTCTGAGAATCAGAAAAAAAGAATTGTTTCTCTACATAAAGATGGCCTAGGCTATAAAAAGATTGCCAAGACCCTGAAGCCGAGCTGCAGCATGGTGGCCAAGACCATACAGTGGTTTAACAGGGCAGGTTCCACTCAGAACAGGCCTTGCCATGGTCGACCAAAGAAGTTGAGTGCACATACTCATCGTCATATCCAGAGGTTGTCCTTGGGAAATAGATGTATGAGTGCTGCCAGCATTGCTGCAGAGGTTGAAGGGGTGGGGGGCCTGTCAGTGCAAAGACCATACGATGCACACTGCATCAAATTGGTCTGCATGGCTATCGTTTCAGAAGGAAGCCTCTTCTAAAGATGATGCACAAGAAAGCCTGCAAACAGTTTGCTGAAGACAAGCAGACTAAGGACATGGATTATTGGAACCATGTCCTGTGGTCTGATGAGACCAAGATAAACGTATTAAGTTTGGATGGTGTCAAGCGTGTGTGGCGGCAACCAGGTGAGGATTACAAAGACAAGTGTGTCTTGCCTACAGTCAAGCATGGTGGTGAAACTGTCATGATCTGGGGCTGCATGAGTGCTGCCGGCACTGGGGAGCCACAGTTCATTGAGGGAACCATGAATGCCAACATGTAGTGTGACATACTGAAGCAAAGCATGATCCCCTCCCAATGGAGATTGGGCGGCAGGGCAGGTTTCCAACATGACAACGACCTCAAACTGCCTTGCTAAAGAAGCTGAGGGTAAAGGTGGTAAACTGGCCAAGCATGTCTCCAGAACTAAACCCTATTGAGCATCTGTGGGGAATCCTCAAACGGAAGGTGGAGGAGCGCAAGGTCGCTAACATACACCAGCTCCATGATGTCCTCATGGAGGAGTGGAAGAGCCCTCCAGTGGCAACCTGTGAAGCTCTGGTGAAATCCCTGCCCAAGAGGGCTAAGACAGTCCTGGAAAATAATGACCAGTGTAAAATAAGTGAAAAAAAGAAAACCAATGCAGCCACCATACCCAAGGACCGGTAAGCTGTAGTACTTTCAGCTTTTGTTCTTGGGTTTAGATACACTTTAAGATATAATACAGTTCTTCTGTTCCCATGGACCAGAAAATGTGCTTGGCAGGTGTTTTTGACCTCTTGAATGATGGAGTTGAATGGGTCTGTACACATCTGAGCTGTTGGGTAGAGGTGTGCCCTAAATCCTGCAGAAAGCATTCAGGCAAGGGAGTAAAGAAGTGGGAGTCCAAATCCTCACCAGAGCAGCAGTGGTGCAGCAGCTAGTGCATACAGCCGTTGCATATCAAAGCACTAGAACCACACTCCTGCTGTCTGTCAGACTTAAGAGACTGGCAGCTGGATCTCAGAGTGAATGAAGTTCTTCTTAGCTCCTCTCTGGTTCCATCTATATAATACAGGGAGGGCTTTTGCTTACTTTGAACTGCCTGGTCTGGTGAGTGAGTGAGTTTCATGGGGGGGGGGGGGGGGGGGGGGGCGAGATCAGCCTGGAAGCGAGATGCCCTGGAAGCGAGATCTGCTCTGGGGGATATTGTTACTGGGGGGTGGAATCTGTATGGGGGGGCACATCTAAACTTTTAGGAATTTTGACTTGGAGAGGGAGGTCATTTTTTGTTGTACATGTCTACTGACCTCTGCATTATGTTCTTCTGAACTGCGCTCTGTGTTTTACAGACTTGTGACCCATGCACTCTGTGTCTAATGCACTCCTGACCCCTGTGCCCTGAACATTATGCATTCCTGACTCCTGATCTCTGTGATTTTCATACTCCTGCCCACTGTGCACTGTGCATTACACACTCCTGACTCCTGTGCTCTGTGCATCACACACTCCTTATCCCTGTACTCTGTGTTATGCACTTTTAACCCCATGCAGTATGTGGGTTACACACTCCTGACTCATGCACTATGTGCATTATGCTTTATTTTACAAAAGTTGTTGGTTGCTCAGTATTCAGTGACTATGTTAATAAGTTCTTCTTCAAGGTAGGCTGCGTTAAAAATATATATATCTATGGCCCTGCATTAATGCCAAGGTCAGGCAGGGACTGCCATTCAATGTATTGCTGAGTGGCAGAAACATGGTTAGACTGCTGCTCCAACAAAACAAGCTATGTGAATCAAGCCCGACAGAATATTTACTTTACTAGTTACATTCTTCTTCTGTTTCTATTTTAGAACCATTCACTAGGACTTTTTAGGATTGGCGTACGTAGGCCATGCTATAGTTACTGCAAAGCCAAGGCAAGTGGAGAAAGCAGACAGTTACCAGTGTAAAAAGTAAATTCCTTTGTCAAAGTGTCTAGTGTTTGATGCGTGAGATTCCACTACTAGCTGTCCCTCTAAAGTTGTCCTAAGTGTTCACAGCTCTAGTAAAACATTCATACTGAATAAGGTGCAGTTAGTATTGTTTTCCAGCATGATGCTGCATAAATAGATTGCACACTATTTTCAGCTTATCCATATATGGCACTATTATGTCGGCCTGGCTTGTCAGATAATATTTGTTGGCTGGAATAAGTTCCTGCAGGGTGATTACACTCATCTAGCTCCATTTTAATAAAAGTATAACCGGCTCTTGAGTGAAAACAAATTGTCTTAACTGCTTCTTGGCCTAAAATAATTTGTGTTTTTCGGGGACAATAGTAATTACAATCTGAAAGCATAAAGTTTTGTTTTTTTAATGGCTTTCTTTTTTTACTCTAAATGGTTAAGGGGAGATGGATATTTGTTTTTACAAAAAAGTGTTTTTGCAACACATTATCCGGGCCAGTTCACGCCACATGCAGTCCAGTGCGGTTTTTTTTTCTGCATCAAAAACGCATGGAAAGTAGGTTATATGGTTTCCAATGACATAGTTCACAACAGTGCAGTCAGTTCCAGGGCATTCCAGTTCCAGAAAAATGTAGAACATGCTGCACTGGACTGTACTGGAATGCAGTAAAACGTAAAAACAAGAAAAAAAACATTTGGAACCCATCGGAAACGCACTGAAATGCATAAAAAATGCACATGCAGAAACTAATCTGGAGGACATTTTTGTGGCATGAACTAGCCCTCAATGAGCATCAATGTGTTTGCCTTCAGTTTTTTAACTATATACACATGTGTACACAATCCTGTTCTCATGGGAACACATGATACTGCAGGTTTGCATGCACAAAATTTGTGTGCCTTTAAATTCTGACCTGGTACTGCAAATTGGGGTGTACATCTATACCTTTCTGTCATAAGTTATAGAAGTTCTCATTGCAAGTGTCAAACATACCTTGGTAGGATGCCTTATTCATTATTGTGGAGTTCTTGGATCTTTATTGAATAAGGACAGCCAAAATGCTGATTTTAGATTTCAGAGTGGGAAGGGTTAGCTCCTCTGTTGTTTACCTCCAGGGCATTGCTGTAAGCTGATCTTCCTGTTTCCCCTCTTAATAGTACATTTACACTGAAGGGCATGGTGACAAAGCAATTGATTCAACAAACTGCAATGTGCTAAATATCAACCAGAACAGGGATAGGCAACCTTTGAGAGTTGGAGATCTACCTGAAGAACATGGACTAGTTCAAAGATCACTGGGGTGGGGCACCTTTTTTTTTTTTAAAGAAATTAACTAGCTGGGCCTCAATTAAAAGTAAGGCCTCATTTAAAGCGGATTTGCAATCATTTTTAAAAATGACCCACATTGTAAGGTACTCCACTAGTGCATTATGTTTTGGATATTGATGTGTTACTATTTCTGCAGAGAGTACCTTTTTTTTAGCAGTGTACCTCGCAACTTCCAGTCATGGCCGCCTAGGTGACTAACTCATCAGCCTGGCCCATTGAATCTTGGGATATTTATGTCATCAATCCCAGAATTCTTCAGGAGTCGAATACATGTACACGCGCGCCACAGTGTCATTATTGTGCAGGCGCAAGATCTGGAGGTGCATACTGGGAAGCCAGCTGCACAAAGTCCAGGAAATTAAGCCAGGCCGGCTTTAGCTGCCCAAATCCTGCATGGCCGCAACCAGAATCGAGAGGGGCAAAAGAAAGATAAGCAGTTTGTAAGTAGATACAATGTGTACATAGGCAACATTTTCCATTATGCTTATGAGGAATTGCAACAATCTCTGCAATGCTTTTAATGAAATGTTGGCTAGGACAGTGTTTCTCAACTTCAGTCCTTAAGGCGCCCCAACAAGTCGTGTTTTCAGGATTTCCTTCAGATGAAACGGTTGTGGTAATTACATGGCACGACGTCACTCCCGCACATGCATCGTGCCCTGTCTTTAGTGCGCATGCGCCGATGACATCGGTGCAAGCATATATGGTAAGTATCTCTTAAACCGTACAGGTTCAGAAAAATATTTCCAGTAACTACAGGTAAGCTTTAAGCAGTTGCCGACCGCCGCACGACGATGTACGTCGACAGAATGGCACGGGCAGGCATATGGGCGTACCTGTACGTCCCTGCCTTCCCACGGGTGGGGGGCCCGATCGGGCCCCCCCGGTGCCAGCGGCAGTCGGATACCGTGCAAGAGCGATCCGGGATGAGGGGGCGGCCATTCATTCATGGCCACCCCCTCGCGATCGCTCCTGACGAATGGACGTGCAACACAGGCAGAGGAAGTGATGTAATCTCTCCTCCGTGTCGGTATTTTTCGTTCCGGCACCAAGGAGAGAGGATTGGTGAGTTGCACCAACACTACACTACACAGTAGAACATGCCATGCACACTCTCACCCCCCCCTTCACCCCCCGATCACCCCCCCAATCACCCCTGCACCCCCAGTCACAGTGACACCAATTGCATTTATTTTTTTATTTTTTTATTATTGCATTGGTGTCATTTGTGACTGTAATAACTGTTAGGGCAGTTAGGGTTAGCTCCCTTTAGTTCTAGGGTACCCCCCTAACCCCCCCAATAAAGGTTTAACCCCCGTGATCACCCCCCGTCGCCAGTGTCACTAAGGCTGGGTTCACATTGCAGCGGTTTATGAGAACGGATGTGATTCGCACCGCACTGCAGTGCAAATCACATCCGATCTCTGTGCGATGCGAGTTCAGCCATACAGATAGTATGGCTGAATTCGCATCGCAACCGCCGCAAACTCGCAGGGGACCCTTTTTTTGGTCCGCAGCAGAATCGGATCGCATGGGTGTTCACACCATGCGATCCGATTCCTGTCCGAGTTTGCAGATCGCACTGCGATTTGCGAACTGATCTGGGGGTGTCATTAACATTTCACTGACACTCTCAGCAGTTCGCATAGGGCAGTGTGAACTGCCGCCGGGAGGCATGTGATGTGGGAACCCGCCGCGGATTCGTGGCGTTCCCGCATCGCTCCAGTGTGAACCCAGCCTAATAAGCGATCGTTTTTCTGATCGCTGTATTAGTGTCACAGGTGACGCTAGTTAGGCAGGTAGGTATTTAGGTTCGCCGCAGCTTTTTATAGCGACAGGGACCCCCATATACTACCGCATAAAGCCCCCTGATTGCCCCCTAGTTAACCCTTTCACCAGTGATCACCATATAACTGTTACAGGTGACGCTGGTTGGTTAGTTATTTTTTTATAGTTTCAGGGCACCCGCCATTTATTACCTAATAAAGGTTTAACCCCCTGATCACCCGGCGGGTGATATAAGTTTGAGGGTCAGATAAGGTCTGCGTCGCCCCAGGCAGCGTCAGGTTAGTGCCAGTACCGCTAACACCCACGCGCAAAGCATACACCTCCCTTAGTAATATAGTATCTGATCAGATCTATATTAGCGTCGCCAGCAGTTTAGGTTTCCCAAAACGCATTGTTAGCGGGATCAGCCCAGATACCTGCTAGCACCTGCGTTTAGCCCCTCCGCCAAGCCCAGCCCAGCCCACCCAAGTGCAGTATCGATCGATCACTGTCACTTACAAAACACAACACACATAACTGCAGCGTTTGCAGAGTCAGGCCTGATCCCTGCGATCGCTAACAGTTTTTTTTGTAGCATTTTGATACAGTCGCTGACAGCCTAGGTGCTTTTTTACCTGTGAGTCTCACTAGTGTACCCCTACATTTAGGGGTGTCTACTTTCCAAAATGTGGTCATTGGGGGGGGGGGGGGGGGGGGTTTGTGCCATCTTGGCATTTTATGGCCTTCAAAACTGCGATAGGTAGTGAGGAGTGAAATCAAAAATTTACACCCTTACAAATCCTGAAGGCAGTGCTAGGTTTTTGGGGCCCCGTACGCGGCTAGGCTCCCAAAAAATCCCACACCTGTGGTATCCCCGTACTCAGGAGAAGCAGCAGAATTTATTTTGGAGTGCCATTTCACATATGCCCATGGCATGTGTGAGCAATATATCATTTAGTGACAACTTTGTGAAAAAAAAAAAAAAAAACGTTTGTAATATTCCCGCAACTTGTGGCAAAATATAAAATATTCCATGGACTCAACATGCCTCTCAGCAAATAGCTTGGGGTGTCTACTTTCTAAAATGGGGTCATTTGGGGGGGTTTTGTGCCATCTTGGCATTTTATGGCCTTCAAAACTGTAATAGGTGGTGAGGAGTCAAATCAAAAATTTACGCCCTTAGAAAGCCTGAAGGCGGTTCTTGGCTTTCGGGGCCCCGCACACGGCTAGGCTCCAAAAAAATCCCACACATGTGGTATCCCCGTACTCAGGAGAAGCAGTAAAATTTATTTTGGGGTGTCATTTCACATATGCCTATAGCATGTGTGAGCAATATATCATTTAGTGACAACTTTGTGAAAAAATATATAAATAAATAAAAGTTTGTAATTTTCCCGCAACTTGTGGCAAAATATAAAATATTCCATGGACTCAACATGCCTCTCAGCAAATAGCTTGGGGTGTCTACTTTCTAAAATGGGGTCATTTGGGGGGGGTTTTGTGCCATCTTGGCATTTTATGGCCTTCAAAACTGTAATAGGTGGTGAGGAGTAAAATCTAAAATTTACGCCCTTAGAAAGCCTGAAGGCGGTTCTTGGCTTTCAGGGCCCCGCACGCGGCTAGGCTCCCAAAAAGTCCCACATATGTGGTATCCCCGTACTCAGGAGAAGCAGCTGAATTTATTTTGGGGTGTCATTTCACATATGCCCATAGCATGTGTGAGCAATATATCATTTAGTGACAACTTTGTGAAAAAAAATAAAAAATAAATAAAAGTTTGTAATTTTCCTGCAACTTGTGGCAAAATATAAAATATTCCATGGACTCAACATGCCTCTCAGAAAATAGCTTGGGGTGTCTACTTTCTAAAATGGGGTCATTTGTGGGTGTTTTGTGCCATCTTGGCATTTTATGGCCTTCAAAACTGTGATAGGTAGTGAGGAGTGAAATTACAAATGTATGCCCTTAGAAATCCTGAAGGCGGTGCTTGGTTTTTGGGGCCCCGTACGCGGCTAGGCTCCCAAAAAGTCCCACACATGTGGTATCCTCATACTCAGGAGAAGCAGCAGAATGTATTTTGCGGTACAATTCCACATATAACCATGGCATGTGTGAGCAATATATCATTTAGTGACAACTTTGTGCTTGAGGCAAAAAAATTAAATATTCAATGGGCTCAACATGCCTCTCATCAATTTCCTTAGGGTGTCTACTTTCCAAAATGGGGTAATTTGGGGGGGTTTTGTACTGCCCTGCCATTTTAGCACCTCAAGAAATGAGATAGGCAGTCATAAACGAAAAGCTGCGTAAATTCCAGAAAACGTAGCTTAGTTTGTAGATGTGACAACTTTTGCGCAAACCAATAAATATACAGTTATTGACTTTTTTTTTACCAAAGACATGTGGCTGAATACATTTTGGCCTAAATGTATGACTAAAATTGAGTTTATTGGATTTTTCTAATAACAAAAAGTAGAAAATTTGCGGTCTTTTTATGTTTATATCGCAAAAAATAAAAATCGCAGAGTCAGTCAAATACCTTTAAAAGAAAGCTCTATTTGTGGGAAAAAAAGGACGCAAATTTTGTTTGGGTACAACATTGCATGACCGCGCAATTACCAGTTAAAGCAGCGCAGTGCCAAATTGTAAAAAGACCTCTGGTCATTGACCAGCAAAATGGTCCGGTCTGAAAGTAGTTAATATAGGCTTACCTGTAAGTAAAAGTGGTTGTACAGGGTTTACAACCACTTTAAGATGGCAAAATGAAAATTTTGAAAAATATAATTAAAAAATAAAATCTCACTGTAAAAATATAAATGTAGCCTAACTGAAAAGTTAGCTCTACAGAGAAACTCTGCTTTCATTATTAACATTACATTTTTCTTCATGTCTGGTGGAGAATAATTGGTCATTTTGAATCTGATGCAGGAGTCTATCATGAGGTCAGAACAATTGATACTGCAGACTTGAACAGCTAGCTACAGGTCTTGCTGACCTCAATTCTGGCCTGGCTGTCTGCTCTGATCCAACTGGCTGGCCAGACACTGGCCAGGGTAAGTAGCAGTGGTGGCTCGTCCATTAGGGTCGCAGAGGCGCCTCCCCCCCCCCCCCCATCCATGCACCCAGCTCCCTAATCTACATGCAGGGCACTGGACACATGAATTCCAATTAGGGTTTCTTTTTTTTTTTTTTTAAGCATGTGATTAGAGCCAGATACTCTAATAGGCTTCAAAAAGGGTGGGCCTCGGGGCACAGAGCTCTGAGCCCACCTAAATGAATATTTGACATTGTCACACTGATTCTCCTTCTGGCCAATCAGGAAGCAGGCATGAGACCCATTTCCCAATTGGCTGAAAGGAGAAGCCATCCTATTGGTCTATGAGGAGGGAGGAGGCGGGAGGAGACATACGGCCGCCGTGATGCCAAGGAGACACATGGGAAGCTGACCGATGGAGCCAGGACACGGAGGAGACTGAGGGGGGAAGCCACCGACGTCTCCACATGTCAGTCCAGGGGCAGCACAGGGTAAGTAAGCTGGCAACCGGGGGGGGGAAGGTGGGGGGGGGTATGGGTATGGTGTGCGGTGCAGGCTGTGACCGCAAAAAATGTAGGACGGCACATTTAGTCTGACTACCATTACAAAGTTGACTATGTATACTGGGTTGTATTTTTTCACCTGATATTAAATGTAATTTTAATGTTTTTGCAATAAAGATCATAAGATTTTAGAACACTTTGTGTATTTTACAAGATTGGTTACACCAGGAGGTCATCACTAAACACCCACTTCCCTCAAATTTCCTTGTTCATTTACGTATTTTTGGGTTGATGGCCTTAAGGTATAGAGCTGGATTAGCCACTTTAGCCACCCCTTTCCTTAAACCTTCTTTATGTGACATTCTTTTTAAAAATCATTTTTACCTAAACCTAGGCTTTAAGGTGCTTTAGCAACTTGATGAATTTAGACTATTGTCACTGATGGTGCAAGTAACTCTCCTCTACTCTATCCAAAATGTAACAATTTTTTTGTCTGGAGTTCTTTCCTAATTCTGCCCATAGATCTGAAAGCTGTGCAAAATCTGCACCAGCTGAGTAAGCATTACATTACAAGTATGTTTGCTATTCTATGTTTACTGTCAATCGGCACAGTTTGTCATACAGCTGAACAGGTATTTAAATCACTCATCCTTTTATTTAAAAGAGCCATTACCAGTGAAAAAAACTAGAATATCGGTAGTAGATGCTTGCTTTAACACATCAGTGAAGCCCAATTTTTAAAATCCATCAGAAAAAACGAGTGCATCGCTCAGAGCAGTGGAACCACAAGGTATCTGTAACTTGTAGGAGCCATGTTCCGGGTACTCAGGCTGAGGCGTCCTCTCAAACACCAATAGACATATGAAGGGGACAGCCGGAAACTCCATAAATCCTTATAAATTCTTTATTGTAGCATATCAATGAAAAAAAAAGTATTGGCTAACGTGTTTTGGCAATAAGCCTTGATCAATTGTTAATTTGTTTGTTAATTAGCCAAACAATCAATCACTATCAACATAATAGCAGGTGTGATACTAGAGAGAACGTAGAAAACATACATTTAGTACTATTATAGATCTTGAAAACATAGGAAAACAGAAAAAATTCAGAAAAGACGTGGTAACGGCTACAATATATAAGTCTAAAACTGCATAAACATGTCCAAGTCTACTTAAACTTATTTAACCACTTCAATGAAGGGCATCTTCACCCCCTTCCTGCCCAGGCCAATTTTCAGCTTTCAGCGCTGTCACATTTTGAATGACAATTGCGCGGTCATGCAATGTTGTACCCAAATTAAATTTTAATCATTTCTTTCCCCACAAATAGAGCTTTCTTTTGGTGGTATTTGATCACCTCTGCGTTTTTTATTTTTTGCGCTATGAACAAAAAAAGAGCAACAATTTAGAAAAAAAAACACAATATTTATTAATTTTTGCTATAATAAATATCAAATTAAAAAATATATATATATATTTTTCCTTTTAGGCCGATATGTATTCTTCTACATATTTTTGGTAAAAAAAATCCCAATAAGCATATATTGATTGGTTTGCGCAAAAGTTATAGCGGCTACAACATAGGGGATAGATTTGTCATTTTTATTTATTACATTTTTTTAACTACTAAGTGTGGTGATCTGTGACTGTGACATTGCAGCGGACAAATCGGATACTTTTGACACTATTTTGGGACCATTCGCATTTAGAAAGCGATCAGTGCTATAAAAAAATGCACTGATTACTGTATAAATGTGACTGGCAGGGAAGGGCTTAACACTAGGGGGCGCTTCAGGGGTTAAATGTGTGTCCTAGGGAGTGATTCTAACTGTGGGGGGAGGGGACTGATGAAGGGAGGAGACCGATCGGTGTTCCTCTGTACAAGGAACATACGATCAGTTTTCCTCTCCTCTGACAGGACATGGATCTGTGTGTTTACACAGATCCACATCTCTGCTCCCCATTGAAAAGGTCCGATTAGTGACAAAACGCGCCTGGGAGGGTACGCAGTGACGTCACCGCGCTGTTTGTTCGAGGAGGACAGGCTCCGTTAGTTTATGCCGGCGGGCAATATTGTTTATATGCATTTTATGCTTTACGGAATTGTAAGCACAAATTTTAAATACGTTTATTTGTTATTATCTAATATACTACACTATGGCAGCCATTTTCTTCTTTTTGAGCTAATTGTGAGAATGTATGGATTCCGAACGGACCTAGTGTATACTGTTTCCTGGTGTGCAAGCGTAAAGGCCCTAGGCTGAGTTTAGCCAATCGCCCTTAATGCTTGCTATCTGGTGAGCATAACTTACATTTACGGTGATCGGGCACTGTTTGGAGTTCATGCATGCACACTGTGTCAGAAATTAGCGATCTCATTGATTCTTTTTCCTACAAATATTTGAACAACGTTTCCTTCCTTGGGACTTGAAATGAAATTTGGACTTTAGTTTAATATTTGGATAAGCGCAGTTTGTTTTTATTTACTTTAAATATGTTCACCATAGCAATATGACATTTTTTGCTTTGCTGGGTCTGGAAAGGGTTAAACTGTTTCCACAGGAAGGTGATATCCACTGCAAGCTCCTTGAGTGGGAGGTGTGGCGGATATTTAACCCTCAGTGGCGGCCCGTCCATTGAGGGTGCACGGGTGCCGCCCCTCCATTCATGTGTCCGCCCCCCCAATCTACAGTACATATCAGGGTGCCGGACTATGAATTCCAATGGGGGGAGTGTTTTTTTTAAGCACGTGATTAGAGCCCAATCTAGGTGGTGGGCTGTGGTGTCCTCCATGCGGGGTGCGGGCAGCAGCTCCGATGTCTGCTCCTCCCGCAGCTTCCTCCGCCATGTGTCTCCTCTCTTTTCTGGCAAAGTGCTAGGCATCCAATAGGGAAACAGGTCTCACAACCTGCCTCCTTATTGGTGGGGAGGAACTTTAGTCTAAATATAATCGTCACTCAACTTGGTGGCCTCAGAGCACAGTGCTGTGCGCCACCGACCCTACCCTTTGTTTAAGCCTACTAGAGCCTCTGGCTCTAATCACGTGGTTCATAAAAACACTCCCCCCCTATTGGAATCCATAGTCCAGCACCCTGATATGTAGATCAGGGGACCAGACACATGGAAGGGGGGGGGGGCAGCGCCTGTGTGCCTTCTATGGATGGGCCGCCACTGAGGGTTAAATATCCACCACACCTCTCGCACGAGGAACTTGCGGTGGATATTACCTCCCTGTGGAGACGGTTTAATGTCATACTGCCACGGTTAACATATTTAAAGTGTTTGAAACCATTGCACACATGGTCGAAAAATAACACTGCACATCACTCTGAACACACCATCCACAGTGTGAAACATGGTGGTGGCAGCATAATATTGTAGGGATGCTTTTCTTCAGCAGGGACAGGGAAGCTGGTCAGAGTGGATGGGAAGATGATGGAGTCAAATACAGGGCAATCTTAGAAGAAAACCTGTTATGCCCTGTACACACGGTCGGAAATTCTGATGGAAAAGGTCCGATCAGATTATATTGTTGGAAAATCCGATCGTGTGTGGGCTCTATCGGACTTTTTCTATCGGAAATTCCGACAGGAAAAAATTTGAGAGCAGGATCTAAAATTTTCAGACATAAAAATCCGTAGAGAATTCCGACGGACAAAGTGCCACACATGCTCAGAACAAATTACGAGACCAAAGCTATTGGCTACTAGCCTCTACATAGTCCCGTCGTACGCAACGAACGTCACCACTTTCCGAACAATTGGATTTTCCAAGGGTGTCCATTGTTGCTTGATCTATTTTATTGCCTTTCTTGTTATCATTAACAAATTCCATACAAAACACTTAGCACCACAAAATTATACTTGGTTCTGTATTCTCTAAAAGGGGTGGTAATGGGAGGTGGGTAAGGGGGGGGGAAACCAAGAAATGGTGCTCGGAGGTGGGTAGGGGTGTCAAGGGGTGATTCGAAAGGGAGGAGTTCATGCACCTATTCTCTGAGAAAAAAAGCTCTTGACAGGGCTATCAACAAAGCCAGTATCTAACATAAAACCTACCTGCATTTGATTTGCTGTGCCTTATGGGAGTGTGGTGATGTTCATAATCTTCTGTCTGAGGTAAATTGAAGAAACTGTTAAGATTTGGAAGGCTTCTCTGCCAATACTTTCGCAGCCACAAAAACTGAGGAGAAGTAAGCCCAGGAAGTCTTGCTAAAAGAAGATAAACATAAGGACCGTGAATTAGTTGCTGACACAGAGCAACAGATGCAGATACTAAACACTGATCATATTCACCCTCGGCTCTTTATAATGTAAAGTAGACTCAAGCAACCTGTCGCTTTCCTGAAGTTGTGGATGTATATGTCCAGGACCAGGTCAAACAGTAGGTAGAAGAGGCAACCTTTTAGCACTTCCGCAGGACAGCGACACACGAAGGGTAGGATCTTCAACCTTTGCCGCTGAAGTAGTTCACAGCCAGACGAACACACAGTGATTATTGCTAGTGGCAATAGTCGCTGGCAATTATCTCATGAAAAATCCAACAGGCTGGTTGTACCCAAGTTGATCAATCAGTCTGGCCATATTGTATATGGTTTGAATTTCACCCAATCCATGCTGAACCAGCTGAGATTCAAACCATCTATGGCCGGCTTTACTGCAACCACAGTCCCATTGACTTCAGTGGTTCCACCTATCAGCCTTGGCATGCAGAGTTAAATTTGCCATTGCATGTGTATAAATCCTTCAAGCTGCCAGAAAAGGTTTTAGGGAGGCTGTAAGGCGGGCCATATATTATGCAATTTTCTTTCCTTCAAAAGAAAATTACTTGAATCACCCATCAACACTGACTGTATCCCTCCCTCAGCCCTATTGTGATGGTGGGAGTTTAAGGAGCCTTCCCCTCTAACCGAATACAATGATCACTGCTGTCGGCTATAGCGGAAAAAAATAACAGGCTGGTTGTACTGAAGTCGAACGATGGATGGGCACTTGTAGCATGGAGTATCGTACTTCCAGTCCTAGCCTTTCTGTATAAGGATGTGCCCAAGGTGCCATCCTCCTGTCTGAGTATGTTTATACCGAGAATTGGTAATCTGAGTGGATCACACTGCATTGTGAATTTTAAATTGAATCTAGTTGTGGCTAGAAAATTCATAAATGCATGTAGAGTTCCATGCCATAAAAATATCATCTAAATACCTGTACCAGCATAAATGGCTGGACAGGTATGCAAATATAAAACAAAAGATAGGTGCAGTGCTCAAAATGAAATGTCCTTAGACCCTTCGGTCCTCAGATGTAAATAATGACCGTATGACGAAACACGCAGGGAGGAGCTTGAGACGTGACCCGATTGTATGCTGGAATGCGGTTGCCATCTTGTTGGCAGTATTAGCCAGCAGCTGTATGTTTATATCCAGCAGCAAACAAATATTTTTTATGCAGAAATGTATGTGCAATATTACATTGTTTTAATAATTAAACTTGTATAAGGACTACTACACCATGAGGATTCTTCCTTTATAGTTTATCGGCTGATACTTATGTGGATCTAATGGTGTGACTACTGTGAACAGAGCGTGGAGATTGGGATACCTGTGTCCATCCTGTTTTATCTGCCTTACCTGATCGATTGTGGATGACCCAGAACAAGGGTGTTCATTCCATTTATTGCTCATTTGACTGTGATAAGGGTCCAAAGAGGAGGGTAAGAGGCAGTGTGTTTGGGTGTCGGTGGTGGTTATCTTCCCTCTCTCATCCTCAAGTATATCCCATGAAGTGTTCGGCCATTATTTACATCTGAGGACCGAAGAGTCTAAGGCCATTTAATTTTGAGCGCTGCACCTATCTTTCTTTTTATACTTGTATTGCTGTTTATCAAAATTGTGAGGCTGCTTGACCGACTTTTATATTTCTTTTCTTTATTGTAGGTGAATTAGCGATGCAAACACCCAGTTATTGCTATTCGATATACAGATATGGATTCATCAGCAAACAACTCATGCTCCCACCCCCCCAGGTACAGGTTGGCATACGAGTGGGAACAACATGTTCCCATCGCAACCCCCGGCACCTGGAGGTAGTGGGAGCCATCAAAATATTTAATGGAAAATGGAAAGGGCAATCTTCAATGAAAATTTTCTTTAAATGGCTATTGATCATTGTTTTGATTATGGATTTTGTTAAATGGTGTTTTGGAAGAATAATGTAAATCTGTGTTTCATGTAATGCGCCTCGCTTGGCATTTACCTGGGGTGTAGATCATTACAGACATACACACTTATGTGTGTGGTTGGCATGGGACAGACTTACACATTCTTATGTAGGAAAAGGATTCCTGCCCTGGTTGTCACACTGGGAGCGGGCTGGTATTATTTACCATGTCCCGTTTACACTTGGAGGTGGAGTTGAGGTGGCGGAGCCTGGGAATTATCTTCCTTTTTGTACTCATATTTAATAATGGCTTTAATACTATGCTAGGCTGTGGCTTGCTGTAAAACATTGTCTCTTGTATATGCTTAATTGTATGTTGATGGTGGTAGGGATGGCAAGCACTTGGACCACGATTGTGGTTTATTTTGTGTGTCTTGCAAACTGTGGGGCCAACGGCTGGTAGATGGCAATATATCGCGCCACTGCAGCGCTGTGATTGACTCCTGATTGGCCCCAAGGCATGGCTGTTGATTGGCCAGTCATAGTGTAATGCTTTACACAGAGTGCAGGCCTCGCCAATGCTGCCCAATGGTGCAAGGGTGAGGATGAGTTGTCTTTTAGCCCCCCCAGCCCTCTGATTGGAAAAACACAGTTACTAGCTTGATTAGTATACAGGTTGAGTGTCTGCTAGATATACCAGTGCTGACGTGTGATATGGATGATGTCATATTCCTCCTCCCTTCCACTTCTGCAATCACTTTCTTGATTATGGCTCAAAATAGAATATTGTAATGTTTTAGTCTCATTTGTGCAGGGTGTGACACAGACGCGGGACATTTGCTAGGTATGAGGCTTAGTTGATTAGCAATAATGATTAGAAATAATGAGTAGCATGTTTCCCTTTGGGTACTATTAGATTTGGCATACATATATACATTTACTGTATATGTTTGTTTAAGGGGGGTGGCTGCTGTGTTTTGCTGTATTGTTTATGCATGCAAGAGTCACATACGGTCTTTTGAAAAGTGACACTATACTATTGTGATGGCAGGTAATCTTTTTTATACAACTTTGTTGTGATGGCAATCTGTGCCTATATATATATATATATATATATATATATATATATATATATTGCCCAGTCTAAAATGACCAGGTGTATTTTTTGTCCCAGTCTGGGTCTGGATTGACTTTATGTCAGGGCTGGGCTCAGCCCATCCTTTTCAAAGATGGCCACTCAGCTGTCGACTAATTGCCAGCTCCTATTTCTTCACAGCGTTTCACCTGTTGATGATATCCTGCCCGTCAGTCCTGCCTACTTAAGCCGTCCAGTCCAGATGATCTCTGCCTTTGCCTTGGTCACATCTCTAGAGACGTCCTTCTGTGTTCCTGTTAAAGACTTGTTTGGCTGACATTCCTTCTGGCTCCAGATCCTGCTTGCTGTTCTACTATGCTCTTCTCTGGCTCCCTGATGTTTTGGCTTGTCTGACTATCTGTTCCAGTTCATGAACTCTAGCTATGTTTTGACTACGTTTACTCTTTTTACCTTTTTTTATTATTATTAAACAAGTGATATTTAACTGTACTTCTGTTTCAGTCTGATTTATGGTTTCTGACACTTTAGTACAACCAGCCTACTCATAAATGGATTTAAATTCGGCCGATTCTTGCGGAACCACACAAATTTCAATCCCTTTTGCTGTCCAAGTAAACAAGGTCTAGAACTGGTAAGTGGTAAACAAGGTAACAATGACTCCACATGAGGCACAAGGTGTGAGCTAAGTGAAATACAAAGGGGGTGCTTAATCTAATTAGTTTTACTGACCCAGTTCTGCTAAAGCCGGGTCCACACAACCCCACGGGGTTAAAGAAAAAAAAACTGTCATTGTCTGAGAGTGCTGAGTCGATCGGATGCTGGTTTTCCAGCATGCATGGAACGACTGACACAGTCCGAATGTCACCTGATTTTTTTTTTTTAACCAGCCGTTGTCTCCCGACATTCGGCCTGTGTGTAAAGTGCTAAAAACCTAACCAGACAGCCATTTGCCATCAATGTGATTTTTTTTTCAAAGATACCATGTAATCTGAATGGCCAAAGAAACCAGTCATTTGAACATAAAAGGATGGTGTTTATCCATATCTCTTCTCAAGATCCCTCCTAGGGACCAAGATTATCTTCATGGAAATTAGGAGCACAATGCTATAAAAATCATGTTACATCACCAGAGCAGATAATTACATTGAACAGATCTACCCATCATCATGCAATTCATACAGTATACACTCTCTTTTTTATATACACATTATACCATCAATGTCATAAAAGTAAAAAAAAAAACAAATAAAAAAAACTGACTGTGTTGGATCATTTGATTTTAGTGTAGACATTTCCAAATCGATAAACAGTTACATTATATGTGTGCAAAAATGTTTGCTGTATAGATGTATAATTTTTTTTTTGTTGATCACTGCTTGCATTTATTGTCAGAATAATGATATAGTATTTATTGCAGTGATATTATAATAGGGGTTAGGCTAAACAACTCAAAGCAACTATAATCTGTCCATCTGGTACTGAGGCCATTTAGGGTTATCTCTTGGCAATAATAATCACTTCTAAAATCTAAAATCACTTCTATATCTATTATTAAAGTAGATATAAAGAAAACATGTATGTTTGTCAGTTTTGATGATCCACAAGAAGTGAGAGTAATGCTGCGTACACACGATCTGATTTTTTGACAACAAATGTTGGATGTGAGCTTGTTGACAGAAAGTCCGATCACGTGTATGCTCCATTGAACATTTGTTGTAGGACTTTCCGCCAACAAATGTTGGCTAGCACGTTCTCAAATTTTCCGCCAACAAATGATTGTTGTCGGACTTTCCGATCGTGTGTACAAAAGTCCACACATGCTTGGAATCATGTACGAGCCAGAAGCACTTGGTCTTGTAAAACTAGCGTTCGTAATGGAGATATCACGTACGTCTTGTACATCACAACGTTCGTAATTGTTGGCCAACATTTGTGTGACCATGTGTATGCAAGACATCTTTCAAACAAAAATCCACGGTTTTGTTGTCGGAAAGTCCGATCATGTGTACGGGCATAAGAAGAAGTGAGAGTAAATCTTACCATAGTAAGGGGAAAGGCCCTCTTAACCACTTCCCGACCGCCGCACGACGATGTACGTCGACAGAATGGCACGGGCAGGCATAAGGGCTTACATGTACGTCCTTGCCTTCCCGCGGGTCGGGGGCCCGATCGGGCCCCGCCCGGTGCCTGCGGCGGTCGGTATTCGTTCGGGAGTGATCCGGGATGAGGGGGCGCCCATTCATTCATGGCCACCCCCTCGCGATCGCTCCCGACGAATAGAAATCCTTCGTCACATCACTTCCTCTCCTGTAATGTAAACACAGGAGAGGAAGTGATGTAATCTCTCCTCCGTGTCGGTATTTTTCGTTCCGACACCGAGGAGAGAGGATCGGTGAGTTGCACCAACACGACACTACACAGTAGAACATGCCAGGCACACTCACACCCCCCTCCACCCCCCGATCACCCCCCCAATTACCCCTGCCCCCCAGTCACAGTGACACCAATGTCATTTTTTTATTTTTTTTGCATTGGTGTCATTTGTGACTGTAATAACTGTTAGGGCAGTTAGGGTTAGCCCCCTTTAGTTCTAATGTACCCCCCTAACCCCCCCAATAAAGGTTTAACCCCGTGATCACCCCCCGTCGCCAGTGTCACTAAGGCTGGGTTCACATTGCAGCGGTTTATGAGAACGAATGTGATTCTCACCGCACTGCAGTGCAAATCACATCCGATCTCTGTGCGATTCGAGTTCAGCCATACAGATAGTATGGCTGAATTCGCATCGCACCCGCCGCAAATTCGCACGGGACCCTTGTTTTGTCCCGCAGCAGAATCGGATCGGTTCACACCATGCGATCCGAGTTTGCAGATCGCACTGCGATATGGGAAATGATCTGGGGGTGTCATTAACATTTCACTGACACTCCCAGCAGTTCGCATAGGGCAGTGTGAACTGCCGCCGGGAGGCATGCGATGCGGGAACCCGCCGCGGATTCGTGGCGTTCCCGCATCGCTCCAGTGTGAACCCAGCCTAATAAGCGATCGTTTTTCTGATCGCTGTATTAGTGTCACAGGTGACGCTAGTTAGGCAGGTAGGTATTTAGGTTCGCCGCAGCTTTTTATAGCGCCAGGGACCTGTGCGATTCGAGTTCAGCCATACAGATAGTATGGCTGAATTCGTGTCGCACCCGCCGCAAACTCGCACGGGACCCTTTTTTTGGTCCGCAGCAGAATCGGATCGCATGGGTGTTCACACCATGCGATCCGAGTTTGCAGATCGCACTGCGATATGCGAACTGATCTGGGGGTGTCATTAACATTTCACTGACACTCCCAGCAGTTCGCATAGGGCAGTGTGAACTGCCGCCGGGAGGCATGTGATGCGGGAACCCGCCGCGGATTCGTGGCGTTCCCGCATCGCTCCAGTGTGAACCCAGCCTAATAAGCGATCGTTTTTCTGATCGCTGTATTAGTGTCACAGGTGACGCTAGTTAGGCAGGTAGGTATTTAGGTTCGCCGCAGCTTTTTATAGCGCCAGGGACCCCCATATACTACCGCATAAAGCTCCCTGATTGCCCCCTAGTTAACCCTTTCACCAGTGATCACCATATAACTGTTACAGGTGACGCTGGTTGGTTAGTTATTTTTTTATAGTTTCAGGGCACCCGCCATTTATTACCTAGTCTCACTAGTGTACCCCTAAATTTAGGGGTGTCTACTTTCCAAAATGGGGTCATTTGGGGGGGGTTTGTGCCATCTTGGCATTTTATGGCCTTCAAAACTGTAATGCCCTTAGAAAGCCTGAAGGCGGTGCTTGGTTTTCGGGGCCCCGTACGCGGCTAGGCTCCCAAAAAGTCCCACATATGTGGTATCCCCGTACTCAGGAGAAGCAGCAGAATTTATTTTGGGGTGTCATTTCACATATGCCCATGGCATGCGTGAGCAATATATCATTTAGTGACAACTTTGTGAAAAAAAAAAAAAAGTTTGTAATTTTCCCGCAACTTGTGGCAAAATATAAAATATTCCATGGACTCAACATGCCTCTCAGCAAATAGCTTGGGGTGTCTACTTTCTAAAATGGGGTCATTTGTGGGGGTTTTGTGCCATCTTGGCATTTTATGGCCTTCAAAACTGTAATAGGTAGTGAGGAGTGAAGTCAAATATTTACGCCCTTAGAAAACCTGAAGGCGGTTCTTGGTTTTCGGGGCCCTGTACGCGGCTAGGCTCCCAAAAAGTCCCACATATGTGCTATCCCCGTACTCAGGAGAAGCAGCAGAATTTATTTTGGGGTGTCATTTCACATATGCCCATAGCATGTGTGAGCAATATATCATTTAGTGACAACTTTGTGAAAAAAAAATAAAAAAAAATTTAAGTTTGTAATTTTCCCGCAACTTGTGGCAAAATATAAAATATTCCATGGACTCAAAATGCCTCTCAGCAAATAGCTTGGGGTGTCTACTTTCTAAAATGGGGTCATTTGTGGGGGTTTTGTGCCATCTTGGCATTTTATGGCCTTCAAAACTGTAATAGGTAGTGAGAAGTGAAATCAAAAATTTACGCCCTTAGAAAGCCTGAAGGCGGTGCTTGGTTTTCGGGGCCCCGTACGCGGCTAGGCTCCCAAAAAGTCCCACATATGTGGTATCCCCGTACTCAGGAGAAGCAGCAGAATTTATTTTGGGGTGTCATTTCACATATTCCCATAGCATGTGTGAGCAATATATCATTTAGTGACAACTTTGTGTAAAAAAAAAAAAAATTTTTTTTTTTGTCATTATTCAATCGCTTGAGGCAAAAAAATAAAATATTCAATGGGCTCAACATGCCACTTATCAATTTCCTTAGGGGGTCTACTTTCCAAAATTGGGTCATTTGGGGGGGGTTTCGTACTGCCCTGCCATTTTAGCACCTCAAGAAATGAGATAGGCAGTCGTAAACTAAAAGCTGCGTAAATTCCAGAAAACGTACCCTAGTTTGTAGATGTGACAACTTTTGCGCAAACCAATAAATATACAATTATTGACTTTTTTTTTACCAAAGACATGTGGCTGAATACATTTTGGCCTAAATGTATGACTAAAATTGAGTTTATTGGATTTTTCTAATAACAAAAAGTAGAAAATATCATTTTTTTTCAAAATTTGCGGTCTTTTTACATTTATATCGCAAAAAATAAAAATCGCAGAGGCAATCAAATACCATCAAAAGAAAGCTCTATTTGTGGGAAGAAAAGGACGCAAATTTTGTTTGGGTACAACATTGCATGACCGCGTAATTACCAGTTAAAGCAGCGCAGTGCCAAATTGTAAAAAGACCTCTGGTCATTTACCAGCAAAGTGGTCCGGTCTGAAAGTGGTTAAAGTGGAGTTCCAGCCTCTCAAAAAAAAAAAATCTAAAGTCAGCAGCTACAAATACATAGCTGCTGCCTTTTAATATAAGGATACTTACCTGTGCAGGGATCCTGCCATTTTGGCTCCCGAAGCCGATTTGTCCATCAACTCGGGTGCAGGCGCCGGCATTGCAACTAAGGGAGACCGGCAATGAAGCCTTCAGGCTTCACAGAGGTTTTTCTACTGCGCTTGCACGAGTCACGCTGCGCTTTCTGAATGCCCCCGTTGTCTTCTGGAAGGCAGCGGGAGGGAAGGAGGAGGATCAATCCCATTACAGAGCTGAAATGCTTAGTCGTGGCAAGGTTAGGATGGAAGTCCTGCTGGAAAATCACAAAAAAGGTACAGAATGCGAAAAAAAAAGGATGTCCAAGAACGAGTGGGGTGGGGGGGGGGGGGGGGTGGGTGGGGGGGGCGACTAGGGGTTGGTGTGCTCAATTGGTTTCAACCTAGTTCTATTTTAGCCTGAAACTCCGCTTTAAGCTGGTCATAGATGGATAGAATTTCATATGAAAATTAGTGGAAAAAAATCATACTAAAACTTTCAGAACATTTGTTTGTTGTTTGTAAGATTTTATTTGCTTTTAACAGTTGATTTTGAAACGAATGGACTTTACCGAACAAAAACCACATTCAGAAAGTTAGAAATTTGTTTCTTTGATTAAAATCTTCCATCCTTCTAATTTTCTTGCTAATGCGATCAAAAAAGAAAGTTGATTTGACCCACTAATGATTAGAAAAAAGAACAAATGTTAGAACCTTCTTTCCCCAAAAAATGTTGTTAAAAATTCTATCCATCTATGGCCAACTTTAGATGTTACCAGAACAGGTGCCCCCATTGGAAAAAAATAATTCATTGCCTTCTCCACTGAACTGAACCATTTTGGATCACTTTCTGACCTGGGGACAAATCACCAAGACAAATATAAAAAAAACAGTAATAAAATCAATAAAAAAAAGTTTTGGCTTTATTGATTAATGGTAGGTTTGGGTTCAGGGTTTAAAAACTATTCAATTTTCAGGTGAGATAAGGGTTTGAAATAAAACGTGGTAAAAAAAATTGTGTGCTAAACTTTTTGTGCTACAATTTCCTCATTCAAAATGAACAGATCAGAAAACATGAACGTACTTTGGCTCTGCCTACAGCAATCAGTTCCATTGTCCCTTTCATTTTCTGACCTGCCCTAGAAATTAAAAAAGAAACATCTCCGGCTGATCTAAAATAAAACAATACACACAGAGGATTATTTACTAAAAGGAAACTCCACTTTGCACTGAAAGTGCACTTGAAAGTAAAGTCGCTGTAGATCCGAGGGGGACATGCAAGGAAAATAAAAAACAGCATTTTAGCTTGCACATTTATTTATTTATTTCAGTTACTTATATAGCGCCATAAATTTTGGATGATAAAATCAGCAGAGCTTCCCCTCATTTCAGATCTACCCCTTAGATTTAGAGCGACTGCACTTCCAAGTGCACTTGCGGTGCAAAGTGGATTTGCATTTCATAAATAACCCCCATAGTCTTTTATCACAAAACCCTTGTTTTTGCCACTTGCTATAAATCAACAGGATGCCGCATCCCCAAATAACCTACTATGTGCTATAAATTGTATGACCTACATTACAAACTAGTTAAGCAACATACGGAAAGACATCTTTAAAACAAAATCCTATTAAAATATTAGTATATGTTAATATAAGCAGGACAACCGTCTGATTAGAACCTCATAGCGAAGTCACTACCCATTGTCTATTAGGCATACATTAAACTTACCCTCTGGAGATTTGTCATTTTCTGAAGGCTTCAACATTGTTTTCAGGATGAACAAAGCATGCAAGTTTGTGAAAAATAAAAACTGTGTATCCTTACACCTTGCCTGGAGACATGACGGCTTTATATGTGTAATGCAACCAAAATCATGCCCTGGGTAGCAGTACGAGAAAAGATAGTAAGTACTCAACAATGTGGAGTATTTACAGAAAGTGCTCCCTACCCTCCTGTCTCTGCTAAGATAAATAAAAGGAAACAGTGCTACAGATAGTCAGTCCTCTGTTAACCTCTCAGCTGCTCAAGAAATACACAGTGCCTTTCAGTTCATGTAAAAATGAATGCTCTTATAAACCCCATTAGCTTGTTCTGCTTAGACATTAAAACTGTGAAAGCTATGAAACACAAAATTTAATTTGTTAGTCTAATAAACCTATTACTAAAGCTATGAGCATTCTGCCTCTGTTTGCTAAATTTCACTTCACTTTTATCTGTGCTGGGTTAAGTAATTTATAAAGTATCAACGTCAAAGCCATCAAAGCAAAGCAAAATGCAAATATTTGTTTTTCACATTAACAGGTCAATGGATTTTCAGCTACATACAAGCTTGTTTTTCAAATAAATGGATCCTGAGATCTTTATTAAAAATAGAAAAATTGTTTCATCCTTAGAATGAGGGGTCTTTTGGACCCCTTACTTGTTCAATATGAGCTACCTCATATCACGGTGTACTTATTGTAATGTTTGAAATGTTTCCTCTAGATCAAGTGTCTCCAAACTTTTTGAGCAAAGGACCAGGCTAATTGTCCTTCAGGTTTAATGAGGCAAGGCTGTGGCCAGTGGGAGCAGAAAATGTCTTGGCATCAGTGAAAGAAGACAATGCTCCATCATTGATGTCAGTTGGAGGGGTAGTGCCCCAAGGACCAGATAAAGGTACATAAAGGGCCGCACCCAGCTCTCGGGCCACAGTTTGGAGATACCTGCTCTAGATCAGCCTTTCTCAACTAATATTCCATGAAACCCTTTGGTTTCTCCTGAGGTTGCTAGGGGTTTCTTGAGCAATAATCGATTTTTCCTCTAAAATGAGTAACCATTGAAACCAATGATCTCTTTAGCTATCTGTAAGGTTGAGTTTTTCCCTAATGACTACAATTGTAATGAGCATACTTTCCAGTGACCATAACACTAATATACCATAGGACCAGATAGTTATTTGATAGGTCCCTCTCTGTTCAAAAGGTTGAGAAAAGCTAGATAATGAACTGGTAATTTGGTCATTAGGACTACTTGATAGTTTATCAAACAGCAAGATGGCACCTTTTTGTACCTACAACCATAATAATAGTCCAGCTCTGTACTAATTAAAATAAGTGCCATGCATTCCTCTGGTGGAGCTCAACAGTCTTAAAGGGAAATATTTCTCTTAAGCCATCCATCTTACAGCAAATACTACTACACTAAAGAGCCAAAAATAATAAAAATTATTAATTGAAGGACTTTTATAAGTAGACACAGAAAGTGCAGTTTTGGCAAAATTTGCCAATTTGGCCATATTATGGTAAAGGCTAGGATTACACAATATACAACAATAACAATTGTTAACTAATTTCATGGAAATACACAAACTATACTTAGAATGTAGACTATTAAAATCTGTTCCAAACACACTCTTAAATATACCCCGATTCTTTGCTTTACCTGTATAGGATTATATATGTAGAATTTATATTTCCTGCTTATCTAATAAACAGGGCCTTCTGATTCCTCCTGTATTGAATTGTATTGTAATTGTACTGTCTGCCCTAACATTGTAAAGCACTGCGCAAACTGTTGGCGGTATATAAATCCTGTATAATAATAATAATTTAACATTTCTGATTTTATCTGACACTTTAGCAACAGTTGATTTCTATCCTTTGCCTTCCTCGCACACTGCACACTCAGAAACATTCCTGGCAATGTAAATACCACTTGTTTGCACTTGCAGTAGTATATTGATTTTGACAGTATATTGATTTGTTCAGTGTTTTAGTGCAAGTTTAGGATACAAACTGCCATATTTGAACATAGCATTCTAGATCACTGTGGAAAAAAAAAGATTGTGTACATGTATTCTATATTTATGTAATTAGATCTCTATTTTATACTCAGCATAAAAAAGTCCTTATTCAGGAAAAAAAAAAAACCTCTCTTGATTCCTACTAGTCTTTTAAGTGCAATAACCTGTGATTAAATATGTATTTATTTATACCTGTGCTAACTGTATGTTGATCTGGTACAGCCCAGGTTAGTAGAGTCTGTGAAAAGTCAGAAAATCAGAAGAAATAACAAATGTCAATAAACCTTATTTATCAAAGTGGAACTCCAATAAAAACTTTTTTTTTTTTTAGATTTAAATGAAGTAGAAAAAAAGCTAGAACCTCTGTCGGGTATTTATTGTTGCTTGTGTGGGGATTCCTGACATACTTCTTGCCCAGGAGACACAACGGAAAGTCAGAAGAAATGTCTCCAAAATAAGTGCAAATCCCACCTTTGACAATTTTCACCAAAACAAGTGCCCCCATTGGGTGTTTTTTTCTTTAATCATGTTCTTCATGATCCAGTGAGCACTGTAACATTTAAAATTTCCCTTTACATTCTGTCCCCATGTCAACAGTCAACAGGCAAGAAAATTTGATTTTGTTTCTACGTTCCCACACTATCCAAAACTAGAGAAAAATGTTTGGGTTGAAATTTGCATGAAGGTGCTTTAAACGTGTGATAAATGTGCTACAAAAATGCATGATTATGCAGCAGCACTAGTCTGAAAGTGTATGTCCAGCCAAAATTTTTTTGCACAATTTTGTAGCACATTTATCATATGTTTGAAGCACCTTCATGCAAATTTCATACAAATTTCAACCTAGACAGTCTCCTGGTGGGCTCCACTATGTGGGTTCAGAAGAGCTCATGGTCCCTACTCCCCGCTTTGCACAAAATTGTGCAAAACTATTTTGTCTGGACATACACGTTCAGACTAGTGCTGCTGCATAATCATGGATTTTTGTAGCACAATTTTGTGCAAAGCGGGGAGTAGGGAACCCACATGGTGGAGCCCACCAGGAGACTGTCATCTGCATTGAAGGTATTTTCTTGCCTTCAGATGGTTGGCCCGTTACAGGTCACAGCTTCCTGGCAGGCTCTGCCACATAGGTTCAGAAGAACATCTGAACACGTCTGAGATCATCTCTAGTAGAGAAGAGATAGGTTAAAATCCCTGTTGGGTTTTAACTGTGATCTGGGGCTCTGAGATTTTTCCTAACTTTATGTATTGGTGGCAATGAGTTCACTGAACAGGAAGTGATGGTAAATTGATAAATATGTGTTATGTTACACAATTAGTTCAGAGGAAAACTTGAAATCTAAGATGTACACATATGTAAATATGCAAATTATAAAAAATAAAAATGAAAAAGTAAAACAGAAATTAAAGTGTTAACTACTTGCATTCCATAACTACTAGAGCCACTTGGGAGTTGACTGAAGGATCCTCCTCCCTCCCTCAGGCTTGGGAATAAAACACAGGACAGCCTTCTTAACTAATAAGGAATTCTTTGACCTTTCGGCTCTGTGCTCTAAAAATAGCAAGATGTTTCTATGATTGCTTGGCTATAAGTCATTTGTAGATATTCCGAGGGATAACACATTTATTTCTTCAAATAATTGCCACCAAGTATTGTTTATATGCATGTACCATTTATAAAATTCTCATTATATTATGGTATGTTATTTATGTTTTCCACAGTGATTTGTAGAAATAGCATAGATTTGAATGATAAAATGAAATCATTAGAAGTGAATTACAGTAAGACCCTTGGATTTGTCATTATGAGACTGTGCACACAAAATACCAGACCGTACGGAGCCTAGCCTGAAGTGCTATAACATTTTACATGATTATGTTATTTCATTTAGATCTCAAACAAAGCTCATATGTTGCCACCGACTATGATTTAGCAAAGAGCTACACACTTCTTTCTAGAGTTCTGAAAGGAAAATTGCAGTTTTATACGTTGGGTTGAATGGAAGTAAAATCTTCATGCAGTAGAAGTTCTCCGTTACACATGGCTTATGTGCGGCTGCAGTGTCTACAGAGACTCCAGGACATCCTAGAGGGGGCAAGCACTTACAAAGGTCTGTACTAAAATAGTCCTTCGTGGCAGTACAGAGTGGCGGTACAGACCTCACCGCTATGTACTGTATGGCACTGCATTGATCTGCTTTTTTCAACCAGGGTGCCTTGAGGTTTCTTCTGGGGTGCCTTAGCTAAATACCTAAAAATTGCCCAAACTTTGTATACAAGCTGGCGTGTGGATGAATGCTACCTTTTTAGTTACACTAAGTCACAGGTTTTAATTGTGCACTATTACAACCTTCTAGCTGCTGTTTTCCTAATAATCAATGGCATCATCAGTCAGTGGCATCGTTATCGGGGTGCGGGGGGGGGTGAGCGACCCCACGCCCGGGTGACACTCGCAGAGGGCTGACACCGTTCCGAGGGCAGCTGAGCCGCGGAGGGTTCTGGGTCCTGGAGGCAGGGCTCTTTTCATGCCTGTGCCACACTAGCCCTGAGTGAGACTGCGCAGTCTCGCTATCACGGCTGCTGCGGTTGCCTTCTGTCACGTACCAACCACCTGGAGAGTGACAGTCTGAGCAAGGAACTCTTGTCCTGTTGGGCATCTGTACTGATGGGGGAGGGGGTGGTTTGTCCTGAGGGGGGCCTGTACTGATGGAGGAGGGGGTGGTTTGTCCTGAAGGGCGTCTGTACTGAGCTGAGGGGGTCTATACTGATGGAGGGGTATGGTTTGTCCTGAGGGGGGTCTGTAATGATGGAGGGGGTGGTTTGTCCTGAGGAGGGTCTGTACTGAGGGGGGCTGTACTAATGGAGGGGGGGTCTGTACTGAGGGGGAGGTCTGTACTGAAGAAGGGGGTCTATACTGAGGGAGGGGGGTCTATACTGAGGGGGGTTTATACTGAGGAAAGGAATTTACACTGATGGAGGAGGTTTATACTCAGTGGGGGACTATATTGAGGGAGGGGGGTCTGTACTTAGTGGAGTGAGGTCTATACTGAGGGTGAACTATCCGCTTCAGAGGTGGAGGAGTCGCATGGACACTCTGCATCGATGGAGTCAGGTCCTGCGGCTGGTGGAATCCTTCCTAGGCAGCCTGGTAAGTCTCCTAATTCCTCTCTCATGTCTGTGTTTTCTGCTGTTGATGATAATGTTTGTCTAGGGGGGAGGACGCTGTCCTGTATGGAGTTGGTGGTCACGCCACATCTAGCTGAGATGGGGGGTTGCCAAGGTTCCTTTGGGGATTGAGGGAGCTGGTCCAGCGATTTGAAATGGGAACGAGTGCCCAAGCCATGCCATCAGCGGTGTGGATCCCGCTGGTGGGTGGGTCAGTGGCGACTGGGCTAGCGTTAGTGTCTGGGTTGAACCCTCTGTGGCCGGCAGTGCCCAAAATTTTGAAAGGTGAGCATGTGGAGATATTCTCTCTGCTACCCATGGAAAAATTCAATCTGTATAGGGTCAAGCCAAAGGAGAGAAAAAGGAGAATGAAGAAAAATGGAGGTGCAGGCTGATTCCACACACTCCCAAATTGGCTGCAGGCTTTTGCCATTATGGCGAGTGCAGTTGGAGAGAACAATCCACAACACTTTTCGGTGCTCTTCTGTTATCTTGACGCCATTGGTGAGGCCTACAGGGTCTTCGGGGGATCCGCGTGGTTGAGGTTCGACGAGCAGTTTTGACAGCGGAGATCTATCTGCCCATCCTTACGGTGGGACCACAAGGACATTCGTTTGTGGATGCGACTTATGACCTCAGTGCGGGCCCCTAATCAGATTTTTCCAGTGCTCTTTGCTACATTGGAATATATCACTGTTCGTTTTGGTATCCCCTTGGCCCCTTTCCTGGGCATTGTTTTGGACTTTTGCGCCATGGAGTGTCATCTGCCGGAAGACAAGCTGGTGGCCCTTAAGGCCTCATCCACACCTGAGCATTTTGTAGCTTGAAGCCTGAAGCTGCAAAACACTGGATCTAATATTCTCAATGGAGATGGTTCACATCTCCACTCCAAGTCACCTGAACGCCTGAAGCTCAAACAAGTTCTGGACCCTTTTTTGTTGCTCGAATCAGGCAGATTTGGGCATTTTTCTTCTTTTTACATTGGTGACCTTTTGCCCGCCACAAAATCGTGGTAAAAAATGCCGCAAAATCGCTGTAAAATTGCGCGATTTTCTGCCTGAAAACGCTATGCTCAGGTGTGAATGGGGCCTAAGGCTGAGATTCGCGAGATCCTGGGATTGCGCAAGGTTCAACTTTGGAAAAAGCAGCCATTGTTAGGTAAGTTTAATTTTGCATGTTGCATCCTGCCTATGGGTAGAGTGTTTTGTCGACGCCTGTTGGCAAATACGGCCTGGGTCAAATCACCCAAGGAGCATGGGGATGACTTGCGAGTGTGGCAATCTTTCTTGGAATCCTTTAATGGGTGGACATTGTGGATGTCCAGGCCAGTGACTAACTTTAACCTGGAACTTTACACGGATGTGGCCGGTTCGATTGGTTATGGGACCTTCTTTTAAGGCTGCTGGAGTGCTGGGCCTTGGCCGGATTCGGGGAAAGTGGCTCGTTTTCTTTTAAATTTGGTGCTCCTGGAATTGTTTCCAGTGGTGCTGGTCGTGGAGGTGTGGGAAGACTCTTTCAGGGACCTGAAAGTGCGTTTTCACTGTGACAATCTTGGGGTGATACAGGTCATCAACTGTGTCACAGTCTAGTCGCCACCCATGGTCCGACTTCTTCAGCACTTAGTATTCTGTTGTCTACAGTTAAATGTTTTTCTTTATGCTGTTCATCTCCCAGAGTTGAGAACGGTTTAGCTAATGGTAGACTTGGGCAGAGTGATTCATTTTAGTGAGTCGAATCATTCGGATCAGTTCAGTGAAATGATTCGAATCACTGAATCGACTCACGACTTATTTCTTCAAAATAAGATTATCACACACAGCTCATGATTCAGTAAAGACTCATTGTGAGCTCTCTAGACTGAGTCATTCATAGATTCAAGAGTCATGCTGCTGGCTCATATATGCACAGAATACAGAACGATTGTGTGCTCTCTGATTTAGGCTGAGTTCACACAGTGCTGCGATACGTGCGCTGTGTGACATCTGTGCAAATGTCAAATGCAATGTCTGTGCGATGCAAATTCAGCCATACAGATTTGTATGGCTGAATTTGCCTCACATTTGGATCAAAGTTGTGCAAGACCCTTTTTTTTGGTCCACACCTGAATCGAATGTTTTGATTCCTGTCTGAATTGACAGTTTGCACTGCAATATGCGAACCGAACTGGGGTTGTCATTAACTTTGTATTGGCACTTCCAGCAGTTTGCAATCGCATAGGGCAGTGTGGTGAGATGCGAGAACTGCAGGGTTTCCCGCATGATCGCACCAATGTGAACCAAGCCTCATTCAAAGACTTCTCACAGCAGCTCATGAATCTAATGTGACCTGATGAGTCACTCATAGATTTAGGAGTTATACTACTCTGCTAACTCAAGTATAATATGCTTTCTATATTTGAAAGAAAGTATATTATACGTGTACAACCCTATATACTGTACACCTATACCAGTCCTTAAAAGGACCTTTGTAGACCTAGTAGCTAGTGATTTGCAGACTTTACCTCAGTCCCTACACTGATAAAGGACTGCTGCAGAATAGGGCAGTAATCTGCAGCAGTGCACCACAACCCTATATATTGTACACCTATACCAGTCCTTACAAGGACCTTTGCGGACCTAGTAGCTAGTGAATTGCAGACTGTACCTCAGTCCCTACACTGATAAAGGACTGCTGCAGAATAGGGCAGCAGTCAAATATAATATTCTTTCTATATTTTGAAGAAAGTATATTATACGTGTACAACCCTATATACTGTACACCTATACCAGTCCTTAAAAGGACCTTTATGGACCTAGTAGCTAGTGATTTGCAGACTGTCCCTGCTCCAAACACCAAACTGTCCCTCAGTCCCTACACTGATAAAAGACAGCTGCAGAATCGGTCAGCACTCAGCAGCCCAGCAGTCAGCAGTTCACCATAATATACTCTGTATATTTGAAAGAAAGTATATTATACGTGTACAACCCTATATACTGTACACCTATACCAGTCCTTAAAAGGACCTTTGTGGACGTAGTAGCTAGTGATTTGCAGACTGTCCCTCAGTCCCTACACTGATAAAAGACAGCTGCAGAATCAGTCATCTATACCAGTCCTTAAAAGGACCTCTGTGGACCTAATAGTAATAACTAGTGATTAAACTGACTGTCCCTGCTCCACACAGTGTCCTGTCCCTACACTGACAAAAGACAGCTGCAGAATCAGTCAGCAGTGCACTCAGCAATCAGCAGCACAGCAGTCAGCAGCAGTGCACCAGAACCCTATATACTGTACACCTATACCAGTCCTTAAAAGGACTTTTGTGGACCTAATAGGTAGTGATTTGTGTCACTACAGTCTGTCCCTGCTCCACACACCAACCTCTCCCTACACTGACAAAAGACAGGATGTAAAATGGCCGCCAGATCAGGTCTATTTATAAGGTAGGGGGAATGTCCAATTGTCCATGTGCTGAAATGTCTCAATTGGCTGTCCTGTACCCCATGATGGATGTGTCATCATGGGTCAAAGTTCTTTCACAATGTAAACGCATATGTCCGCCGCACGAACAGTGCCAGAAGTCCGTCGGCTTGGCGAATCGCGAACACGCAAAATTTTCCGCGAACCGACCGCCGGGCGAACCGCAAGGCCATCCCTATTGATGGATCACAGCTAATCATGTTATAACTAATTTTACAAATCATGAGCTGAGGCTGCTGTTTTTTCAGCTCCCTACACATCCTGAAAGGGGAGGATCTTTGACAATGAATTGAATCAGATTCACTTTCATGATTCGATTCATTCAAACTCTGTAGTGAGTTGATTCACTGATTTGATTCATGATTCAGTAGCCAAGCCTAGCTGACGCATTGTCTCGCTTTCAGTGGGGCAGATTCCAGGAGTTGGTGCCGGCAGCGGAGCAACACGGGGTCCCTTGTCCCGAATGGCTGAGGAGGATTGCTTTGGGGTCATCTCCGGATGGATACAATTGTCAGTGAGTGACACGATGGGGGCAGCCTATAATAAAGTATGGCAGGAGTGGTTGTCTTTGCTGCAGCAGGCTGAGGTGGAGCAAGAGGGCCTGGAGGTGAGGTTGCTGGTCCTTTACTTTGTTTCACGGGACCTTGAGGGGGGGTGCTGGTGTCAGTCGTGGAATGGAAATTGGCAGGATTAGCATTTTTTTTATTGCAGGGCTGTCTTGATTTCACAAAAAAATGTTGGGGTTCAACAGGCTCTAAAGGGGAATCATAGATCTCAGAAGCACAAGGATTCCAGGCACCCTGTTTAATTTGCTATTCTGCAAAATGTTTTATCTCAGTTGGTTTCTGTGTTCCTCAACCTCCGTGGGGGTATGTTGGATCTGGAAGTCACCTGTGGGGAGAATAGGGTATCCCTGCTTTTGCAACAGTCCAAAACGGACCAGGCTGGCAGGGGCAGAAGGGTTCAGATTTTTGCTGTGCCGGCTTTGCCCTTATGTCCGGTGGGTGCTGTGAGGGAGTTTCTCACAGTGCCCCCGGATTTAGCTGGGTCCTTTTGCTTACATGCAGATTTCAATACATATCCATTTTCCGTAAATGTTTAAGGGCATTGGGTTTGGAGGAGAAAGAATTCTCCTCGCACTCATTCCGTATTGGGGTGGCCACAGAAGCCACCAGGTGTGGGTTAAATGACAAAGCAGTCAAGCGTATTGGTAGATGGGAGTCGAGGAGGTTCCAGCTAAATGTTCGTCCTCATCTCTTGTCTGATTGTGGAACAGGGGTAGGTCATTTTGTGAGTGTTCTGTTTTGGTAAGCCTGTGTTTGCGTGCTTGTTTTGTGTTATTTGTGGTGTTGTTTCTTCTATTTCAGGTGGCATGATGGGCCTTGTCTGGATACTGGGCCACTGTTATGTATTTTGCAGGGCCAGGCGAGCAGACGTTAGGCCCAATGGTAGGCAACTAGGCATTTCTAGGCAGTAGGCTTGTGTCCGCTGGTTGGGGGTACCGGGCATGCTGTGGAGCAGGATGGTGCCGGAAGTGCATCGCTTTGCATGACTGGATAGACCACTGGCTGTATTGGTGCTCCACGTTGGAGGCAATGATTTAGATCAAGAAGGTCAATAGGGACGTTGGAGGATTTTTAATGAGGAACGGGGTCCTGGTTATCTGGCAACTGGAAACATATACTTGTCTATACGTTTGGGGTGATGGGGTACACCTCAATGCAGTGGGAATTGATTTGTGGGCCCTGGGGTTACAGGATGGTATTTAGAGAGCTTTGAAGGAGTGGAGGGGCACTCAAGGGTAAGGTCTTCCCCTTGTGCGCTGTGGTGGATGTTGGTCTTTGCTGGTGAGTGAATAAGAAAGGGTTTTGGACCCATTGGTGGTATGAGTCCCTCTGTGGAATTCCAGTTAATGGTGGTTTAGCTTGAATAGGTTAATGGGTGCACTGCGGTTAGAGGGTTGTCTCCAAGCCTGTATGTTGGCTGGAGGCCTAGTATAGTAAAAGGTACCGAAGTGCATTCTTAAACATACGATAGTTTGGGGTTCCTGCAAAGACCAATGTGATTAGTAACCGATGGGTTTTTTGGTTTGACAAAAGTTTTTTACATTTTATGTTAACCACTTCAGCTCCGGACCAATAAACACCTTAAGGACCAGAGGTCTTTTTGCAATTTCGCACTGCGCTGCTTTAACTGGTAATTGCGCGGTCATGCAATATTGCACCCAAACGAAATTTGCGTCCTTTTCTTCCCACAAATAGAGCTTTCTTTTGATGGTATTTGATTGCCTCTGCGATTTTTTTTTTTTGCGATATAAATGGAAAAAGAGCGAAAATTTTGAAAAAAAAAGATATTTTCTTCTTTTTGTTATAAGAAAAATCGAATAAACTAAATTTTAGTCATACATTGAGGGCAAAATTTATTTAGCCACATGTCTTTAGTAAAAAAAATGTCAATAAGCGTATATTTTTTGGTTTGCGCAAAAGTTATAGCGTCTACAAACTAGAGTACATTTTCTGGAATTTACACAGCTTTTAATTTATGACTGCCGATCTCATTTCTTGAGGTGCTAAAATGGCAGGGCAGTACAAATCCCCCCCAAATGACCCCATTTTGGAAAGTAGACACCCCAAGGAAATTGCTGATGGGTATGTTGAGCCCATTGAATATTTATTTTTTTTGTCCTAAGGGATTGAATAATGACAAAAAAAAAAAAAAAAATTTTTTTTACAAAAAGTTGTCACTAAATGATATATTGCTCACACATGCCATGGTTATATGTGGAATTGCACCCCAAAATATATTCCGCTACTTCTCCCGAGTATGGCGATACCACGTGTGTGGGACTTTTTGGGAGTCTAGTCGCGCACGGCACCCCGAAAACCAATCACCACCTTCAGGATTTCTAAGGGTGCAAATTTTTGATTTAACTCCTCACTACCTATCACAGTTTCGAAGGCCATAAAATGCCAAAATAGCACAAAACCCCCCAAAATGACCCCATTTTGGAAAGTAGACACCCCAAGCTATTTACTGAGAGGCATGTTGAGTCCATGGAATATTTTATATTTTGCCACAAGTTGCGGGAATATTACAAACTTTTTTTTTTTGCACCAAGTTGTCACTAAATGATATATTGCTCACACATGCTATGGGCATATGTGAAATGACACCCCAAAATACATTCTGCTGCTTCTCCCGAGTACGGGGATACCACATGTGTGGGACTTTTTGGGAGTCTAGTCGCGCACGGCACCCCGAAAACCAATCACCACCTTCAGGATTTCTAAGGGTGCAAATTTTTGATTTAACTCCTCACTACCTATCACAGTTTCGAAGGCCATAAAATGCCAAAATAGCACAAAACCCCCCCAAATGACCCCATTTTGGAAAGTAGACACCCCAAGCTATTTACTGAGAGGCATGTTGAGTCCATGGAATATTTTATATTTTGCCAAAAGTTGCGGGAATATTACAAACTTTTTTTTTTTTTGCACAAAGTTGTCACTAAATGATATATTGCTCACACATGCTATGTGCAGAAGTCAAATTACACCCCAAAATAAATTCTGCTGCTTCTCCCGAGTACGGGGATACCACATGTGGGGGACTTTTTGGGAGCCTAGCCACGTACGGGACCCCGAAAACCAAGCACTGCCTTCCGGATTTGAATATAAAATGCTATAAAAAACAAACTAACCAGAGTCACCCGTAACACTTATACGGTGATCAGTGGTGAAAGGGTTAACTAGGGGCAATCAGGGGGTTCAAATTTTTATTAGGTAGTATATGGGGGTCCCTGGCGCTATATAAAAACCTGACGGGGAACCTAAATAACTAACTGGCTAACCAGCGTCACCAGTGACACTTATACTGTGATCGCTGGTGAAAGGGGGTGAAAGGGTTAACTAGCAGCAATCAGGGGGTTAAAACCATTATTGGGTAGTATATCGGGGTACCTAGCGCTATAAAAACCTGGCGGTGAACCTAAAAAAATAACTAGCTACCTAGCGACACTAGCGACACTGATGCAGCGTTCAGAAAAATTATCGCTTAGTGACACTGGCAAAAGGGGGTGAAAGGGTTAACTAGCGGAAATCAGGGGGTTAAAACCATTATTGGGTAGTATATCGGGGTACCTAGCGCTATAAAAACCTGGCGGTGAACCTAAAAAAATAACTAGCTACCTAGCGACTGTAGCGACACTAATGCAGCGATCAGAAAAACGATCGCTTAGTGACACTGGCAAAAGGGGGTGAAAGGGTTAACTAGCGGCAATCAGGGGGTTAAAACCATTATTGGGTAGTATATCGGGGTACCTAGCGATATAAAAACCTGGCGGTGAACCTAAAAAAATAACTAGCTACCTAGCGACACATGCAGCGATCAGAAAAATGATCGCTTAGTGACACTGGCAAAAGGGGGTGAAAGGGTTAACTAGCGGCAATCAGGGGGTTAAAAACATTATTGGGTAGTATATCGGGGTACCTAGCGCTATAAAAACCTGGCGGTGAACCTAAAAAAATAACTAGCTACCTAGCGACTGTAGCGACACTAATGCAGCGATCAGAAAAACGATCGCTTAGTGACACTGGCAAAAGGGGGTGAAAGGGTTAACTAGCGGCAATCAGGGGGTTAAAAACATTATTGGGTAGTATATCGGGGTACCTAGCGCTATAAAAACCTGGCGGTGAACCTAAAAAAATAACTAGCTACCTAGCGACACTAGCGACACATGCAGCGATCAGAAAAATGATCGCTTAGTGACACTGGCAAAAGGGGGTGAAAGGGTTAACTCTAGGGGCAATCAGGGGGTTAAATCTTTATTGGGGGGTGATAGGGGGCTACCCTGGACCTAACACTAACTGTCCTGACAGTTTTTACTGTCACAACTGACACTGAATGCATTGATCAGTAAAGAAATGATCAATGCAATCAGTGACACTGTGACTGGGGGGGGAGGGGGGGCGGGGGGGGGATCGGGGGGCGATCGGGGGGGGGATCGGGGGGGGTTTGTGTGCCTGTGTGTACCTACATGTCAGTGTAGTGTTGGTGCACACTTACTTTTACTGTTCTCCTCGTAGTCCGGTCAAAAAGACCGCCCCGAGGAGAATGACATCACTTCCTCCTTCCTGTGTAAACAATACACAGGGGAGGAAGCTTCTCATTGGCCAGGAGCGATCCAGAGGGGGTGGCCGAAAACCAACGGCCATCCCCTCATCACGGAGCGCTCCTGGACCGAATCGGACCGCCGTAACCAGCGGGAGGGGGTCCGATCGGACCCCCCACCCGCTGGAAGGCAATCACGTAGATGTACGTGATTATGCCTGCCTGTGCCATTGTGCTGACGTACAATGGCAATACGGCGGTCCTCAAGTGGTTAATTAAAGTTTATTTGTTAATAAAGAGGCCGCTACGGACAATTTTTTACTCCATTTATGGTGTGGTCTCCATTGTTGGGATTTAATGGTATGAGTTGGATGGATTATAGGTTTGGTCTGGTAGTTATTGGCTAAGGATAGAACATCTGTTCTACAATGGTCAAGTAACCAATCAGCTTCTATATTTCTACTGTCAAAGCCTAGTTGCATAAGTTGATGTTAGAAATTTATTGGTTACTATGCACAGCTGCACCAGATTCCGTGTGCGGTAAATATCCCCCATAGGGTTCATCTATAAAATGGCAGCTGTGCCAAGTGAGCAAACCCCTTGTGGCCAGTGTGAAGAGGGGAAGCTGCCTGAACAGGACCCAGAAGATTATGACTATCAGTGTAGTAGCGCATCAGGTATATGATTTGCATACTCACATTGTGCAACGCTGGACCAGTGTAGTAATGCAATATGAATAATTTCTGGAGTTTTAAAGGTCTCAATTTGTAAAATTCTTCCACGATTTTGTATATATTTTTCTATCTTGTACTTTTATTGAATTTAAATAAAAATATACCATACAATCCATAATAAAAAAGCAGAAAGAAAAACAGCTGTCCTTGTGATACCATAGGATATGGTTGTGAACACCACATTCAGAAACAAACAGTGCACAGCTGCCAAGAACTAAATTGATTCTCCCTATGGTAATATATGTTGTTATCTCTATTTCAAAAGACATTCTGTTCAATTTGGCAGCTTTCAAGATAAACCTTTTATGACCAAGCACTTTGTAAAATGAAGTTGCCTTTAATACATTTTTTTGCTGCTACCTGACAGCTTAGGTTTTCACACAGAGAGCTTTTCCTCCCCTAAGGGAAACATCAACAAATCTATTAAGTGTATGTTAACCTAAAACCCTAATGTTAAAAAGTTGGGGTCTAATTTGTGTAGAAGGCAAATAAAATCCCTAGCGGCAAGTGAAACAGGGACTCCTGCAAGGTCACAGCGATGTCCATGAAGCAAAGAGGTTGTCATAGTTTACGATACTTAATTATAAAAGCAACATTTAGGTAGATAAGAATTTGTTGTGCCTCACCTTCAAGTAAAAGATTGACTCTTTGCAGAAATTCTTGTGTGTGGGAACCAAATGGTAGCTGCATCACCAGCTCTGTATCTGGAGATGTTATCATCACTGTGATGTCAGAACCTGAGTGACCAATGGAGAGAAAAGTGAGGTAGAATTTCTAGGGAAAGGGGTGGCAGACAGTTTTAAGTTTTTATGGGATCCATTCACAGAACCAGATTGCATGCAATATTTAATATTCAATTGTTAAGAAAACCGCATACTCAGATGCGGTAAGATACTGCTTTGTGAATGGAGCCCATTGTTTTAAAGCTTAACAACAGGCTCTGATCCCTTTTATACACTTAGCATTAAGTTACTTTTCCTTTGCTCTCCCGCTGATCTGTTCATTGGCAGAAGCCAAACAATATACTGTGGCAGCAGGCAGGTAAAGTCACCTGGTTGTATCCAGGATGGGAAATATGTGTGCCCTAGATTCAGGCTTTATGCAGACTTGTACAACTAGAGGGGAAGAGTTAATGAGCCCAGCTGAAGTAAGTGGGCTCATTAAGACCTCTACAAAAAACCCCAGCATGCTTAGGGAGAGGCTCCATCCTGGAACCAGTTTTGTGTTGTATAGACTGGGGAGTGTGACACCTGTTCTGTGCGGTGAGTTAACGCCTGTGTGGCAAACCTCTACAACAGAGACAGGGACTGGTGCAGCACAAGGCTGCACTCAGTTGTTAGACAGGGAATCTAAGTGTGTAATTAGAGGTCAAGCTGACCAGGATTTATTTTCATGTTTTATTTTTGTTTGGCTGTTATATGTTTCACTGCATGTAGCATAAATAAACCGCATCTTTTGTTTTTTGCACCTACAACGCTGTCTGCTGTGCCTGATTTTGTGTTGTGAACCCATCCAGGGGGTCACACACACCTGCTGCCGAGCTAACCCCTCACAGTTGGTGGAGAATTTTGGCAGTTTTTTTTTATTTTTTTGTTAAGGCCAGCATGGAGGAGATACTGAGACAGCTGGCTCTAGCAAATGCAAATCAGCAGCAAACAAATGCGGGTTTACAAAAGAGCCTTGCAGCCCAGCAGCAGACAAATGCAACTTTGCAGCAGAGTCTGGAAGCTCAGCAGAAGGCTCACCAGCAGAGTCTGGAAGCTCAGCAACAAGCCCAGCAGCAATCTGAAGCCCGCTTTATAGACCTGTTACAGAAGCAAGAGCAGAGTTTTCAACAGCAAATAGAGACATTAATACAGCAACGTCCGCAGACTAATGAAGCAAGTGGTTACAATAATACCGCATCCTTTGGTGTGAGCCGTTTACTGACGAAAATGACTGGAGAGGATGATCCGGAGGTGTTTTTGACCACATTTGAAAGGACTGTTGAAAGGGAAAAGTGGCCTAAGGAGCAATGGGCTGGACTGGTGGCCCCTCTGTTAACTGGGGAATCGCAGAAAGCTTATTATGACCTAGAGCCTGACCAAGCAAAAGACTATGTGGTGCTAAAAACAGAAATATTGGCACGGCTGGGTGTTACCCTGGCCGTCCGGGCTCAGCGTGTGCATAATTGGACTTTTCAGGTTGGAAAACCACCCAGGTCTCAAATGTATGATCTCATTCACCTGAGCAGGAAGTGGCTGCAGCCAGAGATTTTGACCGCACCAAACATTGTGGAACGTGTTGTTATGGATCGTTTCCTGAGAGCTCTTCCTACTGCCATCCAAAAATGGGTATGCCATGGAGATCCAGAAAATGCAGATAAACTTGTGGATCTGGTTGAGAGGTACTTGGCTACAGAGAACCTGACCACCTCTTCCAGGGACTCACAGACTTTCCACCCTAAGACCAGATCATTCCCAGTGGCGGATAAGATGACTCCAAGGGGTGAGGGTGGAGAGAGCGAGAGAGTGGGAGTTCTACCTAAGGTCTGGCGGGAGCAGCCTGGGAAGCCCAGGCTGCAAGAGGCAGCGAAAAAGATTATTTGCTACCGCTGCCGCCAAGAGGGACATATTGCAGCCAATTGCCCAGTTGTGGATGAGCCTTTGCAATGTGACTTTATAAGGGAGAGACGTCAGTCGCTGTTTGCGACAGTTGCATGCACTGCCATTCGGGGACCTGAGAAACATTTATGTAAAATGTGTATTAATGGTAGAAATGTTGATGTGTTGCTGGATTCAGGTAGCCTGGTAACATTGATAAAAGCTGAATTAGTTACTACAAAGTTCTCTGGGAAGAACAAGGTGGCTGTTATTTGTGTGCATGGGGACACCCGAGAGTATCCTGTAACTTCAGTGTTTTTTGAGACTCCCAAAGGTAACCTCTCTCATCAGGTGGGGTTAGTGTCTCACTTACCACATGATGCTATTGTGGGAAGGGATTTTCCAAAATTCTGGGAACTCTGGGATTGTCCTGAGCCCCCCACTGGTGCCCCTATAAACCAGGAAGATGACCAGAATTCCTCTGGGAGTGGTGAGGACTCTCCTGAATTTCCCTTGTCGGTATTGGCGGGGGAAACTCGAGAAACTGGGGAGGAGCCAACATCCTCAGATGAAAACATGCAGTCTGTGGAGTTTTCGGATCTTGAGGTTCACAGGGAAAATTTTGCCACAGAACAGTTAAAAGACCCCACCCTAATAAAGGCACGGGAAAATGTGGTGAAAATAGATGGTGAGTTAGTGAACCCAGATAAGACTTGCACTTATCCTTACTTCACTATGGAAAGGGACCTGCTGTATCGAGTGGCTCAAAGGGCAGAAGAAACCATTGAGCAACTTGTAGTGCCCAAACCTTACAGGAAGTTGGTGTTAGAATTGGCCCATGGGCACATTCTGGGAGGTCATCTGGGGACCGAGAAAACCAGAGAGAGGGTACTGCAGAGATTCTATTGGCCTGGGGTCATGAAGGAAACAGAAAATTATTGTTCCTCCTGCCCTGTGTGTCAGAAGTCGGCACCTATGCCACATTTCCGTAACCCGCTGGTACCTCTTCCTATCATTGAGGTCCCCTTTGAGAGGATCGCAATGGATTTGGTAGGTCCGATAATGAAGTCTGCTAGGGGGCATCAGTACATTTTGGTTATATTGGACTATGCCACCCGTTATCCGGAAGCAATTCCTCTTCGAAATACCTCGGCCAAAACCATAGCCAAAGAGCTATCTCTTGTTTTTAGCCGCGTGGGTATTTGTAAGGAACTGCTTACAGACCAAGGTACACCCTTTATGTCCAGGGTTATGAAAGAATTATGCAAGTTGTACAAAGTGACACAATTGCGTACATCTGTGTATCACCCCCAAACAGATGGGTTGGTTGAAAGATTCAACAAAACCCTAAAACAAATGTTAAAGAAGGTGGTGGATAGAGATGGAAAGAATTGGGACTGTCTAATACCCTATCTGATGTTTGCCATTAGGGAGGTACCCCAATCCTCTACGGGTTTCTCACCCTTCGAGTTGCTCTATGGGAGACACCCAAGAGGGCTGCTGGATATCACCAAGGAAACTTGGGAAAATGAGAGTTCTCCTCACAGGAGCGTGATTGAGCATGTCGCCCTGATGCAAGATAGAATTGCACAGGTAATGCCAATCGTAAAGGAACATTTGACCCAAGCGCAGTTAGCACAGCAGAGAGTGTACAACCGTGGGGCCAAGACCCGTACTTTTTCCCCGGGGGATAGGGTCTTGGTGCTAGTCCCTACGGTTGAAAGCAAATTTCTGGCCAAATGGCAAGGTCCATACGAAGTAATTGAAAAAATTAGTGAGGTGAACTACAGGGTTAGACAGCCAGGAAGGCGAAAGCCGGAGCAGATCTATCACGTCAATCTGCTGAAAGCCTGGAGGGATAGGGAATCCCTAGTCGCAGAGACTTTGTCACAAGCACAGCCTGATTGCTTAGTTCCTGAGGTTGGAATAGCAGACACCTTATCGAAAGCCCAACAACAGGAGGTTAAAGAGTTTGTACTTCGTAACAAAGAGATTTTCTCTGAGCTGCCGGGACAAACATCTGGCGTAGAGCATGACATTATCACCCCGCCAGGAGAAAGGGTAAAACTAAAACCTTATAGAATACCAGAGGCCCGATGGGAGGCAATACGTGGGGAGGTTCAAAGGATGCTGGAATTGGGTGTGATAGAGGAGTCCCAGAGTGACTGGTCCAGTCCTATCGTAGTAGTGCCCAAACCTGATGGAAGCTGGCGGTTTTGTAACGATTTTCGACAATTGAATAAAGTTACAAAATTTGACACCTACCCCATGCCGCGTATAGATGAGTTTATTGACCGGCTGGGAACAGCCCGATATATGACAACTCTTGATCTCACCAAAGGGTATTGGCAAATTCCCCTGGCCGAGTCGGCCAAGGAGAAAACTGCGTTTGTAACCCCAGATGGGGCATTCCAATATAAGAGAATGCCGTTTGGGTTACAGAATGCACCGGCAACATTCCAGCGGAAAATGGATAAGATTCTGAAGCCCCATCAGAAATATGCTGCAGCTTACCTGGATGATGTGATTGTCCATAGCACAGACTGGGTCTCACATTTGCCAAAAGTACAAGCAGTCCTAGACTATATCCGGGAAGCTGGGTTTACGACCAATCCAAAGAAGTGTACCATTGGACAGGAGGAGGTCAAATATTTTGGGTACACTATTGGGAGGGGGGGTGATAAAACCCCAAGTCAATAAAGTCGAGGCCATACAGAGTTGGCCACGTCCCAACAGCAAGAAACAGGTACGAGCCTTTCTGGGAATCGCTGGCTATTATCGACGATTCATTCCCCATTTTGCTTCTCAGGCTGTGCCCCTCATCAACCTGACAAAAGGGAAAGAGTCGGTCATGGTTAAATGGTCCCCAGAGGCTGAAGAAGCATTTCAGTCCTTAAAAAAAGCCTTATGTAGCCAGCCAGTGTTGTACTCACCAGACTTCTCTAAGGACTTCGTTGTACAAACTGATGCATCAGACGTTGGGTTAGGAGCAGTGTTATCCCAGGTCTGGAACGGGGAAGAGCACCCAGTCATTTACCTCAGCAGGAAGTTGAAGTCCCATGAGGTAAATTACGCCACGATTGAGAAGGAATGTTTAGCAGTGAAGTGGGCTCTAGATTCCCTTCGGTACTATCTGCTAGGTAGGCATTTTGACCTGGTGACTGATCACGCTCCTTTAAAGTGGATGGCTCAAAACAAGGAGACCAATAGAAGGGTAAATAGGTGGTTCCTGGCCCTACAGGAATTTAACTTTACAGTTAAGCATCGCCCTGGTGTTAAAATGGGGAATGTGGATGCTTTGTCTCGGATACATGCGTGTCTGACTGCTTGTGTTACAACCCCAAGGTTGAAACAAGAGGGGGGGGTATGTGGCAGCAGGCAGGTAAAGTCACCTGGTTGTATCCAGGATGGGAAATATGTGTGCCCTAGATTCAGGCTTTATGCAGACTTGTACAACTAGAGGGGAAGAGTTAATGAGCCCAGCTGAAGTAAGTGGGCTCATTAAGACCTCTACAAAAAACCCCAGCATGCTTAGGGAGAGGCTCCATCCTGGAACCAGTTTTGTGTTGTATAGACTGGGGAGTGTGACACCTGTTCTGTGCGGTGAGTTAACGCCTGTGTGGCAAACCTCTACAACAGAGACAGGGACTGGTGCAGCGCAAGGCTGCACTCAGTTGTTAGACAGGGAATCTAAGTGTGTAATTAGAGGTCAAGCTGACCAGGATTTATTTTCATGTTTTATTTTTGTTTGGCTGTTATATGTTTCACTGCATGTAGCATAAATAAACCGCATCTTTTGTTTTTTGCACCTACAACGCTGTCTGCTGTGCCTGATTTTGTGTTGTGAACCCATCCAGGGGGTCACACACACCCGCTGCCGAGCTAACCCCTCACAATACCCAATACATCCAGATATGGATAAGTACAGTGGTGTGAAAAAGTGTTTGCCCCCTTCCTCATTTCCTGTTCCTTTGCATGTTTGTCACACTTAAGTGTTTCGGAACATCAAACCAATTTAAACAATAGTCAAGGACAACACAAGTAAACACAAAATGCAATTTGTAAATGAAGGTGTTTATTATTAAAGGTGAAAAAAAATCCAAACCATCATGGCCCTGTGTGAAAAAGTGATTGCCCCCCTTGTTAAAACATACTATAACTGTGGTTGTCCACACCTGAGTTCAATTTCTCTAGCCACACCCAGGCCTGATTATTGCCACACCTGTTCACAATCAAGGCATCACTTAAATAGGAGCTGCTTGACACAGTAAGGTCCACCAGAAGATCCTTAAAAGCTACACATCATGCCGAGACCCAAAGAAATTCAGGAACAATTGAGAAAGAAAGTAATTGAGATCTATCAGTCTGGAAAGGGTTATAAAGCCATTTCCAAAGCTTTGGGAATCCAGCGAACCACAGTGAGAGCCATTATCCACAAATGGCGAAGACATGGAACAGTGGTGAACCTTCCCAGGAGTGGCCGGCCACCCAAAATTACCCCAAGAGCGCAGCGACGACTCATCCAAGAGGTCACAAAAGACCCCACAACAAAGTCCAAGGAACTGCAGGCCTCACTTGCCTCAGTTAAGGTCAGCGTTCATGCCTCCACCATCAGGAAAAGACTGGGCAAAAATGGCCTGCATGGCAGAGTTCTAAGGAGAAAACCACTGCTGAGCAAAAAGAACATCAAAGCTCGTCTCAATTTCTCCACAACACATCTTGATGATCCCCAAGACTTTTGGGACAACATTCTGTGGACCGATGAGACAAAAGTGGAACTCTTTGGAAGGTGTGTGTCCAAGTATATCTGGCATAGAAGGAACACTGCATTTCATAAAAAGAACATTATACCAACAGTAAAATATGGTGGTGGTAGTGTGATGGTCTGGGGCTGTTTTGCTGCTTCAGGACCTGGAAGACTTGCCGTGATAAAAGGAACTATGAATTCTGCTGTCTACCAAGAGATCCTGAAGGAGAATGTCCGACCATCTGTTCGTGTACTCAAGCTGAAACGAACTTGGGTTCTGCAGCAGGACAATGATCCTAAACACACCAGCAAGTCCACCACCGAATGGCTGAAGAAAAACAAAATGAAGACTTTGGAGTGGCCTAGCCAAAGTCCTGACCTGAATCCTATTGAGATGTTGTGGTATAACCTTAAAAAGGCCGTTCATGCTCGAAAACACTCTAATGTAACTGAATTAGGACAATTCTGCAGATGAGTGGGCCAAAATTCCTCCAGGACGCTGTAAAAGCCTCATTGCACGTTATCGCAAACGCTTGGTTGCAGTTGTTGCTGCTAAGGGTGGCCCAACCAGTTATTAGGTTTAGGGGGCAATCACTTTTTCACACAGGGCCATGATGGTTTGGATTTTTTTTCACCTTTAATAATAAACACCTTCATTTACAAATTGCATTTTGTGTTTACTTGTGTTGTCCTTGACTATTGTTTAAATTGGTTTGATGTTCCGAAACACTTAAGTGTAACAAACATGCAAAGGAACAGGAAATGAGGAAGGGGGCAAACACTTTTTCACACCACTGTATGTGAAATATTCCATGTAGTTGGGCCCAGTCAGCAATATCACTAAAGATGTAAGCAGCCCTGTGTAAGCTACAACTTACACAGGCCTTTCTTTTACTCCCAATGGTTAAACTGAGCAGAGAAGGAACAAAAGGAAAGTATTTGCTGCTGGCAATGGATTGGCTACATTAGATTGAACCATTGCCCTGCATAGGCAGGAACACATGGTAACTTTAATTCAGCAAACACACGGTCGGAATTTCAGCCAACAAAAGACTGATTAGAGCTTTTTGTTGGAAAATGCGACCGTGTGTATGCGCCATCGGAATTTTGCTCGCCAAATTTCTGCCAGCAAAAGATTGAGAGCAGGTTCTCAATTTTTCCAATGGAAAAAATTTCTATCGGAGAATCCGATCGTGTGTATGCAATTCCGATGCGCAAAAACTCATGCATGCTCAGATTCAACTACAAGACAGAAGCTATTGGCTACTGGCTTTTGAACTTCCTTTTTCTAGTCCCATTGTACGTGTTGTATGTCACCGCATTCTTGATAGTCGGAATTTGGTGTGACTGTGTGTATGCAAGACAGCTTGAGTGAAATCCCTTCGGAATTCCGTCGGGAAAACCATCAAAGCTTTTTCCGACCAAAATTCTGATCATGTGTACGTGGCATTAGGCAGGATAAGGTGATACATTGTTTCAGAGAATGAACAAAGAGGAAGAGGAAAAAGAAAATACATTCACATTGCATATAAATGTTATGTGTTGTCATTTTCAGCCAGCTAGTGGCACTTTGGGGTCCTTTTCACACATTTCCAATTTGCAGTACATTTAAAAGAAAAAAAAAACCGGAAAATTCCTATCAAAATTCTTACCGTAATTTTCCTTTCCTGATGGACTCCATGGCAGCAACGTGTGGGTTAAGTCCCGCCTCCACTACCCTATAGGACACTACTCCCATAAATCTTTGCTCCCTGCCCATGGCCGTGTTCGATAACTAGCCTACTCCAGCCATTTTGGGAGGGAACTCCTGCTGCCATGGAGTCCATCAGGAAAGGAAAATTACGGTAAGTATTTTGATAGGAATTTTCCGTTTTCCTGACAGACTCCATGGCAGCAACGTGTGGGAAATAACTCGCCAAACACACTCGGGTGGGCAAAAAATGCTGAACAAAAAATTTATTTAACACTGTCCACCGACAGCGCCTTTAAGCCAAAATCAACAGAAGATAAACTGGCAGGTTCAACACAATAGTGAGCCATAAATGTATGAATGGATGACCAAGAGGCAGCCTTGCAGATAACCTCAGGAGCCACATGACGTGAAGCTGCCCAAGAAGTAGAGAGACTTCTCGTGGAATGTGCCGTAACCGCCTCAGGAGGAGCCAAGCCCTTCTCATTATAAGCCCACTGGATCGCCTGAACCACCCACGTGGAGATGGATCTGACCGAAGCCCTAAGGCCTTTGCTTTTACCATGAAAAAGAACAAAAAGATAATCTGATTGCCGGAAAGAAGCTGTCGCCTCCAGGTATCGTTTCAAGATAACTCCCATGTCGAGAGGATGAAGATCCTGATTCCCAGCCGAATAAAAAGGTAGGAAGGGTAATGTCCTGATTTTCGGGAAAGACTGAGGTAACCTTTGGGTTCGACCCCAGCATTGGCACTAGGACCACTCTGTCAGGGAAGAATGTGAGGAAAGGTTCCTTTGATCCTAAAGACTGAATCTCAGAGACTCTTTTGCTGAGGATATGGCCACCAAAAAAGATGTCATTAGGGACAATTCTTTGACTGAAAGTGTTCTGTCCAGATGAGAGAAGAAGTCGAGAACTAGCGGTAAATCCCACTTGGGGAACCTAGGTTTCCTCTGTGGTCTAAGTCTAATCGCTCCTTTAAAAAATTGCTGAACCAATGGATGTTTAGCCCAGGATACTCCAGAAAAGGCCGAGATTGCCGAGACTTGCACACGAAGAGCGCTGACAGATAGGGGAATGTCTAGTCCGGACTGTAAGAAACCGAGAACATCCTGAACCGTCAAATTACCACTGGAGCAAGACCTGGAAGACAAGTGACTTGTGAATCTAGACCAAATCCTCTCATATACCTGGTTGGTACTTTTCCTCCTTGCACTCATGAGAGTAGGAATGGCCTCCTTTGGGCAACCCAGAGCCTCTAACCTTCCCCTCTCAAAAACCAGACCCTCAGACATAGATGGGCTGGACAGGGATGGAGCTTCGAGCCCTGGGATAGAAGATTGGGTCTGAGAGGTAAGGGAATCGGATCTCTGACACTGAGGAGCATTAGAAGCGGAAACCATGGCCTGTTGGGCCAATAAGGTATTACAGCTATCACCTCTACTGCTTCTGTTTTGAGTCTCCGCAGGAACTGTAGAATAATAGGAGTTGGAGGAAAGGCGTAAGCTTTGTTGAACCACCATCGATCCGTCAGCGCATCCACTCCGTAGGCCTGAGGATCCCGAAACCTGGAATAATACCTCGCCAGTTTCTTGTTGCAAGGGGAAGCAAATAGGTCGACCTCTGGGGAGAACCACAACGTTAGAATCCACCTGAAAACTTCTTCGTGAAGGGACCATTCGTTGTTGTCCAGATTGACCCGAGACAGAAAATCCGCTTGGACGTTCTGCGTTCCTGGAACATAAGTTGCTGTAATGTTGACCAGGTTCTTCTGAGCCCAAGACATGATTGGCTCTACCTCCTGAAGAAGGGACAGACTCCGAGTACCTCCTTGTCTCCTTATATATGCCACTGCTGTAGTGTTGTCTAGTCTGAGTAGGACCGAGGTTCCTAAGACCAGATGACGAAAGGCTAGGAGCGCCTGGAAGGCTGCCCTCAATTCTAGAATATTCGACACCATCCTCCTGGAAGGAAAGTCCCAGGTGCCCTGTGCTACTTCCGTCAAACAGTGGGCGCCCCAGCCCCTGTTGCTGGCATCCGAAGTTATTGTCACCCATGAGATGGGGAGAATGGAATGGCAATTGAATAGGTTCTCCTTCCGAAGCCACCAGAGCAGAGAGATTCTCATTGAAGATGTGATCCGGATAGGTTGCATCTTGTTGCCCAGCCATTGGTGAAGAAACCCCTTTTGGAACGGTCTCATCTTCCATTGGGCCCACTTCACCATTGGAATCGTGGCCACCATGGTTCCAATAATCCTCAGGCACTGAAGAGCCGGAAGACGGGAGGCTGAGAGGGCTGGACGAATTCTGTCTCGAATTACCACTACTTTCTCTTCGGGTAAAGAGATGGTACCCCTCACTGTGTTGAAGAGTGCGCCTAGGAACACAAGAGACTGGGAGGGAATTAACTGACTCTTTTCTAGATTCAGGATCCAACCGAACTCTTGAAGAGTGGAGATAACCTGACCCTTGTGCAGTAACAGACGGTCTCTGTCCTGGGCTAGCAGCAGAAGATCGTCCAAATAGTGGTGAAGACGAATTCCCTTGGTTCTCAATAGAGCCACTACGGCCAACAACACCTTTGAGAACACTCGGGGGGACGTTGAAAGTTCGAACGGGAGACACACGAACTGGAGATGTAGTTTTCCTACTGAAAATCGCAGAAACTGCTGAAAATCTTCTGCCACAGGGACATGAAAGTAAGCGTCCTTTAGGTCTATTGAAATCATCCAGTCTCCTGACAGGACTGACTGTTGTATTGTAGACAAGGTTTCCATCTTGAACCTTTCCTTCTTGATAAAACGATTCAGATGTGTAAGGTCTATGACTGGTCTCCAAGAACCGTTTTTCTTCTGGACCATAAAAAGAGGGGAATAAATTCCTCTCCCTCGTTGATCGTCTGGCACGGGTACGGCAGCGCCTTGAGCCAATAAAGATTTCACGTAGGCCAACAAGATCTGCCTTTTTTCTTCTGTGGCTGGAAATGAAGTGGGAACATACTTTAGTCTTGGGGACCTGCAGAAGGTCCAAGAATGGCCTGAAGAGACCGTTCTGACGGTCCAGAGGTCCTGGATTGAGGCCGCCCAGACATGCCGAAAATGTAGAAGACGAGCCCCCACCTGGCCTATCTGAGCGGGCCCAATCTCAAAAAGATTTGGTTGGTTCCCTCTCTCCTGACGCACTGCTCTTGGCGGATTTCTTGAAGGATGACTGCCTTGATTTCCATGATCTGGAATATTCCCGACCCGGTTTATAGCTACGGGCCTCCCTGGCCTGCTCTTGATACTGCTTTTTAGGAAAAAATCTCCTCTGGCTTTTTAAGCGTCTATCCTGGGGAAGAAACCCCGACTTACCACCAGTGGCCCGGGTTATGGCATTATCCAATTTATTCCCAAAAAGAGAAGAACCCTCGAAGGGGATACGGCACCACACCTGTTTAGATGCTGGATCAGCCAGCCAGGGACGGAGCCAAAGGGCCCGTTTGGCGGTTACAGCTGAAAGCATGACCCGGGACACTAGGCGGATGATGTCAATCGAAGCCTCCCCCAGAAAAGCCGAAGCAAGCCGCAACTCCTGGATAGGAGAGTTTTTAGCGACTTCATCCGAAATGTTTCTGAGAGTATCATCCACACCGTCCGTCCAGACTTCCATGGCTTTGGACATTGCCGCTAAAGCCAATGCTGGCTTGCATGCCATACCAGCAGTGAGGTAGACTCTCTTTAAATCGGAATCAATCCGCCTATCTAAGGCATCCTTGAATGAAACTGTATCCTCCAATGGAAGGGTCACATGTTTTACTAATCTCATCACCGCTGCATCCACGAGTGGAGCGGATTCCAGATACTTGACCTCATCCTCCTTAAAGGGATATAACCTTAGGACTTTTGAGAGCATACTATTCTTTTTCTCAACTTTACTCCATTCATCCGTGATGACCTCACCAAGTTCAGACAGGAACGGAAAGTTAAGACGCTCCCTTTTAAGTTGCTTGAAATACTTCCTTTGTTTGGAAGGATTAGCCACCTCATCTTCCCAGTTCAAAGCCTCTCTGATGGCCTTCACCAAGGGAGAAAGTAAGGCAAAGTCAAACCCCACACAGGGGCTATCTTCCTCAGATTCACTGTCTGAAGCAGCAGCTGAATGGTGGCTTGTTAAAGAGGACTCCCAGAGCTCTTGAGCATGCGAATCCCTGACTGGTGACTGAGGTGATTCTGACTAAGGCACAGGGGTCTGATTGGCCCCGATCCCCTTGAGGGACTCTTTCACCACTTTTTCCACAAGGGATCTTAGTTGCTGGTCCGTACCCCCTCTCTTACTAGAGGCTTTGGAAAAGCAGAGGTCACACAGGGATTTCCCAATAGGAACTTGCGATCTGCATCCCCAGCAAGTATTAATAACAGAGTGGCTGGAATGAGCCCTGGAGGAGTGAGATCGATCCTCGCTACGGCGCCCAGATCTTGAGGGTGAGCCGTGATGTTTAGACTTAGAATATGAGTGCCGGTGGTAAGACTTAGAAGAATCGCTTCCTCTGTGCGTTGAGCTGCGTTGCTGTGCTGATCTAGATGGGCTAAGACAGAGATAGAAGAGACATACAGATAAGGAAAGATAACACACTGACTAATACCGGACCACTCCCCCCCCCCTTACTTCCTCCCCAGACAGTACCTATTATGAGAGGGCTGGCCACATACCGGCGGAGGTGAGTCCATGTCTCTAGGGGTTTCCATAAATGCTGCAAAGACATATAAGTAAGGCTGAGGGCATCAAACACACACACTCCCACCCCCTTCTTCCCAGAAGGCCACCTACCTCCACAGCAGAAAACCTGGACAAGGGGAAGTCACGTAATAACCTGCAAGCATTCCCAAAGCTTGCAGGCTATTTTCTAAGTTTAAATAAGGCGCCTTAATGACGTCATCACCGCGTCCTGTGTACCGCTACTGCGCATGCGCGAATAGCGTCATTTTGCCGCCACTGCGCACGCGCGAACCAAGCCTCGATCCCGTGCTGTACGCGCGCATGCGCAGAACGAACGTACCGACGAAGACCCGGAAGTGAGCGCCGGCTGGAACGCAGGCTAATCCGACCGTCACGCCTATACCCACATACACAGATACAGAAAACGAACGGAAAATGAAGGAGAAATGGCAAGAAACAAACACAAACTGCTGCCATGGAAAAGAGGAACAATCTTACCGCTCCCACACGATCGTCTCCAGGCCGAAGGTAAGCACAATACATACCGAACTTCTCAGGGCAAAATAGGTCACCTGCTATTTAGCTGGGCTATCCGACCAAATGCGCAGCCTGCCTGCCAGTGGCTAGGTTTCTGGCTTCCTCCAGCGCTTATATCCAATGCCCACTCCATACCCTGCTAGTAGCTAGGGCTTAACGGAGTCATGCGACAATTCCATCCAGTCGCAATTCGGCCAAACCAACAATGGAACCGTGTGGGAGCAATCTTCAGGTAGAAAGACCATAACGTCTGGTCCTACGGAGGAGGACAAAAAAAGAACACGGCCATGGGCAGGGAGCAAAGATTTATGGGAGTAGTGTCCTATAGGGTAGTGGAGGCGGGACTTAACCCACACGTTGCTGCCATGGAGTCTGTCAGGAAAACTATTTATTAGACAGCAGGGTCTTATTCCTCCCATTCCCCTCTCCCTATATGGCTCCAGTTAAGGTTAACATTTAAGGGTCTGAAAGGAAACAGCTTGTGCTGCACTGTCTCACCCATTTAAAAACGTCTAATGTTAAAGAAAAAAATTAAACTAAATTGACACGAAACCATGATAGTTAAGCGCATTTAAAACCTGTTGATTAGCCTAGCCTTGTAGCCAATATAGTCAGAAAAAAAGTAAAAAATGATACTTACCAATAACCCGAAAACGGTCATAAGGTGTTACTGTAAAGTGAAAACAATCTTTAAATGGCAAGAAATTACATTCAATCAAGTAATAATATAATATATATATATATATATATATATATATATATATATATATATATATATAATATAATATAATATATATTATATATAATATAATATAAACAAGGGTAGATTCACTAGTAGCATGAATAGGCGGTGTCCGATGCAGTGGATTGCTCAATTAAAAAGTATCAAATAGTCTCTAAAAGTCTCTAAATAAAACACTTCAGTAACAAAGGGTCTGGGAATCAAATCCTAGTAGTCCAAACACACAAAATCATATTTCTCTTTTAACAACACTGTATTAAAAATAGGAGTAAAAAAATATATAAATAATAGGCTGCATTGTTCATAAGGAAAAGTAAAAAATAACAAATAGAAGAAACGGGAGAAGAAAGAAGTGAAAAAAAAAAAAAAAAAAGTGTTCATAAATGGGCAAAATTGTTACAATGTATCAATAATTTTGATTGCTCTGGCACCACAGCAAGCTGATTTTCTGTGCTTGGACCACAAAGATTGGATTCTTGGACCCTTGCTTTCTGTGTTTCACTTAGAAACTTTTAGAAACTGTTTAATACTGCCTATTCATGCTACCTGGTTTATTTGTTTTTCTTTACTTCTCTTGGTCATTACTCATTCCACTATCTGCAGGATCAATAACTAGAATCTGTTGTACATATTAACCCTTTCACCACCGACAAGCGCTCTGATAGCGCCGATTTCTTACAGTTTTGCTTTTGTTTTCCATACAATGGTAGAATTATAGAAGCTGACATTGCTGACTGTTTTTTTTTAAGGTAATGGTTTCAGGGCTGCCATACCGATCTCTGCTTTTCCAGATTTTGGGTCACTGACACAGAACAAGCAATATTTAATTTTCACCCTTCATGCTTGTTCAAAGGGACTAAAGCCTGGGGCATAGTGATGGACGAACTTCCGACGGGACGTTTCGCGAACGCGAAATGCGAACGGACCCAAACGTTCGCGAAACCGAACGTTCGCCGCGGGCCCCATTGACTTCAATGGGAGGCGAACTTTGCAAACCTTCATGTCGAATTTGCGGCCACGTGGTAATTATTAGGGGGTAAAACGTAGTCCCACCATCTGGACAATGACATAATACATGTATGAGGTGAATTTGGGATCGATAACTACAAGCATTTTTATTTTATTTGGGAAATTGTTCTAACAATTCAGGACTATGGAGCTAATGAAGGCAATGGAGGAGAGGGAAGGTCAGGGACCAGGGTAGGCAAAGAAGAGGGTGCAGGAGATGATCACCAGCAGCGTGACATACCGGAATGACACATGCACCGTGATAGAGGCATCTGACAGCAGCACCGTAATACAGAGCACTGACAGCAGCACCGTGACATACAGCGCTGACAGCAGCACCGTGACATACAGCGCTGACAGCAGCACCGTGACATACAGCGCTGACAGCAGCACCGTGACATACAGCGCTGACAGCAGCACCGTGACATACAGCGCTGACAGCAGCACCGTGACATACAGCGCTGACAGCAGCACCGTGACATACAGCGCTGACAGCAGCACCGTGACATACAGCGCTGACAGCAGCACCGTGACATACAGCGCTGACAGCAGCACCGTGACATACAGCGCTGACAGCAGCACCGTGACATACAGCACTGACAGCAGCACCGTAAGCAGCCCCAGGAGGAAGTCAGCACAGCACAGGGATGGTGTGATCCCCTCATAATAAGAACCCCCAGGAGGAAGTCAGCACAGCACAGGGATAGTGTGATCCCTTCATAATAAGAACCCCCAGGAGGAAGTCAGCACAGCACAGGGATATCATAAGCAGCCCCAGTAGAAATATGACACCGCTCAACCTCTTCAAAGAGGAGGGTAGGGGCATATAGTACGGTGTGCTTTTTTGGGTCAAGGAAGTGAGCCAAATGAATTAAGAAGGTCTGTGTGCTTGATTAAAAAAATAGTTTATAGACATATACATGGTCTACTGGTCACATGTGTTGAATTCCTCCGAGATCCATGCCTCATTCATTTTTAGAAATGTGAGGTAGTTAACACTGTGGTGAGCTAGGCGAGTACGCTTATCGGTCACAATCCCCCCTGCTGCGCTGAACGTCCTTTCGGACAGGACACTGGATGAGGGGCAAGCCAACAGTTCGATTGCAAATTGGGCAAGCTCTGGCCAGAGGTCAAGCCTGCCCACCCAGTAGTCTAGGGGTTCATCACTCCTCAGAGCGTCCACATCGGCCGTTAACCCAATGTAGTCGGACACCTGACGGTCTAGGCGTTCCCTGATGCTGGATCCGGATGACACCTGTCGATGGGTCGGCTGAAAGAATGACCTCATATCCGAAGTCACCAACACATCTTCAAACCGGCCTCTTCTTGCAGGCGCTGTTGGATTGGTACCCGCAAATCCTTCTCTGGGAGTGGGAATTGCTCCTCTGCCAGCGCACGCAAAAGCAGAATGCAGCATTTCTCGAAGCAAGGCCTGGAAGTGCTGCATTCTGACAGCCCTCTGCGACGGCGGTAACATTTCCGCCATTTTGTGTTTGTACCGGGGGTCTAAGTACGTTGCCACCCAGTACTGGTCCTTGACCCTCATGCTTTTTATACGGGGGTCCCTATTAAAACACTGGAGCATGAAGGCCCCCATTTGCACTAAAGTGGAAGCGGTGTGGTGGCCTGGCTCCTGCTCATCATCCAGGATAATGTCGTCCTCTTCATTCTCCTCTCCCCATCCTCGCACAACAGGGATCCCAGAAAGGTTTAAAGCATGCTCTTCTTGCTCCTGCTCATCCGCCCCGGCACCATCCTCCTCTGACTCCTCATCAGACTCCTGTTGTTGACTTGTCTCAGATAGAGTAGCCCCCCCTGGGAATTCATCCAGCATTGCGACTTCCTCATCTTCCCGCTCCTGCTCCTCCACAGCCTGATCAATGACACGACGCAATGCACGCTCCAGAAAGAAGGCATAAGGTACCATGTCACTGATGGCGCCATGGCTGCGACTGACCAGTTTGGTGATCTCCTCAAATGGCCGCAGAAGTCTGCATGTGTCGCGCATGAGCAGCCACTGGCGCGGTGAAAAAAAACCCAGCTCCCCAGAACCGTTTCTTTCGCAGAGTTCATACAGGTAGACGTTAACTGCACGTTTCTGCTGGAGCAGCCTATCAAGCATATAGAAGGTTGAGTTCCATCGCGTCGGGCAATCGCAAATAAGACGTCTGACCGGCAGATGGTGTCGCCGCTGAATGTCAGCAAGGCGAGCCATGGCCGTGTAAGATCTTCTGAAATGGGCCGAGATTTTCCTTGCCTGCCGCAAGATGTCCTGGACCCCAGGGTATTTGACAAGGAATCGCTGCACGACCAAGTTTAAGACGTGTGCCATGCACGGCACGTGCGTGATTTTGCCCTGTTTCAATGCGCTAAGCAGATTGGCACCGTTGTCACACACCACTTTACCAACTGTCAAATTGAGCGGTGTTAGCCACTCATCTGCCTGTGAACGCAAAGCTGAAAGGAGTGCCGGGCCAGTGTGGCTCTTTGCTTCCAGGCACAACAGACGCAGCACGGCATGGCAACGTCTCACCTGGCATGTGGAATAGGTTCTGGGGAGCTTGGGCGGTGCAGTGGAAGAGACGCTAGCAGCGGAAAAGGAGGAGGCAGCTGAGGAGGAGAGGGAGGAGGATGGAGTAGGAGGAGGAGAAGAAGAGTCAGGCCTGCATGCAATCCGTGGCGGTAAAACCAAATCTACACGGGTGCCACGGGTTACATGCTTGACGGCCGTCAGAAGGTTCACCCAGTGGGCAGTAAAACTGATATACCTTCCCTGCCCGTGTTTGCTAGACCACGTGTCTGTGGTCAGATGTATCTTGGCACCGACACTGTGTGCCAGAGATACATTCACTTGCCGCTGAACATGGCCATATAGCTCTGGGATGCCCTTCTCTGAGAAATACTTCCTTCCTGGGACCTTCCATTGTGGTGTTCCAATGGCCACAAATTTGCGAAAGGCCTCCGAGTCCACCAGTTTATATGGCAGTAGTTGGCGGGCTATGAGTTCTGACAAGCCAGCCGCCAACCGTTGGGCAAGAGGGTTATCCGGCGTCATCATTTTTTTACGCTCAAACATTAGGCCCACGGAAGCCTGCCTTTTTGCAGAAAAATGTGAGCTTGGCGTGATGGAAGGTGGAGTGGAGGACAATTGTGAGGAGAGAGGAGAAGGAGAAGTAGAAGACGAGGCTGGACGGTGAGAGCCTGCAGTGTGGCTTTGTGTGTTCCGTTGCTCCCACTGGGCTCGGTGATGGCTGCTCATGTGCCTTCTTAAGGCGGTCGTCCCTAGGTGAGTATTGGGCTTACCGCGACTAACGCGTTGACTGCAAAGATTGCAGATGGCAACGCTATTGTCAGCAGCGGACACGTTAAAAAAAGCCCACACTGCGGAGCCATGTGCCGGTGTCCTGGGAGCGCCAGATGTGACCGTACATGGTCGATGACTCGCTCCTGATACATTTGCAGTCTGCTTTGTCCCTGCTGTGCAATGTAAGTCATTGCTGCTTCTCCTCCCTATCTGCTGGTCCATATCTCCCTCTGAACTCCCCTCCTCTTCCTCTCTTGTGGGCACCCACGTGACATCACTAGACACGTCATCATCAACGTCACCTTCCCCACCGCTATAAGTAGAGATCTCGGAGTAGGCAGCAACACCGGGGACCAACCTCCTCCTTGGGCTGATCTGGGTACTGGCGTCAGACTGCTGAGTAGCGCTTGTTGCTACCTCCTCTTCCTGATCCAATACCAAGAGTGGCTGCGCATCAGAAATGTCCTCTTGATATGGATCGGAAAATAATTCCAGTGACTCAAGCGGAAGGTATGTGGTGGTGGTGGTGGTGGTCGTGTTGTTGGTGGTAGTGTCTTTGGGGGTGCACATAGCAGAGAGTGAAGAAGAGGGTGCAGATCGAGAGGATGAGGAGGGTGCAGAAGAGTAAGGCTGAGCGAGCCACTCAACCAAGTCTGGTGCATCCTTTAAAGTAATTGAACGCACCTTCTGCAACTTCCCACTTTGGCTCAAGCCTGTTGCTCCTGCCCTACCCCTACCACCCCTGCGGAAGGGCCTGCCTCTTCCTCTGCCTGTCATTTTTTAAATGACCCTGTGACAAAACTCTTAGTCCCTATACCGATGAAGGACTGCTGCAGTATAGGGCAGCGGTCAGCAGTGGTGCACGTCAACCCTATCTATTGTGGACCGATAGCGGTCCTTACAGAACAGCAGACTGTACCGCACTCAAGCCTATGTACCGTAGCACCCTATACCAAGTTACCAGTCCTTATAAGAACTTTTGTGGACCAAGCAGGTTGTGTATTAGTGTTTAGCAGACTGTACGTCAGTCCCTATACCGCTGAAGGACTGCTGCAGTATAGGGCAGCGGTCAGCAGTGGTGCACGTCAACCCTATCTATTGTGGACCGATAGCGGTCCTTACAGAACAGCAGACTGTACCGCACTCAAGCCTATGTACCGTAGCACCCTATACCAAGTTACCAGTCCTTATAAGAACTTTTGTGGAACAAGCAGGTTGTGTGTTAGTGATTAGCAGACTGTACGTCAGTCCCTATACCGCTGAAGGACTGCTGCAGTATAGGGCAGCGGTCAGCAGTGGTGCACGTCAACCCTATCTATTGTGGACCGATAGCGGTCCTTACAGAACAGCAGACTGTACCGCACTCAAGCCTATGTACCGTAGCACCCTATACCAAGTTACCAGTCCTTATAAGAACTTTTGTGGAACAAGCAGGTTGTGTGTTAGTGATTAGCAGACTGTACGTCAGTCCCTATACCGCTGAAGGACTGCTGCAGTATAGGGCAGCGGTCAGCAGTGGTGCACGTCAACCCTATCTATTGTGGACCGATAGCGGTCCTTACAGAACAGCAGACTGTACCGCACTCAAGCCTATGTACCGTAGCACCCTATACCAAGTTACCAGTCCTTATAAGAACTTTTGTGGAACAAGCAGGTTGTGTGTTAGTGATTAGCAGACTGTACGTCAGTCCCTATACCGCTGAAGGACTGCTGCAGTATAGGGCAGCGGTCAGCAGTGGTGCACGTCAACCCTATCTATTGTGGACCGATAGCGGTCCTTACAGAACAGCAGACTGTACCGCACTCAAGCCTATGTACCGTAGCACCCTATACCAAGTTACCAGTCCTTATAAGAACTTTTGTGGACCAAGCAGGTTGTGTATTAGTGTTTAGCAGACTGTACGTCAGTCCCTATACCGCTGAAGGACTGCTGCAGTATAGGGCAGCGGTCAGCAGTGGTGCACGTCAACCCTATCTATTGTGGACCGATAGCGGTCCTTACAGAACAGCAGACTGTACCGCACTCAAGCCTATGTACCGTAGCACCCTATACCAAGTTACCAGTCCTTATAAGAACTTTTGTGGAACAAGCAGGTTGTGTGTTAGTGATTAGCAGACTGTACGTCAGTCCCTATACCGCTGAAGGACTGCTGCAGTATAGGTGAGCGGTCAGCAGTGGTGCACGTCAACCCTATCTATTGTGGACCGATAGCGGTCCTTACAGAACAGCAGACTGTACCGCACTCAAGCCTATGTACCGTAGCACCCTATACCAAGTTACCAGTCCTTATAAGAACTTTTGTGGACCAAGCAGGTTGTGTATTAGTGTTTAGCAGACTGTACGTCAGTCCCTATACCGCTGAAGGACTGCTGCAGTATAGGGCAGCGGTCAGCAGTGGTGCACGTCAACCCTATCTATTGTGGACCGATAGCGGTCCTTACAGAACAGCAGACTGTACCGCACTCAAGCCTATGTACCGTAGCACCCTATACCAAGTTACCAGTCCTTATAAGAACTTTTGTGGAACAAGCAGGTTGTGTGTTAGTGATTAGCAGACTGTACGTCAGTCCCTATACCGCTGAAGGACTGCTGCAGTATAGGTGAGCGGTCAGCAGTGGTGCACGTCAACCCTATCTATTGTGGACCGATAGCGGTCCTTACAGAACAGCAGACTGTACCGCACTCAAGCCTATGTACCGTAGCACCCTATACCAAGTTACCAGTCCTTATAAGAACTTTTGTGGACCAAGCAGGTTGTGTATTAGTGTTTAGCAGACTGTACGTCAGTCCCTATACCGCTGAAGGACTGCTGCAGTATAGGGCAGCGGTCAGCAGTGGTGCACGTCAACCCTATCTATTGTGGACCGATAGCGGTCCTTACAGAACAGCAGACTGTACCGCACTCAAGCCTATGTACCGTAGCACCCTATACCAAGTTACCAGTCCTTATAAGAACTTTTGTGGAACAAGCAGGTTGTGTGTTAGTGATTAGCAGACTGTACGTCAGTCCCTATACCGCTGAAGGACTGCTGCAGTATAGGTGAGCGGTCAGCAGTGGTGCACGTCAACCCTATCTATTGTGGACCGATAGCGGTCCTTACAGAACAGCAGACTGTACCGCACTCAAGCCTATGTACCGTAGCACCCTATACCAAGTTACCAGTCCTTATAAGAACTTTTGTGGACCAAGCAGGTTGTGTATTAGTGTTTAGCAGACTGTACGTCAGTCCCTATACCGCTGAAGGACTGCTGCAGTATAGGGCAGCGGTCAGCAGTGGTGCACGTCAACCCTATCTATTGTGGACCGATAGCGGTCCTTACAGAACAGCAGACTGTACCGCACTCAAGCCTATGTACCGTAGCACCCTATACCAAGTTACCAGTCCTTATAAGAACTTTTGTGGAACAAGCAGGTTGTGTGTTAGTGATTAGCAGACTGTACGTCAGTCCCTATACCGCTGAAGGACTGCTGCAGTATAGGTGAGCGGTCAGCAGTGGTGCACGTCAACCCTATCTATTGTGGACCGATAGCGGTCCTTACAGAACAGCAGACTGTACCGCACTCAAGCCTATGTACCGTAGCACCCTATACCAAGTTACCAGTCCTTATAAGAACTTTTGTGGACCAAGCAGGTTGTGTATTAGTGTTTAGCAGACTGTACGTCAGTCCCTATACCGCTGAAGGACTGCTGCAGTATAGGGCAGCGGTCAGCAGTGGTGCACGTCAACCCTATCTATTGTGGACCGATAGCGGTCCTTACAGAACAGCAGACTGTACCGCACTCAAGCCTATGTACCGTAGCACCCTATACCAAGTTACCAGTCCTTATAAGAACTTTTGTGGAACAAGCAGGTTGTGTGTTAGTGATTAGCAGACTGTACGTCAGTCCCTATACCGCTGAAGGACTGCTGCAGTATAGGTGAGCGGTCAGCAGTGGTGCACGTCAACCCTATCTATTGTGGACCGATAGCGGTCCTTACAGAACAGCAGACTGTACCGCACTCAAGCCTATGTACCGTAGCACCCTATACCAAGTTACCAGTCCTTATAAGAACTTTTGTGGAACAAGTGAGTTGTGAATGTTTAGCAGACTGCAGCAGAAGGGCAGCAGTCAAGTATAATATCCTTTCTATATTTGGAAGAAAGAATATTATACATGTACAAGCCTATTACTGTACCACTGATACCAGTCCTGAAAAGAACCTTTGTGGAACTAATAATAACAGCAAGTCTTTAAAATTACCCTCACTGCCTGACAACACTGCTTCCTTCCTGTCCCTATACAAATTGGCAAAAAAAGAGAACGATTAGTGGTTACTGGAACAGCTCTTTTGTGGACCTTGATAGTAACAGCTAATGATGATGATGATGATGATGATGATGAAAGACTAATCTGGCTGTCCCTGTAGCATACACCGTCCTTTCCCTTTCTCTAAACTAACAAAAGACACTCAGGCTGCTGCAAGAATCAGCAGCACAGCAAACCTATCAACACCTAACACCTATACCAGTCCTGAAAAGAACTTTTGTGTACCAAATAGCTAGTGGTTTATCTCTCCCTACTCCACACAGGAACCTGTCCCTATCGTAACAGAAGAAAGAATGTAAAATGGCCACCGGATCGGGTGTATTTATAGGTTAGGGGGAATGTACAAGTGTCCATGTGCTGTCATGTCTCAATTGGCTGTCCTGTATCACATGATAAACGTGTCACCAAAGGTTAAAGTTCTTGTATACATTAAACACGTAAGTCCGCCGCGGCGAACGACGGAAAAAGGCGTTCGAACGTGCGGACCGCGAATGTCGGAAATTCGCCGCGAAACGACCGCCGGGCGAAACGTTCGTCCATCACTACTGGGGCAGGATCCAATAAAAAAAAAAGGCATCCAAGAGGCGCTGGGGCTTTAAAATAAGTTGATACGAAGTAGAGGGAGGGCAAAAACATTGACTCAGGTTAGGCTGCTCACAACAAACAAGGCTACCCTCCAGTGCAGTGGGTAGCAGGTTACCAGAAAAAATTGCATATATGGAAGGAGCACCAGACCAAAACATAAAACAGTCCAATTTAATTTATTGGTATTGTGCTAAAAGACAGCCAACGTGTTTTAGGGGTCCCCCACTTAACATATTATAATGTAAATATAATTGTGACTGATAAATTCATGAGCCTAACAATCATAAAACACCATGGATGTCAAACATATGCATACACTATATTGTCAAAAGTATTGGGACACCTGCCTTTACACGCACATGAACTGTAATGGCATCCCAGTCTTAGTCTGTAGGGTTCAATATTGAGTTGGCCCACCCTTAACTCTTCTGGGAAGGTTGTCCACAAGGTTTAGGAGCGTGTTTATGGGAATGTTTGACCATTCTTCCAGGAGCATATTTGTGAGGTGGCCTTTTTTTTTTTTATTGGATCCTGCCCCAAGCTTTAGTCCCTTTGAAGAAGCATGAAGGGTGAAAATTAAATATTGCTTGTTTTGTGTCAGTGCCTGCACTGATGTTGTATGAGAAGGCCTGGCTCGCTGTCTCCGCTCAATGAATCCCAAAGGTGTTCTATCAGATTGAAGTTAGGACTCTGTGCATGCCAGTCAAGTTCCTTTACCCCAAACTTGCTCATTCATGTCTTTATGGACCTTGCTTTGTGCATTGTTACGCAGTCATGTTGGAACAGGAAGGAGCCATCCCCAAACTGTTCCCACAAAGTTGGGAGCATGAAATTGTCCAAAATGTCTTGGTATGCGGATGCCTTAAGCGTTTCCTTCACTGGAACTAAGGGGCCAAGCCCAACCCCTAAAAAACAACCCCACACCATAATCCCCCCGCCACCAAATGATTTGGACCAATAAGCAAAGCAAGGTTCATAAAGACATGGATGACTGAGTTTGGATGAAGGAACTTGATTGGCCTGCACAGAGTCCTAATCTCAAGCCTATAGAACACCTTTGGAATGAATTAGAGCAGAGACTGCAAGCCAGGCCTTCTCGTCCAACACCAGTGCCTGACCTCACAAATGCGCTTCTGGAAGAATGGTCAAACATTCCCATAGACACACTCCTAAACCTTGTGGAAAGCCTTCCCAGAAGAGTTGAAGCTGTTATAGCTGCAAAGGGTGGGCCAACTCAATATTGAACCCTATGGACTAAGACTGGGAAGCCATTAAAGCATGTGCGTGTAAAGGCTGGCGCCCCAATACTTTGGAAAATATAGTGTATGTATACACATATATGCATCTAAAAATAGCCACATATACACATGCTGTATGCGTATACGTGAAAAGAAATGATGATAAAGCAATATCAAATCGTAAGTAATGATTTCAGTTTTTATTATTTCCAAAAATGTGGGTATTTTTGCATGCATGCATGTGTACACATATGTAGTCATGATGAAAGGGGAGTTCCTTTGACCCCTGAAATGCGTTGGCTGTCTTTTAATACCAATAAATGAAATTTGACTTTTTTGTTTATCTTTTCTGACAGGTTCTGACACTCCTTCCATGTATGCACATTTTATTTTTCTGGTATCCAGGGGCAGGATGACAACTCTACAGCCTGTATCTTCACAAAAACAAGTCAGCAATGGCACTCTCACAGTCCTATCCTTATTAATAATATCTTCCCAAGTATGTGTATTATTTATTTGCTGAAAATGTTAAGCAGGCCAACCTGAAAAAGAGTTAAATAATGATTAATTTCTTCATCTCCTTCTATGATGTTGGTGCTGCTGCTATCCAACACTTCAGGGTGAGTTGTAGCGTATGTCTCCTGGCACTAACTGTCATTCTTCCCACCACCTACTACATCACTATAGGACACAGTAGCTTTGGGTGAACTCCAGCAAACGTGTTGGATAGCAGCACCAATGTACCTTAGTTTTCAAACATTTTTATACAGGCTGGCCAGCTTTTAAAGCGGTCCTCCACCCTGAAGTGAAAGTTCCGCTCATCTGATCCCTCCCCCCCCTCCGGTGCCACAATCGGCACCTTTCAGGGGGAGGGGGGTGCAGTTACCTGGATAATCCAGGTATCTGAACCCACTTCCGGGACAAGACCGCAGCAGATGCCCCGCCCCCCGTTGTGTTCTGGGAAACACACAGTTCCCAGGACACAGGGGGGACCAGCAGAGACGTGCAGCGCGACTCGCGCATGCGCAGTAGGGAACTGGGCAGTGCAGCCTCAATGCTTCACTTCCCGATTCCCTGACAGAGGATGGCGGCGGGGGCAGCAGAGAGACGAGCGATTGCTCGTCATCTGCCGCCGACATCGCTGGACCCTGGGACAGGTAAGTGTCAATTTGTTAAAAGTCAGCAGCTGCAATATTTGTAGCTGCTGGCTTTTAATATTTTTTTTAAAGGTGCAGGACCACTTTAACTTTTTCAGCATGGTGAAAGATTTGCTTTAAAATGACAATGTCGTACAGTTTAAATTGTTTATGTTAATACTGCTTTTGAACAGGCATGTGTAATATTTAGACGGTAACTTTACTTTCATGGGAAGAAAAAAAAAAAAAATCACAAAAGAAAATAAAATATAGAATATACAATTGTGACACAAGCCATATTGTAATTTAATGTTATTAAAAATTACTTTTCTTTTTCAATCTGCAGCGCTGTCATTTTCTGTAAATGCAATGCAATATGGCAACCTGGAGGTGTACTGTACACAGAATGTGCACAGAACGGCCCCAGAAACATCATTTCCTGCTTGTGTGATTGGCTCACTGATTTTCCCCAACGTCTACACTGAGATACAAGTCAGATTTTTGGCATCCCCTGCAACAAAAATGTCATTTTTGGTGATGTACTCCCAATAGGACAACGTCTGATGCTGACCCTGCAATTTTCCTCATTATAGCCCTGCAGCAGCTGATTGATAATCATGAAACCACTCCCATTAGACATACATGGGCACAGAAGAACAAACTGTGATTTCTTGAGAACAACAAAAGGTAGGAATCTGCATCTGCAAAGTTTGTTAAAATCCCTGCAACGTACAGCACATCGATCACCCCGAGGAGAATGTTTTTTTCTCAGCAAGTGGAGTTATGCTTTCACATTAACTTCTCCAGTAAATCCAACCGTTCCTCTATTGCTGAGGTAAAGTAAAATTATGGGCATCCATAAAAAGTAATATGTTTTTACAGCAATTAATTATAAGTGCATCTGCTCTTTTCTCTTAGTTCACCTGGAAAGTCCCACAAATACCTGTTAAGCCATCCAGTAAAGTTCATCTAATATAGCTCCCTATGATGGTGTGGCAACGATGCTGCACTGCTCTTGAATTCAGTACAGAGTGGCCACTGTCATGTAGGCTGTGCCTGTGTTCACTGCATTAGGATGAAAAAAATGTTGGTAGGGACTAGGGAACATAGTTATCAGCATTATCACCACTGAGTTACAAGTGTGTAGCTTGTCATTGAGCACTTGGCCACACCTAGTCCAGCCCACTGCTTTCTGGATTGACAGCATTGCCTCTGTTGCTGAAACCCTCCCATGGTGAGCTGCAGTGTCTGGGAGAGGAAGCGTAGGAGACGCAATAGGATTTTGCTCAATTAGACCTGATTCACACCTATGCAGGTTGCAGTTTGCATATTGCAAGTGCATTTTGCATTTTTCAATACACATTATTAAACCATTGAAGTCTATAGAACTAAAAGCCAGAAAAAGGTCCCTGGCCCTTTCCATAAAATGCACAGATGTGACCTACATCCATATGAAACCATGTTAAATGGACTGTAGTTTGTTTTTGCAAAACTGAAAATGCACTAAAAAATGCATAGGTGTGAACCAGGCCTTAGGGAAGATAAAGAACGTTTTTTTTTTTACTTTATGGCTAGATTCACCGTACTTTTTGCATTTTGCAGATTTGCACTACACTCCATTTACCATGGTTTCCTATAGAACACATTCTGTAGTGCAAATCTGCAAAATGCAAAAAGCACTAAAACTGCATAGGTGTGAATCCAGCCTATGAGGCTATTGCATTACATTGTAACTGAATATGTTACTTGTTTTAGACTGTCATATAGAAGCCTTTAGTTGTATTTAAAGGCACTTTAAGAATGCTCAGAAAATAACACTTCTGGGTGTTTTGGATGCCTGTGTTCATCCACTGCTTCCTCCCTGACTGCTGATGTGTCCCATTAGAACTACAGCAGTGCTGAAGAATAGAGGGCTGTGGGGAAGTGCGGAGATACAGGCATCTGAACCACCTGGAAGTGTTAAAGTGGAGTTCCAACCTGAGGAAGGAAATTAAATGTCAGCAGCTACAAATACTGTAGCTGCTGACTTTTAATATAAGGACACTTACCTGTCCTGGGAGCCCACAATGTCACCACCCCAGCAGATTTCCAGATCGGCTCTTGGGTGCTGCCGCCGCTATTCGTTCTAAGGTAAACCGGCAGTGAAGCCTTTTGGCTTCACAGCCAGTTCCCTACTGCGCATGCACGAAGCCAGCTGCACTTTCTAATTGGCCTGGCAGAGGAAGTAGGAGGGCCAAACTTCCAAGTGACGTGGCCGCAGCACTGTCTCCTGGAAGTGGGTATGGGTACTGCTTTAAATGCTGAGGATGCTAGTGGTGGCTCTAAAGCCTTGTACACACGGTCGGAGAATCCATCGGAATGTGTCCTATCGGACCGTGTCGTCAGATAATCCGACTGTGTGTGGTATGCATCGGACTGATTCCGTCCGAATATCCGTCGGACCCAATTTTCCAACATGTTGGAAATATTTCCCGACCAACTGGTTCGATCGGACATACTCCGATCATGTGTAGAGAATTTTGATCGGACCAAGTGCCACGCATGCTCAGATCAAATTCCTACATCAAAGCTATTGGCTACTAGCCTGAATGTAGTCCCATCGTAACGAAATTACGTCATCATGTTCTGAATGATCGGATTTTTCGCCAACTTTGTCCGACCGTGTGTATGCAACAGTTTCGGACACAATCCGTCAGACTAAATCTGACGGACAAAATCCGACGGATTTGGTTGGCAGAATCTCCGACCGTGTGTACAGGGGCTTACATGGCAAGAGAGGGAAGGTTAGATTCACTAGAGACACAAATGGCAAGCATTATACATGAATTTAAAAAAGGAGTATTAGCACAAACCATTTAAATTTAAAGCCGTGTTAAACTAAAATGCAAACGTTTTGCAGCTTACAAATTCATAGATGTGATGGCTACATTCATTTCTTTTTTAAGCTTACTTTCCTTCATTTTCACCTGTTGATCTGGCCACTAAGTCTGTTGTTTTCTATCAGAAATAGCTGTCCTGTCGATGTAGCAGCTAGGGGGTCGAGACAAACCATTTAAAGTGTTACTAAACCCACAACAGTAAAATAGTGTGTATATGCAGTAAAGCATGCTTGTTATACTCACTGTGGAACCTAAGAGGTTAATCCTCTGTATTGTGTAAAAAGGCTGTTTGATCCTGTCTCTCTGATCCTCTCCTCCTTCCACTGTTTCCAATATATTTCCTGATAATACAGAGCCTGGGGACATGCTGCACATGCTCAGTTTGCATTTGGGTTTAATGCTGCTTTAAATTTAAATGGTTTGAGGGTGCATGTGATCAGCACAGGGCCAATTAGCACTGTCCAGATAGAGGGTCAGGGGTCCTGCATCCCTATAGGACACTCAAGAGTAGAATGAAAACTCCTACAAGCTTTAACCAGACACTCATAGAAGTCAAAATACTGGTATATACTGGTGATGAGAAAAGGTAATTAGCAGTTTACATTTACTAAAGTAATTGCATTTCCATGTTCTGAGTACTGTGTGAGACCAGATATAGTGAATGCAGGATCCTAATTTTAGTAACACTTTAACACCGGCAGGGTTGCTTACAATGATCAGCTTTTGTTTATGTAAAAACTTTATCTCAAAAGAAACAAAACTGTTGCTGTAACTACTTAGTATTAGCTGGAGTTTGACTTCCATTTGTTTAGTGTATCTAAATCTGCCAGTGCATTTAACACTACACTCCCCCAAGATTGACAATGCAGCTGTCCAGAGGTGTCTCTGTTGCTCCTTCATCCAGAGTGTAGGTACTCTTGAACAGAAGGTGTGTTACTGGCCAGATGAACAGGTAAAACAAAGGGGGAAATAAAAAGAAAGAAAACAAATACAGCGACCACATCTAATGATAGGTAAGCTGCAATATATTACATTTTTGGTTTTGAGTGTAATACCGCTTTACCAATGGTGTCTCTTTAACTAAAATCTGCCATCTAGTGACGGCAGCAATCAGCTGCATTTATATTGGAAATCTCATACTAGTTCATGTCATTAGTCACATTAAAACCAGGTAAATGCAGCATGCATTGGTAGATGCGTTATGATGATTAAGGATTGCCTTAAGGGAACAAGTGAAATCAGTGAAGTGCTAATGCTACCTATCTGACCATATTTGTCTTTTTCTTAGAACTGTTTGTAACATCTCACTGCAGGCTTTGTACAATCTCTTGAGTATGTCGGTTCTGGGAAAGCATAAAGCCAGGGAAAACATAAAAGCTTGCTTTTGATTTACTACTGTTTTAGTAAGTGCCAGCTTTGTTGAAGTTTTGAGTGTGCCAGTTTATGGTCCATATGCTCTGCTGTAAAGTGGTGGATCAAAACTGGCATTCACATCTTTCACCAAAAAAATAACTGAACAAGAACAATAAATTGAGGAATCTCATATATTCAAGTAGTACCATGCCTGGCTTCCTCAACTTTTTAACCCTAGAGGAACACCAAAAATATTTTTTATGTCTCGAGGAACCCTTCCTAAAACCAAATCATCAGGGCTCGATAGGAACAATGCTCCTTATATTGGTGGTCAATAGAAAGAATGCCCCCCCTTAAAGTGGTGTTCAGAATGCCACCCTTAAAGACAGCTAAAAAGATATTTGGTGTCATGCTGCTGGCTTTGCTAAGTGAAGTGAAGTGAACCTTGAACTCTGTAGACATCACCAAATAGGTGGTTCATCAGCCACAGCTCAAGGAACCCCTAGCAACCTTTGGAGGAACCCTGGTTGAGGATGGCTGCTGTACAATATATACAGTATATGCCAGTGTTAATGGTAGGGTTCAATGATCTGACACCACCACTGTATCTGACACCACCACTGTATACCCACCACTAAGGCCCCATTCATACCTCAACGTTTTGGAGCTTGAAGCTCCAAAACGCTGGAGGAGAAAAAAATAAATTGTTCTCTATCAGGATGGTTCATATCTCCACTCCAAGTCGCCTGAAGCCAAATGCCTGAAGCTCAAAAAAGTTCTGGAGCTTTTTTGGTAGCTTGAATTGGGCAGATTTGAGCATTTTTGTGCGCACCATTTGTGCGCATTCGTGCATTTTGATGCGTGTTTTTGTGCAATTTACTGCTCAAATGAAAAAATTTCAAAAATAAAATAGTAATAAAATAGGAATAAATAAATGTAAAATAAATACACGTATTATAAAAATCTTCATAAATAAAATGTAATAATACATAAATAAATAATAATTGTCACCTAACCTTAAAAAATATTTAATCTATTATTATTATTATTATTATTATTATTATTAATAATAATAATAATAATAATAAACACCCAAACCTATACAAAAATATAAATTAATAATAATAATAATAATTTATTTATTTATCTATTCATTTTGTGTTAGGGTTAGGGTGTTTAGTTATTTATTATTATTCTTATTTTATTTTTTTAAGAGTTAAGCCCCATACACACTATTAGATTTTTTGCAGATTTTTGTCTTCAGATTTACCAAAACCATACAATATAAGGTTAAACCTTAACCACTTCCCGACCGGCGCACAGTGATGTACGTCGGCAGAATGGCACGGGCAGGCAAATGGGCGTACCAGTATGTCCCTTTAAATTTGCCGCCCTTCCATCACGAGCCGGTCGGGACCCCTGTGAGTCCGGTCGCGGGTCCCGCGGACTCGATCGCCGCAGGCATACCCGCGATCGTCTCACGGGGTGGCTGAACTAGGAGATGCCGTTGTAAACAGCATCTCCCAGTTCTGCCTAGCAACAAGTGACGCTGATCTCTGCTCCATGTGATTGGAGCAGAGATCAGTGTTCACTAAAAGAAAGCCCAGCCCCCAACAGTTAGTAACACACCCCTAGGAAAACTTAACCCCTACACTGCCACCCCGTGGTTAACCCCTTCACTGCTAGTGTCATTTACACAGGAATCACTGCATTTGTATAGCAGTGATTGCTGTATAAATGACAATGGTCCCAAAAATGTGTCAAAAATGTCCGATGTGTCCGCCATAATGTCGCAGTCACAATAAAAATCGCTGATCGCCGCCATTACTAGTAAAAAAAAATTATTAATAAAAATGCCATAAAACTATCCCCTATTTTGTAAACGCTATAACTTTTGCGCAAACCAATCAATAATCGCTTATTGCGATTTTTTTACCAAAAATGTGTAGAAGTATACGTATCGGCCTAAACTGAGGGAAAAATTTATATTTGTATATATTTTTGGGGGATATTTATTATAACAAAAAGTAAAAAATAATGTGTTTTTTTCAAAATTGTTGCTCTATTTTTGTTTATAGCGCAAAAAATAAAAACCTCAGGGGTGATCAAATACCACCGAAAGAAAGTTCTATTTGTGGGAAAAAAAGGACGTCAATTTTGTTTGGGAGCCACGTCGCACGGCCGCGCAATTGTCAGTTAAAGCGACGCAGTGCCGAACCGCAAAAAGTGGTCTGGTCTTAAGCCAGCAAAATGGTCCGGGACTGAAGTGGTTAAGAGTTTCAATTTGTATACAATCAGGCAGGCTTTTGCACTACATGGTTTTGGTAAATCTGAAGACAAAAATCTGCAGAAAATCTAATAGTGTGTTTGGGGCCTTAGAGGTTAAAGGTTCATTGTTTATTTATTATTATTAGTATTCATTTATTGAATGTATTTATTTTTTATGTATGATTTTTATTTATTTGTGTATTTATTTTACATTTATTTATTCATTTATGATTATTATGATTATTATTAGTAGTATTAACACTCTAACCCTAATAAAAACAAATATTAAATAACCCTAACCCCAATCCTAAACCTAACCCCAACCCTAACCCTAACCTTCCTTAACTCTAACCCCTTACCCTAATTGAAAAAATATTAAATGAATAATAATAATTTAACCACTTGCTGCCCGCCCTATAACAAAATCACGGTGGCAAAGTGGTTTCATAATCCTGACCGGACGTCATGTGACGTGAACAGGATTTTGAGGCGCTGCGCGCCCCCGGGGGCATGCATCGCGGCGATCGTTGTTGCGGGGTGTCAGTCTGACACCCTGCAACTACGATCTTGGCAAAGAGTCTCCGACGGAGACTCTTTACAACGTGATCAGCCGTGTCCAATCACGGCTGATCACAGTGTAAATAGAAAGAGCCGGTGATCAGCTTTTCCTCACTCACTTCTGTCAGACGCGAGTAGAGGAGAGCCGATCGGCTGCTCCTCTGACAGGGGGGGGTCTGTGCTGATAGATTATCAGCGCAGCCCCCCCAAGGATGCCCACACTGGACCACCAGGGATGCCACCAGGGATGCCCAGGACAAGGTATGCCACCCTAGACCACTAGGGATTCCAGTCAGTGCCACAATGGATGCCAATCAGTGCCCATAATGGATGCCAATCAGTGCCCACAATGGGCATCACTGATTGGCATGCATTATTGTTTGGCACTGATTGGCATCCATTAGTACAGTATATTATAATACAATGCCGCCTATCAGTTCCCATCTGTGCTGCCTATCAGTGCCCATCCGTGCAACCTATCAGTGCAAATCCATGCCCATCTGTGCCGCCTACCCATGCCCATCTGTGCTGCCTACCCATGCCCACCTGTGCCGCCTATCCATGCCCATCTGTGCCGCCCATCCATGCCAATCTGTGCCAGCTATCAGTGCCAATTTGTGGCACCTATCAGTGCCCATCCGTGTCGCCCATCAGTGCCACCTATCAGTGCCACCTATCAGTGCCCATCAGTGCCACATATCGGTGTCCATCAATGCCACCTCATCAGTGCCACTTCATTGGTGCTACCTCATCAGTGCCCATCAGTGCCGCCTTATCATTGCCCATCAGTGTAACCCCATCAGTGCCCATCAGTGAATGAGAAAACTTACTTATTTACAAAGTTTTGAAACTGAAACCAAAAAAACATTTTTTTTTTCAAAATTTTCTGTATTTTTTTTATTTGTTTAGCAAAAAATAAAAACCGCAGAGGTGATCAAATACCACCAAAAGAAAGCTCTATTTATGGGAAAAAAATGATAAAAATTTCATTTGGGTACAGTGTAGCATGACCGCACAATTGTCACTCAAAATGCGACAGCACTGAAAGCTCAAAATTGGTCTGGGCAGGGAGGTGTTTAAGTGCCCTGTATTGAAGTGGTTAAATAGAAATAAAAGCTAAGGGAAAAGCAAAAAAAAAGCTGAAATACCTAGAAACAAATGATGCCATAGATAATGTTTCTCTATTCTCTAATAAAAACCCCCAAAGTTCAAAAATGCTGTATAAAAATATGCAAGTTGTGCTTAAAAACGTGCCAAAATCGCTAATAAAATGCCAGAAAAATGCTCAAAGACACTATTATACTCATGTGTGAATGCATCCTCTACTTTTCTTCTATTTTCCCCATCTAAAACAAAAGGTAACAAGTGACTACAGTGGGTCTAAAGTCAGCAATCTTTTCCGCATGGTGTCAGTTTTCAAATAATAGACTACCAGCATGCCAGTAGACCTTAGGACCTCAGATCAGCCACAGTTACTGCACGTTTGGCCTACTGCAGCTGGCAGTTCCACTAGGATGAAGAAGAGGTGGGCAGGCTTCTCCATATAATGACATCCACAGCTATTGGCTGACATCGGAGTGTGCAACTGCTCCATGGCCCATGAGGTGGGGGGGGGGGGGGTGGATATGTGCCTGAGGGGGCACTTTGGAAGAGGAATGAACTTTGGTGGTTGGGTGCGTACTAGAGGTACTTTGGGAAGGGAGTGAACTTGTGCTAGAAAGTGGGGGCATCAGAGCAGTCTACTCTCTGACTCAGCCTTGATTCGCTGGGACAACGGGACTTACATAGAATCCTGGGATGGTCCTGGCGAATCCGGGATGGTTGGGAGGTATGCATTCTGTACAGGGCAAAGATGTATTTATCTTCTGTTAACCTCCTTTTCTCTGTACTTATACCCACACTCTCTAAAAGCGATTAAGGACTAAAAAAACGCAAAACTTTATCTAGATGTAGCCAGGTGGACTATAGAAACATGGAGAAAAATACATTTACCTTTTAACAACCAGTTTACTTTAATTTTGTGCTGTTATGCTGAATGTTTTATTGCACTCTCCCATCCAATCAGAAGAGGGAGAACTATAGAGAGAAAAGGCTATGGATTCCAATGCAGAACTCTGAGGATGGAATGGAACTCATGGAATTTGAAGTCCAGGAAGTAAGCCATATTATGGAGCTTATAGACCCTTTGCACCATAATTCCCAAAAGTCACTGGGGCAAGGAGGAGCATTGAAGCTGCTTTTCTGAGACTGTTCAGCTAGACTCTCTCTCTTGGTGCCGAGGGAAGTGCAGAGAGCACATCTGCTGCATACTGACCAGACTTCTCAGCGGCCAGACCAGCAGAGACATCCAAGTCAGTGCCGTACAGACTGCAGCGATCGCATCCTCACCATTGTCGCAGGGAGACCAGAGCATCTTTTACTTCCCACTGCTCCTGAACTACACCTGTACCACACTGATACCGCACCCTTATAGCATCTTTTACTGCACCTATACTGCATGCTGATTTACTAAAACTATTGTTAAGTGCACCAACACTTCTTAAAAGCCCCTCAACGATAGCTTTACAAAAGAACAACATAAGGACTGACACTCATGTAAAACCATCCTCCATGCACCTTTGTTCCCTTCTCCACTTTTCTTTTATTTCTATGGACAGTGCACCTCCAGTAGGTCTAGGCCAAGCATAGTCACCATTAATGCACGTTGGCATTATAGTTTCTAATGTCCAATAGATCAAGAGTTCTTATGTTCGGTAGATCAAGCTTTATTACTGCCCACTGCTGCACTTTAGGTGACTTTGCTACTGTTTATGCTGATCTGGATGACCCATATCATCTTATGCCTAGTCCTTATTACTAATCACCCTGTATGCTAAATTGTGTTATTACCATTATTAATCAGTTTCCTTAGTTACTTTGTTACCAACCATATCAGGCGACAATATATTAAGTTTGCCTTTGTTGACTAGTTCAGGGCCTGTTTTCATTTATGCAGTACTACTACTGGGTACTAAGTATTGCTTTAAAGTGGTTGTAAACCCTTACAAACCACTTTGACCTACAGGTAAGCCTAGATTAAGGCTTACCTGTAGGTCCAAGAAATATCTCCTAAACCTATACGGTTTAGGATATATTTGCCCGAAGACAGGCACCGCTGTCTACGGCGCATGCGCCGTAGACAGCGGCGCGCAGGCGCACTGAGCGCGGCATTTCCAACAATGGAGCTGCCGCGCGTGTCGGCTCCCGTGCGCATGTGCGGGAGTGACGTCATCGGGAGCTGCAAGACCCCACCGAGAAGATGGATGCGCTGGACTACAGGGGACAGCGGTGACTTCGCTGGCTCCTGTGTCAGGTAAGTGACACATAATGGACTACTATGCAATGCATAGTAGTCCATTATGCTTTACCTTTGCAGGGAATGAAAGAGGAAGTAAACTCATCAGGGTTTACTTCCTCTTTAAGTGATTTTCTGTGATATTGCATGCTTTGTACACTCAACCTAGTGTATCAGAGGGAATGAAGTTCTTAAAGAGCTTGCAGCAAAGGACCCATCCTAACCAGCAGCTCCTATTGGGGTAGCGCCACATAGACTTAATTAAACATTAACACCCCAAAAGCTAGATAAGACAACTAGTATACTACTGAATATCTAAAAGCCCTCAAGTTTAAATTCTACATGGGGACTACTGATCAGACACCTGCAAATTACATTATATGGGTTATTTTGACTAAACTACACAACTGAAGCTTCTTGTATGTGAAGGCATCTCATGTAACACATAACAGGCATATTTTCATCAGCCTGATCCAGCTGCATCCCATCCTGGGGCCGACTGACCATTCGGGCACTCGGGCACTGCCCGAGGGCCCCATGCCACTAAGGGGCCCCATCAGGGTTGCCAGCCTCAATAAAACCAGGGACAGTATGTAAAAATCTGTGTTTTTTTAAAAATCCCAAGATTATAGCCGCCCCGCCTCTCCAGTACCTTTTTAATGTGTGTATACTGTGTGTGTATATTGTGTGTCTGTGTGTGAATACTGTATGTGTGTGTGTGTGTGTGTGTATATACTGTGTGGCCCCATAATCTATTGCCTGGGGGCCCCATAATCTCCTATTGCCTGGGGGCCCCATAATCTTGTATTGCCCAGGGGCCCCATAATATTCTATTGCCCAGGGTCCCCATAATCTCCCACTGCCCGGGGGCCCCATAATATTCTTTTGCCCGGGGGCCCCATGAGCTGTCAGTCCGCCCCTGATCCCATCTGTAATAAATTGATATTTACCTTCTTCAATCATGGTTCCTTCTACTAATGGGAAAACTACATCCAGGGACACATCCTCTGCGCTTATAGCCATTCTTCTGTGCTTATATAAGAAGATCCTGCAGAAGATCAGAAATATAAATAGTCAAACAAGGTAGTAATCTATTAAAACAGCTAATATTCAGTGAAAATAACTCATCGTGTATAGGGGATGGGACAGACCTACTCCTAACTACACCCTCTATGATTTGACTGTATTGCACATTTGCAATAATATAATGATAATGATTAAAAAAAACGTCTTTGGGCACACCCAGATGTTCATCTGTCTTCTGCTTAAGTGACAGCTAGCCATAGTCATTAGAGGATTGTCAGGCCTGTTTTCACAATTAGACAGTTTCACTGATACCTGGGTCATTTACTTCTCTAAGAAAGAACTGTCAGGGCCTACATCTGAACCCAGGCCCTCTTCTGTGTCTGATGGTAACTCTTCTTGCTGAGCCACATGAGATGCTGTACAGATACCTGCCTGATTGCTTAGACAACCTTGACTCATGTCTTGGTTCTCTTGAACCTTGAACAATTTGCCCCTCCCATGAACTTCCTATTTAAGCCATATTTAAGCCATGCCTTTGCACTTCCTGTTTACCATATTATTGTGCTTTCTCCGGCCAATATCTCACTCTTGTTACTTCTGCTACCACCTGTATCTTTGCTACCACTCATTACTGATCTTTGGCTTGTTCCTCAACTATACGTCTGCTTGATCCCAACCTGTAAACAATTTGGCTTTGGCTTGTTTACTGACTATGCTTCTGCTTGAACCCCACCTGCTATATCTGCTACTGGGACCTGGCCTGCTCATCTCCCAGTGGGGCAATGCTGAGGACTGAAACCTGGTACTAACAGCAAAACCCATCTCCACTATTAGGGGCCCTGGTTAATACTAGTTAGTACTTAAACCCAACCCTTGGGGGAGCTGCATCATCAGCCAGAGTAACCTGCATGTTTATCTATCCTGTTGGTCGGTGGGAGTCTCTCTACTGCAATAGCTACTAGTCTCCAAAACTGACCCCTGGCCATGACAAGAACTCTGTAATCACACGTGCACTCTATTTTAGGCTATAGGAGAGGGCCAATAAGTTACACATAGACAGTCTATGCATTGAAAATAACAATTAGACAAGGTTTTCCTATTTTTCTTTTTTTTGATCCCCTGAGAAGGGCTATCCTTCCCTGGTCTGTAAACACTGGGTAGTCCCCCTAATCCACTCCAGCCAATGAAGGTTGGGTCAGGAGACAATCATCTAATGTCTGTAGGTAGCTTCAAGCAGAGTCCAATCAGTTTACATCTTTTGTTGACAGACAAGGTGAGTTCCCTTAGTATTCTAAGCACCAGCCTACCAGAGGGCAGGCACTGAGGCAGTGGCTGAGTGTACTATGGGGTAGGCAGACATTAAAGGAAAACTTTATTCGTTTTGGGTTAATTTTAAAGTTCCTTTTTTTTTATTTTATTGAAATTTTATTTATATATAGACATTTTTATTTTACAAACATTTATTACATGAAAAGGACTGTCAGAGCACTATGGGTTTGCTGTTTGCTTTCCTGTACTGAAAGAAATACAGAGCCTGTTGGTGCCAACCTCTGCTTCTAAACCTACTAGATGTCTGGCAGTGACTGAAGCTAGGTAACTAGGAATTTCAAGTAGGTCAGCAAGTGCAACTCCTTTGTTCTCCTCTGTACAGGCTAACGTAAACTGTATTTCTACTTTTGCAGTCAAATGTGAAAAAACAGGACTGTACGTTTGTTATATGTACTCATTCACACAAAATACCTAAAACAGTGTTCAATAAATATTTCTTTCCTGTTAGATGTTTCTAATGAGAAGGTCTCATGGCTGTTTTTAAGCATTTCTGAACAAATGCTGAGTGAGTCTGTCTCAGGAAAAGACTGAATTTCTTTTCATTAACATATATTCAGCAGGCCATCTTCTAGATCTGTAACCCTTTGTTAGGATAGACATGACTGAAATACTACAAATACTACAAGAAATCTTCCTGCGCAGTACAGATAGGGTTAATTTTGGCAAACACAGCCCCCAGCTTGCTCATAAACAAAGAGAACTAAGTAGGATTTTTCACAACTGGAGTTAACATAAAATGGCATCTAAAATCATGCAAACACATTTTTTAATATTTGTTTAAGTTATGCTCTTAGAATGAGAACATTTAACAAATATAAAGCAGATGTTATCTCAATCTGGATACCAAAGTGGAAATATACTTTAAATGCAATAATCCAGTGATTTTTTTGGGGGGTTTTATGTGTTAAGCCTCGTACACACGATAGGATTTTTAGCAGGGAATTGTGTGATGACACACTGTTTGCCTACAATCCAACAATTAGTACGCTCCTTCAGACAATTGTTATCCAACTTTCTGCCAACAAATGTTGGATGGCAGGCTAGTAAATTTTTGGCAGACAACAGTCTGTTGTCAGATTTTCGTATCGTGTTTACCAAAGTCCAAAGTACAAACACGCATGCGCAAAATCAATGCTCACCAAACACGACAATAGCAGAAGGTGCCCAAAGGGTGCCGCTCAAGAGCTGAAATTAAACATAGTACGTCACTACATTTGTGTTTGTTGGCCAACAATTGTGTGCCATTAGTATGCAAGACAAGATCCTGGCACACGGCCTTCGGACAAAAGTCTGAGAAAATCAGATCGTGTGTTATGCACATACACACAATCAGAATTATGGGCGGAAAAAGGTCTGATGGTTTTCCCGACGGAATTCTGACGGAAATCCGCTCAAGCTGTCTTGCATACACACGGTCACACAAAAATTCCGACCGCCAAGAATGCGGTGACGTACAACACGTACGACGGGATTAGAAAAAGGAAGTTCAATAGCCAGTAGCCAATAGCTTTCATCTCGTAGTTGAATCTGAGCATGCGTAAGTTTTTGCGTGTCGGAATTGCATACACACGATCGGAATTTCCGATAGAAAGTTTTTCCATGGGGAAAATTGAGAACATGCTCTCAAATTTTTGCTGGCAGGAATTCGGCCAGCTAAATTCCGATGGAGCATATACACGGTCGCATTTTCCGATGAAAAGCTCTCATCAGTCTTTTGCTGGCCGAAATTCCGATCGTGTGTACGCGGTATAAGAGGCTTTAATGTGCAGTTACAAAAAACTGGAATTTTATTTCTATCAATCACCAACACTGCTGCCACCAATTAGATTCTTTTAGAGCAGCAATTGGTGTTCTTCATAAGAACATGTTAATCCATAAGACCCTATATGTTTCTTATTTCTTTTTATTATTAAAAACAACAAAATACTATACATCCTTGGAGTAAAAACAACTCACCCCCAAAATAGTACATTCCTCTTTAGAACTTATATTATCCCAACTAAATCTCAAAAAATGACCTTTCCTGTCAAGCAGCTATAGTTTTAGAAATATTCATGATAAGGGTGATATGGCATTCAGACAGTCTATAGCCGCGTACACACGGGCGGACTGTCTGGCCTACTTAGTCCGCCGAAACACATTTCAGCGGACAGTCCGCTCGTGTGTGGGCTTCAGCGGACTTTTTCAGCGCGCAGTCTGGCGGACTAAGTATTTCGGAATTTCCGTAATACAGTCCGTCGGACTCGCATTTCAGCGGACAATCCGCCCGTGTGTGTGCCAGTCCGCCGTACTTTTGAAATGAGCGGACTTTTCCCGGCCGGAGAAAAGTCCGCTCATTTCGAGCGGGCATCCAGGTAGGCAGGGCCCGCGACGGAGACGACGCTGGCCCCGCTGCCTGGTATGGACTTAAAGGGGAACCCCAACGCCGAAAAAGATCGGCGTGGGGGTCCCCCCCAAGTCCACAACAGACCCTTGTCCGGCCGGCCAGGAAAGGGGGGCGAGCGAGCGCCCCCCTCCTGAGCCGTACCGGGCCGCGTGCCCTCAACATGGGGGGGTGCCTTGGGGAAGGGGGGGCCGCACGGCCCCCCACCCCAAAGCACCTTGTCCCCATGTTGATGAGGACAAGGGCCTCTTCCCGACAACCCTGGCCGTTGGTTGTCGGGGGTCTGCGGGCGGGGGGCTTATCGGAATCCGGGAGCCCCCTTTAAGAAGGGGGCCCCCGGATACCGGCCCCCCACCCTATGTGAATGAGTATGGGGTACAATGTACCCCTACCCATTCACCTGTGAAAAAAAGTACAAAAAAAACACAACACAGGGTTAAAATATTTTATTGCACAGCTCCGGGGGTCTTCCGTCTTCGGGGGTCTTCTCGCCGGACTCCTCCGCTATCTTCTTGTAGCTCTTTTGCTAGCGGAGGAGTCCGGCTTTCTTCCTCGCCGCCGGCCCCTTCTCCTGACTTTGGGGGTCTTGTCCCCCTCTTCGGTTCTTCTGCCGGCGTTGGGGTTCCCCTTTAAGTCCATACCAGGCGGCGGGGTCAGCGACATCTCCCTCGCGGGCCCCGCCTATCTGGAGACGCGCTCGAAATGAGCGGACTTTCCTCCGCGTGTGTGGGCGAGTCCGTTCATTTCAAAAGTAGGGCGGATAGTATGGCGGACTTAGTCCGCCGTATTAGTCCGCTCAAAAAGTGCCGTGTGTGGGCAAGTCCGTTCATTCGAAAGTATGACGGACTGTCCGTCGGATTGTCTGACGGACTAAGTTGGCCAGACAGTCCACCACGTGTGTACGCGGCTTATTACTTCACTATGTGTTTCCTTCTGAGTATAATATGCAACAAAATCTCTGTACCTTTAAGACATTAAAGACTAATTACAGAAAAAGAATGGATGGACTGGGCTAGCTTGCTAAAATCTCAATAAAGCTCCACCTAGAGAAAAACAGCTTTTAAAAATGATTTTCATACTTACGCTGCTGTCTCCTTGCACTCCACCAGTCCCACCAGTCTACTTTCATTGCTATCTGGGGTATTTAGGATTCCTTGTACAGCATGGGATTTTAGATGAAGGAATACTATTCAGAATATGTATGTTGCACATTTTTGTTGAACATTGTGATGGTTACTTATATCTTCCTTATATAGCCAATTGACCCACACTGAAATAACGATACTTTCCCTGACACTGTTTTGGTGGAACTGTTTGGTGGGAAATCCAGCAAAATAGTCACCTTTTATATAATAAAATATGGCTTGGAATAGGGTTTGGCGGGATAGAAGTAGAACATAAATGTTGCTGAAATCTATGCTTTGTGATGTATATTGTTTGTAGACAAATCAGTAGTCCTTTATTTTATGCCTGGTCAGGAGCTGCGGCAAAAATATTTTGTGCAGGGATCCATGGGCATTGACGTGTTCTTCATTTTTAGCTTGGCCACTTCAATACTGGGCACTTTCCCCCCTTCCTGGCCAGGCCAATTTTCAGTTTTCAGTGCTGTTGCATTTTAAATGACAATTGCGCGGTCATTTGTTCCCACAAATAGAGCTTTGTTTTGGTGGTATTTGATCACCTCTGGGGTTTTTTATTCTTTGCTAAACAAATAAAAAAAGACTGAACATTTTGAAAAAAATAAATAAAATTTTCTTTGTTTCTGTTAGAAAAGGTTGTAAATAAGTACGTTTTCTCCTTCACTGATGGGCACTGACAGGCACTGATGAGGTGGCACTAATGAGGTGGGACTGATTAGGTGGCATTGATGATGAGACACTAATATGCAGCACTGATGGGCACTTATAGATGGCACTGATGGGTGGAACTGATGGCTGTGATAGGCAACACTGATGAGGAGGCACTGGCAGGCATTACTGATGGGCACTGATTGGCACCACTAATGGGCACTGATCGGCAACCCTGGTGGTCATGGGTGGGCATTGCTGGTGGGCACGGGGGGCATCCTGGGGGGGGGACTGCACTGATAATCAATCAGAGCAGATCCCCCCTGTCAGGAGAGCAGCCAATCGGCTCTCCTTTACTTGCGTCTGTCAGATGCGAGTAGAGGAAAAGATGATACATGGCTCTTCCTGTTACTCTGTGATCAGCTGTGATTGGACACAGCTGATCAGATAGTAAAGAGTCTACGTCAGAGGATCTTTACCCAGATTGGTGATGCTGTGTGTCAGACTGACATACCACACCAACGATCGCCGCGCTGCGCATCCCCGCATGTACGCGATCGTGGCTTATCCTGCTGGACATCATACGACGTCCAGTCAGGATATCTTAACCACTTTGCGCACGTCATTCTGCTATACGGCGGGCAGGAAGTGCTGAAATTGTAAGCTCCTTAAGGGCAGGGACTGATGTGAATGTACAGTATGTAAAATGTTGTGTAAAATGTAGGTGTCCATGTCTTTTTCGACCTTGCTTTGTGCACTGGTCCAAATCATTTGGTGGAGGGGGGATTATGGTGTGGGGTTGTTTTTCAGGGGTTGGGCTTGGCCCCTTAGTTCCATTGAAGGGGAACCCAAAAAGCATCAGCATACCAAGAAATTTTGGACAATTTCATGTTCCCAACTTTGTGGGAACAGTTTGGGGATGGCCCCTTCCTGTTCTAACATGACTGCACACCAGTGCACAAAGCAAGGTTCATAAAGAAATGGATAAGCAAGTTTGGGGTGGAAGAACTTGACTGGCCTGCACAGTCCTGACCCCAACCCAATAGAACACCTTTGGGATGATTTAGAGCAGAGACTGCGAGCCAGGCCTTCTTGTCCACATCAGTAACAATGTATTTTTTTTTGTGTTTTTTTGTTTTTGTTTATTTTAATCACTAGGTAGTGCGGTATTCCTTTTCTGTTTTCCTATATTGTCCACATCAGTGCCAGACCTCACAAATGCGCTTCTGGAAGAATGGTCAAACATTCCCATAGACACACTCCAAACCACGTGGATACCCTTCCTAGAAGAGTTGAAGCTAGTATAGCTGTAAAGGGTGGGCCAATGCAATAGTGAACCCTACAGACTAAGACCGGGATGCCATTAAAGTTCATGTGCGTGTAAAGGCAGGTGCCCCAATACTTTTGGTATAATAGTGTATTATAGTGTATATGAATCTACATTAATACAGGTCATCTTCAATAGCCTTTTTGGGGAAACAGGTACTTTTCTGGACAAAGTGTCATTTATGGAACCATTATGACTGTAGAACTACAGCCCCACCAGCTTGAGCTGGTGCTATGGCCGCTGCCTCAGATTTCCTTTTTCAGAGTGGCTCCTTTCTCTTTCAGCATCCTATGCAGCCATCCTTGCATGCTGGGACTAGATTTGTGTCTCCCCACATTGTGTGCTTTAGTAATAGGAACACACAACCCTGTAGCCTAGAATGACAAGGCACTCCCCTGCTTCTCCTCCCTTCTCCAAACTAACAAACGGTCTACAGACTGTACTGTTAACGCTTCCATGAAGACTGAAAGTTCAGGGAAGCAACACTGCTGAGGAACCTGCAGCATTGAAAGATGTAATGTGCAAGTGCTGGGGTAAGAATATTAACAAATAGTAGACTGGGGAATGTTAATTTTATTGTGCTCTTGCAGTCAGTCATCCAGCATCTACCCCATCTATGTTCCGGGCAGGCAACGCTCCTACGGGTAAAGGGTGGCCTGGAGCGGCAGGCGGGTGTCTCCTCCTCCTCTTAGGCATCCAATGTGATCACCTGTCTTTTTAGCTAATTGGGTGATGGTCTCAGGATCCACTTCCTGATTGGCCGGGAGGAGGATCAGTGTGAGAACAACGAATATTTATTTGCTATAGTCGCACAATTAGGTGGTGCTCGGAGTGCAGTGCTCTGTGCCCCCAAGCCCACCCTTTTTTGAAGCCTATTATAGCCTCTGGCTCTAATCACGTACTTAAACCCCCCCCCCCCATTGGAATCCATGCGCCAGTACCCTGTATGTAGGTTAGGGCGCCGGACGCATGGATGGAGGGGGCGGCGCCTGTGTGCGCCTAATTGAAGGGCCCCCTGCTGTAAACTACGCTTATTATAAACACATCTGAAAATGTTCGATTTGAAAAAAAAAACAGCAAACAAAACAAGCTATTATTCTAACATCTTGTCAAAGGCCTCTTGAACACATGATCTAATATTTACAAATTCTTAATGTTACTAATATTACAAATTGTTCAACTATTCCTTAGACTGAATTAGCACTTGAGCATATGAGTCAGCATGTAAAGGATACTACAGAGCAATTTTCTCCTGTGTCCAAAGAGTCCTGAATTGCTATAGACTGGTCCATGACTGTATCTGGAAAATAGAATATTAGTACAAAATGTGGTTAGAACTCTGCAAGCCCTTATCTACATTCACACATTCATTCATGCGCTTAGCTTTTCTGCAAAAGAGAGAAGCGACCTGGAAATTACAAGTCTCACACTTGTGAGATTTCAGCTTGAAATGCCGCAACTTTTGGTGAATAAAAGGAAGCCTTTTGATTTTTTCTGTGCCAGTGCTTAGTTAGTGGGGAAACTCAGAATTCAGCTTTAAAAATGGAGATGGGAGAACATAGGACACGACTTAGGCTGGATTCACACCTATGGCATTTTTAGTGCTTTTTGCATTTTGCAGATTTGCACTACAGAACATGACCCATAGGAAAGCATGTTAAATGGGCTGTAGTGCAAATCTGCAAAATGTAAAAAGCACTAAAAATGGACAGGTGTGAATCCAGCCTTAGCTGTGTCCTGTTGTGCTGGTAGTGATGGTCTGTGCTCCCAAATACAAATATCGGCGCATATTTGTATATTAAAGCGGAGGTCCACCCTAAAGTGGACCTTCCGCTCTTTGGAATCCTCCCCCCCTCCGGCGCCACAATTGGCACCTTTCAGGGGGGAGGGGGGTGCAGGTACCTGTACAGTACAGGTATCTGCACCCACTTCCGGCGTAGATTCTGCAGAAGGTACGCCCCTTTCCGCAGAATCTACGCCCCTTTCCGAAAGTCCCCCGCTTCCTGCTGGGAAACACACGGATCCCAGAGACAGCGGGGACCATCCTTATTGCGCAGCGCGACTCATGCATGCGCAGTAGGGAACCGGGAAATGAAGCCGAAAGGCTCCACTTCCTGATTCCCACACCCAAGATGGCGGTGGCAGCACCCGAGAGACGATCGAGAGATCGGCTTCGGGTGCCGACATCGCGGGCGCGCTGGACAGGTAAGTGTCACTATTTTAAAAGTCAGCAGCTGCAGTATTTGTAGCTGCTGGCTTTTTAAAAAAAAAAACGGCGGAACTCCCGGCGGACTCCCGCTTAAGAATAATTAAGAGGGAGGTGTGGAAATCCCATGACCTCTGGGATGTAAAGATGGCAGAGCTGAAGAAAATAAGTCATAGAGAAACCCAGGTCCTACACTAAAGCTGGGAGGTCTTCTGGACAAGCGACAAGACAAAAAGCCTTGGAAGTATGCATGAGTGCAGTATTGTAACTTGAAATTTCAGTGTTTGCATTAAAAAAACACTAGTTCTTCTTTAGTGGTAAACCCAAAAACACAAAAATGCATTATATTGCAGGTTACCAATTTTTGAATGAGGTGGCTGCATTCGCTTTATTTTTGTTTGTTTTTTCCCCTAATTTTTTCCTGTCTGTTATTTTTCAACATCCTTTAAGACTGGATTCACACCTATGCATTTTTTGTGCTTTTTGCATTTCGCAGATTTGCCCTACAGATCGTGTTCCATAGGAAACCATGTTAAATGGACTGTAGTGCAAATCTGCAAAATGAAAAAAGCACTAAAACTGCATAGATGTGAATCCAGCCTAATGCAGTGGTCATCAACCCTATCCTCAGGACCCACTAAGTGCCCGTTCACACTACCGCGACTTGTCAGGTGACTTACCGTTCTAATAGGAGCCACTCAAGTCAAGGTTCCTGTACTATTTTTGGGGCGACTTCAGGCGACTTGCATTGACTTCTATACAGAAGTAATTTTTCAAGTCGCCGCTGAAGTCGTGTGCAGGTCGCGTCTGTGAGTCGCGCTGCAAGTCGCGTCGCTCCTGTGTGAACGGGCACTAACAGGCCAGGTTTGCATGATAACTGAAATACATCACAGGTGATATAATTTGCTGATCAGTGATTGCAGTATTCTAGTCTGCATTTCCCCAAGGTAATACATAAAACCTGGCCTGTTAGTGGGCCCTGGGGTGAGGGTTGATGACCACTGCTTTAATGGACCAAGCTATCAAGCAAATGTGGCAGTTAGAGGGGTGAAGCAAACCATTAGTGGTTGTTAAGCCACTATATCCTTTTTATAGAATCCTCTTTGTTTCCTGATGATGTGTACCCCTGTGTGTGTGTGTGTGTGTTTTATAAAAAAAAAAAAAGCCATCTATGCCTTATTTCAGAGCGCTGCTCGGTGCTCACATGACCGGCTACCTCTCTCCTCTCTCGATCTTACAGCAGCAGCGGGAGGGGCCAAGAATCCCCCACTGACATCAGTCAGGAGGAGAGAAAGACAGAAGGAGAGAGGTGGCTGGTCACGTGAGCATAAAGCGGCACTCTGACATAAGGTATAGACGGCATTTTTTTTTTATGAAACACACAGGGGCACAGAGCATTAGGAAACAGAGAGGATTGTATGGAAACCTTAAAGTTATTTTAGCCACAGGAGAGGAGGAGCAGACAGGCAGGGAGGGGACGGGGGAGAGCAGAGAGGAGAGCTGCCAACGACAGAGGCACAAAAACTGACCTGCTTTAAAGGAGCAGGATCCTTTTTTTTTTTTTTTTTAGGGTAACAAATGCTTTAAACACTGTCAGGGGTGCTTACACTGGTCAGCTTTGGAGGCAAAAAAAAAGAGAATGTGTGGCTTTCCAATTGTGGATGGTGGTGATTCACATGTGTCAGGTGGAGAAAGAAGCAGTTGAGCAAGAAAATGAAATGGACACATTGATGAGTTTATTCACTATGGTGGATGAAGATTAACATTGTCACTTTTGAAGTTTTTCTTGACACACTATTACTTTTGTAGATTAAATTAATCTGTTTGTGGTCTTATCACATCATTGTGTTTTTTTTAATGGATTAAGTAGTTGTAAGCGCTGCAGCGCTAAGATGTAGGAGTTTTAATCACATTGGCAGGGGGACTTCTCAATGTGTGATAACATCACTGCATGCCTTGTACTGGTATTGATGCTTCCTCCAGCTAGAGGAGTAGTTTGCAGGAGCCAGAGCATTGAACCCATGATCATTATAGCTATCTGTAAAGCCCCATACACACTATCAGATTTTCTGCTGAGTTTCTTCAGATTTACCAAAACCATATAATATGAGGACAAACCTTAGGAGTTTCAATGTGTATGCAATCAGGCAGGCCCTTCTACTACATGGTTTTGGTAAATCTGAAGGAAAAACTCAGCAGATAATCTGATAGTGTGTATGGGGCTTTAGAAAGATAGTCTTCCCATTGACCACAAGCCCCAGACACACGGGCTGAATATCAGGCGGCATTGGCTGGTTCAATAGAAACTGGCCTGCATTCGGCCCAAGTGAACAACCAAGAAAGGTCTGCTGATCGGCATCCGATCAGCACTTTCAGCCAATGGCTGATCGATGTGTTCTAGCGGGGGGGGGGGGGGGGTGTAGCCCCCCTGTCAGAACACACTAGCTCAGCAGGGAGATGGCTCTACTAACATCAGATTGGTAGTACTCAATTTTTTTTTCATTCAGCCCACTGGGTTTAACCAAAAACAAACAAATTATAGTGTGTACTAGGTTTAAAGTGATTGTAAAGGAAACATTTTTATTTTAAAAAACAAAACAAACATATCATACTTACCTGCTCTGTGTAATGTTTTTGCACAGAGCAGCCCAGATCCTCCTCTTCTCAGGTCCCCTACTGGCACTCCTGGTCCCTCCCCCTTGCCAAGAGCCCCCATAGCAAGCTGCTTGCTGTGGGGGCACTCATGCTTGCTCACTCTGTGCTGAAAAGGTTGAGAAAGGGTGCTTTAATTTATACTGGGTATACAAACATGATGTAGACAACATAATATTATTTATCAATCTGCCTTTTGCAAACACAGATATTCAGTTCCCTCTTCCTACAATAGCATGTTGTAAAATGAACCGTTGTGATAACAAGTGTCTGATGTATTTGATATGGCCAAAAACCTATAAGCAAAAGTCTTGTCTAATGAGTATGTCGAGCAAAAACTTTTTGTAGTTTTGGATATATTGGTGAAGGATTTTAATCCCTGTCTAATTTATCATCTGCAACAAGACAGCTATACAAATCTGACAGGGATTCTAACTTTCTTCTATTCTACTAAAAAAATTTCTTATTTAAATGATATAATATATTTATATGTTTGTGCTGATGTTGTAGAGTTCCTGTAGAGTACCCTGTCTGGTAAAATGTTAGCTTGACAGGACGTGAGGTAAATCGATCCATGGAAGGCCCAAGTAGCAGTAGAGAATAGGGATGAGCTCAGGTGCGTTCTCATGGAACACGTGCAGAGCCCGCCAGGAAGTGAGCACAGTGCTGTGCTAATCACAGGCAGTAAGAAATCTCTGCAGCCGCACATCGAGGCAATGTATCACTGCCTGTGATTAGCGCAGCGCTGTCCTCACTTCCTGGTGGGCTCTTCACGTGTTCCATGCGAACACGCCTGAGCTCATCCCTAGTAGAGAACGTATCCAAATGCCTCTCTCCTCAAAATGGTGAACTATGGGGTCTGGAGTGTAGGGATTATTCCTCAGCACCAACGGCCTTGCTGCCCCCTCAGGACAATGGTCACCCTTAGAGACTGTAAAGCAACAAGAGAAGGCCTCACTGACCTATTGCATTACCACAATAAAATTTATTTGAAAATGAAGTAACAATTATTTTACTCACAAACGCAAATAAAATGTACGCATGCCATAGCAAGTGGAACCAAGTGGGCTCTGATGAAGCCAAAATAGTGATCTCATGAAGAGGGTTCACCCTTGAAATGTGCCAGCCATCACAGATGCCTCCTGGTCTTCCCACACTAATGGTAGACTACAGTGGACCTTAAGATCCCACTCGCTGCGACATGCGTTCATTTTATTTGCGTTTGTGAGTATAATAATTGTTACTTCAATTTCAAATAATATTTATTGTGTTAATGCACCCTTCTATTGTTGTGGCTTAGCAGCAGAGAACAGGCAAAGGATCCAATTCTTTTCCGATAATTCTTGTTCTTACGCTTTGGATAGAGTTGGAAATGGTTAGAACCTCTAACTTTTTTTGCTATGATCTGTTGTCACATTGCGGAGATTTCCCATTGCCTCCTGTATCCCCGTGACAAAACGGCAAGTAAACAGAAGTTCTAGAATTAACAGGAGATCCTTTCTTAGTTGCCACCAAAATAGATGTCCCCTTTGAAAGATCTCACCTCCTTTTCTGGTAACAAGCATAACATTTTGATTTCCTATCATCTTCGGTTATGGTCACAGTGGTCAGAACAAAAAGGTTCTAACCCTTTATTACTCCAATAAAATCCCACAAAATAATAAAGCTACACATTAAAATCCCAAACCAACGTGTCTGTAGTGTTTATTAGCCTTAACCTTGGTGAACTCCATGAGTAGAAGTTAATCTTAGCAAATGCACTTTATACAGCACACCAATATATACTTTAGACAGCCAATTGTTTGTAAGAGTACCATCCCTACAAATGATTGGATACTCCGTGCAAACACAAAATTAATTTACTACACATTGAATTAGGCCCTACAAGTAAACAGTTATAGCACTAAATACCTTTGCTTTGCTGAATAGCCTTGCACCAATTTTGACATGCTAAATACCAAATGCATCAAAAGCCATACTCTGTTATACTAAGTTGTACAGACTATTAAGAATATTTAATTTACCAGTCAAATCTTTAAATAGGCAGATGGGGGCCGAGATGTTTTCCTCTTCAGGCAGGGTATGCTGGGAGGAAACATGAATAGCAGATTTGTCAGACTGAACAGTTACTCCCTGCTTGGCCTGCATTCTGCTAGGCTACGTCAGCATTCCCTCTCCCCTCCTGTCACCAGATGTTCTTTTAAAAGCCGCCATCTCTTTTTCCACTAGAGGGAACTAGAAGATTGCTAATGTGCTGAGATAAAGCATCTTGTGTGATAACTGGCGACTATTTTTTTTTGCTCTGGAATTTATTGTGTTTTGCTGTTTAGCAAGCCTTCATAATAGAAATTATATTTTCAAGCATAAATGGCCGTGGCAGCAATTCTAGTTATCCAGTTAGGCACACAAACATACAGGAATAGCTACTATCCTAAAATGAGAAATAACCATGTCTGGGATGGAAGTATTGATCTGTAAATCTTTATGCTGTGTTGTACCTTCTATTAGTAGTTCCCTTCAAATTGGATTTTATTGAGTTAGCACAGATGGAAATTATGCCATGACATGCGTAGTGCAGAAAAATAAACTTTACAAATCAAACAGCAGAAGCAATAAAGCTTACATACAATTTAAACGTGAGACTAAATCAGAAAAATCTCCACGGTCAGATCAAGAAAAGAAAACCTGTGAAAAAAAGTTAAAATGGTGTGTCTGTCATTTAGAGCAGTGGTCATCAACCCTGTCCTCAGGGCCCCTAACAGGCCAGGTTTTATGTATTACCTTGGGGAGATGCAGACTAGAATACTGCAATCACTGAGCAGCAAATGATATCACCTGTGATGTATTTCAGTTATCTTGCAAACCTGGCCTGTAATGCCATGTACACACGACCGGACTTTTCGAGCGACTAGGTCCGATGGACTTTCGGCGGAGTTCTGACAGACTTTCCGAATGAACGGACTTGGCCACACACAATCACACCAAAGTCTGGCGGATTTGAACGTGATGACGTACGACCGGACTAGAATAAGGAAGTTCATAGCCAGTAGCCAATAGCTGCCCTCGCGTCGGTTTTTGTCCATCGGACTAGCATACACACGAGCGGATTTCTTGGTAGGAACTGGGTCCGGCGGAGTCCCGGCCGAAAAATTTGAAACATGTTCCATTTCTAAAGTCTGACGGATTTTTGCAAATCAAAAGTCCGCTGCAGCCCACACACAATCGAATGGTCTGCCGGAATCATTCCGTCGGACTTTTGATGTCGAAAAGTCTGGTCGTGTGTACGCGGCATTAGTGTGCCCTGAGGACAGGGTTGATGACCACTGATTTAGACCCCTTTCACATGAGGGCGTTTTGCAGGCACTATAGTGTTAGAAATAGCGCCTGCAATCCGCTCTCAAACTTCTGCACCATTGTCTCCAGTGTGAAAGCCCTTGGGCTTTCACACTGGAGCGGTGCGCTGGCAGTACGTCAGGAAAAATCCTGCCATCAGCTTCTTTGGAGCAGTGAAGGAGCCGTGTGTTTACCGTTCCTCCACCGCTGCTCCAAATTGAAATCAATGGGACAGCGCTGCAATACCGCCGGCAAAACGCCTCTATTGTGACTTATTGCGGGTGGTTTTAACCCTTTCTTGCCCGCTAGCGGGGCACTTTTACCCCCGCTAGCGCAAATCCGACGGTAAAATGCTGCTAAAAATAGCAGCGTTTTACCGCCGACGCTATGGGCGCGGCAGTGTGAAAGGGGTCTTAGAGTAACATGGTTTCTGTTATTAGGTGAAATCCTCCGCCAGTAATATAGCTTTCATGAAAGGAGGAGGTGGGTGGAAAGGGCAGGCATAGTCAGGTTCTCTTGATAAGAGCCTGTGACAGCCCCATAATTCTATTAATCTATTAATCTTCACTGTACTGGAAGATTATGGCAGCGGGGGAAGCATGGACAGAAGAGGATTTCAACTAATGGAAGAGGCATCAGCACAAGGGACACATCCTAAGTGCCAGTTCACACTTGTGCGATGCGATTGTGATGGTAATTTTTTCATTGCGTGTTTGGTTATTACCAGCGCGATTGTATTGCAAATTTAATGCAAATTCAATGCATTTCGAATGTAAATGAGGTACAGGTGCATTTTGTGCTCAGGCCAATCGAAAAGGCTAGAAAAAAATGGATGTTAATTTCCTGTGCTCCTCCCGGTTTTCTTTTGTGGGGAGAGTATTGTCGTTGAGGAATGTGGTTTCTTTGTGTGTAGTGAGTGAGGATTTTGATTTTTGCCCATTATGTTTCATCATATGCCGTTAATCATGGCAGCAGTTGTTACAGCCACTGCTGCAGTGCTGATGAACAAAGCCAGGAGAAAAAGGAGCAGGAGGAGGAAGAGACTGATGAGTACAAGAAGATATTGGGTCCATCCAATTACTCAAAATAGGGAAGAGAGGCTCAGGATCCTCTATAGCATGAGGAGAAGTTCTTCAACTATTTCCGGATGTCAGTAAATAGGTTAGTAACTGTACCTCTCTTCCTTCTCCTCCTCCCTCCTTCTTTCTATCAGTGACATGCATCCCACTGACCACCAATCCCACTGACCACCAATGTAAGTTCATGCATCCCACTGACCACCAATCCCACTGACCACCAATCCCATTGACCACCAATGTAAGGGCATGCATCCCACTGACCACCAATGTAAGGGCATGCATCCCACTGACCACCAATCCCACTGACCACCAATGTAAGGGTATGCATCCCACTGACCACCAATCCCACTGACCACCAATCCCATCGACCACCAATGTAAGGGCATGCATCCCACTGACCACCAATGTAAGGGCATGCATCCCACTGACCACCAATGTAAGGGCATGCATCCCACTGACCACCAATCCCACTGACCACCAATCCCACTGACCACCAATGTAAGGGCATGCATCCCACTGACCACCGATCCCACTTGCCATCTCTTTTCTCCTTTTACTAGAACTCTTGCCTCTTACCATTCAATTTGATTGTGTGTATGTGCTTTATCCTGTCACTTACATTGGTATTGTGGTTTTATTCTTAGTTTTGATGAATTACTTCAGCTGCTTGGTACACGTTTGGAGTATCAGAACACCACCTTTCGGAATAGTGTGGAGCCAGCGGAAAGGTTGCTTGTTACATTAAGGTAAATTTCATAGATATACTTTGTGAAAATTTATGCTATGCACCATAGTAAGCTCTAGTAATGAATGCAAAGAATGCAGACAGATATCACAACAAAATTGTCTTCCAAAAAAGTATTTTTTTAGAAAAACTTGTAATTATTTTGCAATTATATATTTTGCAGGAAATATTGTCAAAAAAATCTAACTCCTCCAACTTCCTCTCACTCTCTAACTCCCTCTCACTCTCTAACTCCCTCTGACTCTCCAATCTGACTCTCTAACTCCCTCTCACTCTCTAACTCCCTCTGACTCTCCAATCTGACTCTCTAACTCCCTCTCACTCTCCAACTCCCTCTGACTCTCCAACTCCCTCTGACTGTCTGTCTTTACCTGCACTGAACTTTAATTCTAACTTTCAAAACTTTAGTAACTGAAACACTACCTCTCCACCTCATCCTCCCTGTCATCTCCCACTCTCTCATCCTCCCTCCCTCGCATCTTCATCTCCAATTTCCCCCTAATCTGTTTTTCTCTCCATCTCTATTTCCCTGAGCCATTAGAAAAAAAGATAGCATTTTTGAACAAACCGTCAAAATTACAAAAAATTATTTAAAAACATAACATGAAGTTGGTAGCGTAATTAGTAGATAGTCATCTACAAATTCAAATAACTTGGCGAACTATGTTCATCAGGCTTGGTTACATCATGCCGTTGTAGTGTTGTTGTTGAAGAGCTCGGTGGTGTTTGTTGCAAGGCTTCACCTTGTGTTGAGGCATATTTCCTGCATGGCTCAGGTGGTGATATCTCGGTATCCCGTGGTACACTTGGGAGCCCAGAGTGTCGATAGGGTGTAGGCATGTTTGAGGGAGATTCAAGAGATCGATTGTGATATGGATAATGATTTGGAATTATCGGTTTGTGCTGTTCTATTGGTCTTACTACATGAGGGACTTGTTTTGGCAGGGACGTTATTTGCTCGTATCGCTGTGGTGGTCTGTTTTGTGTCAGGACATGGTAAGATGTTGAGTCAAGTGGTCTCATATCCATTTGTCTGCTAATATCCGTGGTTCTACTTGGGGGTGAAATTACAGAGGCAACTGGTGAAGGAATGGGATATGGTATTCGTGATCTGGGGGCCTCATACATACTAGAGGGTTCGGCAAAACTAGAGGGATAAGGGTTTGGCACGGTGTCTGAGGCAGAAGAAATGGGAGGAATTATTTGGGTACTAGGACAGTCGTGTGTTGGCACAGAAACATGGCGTGGCACAGCGAATGCATGGATGCAATGTTGCACTGCAATCCTCATATTAAAGTACTGGTCTGGCAAGACCTCTTTGAGAAGAGGCACCAAACTAATGGCAAACATAGTGTGAGGGCATCGCTGGGCATCGATTTGTTCAGTGATCCCTGACACTATGTGTAGTAATTTTTTGGTCTGGTCTTGGTCTTCAACCTGTTCTACTGCCCTGCTGCTTTTCCTTACTGCGGGAAGTAGAGGTTTGCCTTGGCCTTCTGATGGAAGGTGTTGAAACGTCGGTATCCTCATTTTCCGTCTCCTGAGCAGAGGACTCATGTACCTCGATCTGCTCACCCTGGAGCTCCATAGATGACTCCTCCTGATATGTGCAAGCAAATGATACTCCTTCATCATCGTCAACACTAGCAGCATGCTCCTCCTCCCCCTCCTCCTCCTCCTCCTCCTCCCAACTTGCTTCTGTGCTGCAATACAAAAAATATAAATTGGATCTGTGTTATGAATGAAAAAGTATAAAGCTGATAGGGGGAGTAAAGATTAGGGGTAGGACAGGTTAATTAGATAGAGATGGTAGAGTGACCGATTCATTTATGATAACTTACTTCCTCAATTCTAAAACTGGCTTAAAAAAATCCATGTATCTGGCGAAGGCATAGGGATGCTTTGGGGCAGCACCAGACCCACTCCTTGCTTCACGCTGCAGTCTCTGGTGTCTCTGAAGTGTGTCCTTGAGGCTCCGCCACCTAGTGCGTATGGGACCTTCTGTAATAAAAAAAAACATAACTAAGTAATTTCATATTATTTTTCAGGTACCTAGCAACTGGAAATTCATTTGCCAGCTTAGACTACGAGTTCAAATTGGGAAAATCTACGGTGAGCACAATTGTGCGGGACACCTGTATCGCCATCTGGGAGGTCCTAAGAGATGTGGTCATAAGAAAACCAATCAAAGAGGAATGGAACACCAAAGCTGAGTTGTTTTGGGAGCGCTGCAACTTCCCTAACTGTGTTGGTGCCATAGACGACAAGCACATCAGAATTGTGAGGCCAGTCGGTAGTGGGACAAAATTTTTTAATTATAAAAAATATTTTTCTTTTGTTCTTCTGGCAGTGGCTGATGCAAACTACTCATTCATCTACATAGACATTGGTTCTTATGGGAGCAGTTCTGACTCCAGCATTTTTTCCCACTCCAGTTTTGGAAGAATGATTCGGGAGAACACACTTGACCTCCCGAATGAATGACCACTCCCTGAAACATCTGAACCCTCTCTCCCTTTAATATTTGTCAGTGATGAGGCTTTCGCTCTGTCAGAAAAAATGCTCAGGCCATATGCTAAGCCGTCACTCTCTGTGGAGAAAAGGGTATTTAATTATCGGCTAACAAGAGCACGAAGAGTTGTGGAGTGTACTTTTCGGAATCCTGGCAAACAAATGGCGTTTTCTTCACACCCAATAACTCTGAGCATGGAAAAAGCCATAATTGCCGTCAAAGCTGCCTGTGCACTCCACAATTTTGTCAGTGAAAGGGATGGATACCTTTTCGAGGACTCTTTAATGGATGAGATGGAAGGCGCAGATTGGACACATACAAGGGGCAATTACAGAGGGGCCAGCATCCGTGAGAAATTTACTGACTTCTTTATGAGTCCTGCCGGTCAGGTATCATGGCAGCTTGATGCAATTCAATAAACACCAACACTTTTTTGCTGCATCGTCTACTATCTGTACTTTTTTCAATAAATGTGATTAAGTTTTATTGTTCAACAGTGCGTCCATCTATTTTTTTCACTTACTGTGTCAACATACTGAGCTTGCAATATCATTCCACAACATTACATTGGTGGTCAGGGGGATTGGTGGTCAGTGGGATTGGTGGTCAGTGGGATGCATGCCCTTACATTGGTGGTCAATGGGATTGGTGGTCAGTGGGATTGGTGGTCACTGGAATGCATGCCCTTACATTGGTGGTCAGTGGGATTGGTGGTCAGTGGGATGAGTAAATGGAAATATACTTACGTTTGCGAACCTGAGGTGTGAAGTCATCCCAGTCTGCATACAAACGCCTGCAAATCTCATCCCAGCCTCTGCTCTTCCTGACGAGTCTGATGAGCTCCTCATTGTCTACACTGTTCCGACACTTGGGGGCCATCTTGACTGATTACAGATGGACATGAGACAGGAAACAGGAACTAAGGGAGCGGAACTGGAAGGAGGAGATGGAGGTGAAGAATTTGCATATATGTGAACCAACAATGCGATTCCAGAAAGATTTTACATTGATGTCTATGGAAACTAGATTCGCAACGCAACGCAACGCAGTAAACTCGCTCAAGACCCTTTTTTTTAACGCATCGCATTTGGAGAGGAATCGCAACGCATATATGTGAACGACCGTAATGAAAAACAATTACTTTTTGGATGACATGCAAATCTAGTTTTTGTTTAACGCATTGCATTAGTTATGAACTTGCACAAGTGTGAACCGGCACTAAAGACTGTAAGTTATGCTCTTGTGCTGTTTTTTGTGTTTTTTTATTTTGGCTGCACTTATAACCACTGGATCTCCAGAAGGTTTTACCCCCTTCACGACCAGACCATTTTTTGATATTTAGCACTGCGCTACTTAAACAGACAATTTCACGGTCATGCAAATTTATATAATTTTTTTTTTCCACACAAATAGAGCTTAGTGGGTTTGGCATTTTACAAAACCTTGTTGCAAAAATGTAAATCTTAAATGGACTCAACATGCCTCTCAGCAATTACCTTGGGATGTCTACAAGCGTAATTTGGGGAGTATTTGAACTGTCCTGGCATTTTGGGGCCTCTAAAAACATTGGGGGTTATTTACTAAAGGAAAATCCACTTTGCACTGCAAGTGCACTTGAAAATGCACTTGGAAGTCAAGTCGCTTTAGATCCGAGGGGGACATGCAAGGAAAAAAAAAAAAGCATTTTAGCTTGCACATGATTGGATGATAAAATCAGCAGAGCTTCCACTCATTTCAGATCAACCCCTTAGATTTAGAGCGACTGCACTTCCAAGTGCACTTTCAGTGCAAAGTGGATTTGCCTTTTGTAAATAACCCCCATTGTGTATCATTAGGAGTTTCTGCCACACTCCTAATGTTGGGCATACTTGTAATATTCTTTTCTTCATTCAGCCTCTTAGGTGAACAAAAAAAGAACCTAACAGATTCCTCCATTCACATTGATCGATGTGGATGAAGAAATCTCTGCCAAAAAATGATGGTATGCCCAACATTAGATGCTTCTGCTACACATCCACCTACTATTCCAATTTTAGGCGTACATGTAAATTTTTTTAACCACGTGAACCCTGGGCTGGGCTATGAATGGGGGGATAAAGGGTGCTGATGAATCTGGGTCTAGCCAAATTGGGTTTGCAAGCACCCCTGGAAGGCTACTGTGGGCTCTTTGGGCCTGTACTTGAACTCCTGGTGGATGCGGTTGCATTAAGCTACAAAGGCTAGCCACCTCACCAACTTGTACTGCACTTTTGGTACTCGCCACTTCACCATGAGACATTGCATTGCTACTGACTAAAAGGTTAGGATGTACTACGCCATTAGTGATTGCCAGATCACCAAAAAGTAGTGCAGCACTAGTACCCGCACCCTGCTGCATATGAGCATAATTGTGCGTTTCTAGCACTTCAGTAACATGGGGTCGGGTACACCTGGTTATAGCAGGGACATCTTCTTCATCATCTGAGCTAACTGTCAGGGTGCCACTGCATTCTGCAGATTCATATTCTGAGCCTGATTTTGACAGTGAAGCGTCCCCTTCGCTCTCATCTGTCATGCTCAGAATCCTGTAGGCCTCCTCACTAGTGTACCTTTATTTGGACATTTGGGTACTAACTGTATAGGTACCTATTGGCAACTATGGGAAAAAGAGCTCCTGGCTAGCAATCAGGGATTCATTGTGCGCTGAAAATAAACTAACCACTAGTGCTAACAGAGGTCGGGCCTGATCTTGCTAAAGCTGCAGTTTTGTAGACAATGTAACATGGCCTGTTGGGTGTACTTGAGGACTGAGGTTGAGAACCACTGCTGAAGATCATCGAGACGTACGGTATGGAGTAAATCTACTGTGAATGAATGACAAGTGGTTCATTTCATTATCCATAGGCCATTCAGGTCCTCCAGGAAGCCTGGCTAAAAAATAGTCGTTGTCAGTCCCCATGTCCTGTATTGTTGCTAGAATGTGAAAAATGTTCATTTGTACTCCTGTAATGCTGTGATTGGGCATCCTAGCAAAAAGGCAGGTTGTGTTTTATTATCTGCTGGGGCCAACTGTGAATGCAAAGGCTATTTAAAAAAAAAAAAAGTGAACTTGTTATTTAAAGAGGGATTCCACCTACAAAAAAATATTAAAAGCCAGCAGCTATAAATACTACAGCTGCTGACTTTTAATAAATAGACACTCACCTGTCCCAGGGCCCAGCGATGTCGGCAGCCAAGACCGCTCGATTGCTCGGGTCTCGGCTGCTGCTGCCGCCATTCTAGGTGAGGGAATCAGGAAGTGAAGCATTGCGGCTTCACTTCCCGGTTCCCTACTGCGCATGCGCGAGTCACGCTGCGCACTAGGAATGGTCCGCGATTCCTCTGGGACCCATGTGTGTCCCAGCAGACAGCGCGGCAGGACAGGAAACGGGATAGACTCCCACGGGAGGCTATGCCTGGAAGTGGGTGCAAATACCTGTCTTAGACCGGTATCTGCACCCCCCCCCTCTGCCCTGAAAGGTTGCTAAATGTGACACCGGAGGGGGGGAGGGTTCTGATGAGCGGAAGTTCCACTTTAGGGTGGAACCCCGCTTTAAAGTTGTTCTAAAGGCAGAAGGTTTTTTTCCTTAATGCATTCTATTCAACTTCTGGGGGTATTCAACTTTTTGGGTGCATCTCTCCCCTCCAGTCCCATTTATACTTAGCTGGGCCCCATCTCCATCCAGCAATGTGCATGAGAGCAGTGACACTCTTGTGTCTCTCTCTCCTCATTGGCTCACAAAGCAGCAGGAGCCATTGGCTCCTGCTGCTGTCAATCACAGCCCGTGAGCCAATGAGGAAAGAGAGAGGGCGGGGCCAAGGCACACTCTGTGTCTAAGACAATGTCCATTCACAGTAGCGCAGCTTGGGAGTGAGCCTGCATGAGTGCTCCCATAGTACGAGGGCTAAGGAAGGGGCAGCCACAGCCAGGTAGACTGGCAGTTCCTGAAGAGGTGGTGCTGGGATCAGTAGCCACAGGGATGGAACCTGGACACTGACTTTGTTACACAACCAATGGGCCTGCGGTCCCTGCCTGTAATGGGCCTTTGCTTTATCTGACTGATGCCTTTTTGTCAGATCATCTAACAGCTGGGTCTGAGATTTTGTTCTGCAAACCTTGATGTGCTGGAGGAAGCTGAGAAGTATGTAAATAGTAAAATTGTCCCTGAAAAGTTTGCAAAAGTCAAGTGGGCATCCCATAATATCCCTAACCCGATCCAAGTTATTAACCCCTAATAAAAGGGCTTAATAACAAAGCTGCTGGACTGTTTTTTGACTCAAGAGTGCTGTGGAAATTCAGTGTGCCTGGCTGTGCAGGGTGGGGGATCGCTATTCACCAGGGGCTTCTATGGGGGTAGTGCTACAGAGAAAAGAAAATCGTTGTAATTGTAGAGCTCATACTGAGAAACACATCAGACACAAAGAGTGAGCCCAGAGTAAGAGCACAAGTGAATTATCCATTTACTAGGAATTTGTTTAATATACTACATATTATTGAACAGATGTTTGCCCCCCACGTTTGAGTAGCTGCAGGAATAATTATTTGAAACAGTTCATTCCCTTGGTTTTTACATACAGTATTTGTTGTACTCATAGGGGGTTATTTACTAAAAGAAAATCTACTTTGCACAGCAAGTGCATTTAGAAGATGTGATGATGTGAAAACATGAAAACAAAACGTACGTCGAGGCGATATCTGGTCACGTTCGTATACGCAAATCTCTGGTCCTCTTGGTTGTCGGTTGCATTCGGTGGAACGCACGCCATACACAACGAGGAACCAGGAGTACACCATGAAACGATCTGATAAGCGAGCAGCCCCAGTGCCAGGTCGGGCACTGAGTAATGTTAAGCAGCCATTTGGCTTTATGTTTTTAAATTTTTGTTTTAAATAAACGGTATTATTCTATGGATATTGTTTGCTCTTTCTTTATGCCCCGTCTGAGCCTATGAGGAGGAAGGTGATCTCTATAGAGTCCGTGTCATATTCCATGTGAGCAGGCACTCATCTGCACAAGCTCAGCTGACTTCTTTTTAATTAAAGTAGTCATTACAATCTGGTAAGGAGACTACTGTATCTTCACGATTGGGTGTCTTTGTGTTCAAATGTGTGGTGAAGAGATCTTTAATTAATCTCAGAAGATTTCATTGTATTCTGGCAAACAGATTTAGTTGAAGCCTATCACAACTGTATCTGTGAAGTTTAATCACTGCATGGACTTTGGCTATATGCTTTCTTTTTTTAGTATCTAAAATGGACTATATAATTTATTTTTTTGCAATTGTTTTTTTGTCCACTATTGTATGTTTAGTGGGTTGGTACACCACTTTAATCACTTACAGGTGTTATTGTAGGTTTTTTTTCCATTTATTTAATGTAATGTTTCAAATATGAGGTTTTTCCTCTTTCTTTAAGAGCGCCCCTATTGTCACCAAATCACAGAGAAGTAAAGTCGCTGAAGATCCGAGGGGGGCATGCACGGAAAATAAAAAACTGCATTTTAGCCTGCACATGATTGGATGATAAAATCAGCAGAGCTTCCACTCATTTCAGATCCACCCCTTAGATTTTAAGCGACTGCACTTCCAAGTGCACTTTCTGTGCAAAGTGGATTTGCCTTTCGTAAATAACTCCCCTAGTGTTACTAAAAGGCAGTACACACATGCTTATTACTTTGCATGTGGAAACGATGCACTTGAGGGACATTTCTAAAAGCACTGAATAAACATTTGTATAATTTGTCCAAAATAATCATTTTAGCAAATCACTGAAACAGTAGATTTACAAATACCCACTGTGCGATAACTAGTACATTTTCCACATGACATGTGGGGGTGGTATTGGAATATACTTGTGAATTTCTACAGCTAAGTCCCTTTATTAGTTGCTGCTTTTTTACTTAACCTGTAAATAAATAACTGCAAGTGCACTGTATTCCTCCTAATGGTCCCCTTATTTCTTACCAGTTTATATTACTGCAGATTTGCATCCTTTAATAATTTATTTTCCCCACATTTTTTTTTATTTATGGAACAGTTAGAGTAGGGTTCTCTTTGTACTAGCAGATCTTTTTCAGAGTGTATTTTGTCATTTTTTTCTATATAGTTTTTGTTTTCCACCAGTCTGGTTTCTGTAGTCCTCCTCCCACGATAAATCTGTTATGGATCCATAGATGGCAGGCTTGATAAAGGGGCAGTAACTCTTAAATGCTTTGCCTGTTTTTCCACTGAATTCTCTTCTCCCTGTGCGTTTTCAGCTCTTGCAGGCGCTGCTTCATTTGACAGCTGAGTGGGTGCAGTGCGCTGATGTGGGCTTCAGGTATGATAGATTGCTGTCTCCATATAAGGCAGTTTTCTGGCAGTGCTGTGCCATGGATTATCATGTTTACCTTCTAATGACAATCATGTGAGTGGCTACTGTTTCTATTGCTCAAAATATTTTACTCTCAACTAACACATTCTGTTTTGTCTTCACTCTAATCTAATGTAAGGCTGCCTAAACAATCTGTTAAATTTGCATTTAATCAGATATATCCTTGCTCTACTGATTGTATGGCCAGTTTTAGGGTATGGTGTATTTCGCAGTATATACCATTATCTATTAAAGTTTATTAAAGTGTCATTTCTTCAGTGTCGTCACATGAAAAGATATAATAAACTATTTACAAAAATTTGAGGATGTACTCACTTTTGTGAGATATATATATATATATATATATATATATATATATATATATATATGTCACGACAGAGGCACTTGGTAGATGGAATAAGTGATACTGGGACAACCAGTTTTGGCAGGTAAAGGGAGCTTGAGAGGTTAGAGCTCAATTGCATCTAAATGTAAAAAATGCTAAATGGGTAAGTCAGTCAGAGAGTTTTACCAGTCAGAGTTTCACTGGGCTAATGCATACTGGCCCAGCTAAATTTGGTTTGGACATCTATTCTTCAGGAACCTCACACCAAACTTTGAGTGAAAAATAATTTTTTATGGTGTTTTATTTTTCACCACATAGTTTGGGGTGTTGTGCTTTAAATACATTTCCACCATGTTTTTCCCCTTTCCATATTTTCTTCTACCGTTCTCTATTTTTACTTGTTCTGCTCCTTCAATAAAACATTGAGGCACCATTTTTTCCTATATGTACTTTTTTGGCCACCCCTAATTATTCAGCTTTGTATTGTGCAGGATAACCTTGTTTACATATATGGATCAGTTCATCTATGTTTGAAAGCATTTTTTGCTGGCACTAGTAAAAAAAATATCAACATTGTAGAGTCTACAAGCCCAATATCCTTTTTTCGGGATCTCTGCACTTGTTTATAGGATACATGTTTGTGTGAATAATTCACCAGACTATTTTGCCTCACATAAAATGCTTGGCAAAATATGCTTTGATTAAATCACTAGTTCCCATATTTCATCTGGTACATTGATGTTCCTTGTACTCCAGATAACTCCCATTTATTCACACAAAGGTGTACCGGTGGAGCACTTTTTTTGAAGTGAGAGATCTACACATGGGGTCTTCTTTTACATCATCTTCATCACCACTATTTCTTTGCTGGAACTGTTTGGCACTTATGATTACAGGCAGTCCCCTAGTTACAAACATCTGACTTACAAACGACTCCTACTTAAAAACGGAAGGACACAACAGGAAGTGAGAGGAAATCTACACCAGGAAGGGAAATTCACTCCTCTAAGCCCTTGTACACATGGTCGGAGATTTCCACAACCAAATCCGTCGAATTTTGCCCGTCGGATTTTGTTCGTTGGATCTTGTCCGAAACTGTTGCATACACACGGTCGGACAAAGTTGGCGAAAAATACGATCTTTCAGAACGTGATGACGTAATTTCGTTACGATGGGACTACATTCAGGCTAGTAGCCAATAGCTTTGATGTAGGAATTTGATCTGAGCATGCGTGGCACTTGGTCCGATCAAAATTCTCTACACATGATCGGAGTATGTCCGATCGGCCCAGTTGGTCGGGAAATATTTCCAACATGTTGGAAAATTGGGTCCGACGGATATTCTGACGGAATCAGTCCGATGCATACCACACACAGTCGGATTATCCGATGACACGGTCCGATAGGACACATTCCGACGGATTCTCCGACCGCGTGTACAAGGGCTTATAGTTATTATGGGGAAAAAGCTACCTCCACTGAAGCTTTATCACCAAGGCTTGTTTCCACAACAACCCAAAATTTTCTAAATCCAATTGTCATTGGGACAGAAAGTGAGGTGAAATCTTCTGAACAGGGTCACTGACAATAAAACAAACATTACAGGGGTGATAACCCTTCCCTATGCTATCCAAAAAGCTTAGAAATTGTTTTTTGGCTGGAGCTACACTTAAAAAATTTACCTGTTCCGGCTTACAAACAGATTCTACTTAAGAACAAACCTACAGACCCTATCTTGTTTGTAACCTGGGGACCGCCTGTATTTAGAGAAATTTTAAAATCCAGCACCTCTGAAATCTATGAACTTTAATGATTTCACATTTTATCATAGAAGAACATTCCATTTCACTATGCAGGGGAAGGGAGCCACAGTCATTAACGACTTCAGCCCTGGAAGAATTTATCCCCTTCCTGAACAGAGCACTTTTTGCGATTCGGCACCGTGTTGCTTTAACTGACATGGCTCCCAAACAAAATCAACGTCCTTTTTTTCCCACAAATAGAGCTTTCTTCTGGTGGTATTTTATCACTTCTGCGGCTTTTATTTTTTGCGTTATAAACCAAAAAAGAGCGCCAATTTTGGAAAAAAAAAGCAATATTTTTTTACTTTTTACTATAATAAATATCCCCCAAAAATATATAAAAAAAACTTTTTTTTTCCTCAGTTTAGGCCAATACGTATTCTTCTTCATATTTCTGGTAAAAAAAAATCACAATAATCATTTCGTTTATTGATTGGTTTGCGCAAAAGTTATAGCGTCTACAAAATAGGGGATAGTTTTATTGCATTTTTATTAATATTTTTTTTTACTAGTAATGGTTGTGATCTTCTTTGGGACCATTTACATTTATACAGCAATCAGTGCGATTAAAAATTTGCTGATTACTGTGTAAATGTGACTGGCAGGGAAGGGGTTAACCAGCAGGGGGCCTCCTGGCCCTGCTAATATGATAGCCAGATCAGTGGCCCAATGCGGGGCCAGAAGGTGTGGCTGTGAGTGATAGAGCTCCTCTACCCTCACAGCAGGGATCGTTGTGTTTAACACGCACACACAATTTTCCCCTGATTTTAACAGTATATATCTTGGTAATAGAAATAGAAATATCATATAAATATCATATAAAATCAAGTAAGAAATCTTTTAGGAAAGCGTATAAGGAATCATTTATTACATTTGAGTTGGAACAAACAGAGCATGCATGAGCTTTATAGTCATAGATAGAATTGGATTGATTTTTAAAGTAAAATTCAAAACAAAACTTTTTTTTAGTTTTTGGATAGAGTGGGCAGGGGTTATACATTACTAGATTTCCGCACTCTTTTTGTCCTAGTCATCAAATTTATAAGCGGAAATTAAAATCTTTTTGCAGCTGCTGTTGGAATAGGAGAATCTTCCAATTTCCGATTTCCTTTCTATAATAGTAGATTTCACTCACTTTCTGTTGTGTGTCTCTCTTACAGGAAAATGAGTGAAATCCCCCCATCTGGGACACAGACAGCAATAAAAACCTGACAAAGGTTCTACAACTAAATCCAAAGTTAAATAAAAACTATTCTGGCTAGAGTTCCACTTTCATTAACCCCCCCTTTTTTTTTTTTAATCCAAATGCTTTAAGATTTTCAAGGTACCATATTCATGGTGCAGTAATGCAAAGCTAACCGTCCAAGTAACAAATTGTTAATTGTTTGTGACATACCAGTATAATAATATATAATTGTTAAAAAACAGGAGTTATTAATTCACAGGAATATGCTTAAAAATATGTTTTTATGATATAAAATGTATTATGAAACACTGTGTATTAATTGTCAGTAATGGTAGGAACCATCCAGGTATGGGTCTTCTTCACTAGGGATTTCCAGTGTGCCATTTTCTACCTATCAGTCTTTGTCTTTGTTTAGCTGGGTGCTGGCCCCCGTTCCAACGTGCAGGTTGCCTTTGTTTTTTCACCTGCGTCCATTACAGTGGTGTTTAGGCAGCCTATAGGGCAGTGATGGAGGAACCTTGGCACTCCAGATGTTTTGGAACTACATTTCCCATGATGCTTAGCTACACTACAGAGTGCATGAGAATTATGGGAAATGTAGTTCCAAAACATCTGGGGTGCCAAGGTTCGCCATCAATGCTATAGGGATACAAATGCAGTGGCTGCACAAAAGTTGACAGCTGTGCAGGAGTGGCTGCAGGACCCCGAATGCTTACTATGCTAGTGCCATCTGAAAGATGCCTTTGCACTTTCTACTGCACTTTCAATAGTGTAAAATAATTGAAAAATTCAAAAGCAATTATGAAACTTCTTATCATGGCCACACTAGATAGCAGTTCAAGGAAATCACAAGTAGGTGTCTCTTACAAAAGTCCCCAGCAAATACAGGAAGCTGGACAATGATTCAACCTGACAGTATCTACCCAAAACCAAATGAACTGTTCTAGATGTTTTGTATACATTTAATTTAAAGTGAGTTTGGTCAATCAAATAATAACAATATGGCTAAGCATCTGTAATTATACAACATTTCTTTAACAGTATCTTCCATGAGTCTGAGCTTTTCCTTTGCAACTTTCCAGGGGGTTTTCCGTTACCTACATTGGGAAGTAATTCAAGAGTATATATTGTCCAATGCCTGGATAGTCATTTGCACAATAGTTGTAGAAAGATTAGCTACATGCATTCTGTCACCTGCTTTCACATCAGAATTGCCAGAAATAGGAAAAATACATTTCTATTCACAACACAGCCAACCAGAATTCACCTACCGTGATGAAACAGTCTGCTTACTGTGAGCTATTGATATTTGGACATTAAAGTGTTACGAAACCCGATAATATGAAAATAGTTCATCCATCCCCCACAGCTTATAAATCATCTTTTTACATTAAAATATTGCCACTATATACCTTTTTGGATGATCTGTATACCACGGTTACATGATAAACTGCAGAGTTTCTCCAGTGCTGAGAGTTCAGGAAGAAGGAGATTTGCACTGCAGCTTATATACACGCCCACATGTCTGATTTCAACATCATGTGACCTGGCTAGCTCTGATCAACAAGTGAATGTTCTCTTCAGCATAAAAGACACAAAGGAGCATTTGCAAGTTGGCTACCCTGCCTGTGTTAACTGGCTTTCCCCAGATAGACAGTGCAAGGAGGGAAGGATCTATGCCTTTTTACACAATGCAGAGTTCCACAAGTTCCACAAGTTCCACAGTGAGTATAACAAGCATGCTATGCTGCATAAACAGACTGATTTTACTGTTGTGGGTTTAGTAACACTTTAACGTTAGTCTTTGTACAGTACTGTTTTATCAGATAATTACCAGTTCAGTATTTCTACTATGTTCCAGATATAACTTAACTTGCAACAAGTACTAATTTTACATTACCAGTAAGCCTGTTATTATAGAAATATAAAGGCTGCCATTATTGACCCCCTGAACGTTTTTACTTGACTGGCTGTTATGCTGAACTTCAGCTTTTCGATAATATCTGAGTCCTTGACCTGAAACAAGCATGCAGTTTAGGCTTCTTCTGCGTTGGTGACTCAAGCCTTAAAGCAAGACGATCTGTATGTAAGCCAGGATAAGGGTATTTTCAGGAGACGTCAGCTATGGCAGTCTCTATATACTTTTCCCAGTATATATATATATATATATATATATATATATATATATATATATTTATGTTCACAGCGGTACATAGAAAAATATATTCATCTTTGATGGTTATAATTCTGTTATTTATTGACACATTGTTCTCACTTCTACATTTGTATGGGTTATACTCTGTATTTTGCAAAAATCTCAATAAAAACTTATTGTAAGTGAGTAAGTGAAAAATAAATTCATTTTAATTGGTATAATATGCCTTATGAATAAGCTTTACAATATACACTGTAATTGTCTACTAGGCTATAAAGTCTATAAAGCAAATTGATACAACTCCCAAAATATCTGTATAAAAAATTACATTAAAATATATTAAATGTTAAGTACGCACCTTGGGTAGTTTACCGTATTTTCCAGCGTATAAGACGACCTTTTACACTTAAAAAAACTGGCCGAAAATCGGGGGTCGTCTTATACGCCGGATCAGCCCCTCCGATGCCTGCTGAGGGTTCGGTAATACTGTATGTAGCTTTGGCTACATACAGTATAAACACCGCTGAGCCAATCCCAGTGAGCGATGTATTCAAATGAATACAGAGCCCGCTCGGATTGGAGTAACAACCTCTGCCAATCCGAGCAGGCTACTCTGTAGCCTGCTCGGATTGGCTTTGAGAGTCAGAGAGGCGCGGGCTGATGATGATACAGCCTCTGCCAATCCAAGCAGGCTTTGTATTCATTAATAGAATACATCGCTCACCGTGATTGGTTCCAGCAAAAGCAGGAAGAAGGATATGGCGCCAGCTCCTGCTCCAGCAAGAAGGACGAAATATCAAGCGTCGGAAGCCTTGGAAGGGGGTCGTCTTATATGGTAAGTACAAGAAAAAAATGCTTAAACAACAGTAAGATTAGGGGGTCGTCTTATATGCCCGGTCGTCTTATACACCGGCATATACGGTATTTATATTCCGTATGATTACTCACAAAGGATCCAGACAAATTACTGCTTTGTGGAACCCTTTTAGGTCTGCTTCACACCTATGAGTTTGCGAGTTATAATGTAGGCTAACGTGCATTGGTCACAGGTGTTGTGTACGTGTCTAGGGGGTCTTCCATGCCTTCCTAATGAGCATCCATGTAGTAAACAATGTCCTAGACACTTACTGCACCACTATACATACATTTTTAAAACATATACAGTGTTGCTGTGTGATGAGGAAATAAAATTGTCAGGTGCATTTTTTGATGTGTGGATGCTTGTGAGAACCCTAGGAAATGAATAGGTTAAAATACATATATATATATATATATATATATATATATACACATATATGTATATGTGTGTCTTTTCTTTGGTCAAATATTACTTCACTATTAGCCTTTATTACCACTTGTGCTAGGCCTACTTGACATATTTTTGAACATTACAGTAATTCATTTATATATAAAATAGCTGTTATCTGTATATCATTTAATAATCATATAATTTTCAACATCTTGTGCAATATCTGCATATACAGTATCTCACAAAAGTGAGTACACCCCTCACATTTTTGAAAATATTTTATTATATCTTTTCATGTGACAACACTGAAGAAATGACACTTTGCTACAGTAGTGAGTGTACAGCTTGTATAACAGTGTACATTTTCTGTCCCCTAAAAATAACGCAACACACAGCCATTCATTTCTAAACCGCTGGCAACAAAAATGAGTACACCCCTAAGTGAAAATGTCCAAACTGGGCCCAATTAGTAATTTTCCCTTCCCGGTGTCATGTGACTCATTAGTGTTACAAGGTCTCAGATGTGAATGGGGAGCAGGTCTATTACATTTGGTGTTATCGCTCATACTCTCTCATACTGGTCACTGGAAGTTCAACATGGCAAAGAACGCTCTGAGGATATGAAAAAAAGAATTGTTGCTCTACATAAAGATGGCCTAGGCTATAAGAAGATTACAAAGAATCTGAAATTGAGGTGCAGCATGGTGGCCAAGACCATACCGTGGTTTAACAGGATGGGTTACACTCAGAACAGGCCTCGCCATGGTCGACCAAAGAGTGCATGTGCTCAGCGTCATATACAGAGGTTGTCTTTGGGAAATAGACGTATGAGTGCTGCCAGCATTGCTGCAGAGGTTGAAGGAGTGGGGGGTCAGCCTGTCAGTGCTCAGACAATACGCCGTACACTGCATAAAATTGGTCTGCATGGCTGTAGTTCCAGAAGGAAGCCTCTTCTAAAGATGATGCACAAAAAAGCCCCGCAAACAGTTTTCTGAAGACAAGTAGACTAAGGATATGGATTACTGCAACCACGTCCTGTGGTCTGATGAGACCAAAATAAATGTCTTTGGTTCAGATGGTGTCATGCGTGTGTGGAGGCAACCAGGTGAGGAGTACAAAGACAAGTGTGTCTTGCCTACAGTCAAGCATGGTGGTGGGAGTGTCATGGTCTGGGGCTGCATCAGTGCTGCCGGCACTGGGGAGCTTACAGGTCATTGAGGGAACATGAATGCCAACATGTACTGTGACATACTGAAGCAGAGCATGATCCCCCTCCCTTTTGAGACTTTTGACAACATAGGTAAAACTGCGCTACACACCCCTGAGGAAAGAGGTTTCTGAAACACGTCGGGTGTGGTCCGTATGTTCTGCTGTGGTGATCACCGTGGCCCCTCTAGAGCTTTGTTTCTATGCTTTGCCATGTATATGCATTTAATATGTCTATAGCCACTTATTGATTATTTTTATTTATTCATATTCATATAAACTTTGCATACTTATTTTTATATATCTTTAGTGTACTATTAATTGGGCCATTAAAGTCCCATAAGGGGGAGTTCCTTCTCCACTTTCCCTCACTTTTGAGATTGGGCCATAGGGCAGTATTTCAACATGATAACGACCTCAAACACACCTTCAAAACGACCACTGCCTTGCTAAAGAAGCTGAGGGTAAAGGTGATGGACTGGCCAAGCATGTCTCCAGACCTAAACCCTATTGAGCATCTGTGGAGCATCCTCAAATGGAAGGTGGAGGAGTGCAAGGTTTCTAACATCCACCAGTTCCGTGATGTCATCATAGAGGAGTGGAAGAGGACTCCACTGGCAACCTGTGAAATTCCGGTGAACTCCATGCCCAAGAGGGTTAAGACAGTGCTGGAAAATAATGGTGGCCACTTTGGGCCCAATTTGGACATTTTCACTTAGGGGTGTATTCACTTTTGTTGCCAGTGATTTAGACATTAATGGCTGTGTGTTATTTTGAGGGGACAGCACATTTACACTACAAGCTGTAGACTCACTACTTTACATTGTAGCAAAGTTTTGTCATTTCTTCAGTGTTGTCACATGAAAAGATATAATAAAATATTTACAAAAATGTGAGGGGTGTACTAACTTTTGTGAGATACTGTATATATCCACTGGAAAAATCTAAGAGAACAGATGACTATAACAATTCACTAACATTTCATCAAAAAAATAAAAAATAAAAAAGATATCTACAAAAGTCTGGAACTTCATGAGAGACTTGGTCCACCCAAAGTTGATGGACTGAGTATAGCGTTGAAATCACAAAGATAAATTACCCACAGAATGAACTTATGCTTCACTATTTAAGTGAAGGGCTATGGCAGAAACAAAAACGGTAGTATATGAAGGCAAATATCTTTGTCATTACCATAGCCTTATGGGGACTAGGTGTGCATTTTCTGCACTGTCTACAGTGTATAATTTTAGATTTTTGATTCACTTGACTCATCAGACTGCTGTGATTTCTGTAGGTAAATTTCCAATCCAAATGTCTATCTATCAGCTACATTTTTTAAAAGGAGATCTCATTTCCCCTTCTTTTTTTATCATTTATTTTACCCTTCAGTGGATGCAACATGGTAGTGGGGCGGAAATAGCTCTAACGGTCTAGAAAAACTTTAGTGGTGAGTTTTAGTCTGTGGAATCACACAGTGGTAATCAAACCAGTGGAATGATTCAGACTACCATATGCATCCACTCATAACATAAGTTTTGGGAGGACTAGGCCCTTTTAGGGCAATTTTAATTCCAGATTGTGGTACAAATATCACACAGCTGAGAACGTCATCATACTAAAAGAACGCCATTGGTATGATAATACAAATTCTTACACTAGTTACAAATTTTACAGTAATGATTCATACATCTGTTTTTTATGTATATACCTGTTATATTTCTCTGGAGGTATAAGTATATATCTTTTTCAACCCAATAATGTCATTACGTCAACATAAAAGATGTTTGTGTGAGTGAAAGATAGAGGTCACATTACAGATCTTTCTTCCACATTATATAGTGACCGACTTATATATGTGAAGAAGAAAAATAGTGCGAGAGAAAGATGACAATGAAAGCACAAATGAACATTCTGAGGACAGAACCGTCGTGGATTTGAGTGGCAGCATTGAAATGCACCTGTCCATCCAATTTCATGCAGCATCCAGTGTTTGTAGAGTTGCAGCATTCCTGGAAACAGTCACCATTGGTGATGATAGCACAAGATTTAGTGCTGGTGGCACAAGTGTTACTGCAACCTCCCTCGTAAGAGATAGCGCCATTCGTCACTTTTTTCTGTAACTGCAGAGCAGAAAACGAACATTAACATTTTTATATATTTATTTAGTACCAATATTAAATGACGAAGAAAGCTTTAATAGCACAGTCTGGAGAGACAGTATTATCATTTACCAGTACACGGCGTCCCTGACTTACGAACGCCCGACTTACGAACTACACCTACTTATGAACAGGGTGTTGCAGGGACCATCTGCCGTTCTGCGCATGCGCGGCCAGACGGAGCCCAGGAAAATGTGGGAAATGTCCGTAATTTGCCGAGCATGCGAAGAACGGCATTTCGACGGAACATCGGAAATGCATTGTCATGCGTGGCTGACTTACGAACATTTCCGGATTACAAACAGGAGGGAAGTCCCTAACGGGTTCGTAACCCAGGGACCCCCTGTATTGGTTATCACAAACATCTGAACTTGCTTTAAAGTAAATCTAAACCCTAACTGGGTGGTATTTAACTTGCTAAAATACTGTATCATAAACAACTGCTTTCACCTTTTACTTGTTGATGATCTCCTGTACTCATTTTCAGCCACTTCCTGTCTACATGAACAGGTACCAGCATTACCCTGGACTACACTACAGAAATAACATTTGGGATGGGATACCACAGCTGGACACATATTATCCATTCCTATATTATGTTTCCATACTTTTGGAGGTAATATAGTACATTTCGTATAGACTAAAAAGTGGGATAACTGAGGCTCCATATGGTATCGAAGGATTTGGTCTCAAAAGACAGAATGTCCCTTCAAATGAAGAACAGTTGGGAGCTATAATATTATAGAGCCACATGTTGTCATGATACTGCACAAAGCATTTAGCATATTACTGCCTGTTCAAGAAAGAATATACATTAACCACTTAAGCCCGGGCCATTTTACAGCTAAAGGACCAAGCCCCTTTTTGCGATTCGGCACTGCGTCACTTTAACTGACAATTGCGCGGTCGTGCGATGTGGCTCCCAAACAAAATTGGCGTCCTTTTTTTCCCCACAAACAGAGCTTTCTTTTGGTGGTATTTGATCACCTCTGTGGTTTTTATTTTTTGCGCTATAAACAAAAATAGAGTGACAATTTTGAAAAAAATGCAATTTTTTTTACTTTTTGCTATAATAAATATCCCCCAAAATTCTCCTCAGTTTAGGCTGATACGTATCCTTCTACATATTTTTGGTAAAAATAAAATTAAAATAAGCGTTTATTGATTGGTTTGTGCAAAAGTTATAGTGTATACAAAATAGGGGATAGTTTTATGGCATTTTTATTAATTTTTTTTTTTTACTAGTAATGGCAGCGATCAGAGATTTTTATTGTGACTGAGACATTATGGCGGACATGTCGGATAATTTTGACACATTTTTGGGACCATTGGCATTAATACAGCCATCAGTGCGATTAAAAATGCACTGATTACTGTAAAAATGTCGCTGACAGTGAAGGGGTTAACCACTAGGGGGAAGTGTAGGGGTTAAGTGTGTGGGTGCGTGTTTCTTTTATTTAAGGGGGGGCGTGGCTTGCGTGTGGTGTCACTGATCGTCTTTCCCTATGACGGGGAACAGGCAATCAGTGACAAGCTCACTAGGAAGCACGAGGAGAGGTTTGTTTACATTTACCTCTCCCCGTTCTTCAGCTCTGTGACCCGATTGCGGGACACCGGTGGCGATCGGGTCCACGGGTCCCACGGCCACGGTCACGGAGCTCAGGACCGGGTCGCGAGTGCGCCGCTGGTGGCGCGCGACCCCTGGCTGGGCACTTAAAGAGCAACGTACCTGTACGTGCTTGTGCCCAGCCATGCCATTCTGCCGACATATATCGGCGTGAGGCAGTCCTTAAGTGGTTAAAACCCAACCCCATCCAAATATTTTTTATTAGGTCTCAAAGGAAATAGTAAAGAGTTTTCATAACAAACCAACATTAAAGTTGCACATGTTTGAGACATTAAGTCTATTGTCAGCAAGGATACGATAAAGCACATGGATCAACCGTACTGAGTTGAAGCTAGCAGTAAAAAGAATACTTTAGACTCAGTATTTGAAGGCCTATGAGGATGGATGCTCATATGGTTCATGTAATTAAAGTATAACTAAAGGCAACATTTTTTATTTATTTTTTGGATGAAGTGCAGTGGGATTAAAACACCTGTCAGTTTTTATTGCCGTCTGTGTCCCCTTTAAGGAAATTAACCCTCTCTAGTTGTCCTGTTTACCATTATCATTAAAAGTGAAAGTAAAAGAAAATCACAAATTTTGGGTTGTCCCCAGAAAAGTAATAGAGGAGAAATCTTCCAATGGGGACACTAGTTCTGGTGTACCCCAAGAGATACCCTTAATTTGCAGGGATTTCCTCTCACTTCCTGTTTGGCTATGGAACAGGAAGTGAAGAGAAATCACTGTAAGCAGACACAGATGGCGGAAAAAAATCTGATGGGGTTATAACCCTCCCTTTCTCTACTCAAAATAAAAAAAAAGGTTTTGCCTGTAGTTATACTTTAAGGTAGAAAGAGAATAATGTTAAAAGAGTAAGTGAGAAGAGAGCGATAAGAGTTACATAGTTGGTAAGGTTGAAAAAAGACACAAGTCCATCAAGTCCAACCTGTGTGTGTCATTATATGTCAGTATTACATTGTATATCCCTGTATGTTGTGGTCGTTTAGGTGCTCTTCTAATCGTTTTTTAAATTATCGATGTTTCCCACTGAAACCACTGCTTGTGGAATAGAATTCCACATCCTTACCACTCTTACAGTAAAGAACCCTCTACGCAGTTTAAGGTTAAACTGCTTCTCTTCTAATTTTAGTGAATGGCCATGTCTTTTTAAATTCCCTTGCATGGAAACATTTTATCCCTATTGTTGGTCACCAGTACGGTATTTGTACATGGAAATCATATCCCCTCTCAAGTGTCCCCTCTCCAGAGAGAATAAGTTTAGTGCTTGTAGTCTTTCGTCATAGCTGAGATCCTCCAGTTCCTTTATTAGCTTTGTTGCCCCTCTCTGGACTCTCTCCAGTTCCAGCACATCCCTCCTGAGGACTGTTGCCCAGAACTGGATGGCATACACCAGGGGGGCCCAGAAAAGAGTCTTGTAGAGTGGGAGAATTATAATTTTATCTCTGGAGTGAATCTCGTTTTAATGCATGCCAATATTCTGCTGGTTTTGCTTGCAGCAGCTTGGGATTGCAAGCCTTTGCTGAGCCTATCATCTACTAGGACCCAGTGGCGTAACTAGAACCTTCAGGGCCCCGATGCAAGAAACCATGAAGGGCCCCCTGAACCCCAGCCAGGGCCCTTCCCTTCGAGTCCAGCGGTGGAACTCCAGGGCGTGGTCACAGGTATGACCTTTGTGAGCCCTGTAGGTCCACCACTGGCATCAGTAGTTTTTTTTAAATTATTTTTAATTTTTATTTTTAGGTGCCCCATTGGGGGACTGTCCCTAGGCAGGATGGGGTCCACGTCCCCAGAAGAGATGAGGTCCTTTTCTCCAGGGCAGATGAAGTTACTGCCCCCAGGTGAGAAGGGGTCCCTGTCCCCAGGGGAGATGGGGGTCCCTGTCCCCACGTGAGAAGGGGCCCCTGTCCCCAGGGGGAGATGGAGGGGATAAGTAATGGTGTGTGGGGGATGGGGTCCTCTCACTCATCATGACCAAGCTGCAGGCCGCGCACTCATCCATGTTGGTATGGGCTCCATCCAGTGTGCTGGACGGGTGATCAGCATATCTCCCAGAAAGACCTTTCATCATCTGTGTATGACGGGGGAGGAGGGGGGCTGGCAGACAAGCCTGCAGTGTCCTCCGGGAGCCGGCTCTCATAGGGCTGCACTGCATCTGTGTGCTTAAAGTTTGTTTACCCGGGAGAAGTATGCAGTGCAGTGTGGGCCGGACTCAGGGGGGGGCCGGACTCTGGCTGGGGAGAACAGACATCGGACTGAGCAGCAATGCATGGAGCAGGAGAGGGGTACTCTGAGGAGCCAGCCGAGGACACAGGTCATGCGGGGAATACACAACTAAAGAGCAGTCAGTGCGATAGTCGAGCGTGGAGCTCTGCTAGTCACCCTCCACCTCCAGCCACCCGTGTGCATGGTGCACTGGTACCCCTGGCTGCCTATGCTGCTGCCAGCCATATGTAGAGGGGGCTGCATGGGCCCCCTGCAGCACAGGGCACAGTTGCGGTTGCGACTGCTGCACCCCCTATGGTTACGCCCCTGCTAGGACCCCCAGGTCCTTTTCCATCCTAGATTCCCCCAGAGGTTCTCCCCCCAGTGTATAGATTGCATTTATATTTTTGGCACCCAAATGCATTGTTTTACATTTTTCTACATTAAACCTCATTTGCCATGTAGTTGCCCACCCCATTTATTTGTTCAGATCTTCTTGCAAGGTTTCCACGTCCTGCAGAGAAGTTATTGCCCTGTTTAGCTTAGTATCATCCGCAAATACAGAGATTGAACTGTTTATCCCATCCTCCAGGTCGTTTATGAAGAAATAAAATAGGATTTGTCCCAGGACCACACCAGACCATTCTGAGTACTCTGCATTTGTAACCACCCTCTGGACTCGCCCTTGTAGCCAGTTTTTAATCCATGTACACACTCTATGGTCCATGTTAATAGACCCTAGTTTGTACAGTAAACATTTATGGGGAACTGTATCGAATGAAAATTTTGAGGATTTAGGGTACTATTAATAGTAAAGTAAGCAATGATTAAAGGATGTTGGGTGGAATGTCTTGATCTAGGGGTCCCAGATTTTACAAAATTTGGGTATGGAGTTGTGGGAGGATGCAGTGTGCTGTGGCGGCAGTAACTCACACACAGTCCAGCTGCAACAGAAAGAATTTATATTTTAGTGAAAATATAACAATTCACAACCAGCCCAGCGGAAGGCAGCCTGACTGGGAATACTCACAGGTGAACATTAGATTGTAGCAAAGCAAGTCTCAGCCAAAATGACAGCATATGTCTTGAGGGCCGAAATATGGCTCTCAAGACATACACTGTCTGGAACCTTTCCCTGCTGCTATTACTGCCCCTGACAGATGAGTGACCTGTTGCTAAAATACCCACACGCTAAATGCGTGCCAAACTCAGGAGCCAGGGTCTTAAATAGACTCTGCCTGACCCAAGATGGCCACCAGAGTCTCATGGGCTGTCAGCATCCAACCAGATTGCTGCTCCTAGTGACCCAGAAAACCACAGAGGAGCCATTTTCCTCTTGACTTTCTCTCCCTCTGCACTGCTGTTACGGTTGAGTGCAGTGGAGAATAGACTACAGCTGCCTGCAGAGTTTTGGACACAACCACATGATTTTATTGCTATCTGTGTTCCTGTGGTAGAAATGTTCCCTCACTTCCTGTTCCTGGTTATTGACAGTAAGTAAGAAGAAAATCTCAAATGTGGGTAGCATGAGTACCTTCTGTATGTAATGCAAGTATGGAACTTGTTTGTATTATAGAAGAATAAAGGGAAGGAAATTATTAAAACTGGAGCAGCTGGAGCAGTTGTACATGGTAACCAGTCAGCTTCTATCTTTCATTTTCAAAACGTAACTGAAAAAGTTGAAGTTATAGACTGATTGGTTACTTTGCACAGCTGCCCTAGGTTCCGTGTGTTCCCATTTAATAAATTCCCCTCAATGTGTTTATACTACATACTTCGCAGACAGCATTGCTAATGACTTACCTCACAGTGGTTTACCCCAACCTGACATTGCTTTGTTGCTGCAGTAACTTGACTTGTAAAGCAGTCTGTCCCAGAGCAGGTAAATGATCTGCATTTCTTATCCTAAACAAAATAGAGAAATATTATTTAAAATGGTTGTCAATGGTTGTTCTGTCCTTAAAGAAAACAACACTCATATAGAGTGTTTTTAAACACACCTTTAGCATTGTTTTCTGACAGAAAACTCCTCTAAAAAAGCACAATCCAGGAGGTTTTGTATTTTTTTGCCTGTAAATGATGCACTTAAAATATGTCTCATAAATTAATAAAAAGAAAAAACAGAGCAGAGAAGGGTTAGAATCTCTGTCAAATTTTTATTGATGTGTTCTCAGGTCACCAAGACATGACAGGAAATTAATTGAAAACACCGAAAGTGAGGGGAATTTCCCCACTGGGGAGATACACACATAAAAAACCCTGCAAAGGTTCCAACTTATTCCTAGTCTTCCCACACCTACAAAACCGTTTTGACTTAAGGTTCCATTTTAATTGCATAATCCTACACGCCACTACATACTTAGTATTAAAAATCATAGTTGTATATACCCAGTAGGGATGAGCCGAACACCCCCCGGTTCGGTTCGTACCAGAACTTTCGAACGGACCCCACGTTCGTTACGAACGTTAGAACCCCATTGAAGTCTATGGGACTCGAACGTTCGAAATGGAAAGTGCTAATTTTAACGGCTAATATGCAAGATACTGTCCTAAAAAGGGTTTGGGGACCTGCCTCCTGCCCCAGGGGACATGGGTCAATGCCTAAAATGTTTTTAAAAATGGCCGTTTTGGCGGGAGCACTGATTTTACTGACAATGAAACTGAAAAAAAAAGTGAAATATTCCTTTAAATATGGTGCCTGGGGGGTGTCTGTAGTATGCCTGTGAAGTGCCACGTGTTTCCCGTGTTTAGAACAGTCCCTGCACAAAATGACATTAAACTGAAATAACACCATTTAAAACTGCTTGCGGTTTTAATGTTATATCTGGTTCCTGCAATATGGTTGAAAATCATTGAGAAAAATGGCATGGGTAGCCCTCCCTGCCCATTACCAGCCTATTTGGGTCTTGTACGCATATTAAGGGGAACCCTGTACCCATATTAAAAAAAGGAAATGCGTGTGGCCCCCAGGCCCTATATACTCAGAACAGCAGTATACAGGCGGTGCAAACAAGACAGGGACTGTGTAGGTTTGTTGTGTTAAGTTGAATCTGTTTGTAATTTTCAACTGGTACATTTTTAAAGTGTAGCTCCAGTCAAAAAAACTATTTTTAAGCTTTTTGGAAAACATAGGGAAGGGTTATCACCCCTGTATAATTTGTTTTGTCGTCCATTTTTTTTCATCTCACTTGCTGCTGTCTCCTTGCGTTTGCAAGTAGGAGATGTTTGTAAATTGGATGTTTGAAAGTAGGGGCCTGCCCTATATGCTCTGCAGAAATGGCGGAACAAGGTGTTGGTTTTGCTACAACATTGTAAGCCCTCAAAGTGACTCTTGGTGGGCGCTGGAGCGCCCTGCTGTGAACGATTATATCAAGAATTGTAATTACATGCCATTGTTGAACAGTGGTAGAAAAATTGACCTCTGGTGGTTGTGGTGCTGGTGCCACAACACTATAAGTCCTCACCGTTACTCTGGGTGGGCACAGGAAGAGGCCCTCCTGTGAAATATTATATCAAGAATTGTAATTACATGTCCCTGTTAAACAGGGACAGAAAAATTTGGCCTTAGGCACTGCTGCTGGTGCCACCACACTGCAACCTCTTCCATATACTCTAGTTTTTTTGCTGGAATTAGCCCTGCTGCAAAGCATTGCATCAAAAATTGTACTTAAACGCCCCTGTTAAACAGGGGCAGAAAAATTGGGCCTTAGGCTGAGGTGAATATCGCGGTGTATACTGCGGTCAGGGCATGCAGACAATAACCAGAAAACAGCAGAGATAAAGGGGTATATACAGATGTATACTGTGCTGTGCTGGAGGCACACACAACTTCCAATAACTCCTGCAGATGGCAATTGGGCTCAAATAGAGAACAGTTATGTAGGTGGATTATAGCGGTATGTACTGGGTACAGAGCACGCAGACAGCACACACTATCTCCTAACACTACTGACTGCAAGCTCTATTATTAAAGATAGATCACTAGCTATATAGGTGAGGTGAATATCGCGGTGTATACTGCGGTCAGGGCACGCAGACAATAACCAGAAAACAGCAGAGATAAAGGGGTATATACAGATGTATACTGTGCTGTGCTGGAGGCACACACAACTTCCAATAACTCCTGCAGATGGCAATTGGGCTCAAATAGAGAACAGCTATGTAGGTGGATTATAGCGGTATGTACTGGGTACAGAGCACGCAGACAGCACGCACTATCTCCTAACACTACTGACTGCAAGCTCTATTATTAAAGATAGATCACTAGCTATATAGGTGAGGTGAATATAGCGGTGTATACTGCGGTCAGGGCACAGACAATAACCACTACACAAGAGCAAGATAGGAAATCAGCCAAAAATGATCGGTGTGTACTGTGTTGAAGGTACACAGAACACCCACTGCTTCAGATGCCAACACACTACACGAGGCCGCCTCAATGGCGTCCTTATATAGTGTGGGGCATGCACTACACAGCCTGAGCTATGATTGGCCACAGGCATCCTGCCTGTGGCCAATCATGGCTCTCCTCGCTGCTGGCGCTGCGATTGGCCAAGCATGCAGGGTCACAGTGCATGCTTGGCCAATCATGAGCCAGCAATGCACTGCGCCATCGCAGTGCATTGTGGGCCATGAGCGCCACACGAATTTTGACGCGAACGGACCAAGAGTTCGGATTTCGCCGAACGGACGAACAGCCAATGTTCGAGTCGAACGTACGTTCGACTCGAACACGAAGCTCATCCCTAATACCCAGTCATAGTTAGCATGTCATAGTCCTTGTCATATTTAGGGGGGTCATATCCATATATGTTGTGCCATAGTTAGTTCTAGTCATATATATATATATATATATATATATATATATATATATATATATATATATATATATATATATACCCTGTTAAAGTTAGAGATGTAATTTACTGAAAGAGTAGTTGATGCTTGGAATAGACCTCCAGCAGAGGTAATAAGTCAGTCAACAGTAAGTGGCTTCAAACATACTTGGAACAAACATACATCTGTACTCAGACAAAAAAGTTAACAAAAAAAAAAAAGAAAAAAGCAGACTTAGTAGACTACTTCGTCTTTTTTTCTGATGTCACTTTTCTATGTTTCTATTTATAGCTCTCTCCTAGTAAGGGGGTAATAATTGTGTACACCTTATCATAGTTAGGGGGTTTGTAGGCAGATAGAGTTTTATGCTGCCCCAGTCAGGAGTGTTAGTGTTAATTGTGTTTCCCGATTCTTTCTTGGCAAGTTTTTTTGGGTCTGACACACTGGTTCTATGTATTAAAAAAGGACAGGGGTCTGGACTTGAGAGAGCGGTTGTTGCTGTTGGCTGTTCATTGCTTTGTTCATGGTACCATTGCTGGCATATCTCCTGCTAGCCTGCTGAAATATGCCAAGACTGTAATGCCAGTTAATGAACATCTGGCTTCAGGATCCTTCTACAGCTTAGGGGGCTTGCTGGGACCTGCAGTCTGCCCTGAAGATGCCAATCCTGGATTTTACCATCATGGACTCCAGGGTAGCCACAAGCCTGAATTAGGGACAAGTTTAGGGAAAGACTGTTGGCTTTGTTTGACTGTCATGCCAAGATATTTAAAGTGTAACTAAAGGAAGAACTTTTTTTTTGTTTTGGACAGAGTGGAGATGGATTAGAAAGCTTGTCATCACGTTAAAAATGAACAGACTTTAGTCCGTTCTTATGTGGGCAAGTCTGTTCATTCGGAAGTCTCTCGTAACTCCGTCGAAAGTCAGTCGGGAAGACCGTTGGACCTTTTGCTGGCAGAAAGTCCGGTCGTGTGTACACAGCATAGAGGAAATCCCAAATGTTGGGTTGTCCCCAGAAAAGTAATAGAGGGGAAATCTTCCAATGGAGAAACTAGTTCTGGTGACGTGGGTGTCCCCAGGGAATCCCCTTAATTTGCAGGGATTTTCTCACTTCCTGTTTGGCTATGGGACAGGAAGTGAAGGTAAATCTCCGCAATGGAACATAGATGGCAAAATAAAATCTGAGAGGGGTTGTTACCCTCCCTTACTCTATCCAAAATGAAAAAAAAAAGTTTTGCCTATAGTTTTATTAAACCTTTTTGAAACGTTGTCTTTGCAAGTAATTTGTAATGTAAACTTTGTAATGCAAGTAACCCTCACACATAGTCTACAGTTCAGATCAGCTAAGCACATTGGGGTATGAAGACAGCAGTAAAAGAGTTAATACAGTGTGAAGATACAAGTGGTTTCTCTAGCAACCTGTTGTAAGTGTGACATGTGGGGCAGCGATTTGCAGGAGTTACTTTCGGTACTCTCTGTAAACAGTCTGCCTCCCATAACAATGGGAGCAGATCAGCACAGCTGAGGTCCCCAGCCTATACACAGCCTATATGGAAGAGGAAGAGTTAGGTGAGTGCACACATGGAGTCTGTGCTAGGTGCACGGCAGGACTCCATTGCGTTAATGGGAGTGAGGTAGCAGAGATACGCTGGACAGGTGGAGAGGACAAGGGCTCTGCATGTCCCTCCTAAATGCTGTGAACGATGTGATTGCTGAATATAGCTTTGGACCCATTTTGGAGATCTTGGTGTGCTGGTGACATCTCTCTCTCTCTCCTAAATGCAACAGTGACCACGGTGGTGTATATTAACATCAAGGGAGTTGACTAGAGTTTAATCGCCTGTTCAAATAAAGGTCCCCCGTGTGTAAGGCAGTGACCCTGTACACAGTGTCTAGCATAGCCCAGAAGAACCCACCCTGGGGTAGGCCTCTTATTTGACCCTTTATTGGAGACCGACGAGAAGGGAAACCTGGAGGATGTGGTGACCAACCCACTACCCCATAGTCCCTACAGGTTGTGTCATATATACCCTGTCATATGTATGGAAACAATCGTTTTATACAGGATACCCTTTAAAGCTAATCATAGCCATATATACATTGTCATAATAAGGGGATCATAGTCATATATGTTTTTGTTTTTTTTCATAGTTACTGGGTCATTGTCATTAAAACTGTCCTTTCCCATGCCACAGATGAATGATTCCAGCACTACTTCCCCATTACAATAGACAGAACAATACCTGATTCCAAATGGCATGAGATTACGTGATTCTGGCACTATCCACAAGTTGCCAGTGCCATCTAAACCTGCTCCCCATACTATATCTGCATGTTCCGTTTATTACTTACACTGTATTGAATAGTTGTTGTAGTAGTTGTGGAAATGGTAGTTGTAGTGGTGGATGTAACTGGAGGCTTGGCAGTTTGGTTGCCCATAGTCATGTTACCTGTAATGAAGCAAAAGGAAAATGTGCAGGATGACAAAAGGAAGGGTACCTGTTTTCTATAAATGATGTTTCTTTCTATTTACAATTGTTTTGCATTAGAAAATCAGTCAGATATCATTCTGAATATTCAACATTTTTCGAAAAAGAACTTTGCTTGGTCTATAAGAAGATATTTGATGGATGTACTTGCATATAATTTAAGCAGAATGAGTCATCTATTTTTTAATATTTTTTAAGATATAGCTGACCCGTGATTTTCAGCGATTGTGCCAAAAACAAGGTAATTCATACTACTAAGACTCCTCTGCTGAAGCTGACTGTTGTTTCCAGTTCTGTGCTATAATTGTCAGTACAGTAAATGAGTTTATATGTAAAGTCAAACCTTTCTTTTTTAGTTTAAGAGTAGGGAAAGGTCAAAAATCTTGAATTTTTTTTGTAATCTGTGTTTTGCTGGGGAGATTTCCCTTCACTTCCTGTCCTGTAAACACAGGAAATCCAAATAAAGTCTCTTCAAAATGTAGTACATCACTTCTTTAACAGTTGTCACAGGAACAAGTATCCTCATTGGAAGGTTTCCCTACTCTTCCTGTTCTGGGGAAAGGCACTTTGGTGACAAATAGAGAGGTCAAGGCTCCCTAGTGAGGACAGCTTTTAAAACCTAACAGTTCTTACTTCCTGACACTCTAAAAAGGAAGAAAAAAAAAAGTTTCTGTTTCTGACATACTTTATTGCCAAGGAATTGACCATTGCATTTTTTCTAGGCTGTAGCAACTTGCACTTTTCTTATATATACAAGATTGTTTAAAGTTACTCAGCCCAGATACCGCAGATACAACAATACTTCTGGATAACATCAGAACTGCCAAACTTGTGTAGCGCCCCCCCCCCCGACCCCAGGCATCAGGGAGGGCGGACATTTCACCTCAGTGCAGTGGCGTCGATATGGGGGTGTGGACCGCACCTGTGTGACACCTGTCAGAGGGGTGACACCAAGGAACAGAGTTCCGTCACTTCGGCGCTGCCCTGTGCTTTCTGCTCACTGCTGTCACTTCTAAACACAGAAGCCAGGCTTCTTTATTTAGAACTGACAGCACTCCTGTCCGGGTCCGGCTGCAGCATCTCTCACCGCCGGCTGTCACGCTTTTGCAAGGCTCTTATGACAGGTCATGAGGAGGAGCCTGAAAGGAGGAGCATCTCCCGTACTGCACTGAGCCGCGCAGTATCTGAGGTCTATGTTTGGAGGGGAGAAATTAAAAGCATTTATTGTGCTAATTGGGGCATGGGGGTCAGTTCTGGTAGGGGAAAGACAGTCTTGCCAAGGATGGTAATTTGGAGGTGGAACTCTGCACCTGAATCCACCTGAAATCTGCACCTAGCACTCACCTGAACTCTGCACCCTGCACTCACCTGAACTCTGCACCCAGCACCCGCCTGAACTCTGCACCCAGCACCCGCCTGAACTCTGCACCCTACACATAGCAACCACCTGAACCACCTGAGCACCGTATCAGGCTAGCCGATGGGGGGGGGGGGGGGGGTGACACCAACTCTAGTGAAGCCACCTCAGGGTGCTGGTGGGTGTGGACATTTGTAAAAATGGTGGGTTCCAGACATTTTTAGAATGCAAAAGTAAGTTTATTGTTTACAACAGAAGAAAAATTTGGGAGAGAGGGTTAGGGCACAGGACACCTCAGAACTATATGAAAAAAAGCCCCAGCAGACTCCAAAATCCCAGCTCAGGTAGACAGCAATAGAGAACAAGGGCCCTAGGCCTGCACCCAATGTTCTGTATCTACGTAGACTACGTAGCCCCCAGGCAGCAAACAGGCTCTCTCCAACAGAGACCCCAAACATATGGCTAGGCCTCAGATTTCAGGCCTACACCACAGTAGCTGTTCCTCACACTTATGTGTATATAAAGTGAGAAAAAAACGCGCTATCCACAAACAACAAATAAATAATAGCTGCCAGCACCGCAGACTTACTGCAACAAACAAAATGGTGAAATAATAAAAAAAAGTGCAGCGCTTAGATTATATATATGACAATATCTATATAATCTTTTACCAGTGTAAATAATATAATCAACTTTAATAGTGAAAAAAAACTCTGCATAAATTAACACTATTAATGATTCTATGTTTTAGACAACACTATAGCCAAAAAATAAAAATAAAAATTGATATACGTATATCCACCAAAGTGAACGTGTTAGTCCATAAGTGAAACAATATGGTGACAAACTGCAATATCTTGAGAAGTTATAGTGACTTCAGTCCGCCGGAGCCACTGATTGGCTCCCCCCGCTGGCCAATCGCACGCCCACAGATCGCCATGTATGAGCCCAACGTACACATACGGCGATTTGCGCAGCCGAGCCAACCTGCCGCAGTCAAGGCCATCGGCAAGCGATTAATCTATCCATTATTATATGTATGTGCTCCAACTCAAAACACTCAAAATTATAGAGCTAAGACTGCAGTACCCTGGGGTGCCGTGACATGGCCACTGCAGCTTATGCATTTAATTGCAAATGTGTGCCATTTAAACCCCTTGGTTTTAACATGAACTGTTAGACAGGAAAATTTGGTTTGTTGCAGGGTGGCTGTTAAGTGAGCTGGGATATTTGGTTTCTATTTATACTTAATTTTCTTACCTCCATTTATGTGTTCTGCATTGAGGCATATCGATTTATTGCAGCAGTTTAGTGCACATCCATCTTGCTGTGTACTGTTGCACATGTGATGCATGCAGTGCTGATTGCATCTGTTTTCATAAAAGGAGCTGTTGTGACGGTACGTCTGAAATGACACATCAAAATTCAGGATTACTCACTGTGTTTAGAGTTTCGCTGATCCACTTTCTCTCCCCCCCCCCCTCCGGTGTCACATTTGGCACCTTCAGGGGGGAGAGGGGGAGCAGATACCTGTCAAATCCAGGCTCCCACTTCAGGCGAAAGAGCGATGCAGATTCTGCGGCGAACTACGCCATGTCCGGCCCCCCCTCCTTCCCCCCACTGTCTTCTGGGAGACACACAGGTCCCAGAAGACAGCAGGGACCAGTGAGGATGAGCAGTGTGACTCGCTCATGCGCAGTAGGAAACATGCTGTGAAGGAAACAGTCTGTGAAGCCGTGAAGGCTGTGAAGGCTGTGAAGCCGCAAGGCTTCACTTCCTGTTTCCCTTACTGAAGATACCTGGAGCCGAGGGATGGGTTGGCTTCAGGTGAGGACATTTCCCTGGACAGGTAAGTGTCCTTATATTAAAAGTCAGTAGTTGCAGTATTTGTAGCTGCTGACTTTATATTTTTGTCTTTTTAAATTACAATTAGTGTCTGTGTATAAATAGTAAATAAGTTTGTTAGCTCTCACATGGATGCACTAAGCAGGCTAGACACTGAGCCATCAGGAGGTAGAAAAGAACAGTCAAAAGACCTGCGTATCAAGGTGAAGTGGGCTCTTTTGATACCAAGAAAAGGTCAGGTAGACCAAGAAAGATTGCACCCACAACTGGTAGAAGAATTGCCCAGGATACAAAGAAAAACCCACAGGTAACCTCAGTTAAATACAGGATGCTCTCCAAAAAGATGGTGTGGTTGTTTTTAACCGCTTGACGACCAGCCACCATCATTTTACTGTGGCAGGTCGGCATGATCCCACGAGCCGTCGTAGCTAGTGCGCACACGCCCACTGCACTGCGGGGGTCCTGATGCTCGTGGCCAACTGTCGCGATGACCGCCGGCCACGAGCGATCGTGGGCACGAGAGGCAGAACAGGGATGTGTATGAGTAACACCCCTGTTCTGTTCAGTGAGGAGTGACAGATCGTGTGCCCCTAATTGCTAGGAACTACGATCTGTCATTTCCTCTAGGTCAGTCCCCTCCTCCTTCAGTTAGAAACACACACAGGGAACACAGTTAACCCCTTGATCGCTCCCTTCCCTGCCAGTGACATTTTTACAGTAATCAGTGCATTTTTATAGCACTGATTGCTGTATAAAATGCCAATGGTCCCAAAAATGTGTCAAAAGTGTCCGATGTGTCCACCATAATGTGGCAGTCCCAATACAAAATCGTAGATCGCCGCAATTACTATTAAAAATAATAATAATAAAAATGCTATAAATCTATCCCCTATTTTGTAGACGCTATAACTTTTGCTCAAACCAATCAATATACACTTATTGCGATTTTTTATTTTTTTACCAAAAATATGTAGAAGAATACATATCGACCTAAACTGAGAAAAAAATTGCTTTAAAAAAAAAAAAGGGGGGGGGGGGGATATTTATTATAGCAAAAAGTATAAAATATTGTGTTTTGTTCAAAATTGTCACTCTATTGTCACTTTATAGCGCAAAAAATAAAAACCGCAGAGGTGATCAAATACCACCAAAAGAAAGCTCTAATTGTGGGAAAGAAAGGAGGTCAATTCTGTTTGGGTACGGCGCCGCACTACAGCGCAGTTTTCAGTTATAATGATGCAGTGCCGAATCGCAAAAAATGGCCCGGTCATTCAGCAGCCAAATCTTCCAGGGCTGAAGTGGTTAAGGAGCACAAATCAATGATACTTGAACAAAAAAGGGCTGCATGGTTGAGCTGCCAGAAGGAAGCCTTTACTGCACCAATGGCACAAAAAAGCCAATGAGGCATGTCAAGGCGTTGTTGGCAAATTGAAACCATGTTGTTTTTGTGGAACTTGTATTTATTTGTGAGAAAAAAAGGGTGTCAATTTTGTTTGGGTGCAAAGTCACACGACCGCACAGTTGTCAGTTAAATCGATGCAGTGCCGTATTGCAAAAAATGCTCCGGTCAAGAAGGGGGTAAATCCTTCCAGGAATTGTGCTCCTTAACCACTTCACCCCTGGAAGATTTGGCTGCTGAATGACCCGGCCATTTTTTGCGACGCGTCACTGCGTCGATTTAACTGATAATTGCACAGTCGTGCGACGTTGCACCCAAACAAAATTTACATCCTTTTTTCCCACAAATAGAGCTTTCTTTTAGTGGTATTTGAACACCTCTGTGGTTTTTATTTTTTGCGCTATAAACAAAAAAAGAACGACAATTTTGAAAAAAAAAAAAGCAATATTCTTCTACATATGTTTGGTAAAAAAAATTGCGTATATTGATTGCCAAAAGTTATAGCATCTACAAAATAGGGGATAGATTTATGGCATTTTTATTATTTTTTTTTCTTTATTAGTAATGGCGGTGATCTGCGATTTTTATCATGACTGGCAGACACCTCGGACACTCTTGACTCCATTTTGGGATCATTGACATTTATACAGCAATCAGTGCTATAAAAATGCACTGATTACTGTGTAAATAACACTGGCAGGGAAGGGGGTTAAACACTAGGGGGCGATCAAGGGGTTAAGTGTGTCCTATGGAAGTTTTCAAACTGTGGGGGGATGAGCTACCACTGAAATGACAGTGATCACCTCCCAATCACAGGGAGCAGTAGATCCCTGTCATTTCACTAGGCAGAATGGGGAAATGCCTTGTTTACAAAGGTATCTCCCCGTTCTTCCGCTCCATGTCACGATCGCAGGCCCCCGGTGGACATAGAGTCCACGGGACCCATGGGCACGGTCGCAGAGCACGGGCCGGAGCACGTGTAACCACAATGCTGTGATTTAAAGGGGACGTACCTGTAAGCCCATTTGCCCAGCCTTGCCATTGTGCCGACATACATCGTTGTGCGCTGGTCGGCTAGTGGTTAAAAGGCCAGAAATGTGGGACATTACCCTTTAATTGTCATTTTAACCTGTGTGTGCCTCCTTCTGTGTCTGTACCAAGGCTAAACATTCCAGAGTATGTAAACTTTTGATCAGGGTCATTTGGGTAGTCTCTGTTGCCATTATGATTTAAAAAGAGTAAACACAGTTGATTGATAATGAATGGCTTCAGCCAAACACTAACTATGAGTGAAAGAAAAGTTTTTGTGTTATCATTCATATTCTCTGAAAAATGGCCAAGAAATCATAAATTCTGCCAGGGTGTGTAAACTTATGAGCACGACTGTATGTAGGTATATATATATATATATATATATATATATATATATATATATATATATATATATATACATATATATATACACACACATACACACTATGCTACCAAAAGTATTGCCTGTACACGCACATGAGCTTTAATGGCATCCCAGTCTTTGTCAGTAGGGTATAATATTGAGTTGGCCCACCTTTTGCAGCTACAGTTTCAACTATTCTGGGAAGGCTGTTCACAAGGTTCAGGAGTGTGTCTATGGGAATGTTTGCTCGTTCTTCCAGAAGCGCATTTGTGAAGTCAGGCACTGATGTTGGACCAAGAAGACCTGGCTTGCAGTCTCTGCTCTAATTCATGCCAAAGGTGTTCTGTTGAGTTGAAGTCAGGACTCTGTGCAGGCAAGTCAAACATTCCCATAGACACACTCCCAAACCTTGTGGACAGACTTCCTAGAAAAGTTAAAGCTGTTGTAGCTGCAAAGGATGGGCCAACTCAATATTGAACCCTACGGACTAAGACTGGGATGCCATTAAAGTTCATGTGTGTGTAACAGCCGGTATCCCAATACTTTTGGTAATATAGAGTATATTACTTTCATGCATTCTTGCAGCAGCCCCCTTAGCCCCCCTAATACTTACCTGAGTCCCTTTGCGATCCAGCAATCTGCACTTGGCAGGAAGGAGGGGCCAGGAGCCCCAACAGGGGGGCTGAGAAAAGGAGGATCTGGGCTGCTCTGTGCACAACCACTACACAGAGCAGGCAAGTATGAAGTGTTTGTTATTTAACCTTCCTGGCGGTATGATTCAGTCTGGAATAAGGTGCTGAAAGCGGTACAATTATTTTGCATGGAAATCTGGCTTTTATTTTGTAGTCCTGTAATTCTTAGGAATAACGCTCTGAAATCTCTTCAAACCAGAGTCTAGCAGACATCCCGGGTATGATAAAGTTTATAATATAATAAAGAATAATAAAAATTATTCAATAATGTAATCAAATCCAAAAAAAATGAAAAAGTGACATGTTTTGGTTGCTATGGACAATCTCCAAATTCCAGGCAGAAAAAACAGTATTTATAATATAAAAGTGCATGCAGGGCACTGCACAGACCACTAGGGACAAAGGGGATGTGTAATTTTTAATACAGCACTGTAATCTGTAAGCTGTGCTGTGTGTGTTTTGTGTGTTTTAACTTTTTTGAATTTGCCGCCGTTCTCCGCTCCCGTGCGTCGTAACGTCGCAGGGAACGGAGCTCGGCGGCATTCGGCACTGTGAATCGAGCGGAGGACAGCTCGATCACACAGCGCGGCGGACATCGCTGGATCCAGGGGACAAGGTGAGTAACTCTCCCTGTGTCCTCCCCTGCATCGAGCGATGCGATCCCGAGTCTGGCTCGGGGTTACCGCTCCTGTAATTAAAATCCCAACCCGAGCCAGACTCGGGATTACCGCTAGGAAGGTTAAAAAAAAACAAATAACTTACCTTAAGAGCCCTTTCACACTGGGGCTGCTCCGTGTCAGCGGTAAAGCTAGTTTTAGCAGTGATTTACCGCCGTTTTCACGCGGCGATATTCAGCCACTAGCGGGTCACTTTTGACCCCTGTTAGCTGCCAAAGAAAGGGTTAAAAGCACCCGAAAAGCACGCTTTTCAGGCGCTTCGGCAGCGCTGTCCATTCATTTCAATGAGCAGGGCCCCAAAGACACTGCTTGCAAGACTTTTTCTAATATCCTGCAAGCGCACTGACCCAGTGTGAAAGCACTCGGGCTCTCCCACTGAGGCTACAGGGGAGGCGCCTGAAAAACACCTTAAAACATGTGTGAAAGGGGTCTTAATATCACTTTAACCTTTCCTCTTTATGAAACCCCATTACTCTCGCTGGTTCACCATCCCAGCACACCAATCTCTGACTATCATACCCATATTCTATTTCTCCTCCTGTCCAGCCTTAAAATAAGATTATAGCCAAAACTTGTTTTCATTTTGGATATTGTAAGGCCTGTCATGTTTTCTATTGCCATCTGTTTTTGGAGAGATTTCACTTTCCTGTCCCCTAGCCACAACAGAACGTGAAGAGAAATTTAATCAAAGTGAGGCAATCTCTGGTTGGCACAAGGGTCACCAGAACTACTGTGCCCATTGGAAGATTTCCCCTCTATTCTTATTCTGGTGAGGATTTCCTTTCACTTTCCTTCTCAGTGATAATGGTCAACAAGACAAATGGAGATGATAAATCTTCCTAACAAGGACCTTATAAGTCTTATTGTCCATCTCCACTCTATCTATACGCTCTTATGCTCTAAGCCAGGGGTAGGGAACCTATGGCTCTCGAGCCAGATGTGGCTCTTTTGATGGATGCATCTGGCTCTCCCCTCCCAATCTGCGGATTGCGTGGTGTGCCGATCCGTGGATTGAGCCCATAGGAAAGGCCGCAGCTTTGGCCTAGCTCCGGAGCTGCGGCCATCTTGGTACACCCGGCGGCCGCCTAGGTGAGCGGCGTGCTGACGTCATCATCGCCCTCCTCAACTGCTCTTGGATCTGCCTGCCTGTGTAGTGGTAAGCAAGCAGACAATCGTAGGGGAGATGACGTGGATATTACAGTTATAATTGAAATTAGTTGATTAATCGATTATAAAAAAAAATATTTTTAAACATATTGTATAGCTCTCACGAAATTACATTTTAAAATATGTGGCGTTCATGGCTCTCTCAGCCAAAAATGGTTCCCTACCCCTGCTCTAAGCTCTAGGGGAGATTGAAAGTATTGCATTCACAGTATTACAGTATTAGATAGAAAATATGTTTAGCAAGGCCTAAGAATATTTTTCATTTCATGCTGTAAATTAATATTGATGAGTTTTCAACAAAACATGATGAGAATGTTTAAATAAAATAATTGTGACATACTGTATAAAGGCATACAGTTGTATAAATACCACATCTACTTACCTCACAAAAAGTAGGACATGTTGTGTTACTCAAATTTGAAAAAGAAGATTCATTTTTGTAACAAATGTCTCCCATGCAGTGATATAAGTGACAGGTGTTCTGTGGTAAAATGATAAACAGGCAATGTTATTAAGTGCAATATGAATACAATGAATTATTCAATCAGTTGCTTGACCCGTGTTTTTAAACTCTATACGAGACAAATCTTCTGTGTTATTGTTTAATGTTCATTTTGAAAAGTTCAGGTGTGGGACTGCCATGCACCACCTATAGAAGAGTTTTTTTTTCTGCAATCTTGTTTGACTATGACTTAATCCTGGGTCAGGATTGAAAAGTAGAATCAGACAGCACTTCTTTAATAAATCGGGGTAAAAAGATGATCTCAGTTCAACATGTTAAATACAGTAATTTTGTCTGGGGCTGTGCGGGGTGGGGTGAGGTCAGGTGCCAGGTTGGAGGGCCCCAAGGAGGAGGACACCAGGGAGGGGGAGCCCCTCCCTACTCTTTTGTGTGTGCAGGTCGGAGGGCCCCATGGAGGAGGAGGTCAGGTGGAGAAGCCTCCCGCTCTTTTGTGGGGCCCGCTGTCATAGTCAAGCAGGCTCCGCTCCGGTCAGGCACCAGTGTGTGCCAGGCTGTGCTGGGTGGGTGAGGCCAGTTGGTGCCAGCGGCGGGCCCCATGGAGGAGGAGGTCAGGGTGGAGAAGCCCCCCCACTGCTCTTTCTTGCAGCTGCTGCCGAAGATCCTGGTGGAGATGGGGCACAGGCTCAGCTACCTCTCCTGGCACCGTTGGACAGGTGACAGCTGGGAGGACTGGTGCTTCTCTAGGTATGTGTGACACTGCCTCTCACTTGTCCTGCTGCCCCCACCTGTCCTGTTACCCCCACTGGTGACACTGCCTCTAATCTGTAATGCTTCTCCCCCCACCTTTCTCGCTGCCCCCACCTGTTCGGCTGCCCTCCTTCCATGACACTTCCTCCTCCTGTCCTGCTGCCCCCTTCCTGTCCTGCTGACCTCCTCCCATGGCATTTGTGCGTTATAAGAATTGGATTTGCTTGTTCCATGTCGGGAGTATGTTCGATTGAAGAGGTCTGGAGTAAAACTGGGCAAAGGGAACTGCCTCGAAGGAGCCTAGTATCAAGCCAAGAATCCTCATGCAGGAGTGAACTGAGAGGTTTGATTTTGACTTAAGTGTCTGTGGGAGGGACATTAGGGAAGCAACTTTCCCCCAAGGAAAGAAAATTCTGGCTTGGGCTGCATTCAAGATTAGACGCAGGTACTCCAGACAATGGCTGGAGAGCAGATTTGTAAAGTTGATTATCCAGCTTGAGGGGAACTGAACACTGCAAAACAAAGTTGTGGCTGAGAAGTCCTTCAGCAAGAGGTCATCCAGGTATCCTGCGATATAAATGCCCTGGGTCCCATGAAAAGCCAGAAGTGCGGCATGCACTTTTGTAAACATTTGGGGTGCAAAATATATACCAGATGAAATAGTAGTGCTACAGATTAGAAGTATTGGTCTCCTACAGCAAAATATAGAAAGTGTTGAGGTTTATGGAAGAAGTGGAATGTGTGGATAGGCATCTACTGTATGTCAACAATGCCGGAAATTCCCCATCTCTGAGAGGTGCAATGCCAGATCTTGTTGATTTAATCTGGAATTTTGGTCCACACAGAAATATATTTAGTCTAGAATGGGTCAGATGAAACCTTGAAACTGTGTCTAAAAGATTGATACAACCACTACTTGTGCCTGAAGTTCCTGCAAAGCGGTAATAAACCCACAATTAAAAATGTAATATATTGTGGCTTATCAATCATTAGATGTGGTGGCTGCATTCATTTTCTTCTTTTTATTTTTTTTCCCAATGTTTTCACTTGGTGCAGCTGCTCCAGAGCTTAGTAAATTAGGTAAAACTTCACTTTGCAAAGACTATCCAATCACGTGCAGGGAAAATGTAAAAAAAAACTGCATTTTACTTGCACATGATTGGATGATGGAAGTCAGCAAAGCGTCTGCTCAGTTGCTAAGCTCTGGAGCAACTGCACTTTGCAATGTGCACAGTTGATTTGCCTTTAGTAAATCAATCCCTTAATCTTTTACAATACACATGTGTGGTAGGAGAACCGTTTTTTAATGATTTATCAAGGGGTTGCCCACATAAGGTGTCCAACATCAAATGGCTTGCATAGAAGATGCTTTTTATAAGCAGGTTCAGCAGAACAAACTTTTAGCCATAAAATCTTGCACTTTAGCATGAAGATAAAGGGACATACTAGATGCTTGGCAAATTACATTCTTGAGAGTGTCAACACAAAACAATAAGGCTGAGGGCATCAGCTGCCATTGTTTTAAAAGAGAGGGGTCAAAGACAATTTCTTGGCCTCTGTTCATTTGACTTGTACAGTTAGCAATAGTCTGGCAAATAGACATTGCAGCAATTGCTGGTAGCAGAGCTGAACTTGCAAGAGCAAATAAGGCCTTCATGAGGACTTCAAAATGCCTATCAACAAAAATGGAATTCAAGCCCAAGGGTGGCCATACATAGATCGATATTCGCCCATTCAGAAAGGATCAAATGAAGTTTGATCTATGTATGGGCAGGCTGGATGTACACAAGTCGATCTACAACCAGCTTGTTGTTTTTTTCCTGAATATTCAGTGGCAACGGCTATAGGCAGCAACACTGATCATTGTATTCTGATGACGAAGAAGACTCCCCGCTGTCAGAATACAATACCACAGTGGGAGGGATTACCGCATCCACACTGAATCAGTGGATAGGGGAATCAAGGCATTTAACTTTTGCGCAAACCAATCAATATACGCTTATTGCAATTTTTTTAACCAAAAATATGTAGAAGAATACATATCGGCCTAAACTAAGAAAAAATTTGCTTTTAAAAAAAATAAATGGGGATATTTATTATAGCAAAAAGTACAAAATATTGTTTTTTTTTTTCAAAATTGTTGCCCTTTTTTTGTTTCTAATGCAAAAAATAAAAAGAAAGCTCTATTTGTGGAAAAAAAGGACGTCAATTTTGTTTCGGTACTGTGTTGCACGTACAATTGTCATTTATAATGACACATAACGAATCACAAAAAGTCGCTTGGTCATTCGGCAGCCAAATCTTCCAGGGCTAAAGTGGTTAATGAACAGGGTGTCCTGGCAAGACCACGGTAGTCGGTTGGATTTGGCTAGGTTATTAGTAGAATGGTAAGTGACCAGGTAAAACTTATTCTTTAAAAGGGGAAGTTTATCATCTCTGAAGTGCGTTTCCTGGATAAATGCCACATCTGCACATGAGCATTTCAGGTCATTTAAGAGTATACGTCTTTTTTCGGGGGTATTTAGCCCCTTGGCATTAAGCGAAAGTATCTTAACATTATCCATCCCAGGGTAAGGAGTGTGGATTGCAGGGGGGGGGGGGGGGGGGGGAGGCGTCACAGTACTGAAAGCAGTATAGATGAAGTAGAAGTGTAGAAGTGAGGAAAAGAGAAAGAAAAACTACTAAACAAGAAAAAATTAGTAGTTCGATTCAGAGGGTCGTGTAGATAGGTACACGGCCCTTGAAGCTATAGTGGCAAAATATTGTCAGCAGCACACTTCAGCCAGTGTTGTCGCTGGGGTAATGCATCAGCCTAAGTGGGGGAGGGGGTAGACAGGAACCAACAGGGTTTGCCCCCACCCAGCCCACCCAACACGGCATGAAATAACATTACAGTAATGGAAAGCATAATAGTGTATCCATATAACCAAGGTAACAAAAGAACATTTCCTCATTATTGGAACTGTAAGTTAGGAGAGTTACCCAAGACAGCATGGAGCCATCCTCCTATCCATTATCCAGACAGGGGCGGCTCCACCATGTCAGAGGACCTAACTGCGCACTTGGGACATAGCAGACTTACAACCAGAGAGGTTATAAAAATTTCTAGTAGGCATCAAGACACGGAAGACCCTCATGCCAGCAAAAAGAGGACCTCTCCTGCGAATCAGTCCACCCAATCGCGTGCCACTCGTGATCTGTGTGTCTGCCTCTCCAAAGCCGGTACCCCGCACAAGGTGTTTTATGTCCCGACTCCACTGGACCTCCAACATCCAAAGCCCTGGTGGAGCCCTGGCATGTCCTCACTGCCCGCGCAAAACAGGGGCTGTAAACACTGTGGAGCATAAGAAACCCAGGGGGAACACCTCCCATCTTTGATATGTCTTCTCTAAGTGCTGTAATTGCATTATCTAGAGTCTGCCAGGCTGCATTTTCCAGCTGTATTTTTTAAAAAGGAGGGGGACAACGTCAGCTGTATTCAGTCCTCGTGGACATGCATACACTTATGTTCCACAGCATCACGTAGTGTCACGGATTGTAACACAGCAGAAATGTGGAACTCAAACATTAAGGCACTCAGACCTTCACAAGCTATAACAATCCTGTCTGTTCCTGTAAGGGATGTACACAGCATAAGTGCAAACCGATGTTCCTCTGTGTGTCTCACGTCTTAAGAGTCGATTCAGCTCCCATAGACTTTGTATCAGGAAGGGGGCAAACAGAGCAATGTTCTGAGAAGGTGTACCCCATACTGCAACCGAGGGCATGAGTTCTCTGCGGGGGCAGCTAGCAAAACAAAGAAATAGCTATGCAGTCTGACTGAGCGGACACAGAAGACAAATGGTAGGTACGATTACCTACACAGGGAGTATCGTGACGAAATGGTGAGACGTTATTCCCAGCTCTGTGGGCTGGGAGAGGGTTTTGCTTGCCAAGAGTTCCGAGGGAGAGCAGCATCATCATGCAGTCTACAGTGATCAGGACTCACGGGACCCTTCGCCGAGGGCACTCCGGATCTTCGCCGTGTTCTCTGAGGCTGAGAAGATCGCCAGGTTGCCACCAGACCCACGCGTCCCACTGTCCGGGTATGGACATCAGCCAGTTCTGGACTGGGACGGGGTCCGTCTCCATAAACTGGAAGAGTGCAGGCAGGTCTCCAGGTGAGAGCAGGGTAAAAGAGTGCTGGTCTCTGCGGAAGGTGGCTGAGAGGGGGAATCCCCATCTGTAGGTGTTGCTGGACTGGCGTGCAATCTCCAGGACCGGGCGCAGCATGGCGTGGCACTGTAGGGTGGCTCTGGACAGGTCTGAGAGGATGCTGATAGGGGCACCGTCAAACTCCAGGTCATCATGCTTCCATCCCTTCTGCTGTACAGTCTCCTTGAGTGTGTACAGTGCCTTGCAAAAGTATTCACCCCACTTAACAATAGTCTAAGTTGGTGAAGTAAAATTAGAAAAACATATACATAAAACTATTTTTCATAAATAAAAAACTGATAATTGGCATGTGCATATGTATTCACCCCCTTTGTTATGAAGCCCATAAAAAGCTCTGGTGCAACCAATTACCTTCAGAAGTCAGATAATTAGTGAAATAATGTCCACCTGTGTGCAATCTAAGTGTCACATGAGCTGTCATTACATATACACACACCTTTTTGAAAGGCCCCAGAGGCTGCAACACCTAAGCAAGAGGCACCACTAACCAAACACTGCCATGAAGACCAAGGAACTCTCCAAAGAAGTAAGGGATAATGTTGTCGAGATGTACAAGTCAGGGTTAGGTTATAAAAAAAATATCCAAATCTTTGATCATCCCTAGGAGCACCATCAAATCTATCATAACCAAATGGAAATAACATGACACTATAGCAAACCTGCCAAGAGACAGCCGCACACCAAAACTCACGGACCGGGCAAGGAGTGCATTAATCAGAGAGGTAGCATAGAGATCTAAGGCAACCCTGGAGGAGCTGCAGAGTTCCACAGCAGAGGCTGGAGTATCTGTACATAGGACGACAATAAGCCATACCCTCCATATAGTTGGGCTTTATGGAAGAGTGGCCAGAAGAAAGCCATTACTTTCAGCAAAAAACAAAATGGCACGTTTTGAGTTTGCGAAAAGGCATGTGGGAGACTCCCAAAATGTATGGAGGAAGGTGCTCCGGTCTGATGAGACTAAAATTGAACTTTTTGGCCATCAAAGAAAACGCTATGTCTGGCACAAACCCAACACATCACATCACCTAAAGAACACCATCCCCACAGTAAACATGGTGGTGGCAGCATCATGTTGTGGGCATGTTTTTCAGCAGTCGGGACTGGAAACTGGTCATAGAGGGAAAGATGGATGGTGCTAAATACAGGGATATTCTTGCGCAAAACCTGTACCACTCTGTGTGTGATTTGAGGCTAAGACGGAGGTTCAGCTTCCAGCAGGACAATGACCCCAACACACTGCTAAAGCAACACTTGGGTGGTTTAAGTGGAAACATGTAAATGTGTTGGAATTACCTAGTCCAAGCCCAGACCTAAATCCAATAGAAAATCTATGGTCAGACTTAAAGATTGCTGTTCACAAGCGCAAACCATCCAACTTGAAGGAGCAGTTTTGCAAGGAGGAATGGGTAAAAATCCCAGTGGTAAGATGTGGCAAGCTCATAGAGACTTATCCAAAGTGTCATGGAGCTGTGATAGCTGTAAAAGGTGGCTCTACAAAGTATTGACTTTAGGGGGGTGAGTAGTTATGCACATTGACTTTTTCAGTTATTTTGTCTTATTTGTTTGCTTCACAATTAAAAAAAAAACATCTTCAAAGTTGTGGGCATGTTCTTTAAATTAAATGATGCAAATCCTCAAACAATCCATGTTAATTCCAGATTGTGAGTCAACAAAACACGAAAAATGCCAAGGGTAAATACTTTTGCAAGGCATTGTATCTGTGCAGCCTACAAATCATGTCCCTCAGTCTGGTGGAATCAGTGGAGTGGGGACCCAGGGCTCTGTGGATCCTGTCAAACTCCACTTGGTTAAGGAGGGTATTGTCGGATACCTTCTGGAAGATTGCCGCTGCCGATTCCGCAAGGTCTTCAGGCCCCGTCGCTTCAGGCAGACCCCGTATCCCCAGGCTGTTCAGCCTGCTCCTGTCCTCTATGTGAAGTTGAAGGGCCACTGCGGCATCAATGTCAGCATCCTGGAGGGATTCCAAGGCCGACACTCTCTGGCTTAGGGTTGCCATAAAGGACTCCCCCACTCAGAGTCTGTTGGTAAGGGACTTCTCATCTCTTTTAACCCCCTGCATCTCCTTGCGGTGGTTCTCCTCCAGGCAGCCAATGGGTAGTTCAATGTCCGATTTAGTCGGGAGGGCCTGGAGGAGGACTTGGAGGTCAGAGTCCAACTGGAGGGTTTGCGGGTGATAAGCTTTGAGAGGCCGATCGGGGATCTGGCAGAATGACGGAGAATGCATCCGAAGCCGAGGAGACAATTGGGGAGGCTGGGTGATTGTAGGGGCTGGAGACCCCAGGCGAAGAGCCACGTGATTTTTTTTTTTTCTTTAATTTTTTGTCTTTTTTCATTTATATCGCAAAAAATAAAAAGCCCAGTGGTGATCAAATACCACCAAAAGAAAGTTCTATTTAAAAAAAGATAAACACTTCCTTTGCATACAGTGTTGCATGACCGAGCACTTTCCAATTATAGTAGCGCAATGCTGAATAGCAAAATATGGTCTGGTCATGAACTGGGTAAAATCTTCCATAGGTCAAGTAATTAAGGACATTGCTAAGATAGACCCAGCTGTTCCTGTTCACCTCACCATCATGGAATGAGTCCTTTTTTTTATTCAAACCCCCTCACATGTGCTTCTCCCCCCTAATGCAATGGCTCTGAGCTAGACCATTGGAAAGCTCACTTCTGTGACGGTGAAGGTGAGCAGTAACAGCTGGGCATCTCTTGCCAACATCTTTAACAATGTCCTTTGAGTTTCTAGTCAGGCTTCATGAGGTACTTAAATGGCCTACACCTATAGCAAGGGCATTATTCAATTTTGCTCAAAACAATAGACACCCCTTATCTGCATAAGTAGTTTTTTGGTAAAGGTGAACTAACCCTTTAACGTTAATAACTCAGAAAGTACTGAAAGCAGTGACAGCCAGGTAACTAAACTTCAAAAGAACATCAGCGGTGGAAGCCTACATATTTTTCACAGGACAGGTTACCTTTAGAGCCGGTTCACACAGCGGGCGATGCGAGGCGACACGACTCGCCTCGCCTCGCTCTCGCAAGTCGCCCCCGTTCTGTACAATGGAACCGTTCTGAGAGGAGCGACTCGAGTCGCTCCGACTCAGAAAAAAGGTTCCTGTACTACTTTTGGGCGACCTCGGGGCGACTTGCATTGACTTCTATACAGAAGTCATCTGCAAGTTGCCGCTGAGGTCGCGGCAGGTCGCGGCGAGGCAAGTCGGAGTCGCCTCGCCTCGCCTGCAGTGTGAAGGCTCCTTTAGGATAGCTCAGAATTGGACTGTGTCCAGGCTATTTATTTATCTATCCTCGGTAGATGTAAAATAAGCAAAATAAGGCCAGCTAGGAGATATACAGAAGTGTTTAGCTGTAATGGAGATTATGAATTTGAGCTCATCATCTAACATATACCACATCACAAGTGTTTGACTTGCTTGAGTTCTAGATACATACATTAAAGTCATCAGATGCCAGTGAGCTGTTGGATGTAGGAATAGAATGTTCCATATCCCCCATTGTCGGAGCTGTATAACAAAGGAAAACAGTTTGAAAACAAAGCTTCAAGCAAATTATTTTGTAAACAAAGTTGGGAAACCAAGTTTCAAGCATTAAGGTATTGTGTAATTAAAAAATATGTATAAAATGATCTTAAATGGAAGAAAGTTGGTGTTTTATGAACATACAATTAAAGTTTTAGACTAACCAAAGGTGATATTTTTTGTTACAGAAGGAGTTTGTGGGCTGAGTCCGATTTTTTTCTCAAATATTTCTTAAAGTAGTAAACCGCAGAAGAAACAAAACAAAAGACAATAGCCTAATGTACTAATATGTACTTAGAACGAGGCCTCCACAGCGTGCCTGGTCACTGCTGAGGGAGCTGACATGTTTCCTCTGCGTTTTTTCTGGGTTGTGAGTGGCCGGAGCCGCGATGATGTCACTCCCACACATGCATGCAGGAGTTCTCCGACTTAGTAAGGAGATCTGAATTTCTGGCACAATCCGGCAGTCCTTCAGTGCGCATTCACTGGCTTCAGTGACTACATGCAGTTTGAATATCTCCTAAACCATGCAGGTTTAGGAGATATTCATTTTACCTACAGGTAAGCCTCATTATAGGCTCACCTGTAGGTAAAAATGACCAAGCAGGGGATACAACCACTTTAAATATGAATAATGTTGTCTTCCTGCCATAGCTCCTAACTCTCTTCCTGTTTGCTTGAGAGATTTGGGGTGTTTCATTCCACCTTTGCATGTTCCAGCTACTCTAGAGCAATTGACAAAATATAAAAAAAAAAAATTTAAATATAGAAGGGAAAGTGCAGAATTTAGCATAGCACAGTGGCTAAAGGGTTAGCACTTCCGCTTGGCAACACTAGGGTTGTCAGTTTGAATCCCAACCATGGCACTACCTTGCCTGGAGTTTGCATGTTCTCCCTGTGCATGCAGGTTTTTTTTTTCCCCACACAATCCTGACGATGGCACTACCTGCCTGGAGTTTGCATGTTCTCCCTGTACCTGTGGGGAATTCCTCCCACACTGTCCCAACCATGGTACTACCTGCCTGGAGTTTGCATGTTGTCCTTGTACCTGCGGAGTAGGTTAATTGGCTGCTGTCTAAATTGGCCCTAGTATTTGTATGTATGAATGTGAGTTGGGACCTTAGATTGTAAGCTCCCGGAGGGCAGGGACTGATGTAAATTGATGGTGCTATATAAGGACCTAAAATAAGTAATAAATAAAAATGTGATCATATGAGCACTTATGATATGATATCAGAAATATTATTGAGAATATATCTGTGCTCATCATTCCCACAGGGGAATTAGGGGTTAAATTATGGTGCACACTCCCCCTGTCTCCCAGAAGGTGCTTTTATTACACTACTTTTACACCTGTGCGTTTTGTAGAAATACACAACAGTCTATTTAACATGGTTTCCTAGGGATGTAATTCACACCTGTGCATTTTTCGGCACTGTGTTTTTTTTTAAAAGGGTCTTTTTTTTCAGCAGATTGTGTTTTGTGTGTAATAGACATCAATGGAGTTGCACTAAAAACGCAAGTGTTGCTTTGCAGTTTGTTTTTTCTCTTTAAATACACTATGTATAGCTGGTAGCCAAGGAGCGGGCTGGGAAGCCAGCCGCTGCATCCTTAACAACCGATGAGTTAGCTGTCAGCAGGGTTCCTCACTGACAGCTGACTGTAAAAAAAAGAATTGCCCAGCAGGTCCCCACCCCCCCTGAACCATACCAGGCTGCTGCCCTCAACAAAGGGGAATGCTTTGATGGGGACAAGGGCCTCTTCCCCATGACCCTGGGTGCAGGTTATGGGGGTCTGCAGGCAGGGGGCTTATAGGAATCTGGGGGCCCTCAGATCCTGCCCCCCCTATCTGAATGAGTATGAGGTATGCATTCACCAAAAAAAAATACATACATAATGTCACATAATGTCACAAGGGGGCAGGGCCACCTGGTGATGTCACCTGGCCCTTACCTATTTAAGAACTGTCAAACGGAGGAGCGGGCAGTCGGCGGTTAGCCTTCGTCGAGTGCGGATTGAAGATGGATCTACATTGTGGGACATTGTTTTTTTTTTATGATTTGATTTGATTTGTCAAAATCTGTGTTTTTTTTTTTTTTTTTGACACTTTTTTGGTGAATGAGTAGGGGTACAATGTACCCTTAGGCTCGGTTCACACAGGGGCAACAAGACTTTTGGAGGCAACTTGGACGTGACTTGAGGTGACTTGACGTGATGTGACTTGACGTGACTTGACGCGACTTGACGTGACTTGGACATGACTTACAACACTACTTTAAGTCGCCCCAGGCCAGGCGACTTGCCGCGGCCAATCAGAGAATGAGCTCTCAGGGGGGGGGAACTCCTTTTGAGAGCTGATAATTCTCTGAGAGTCGCCTCTGTATAGACGGAGATCCGACTTGGAGGCGACCTCCATTGAAATCAATGGGTACCAGTCGCCTACAAGTCGGATTGAAGTAGTACAGGAACCTTTTCTGAAGTCGGAGCGACTTCAGTAGTGTGCATTAAGACAGCTCTCATTCACTTACATTGATTTCTACATGTTGTGCGACCTGAGGTGACTTGGGGCGACTTGAAGTCGGATCTGAGTCGCCCCTGTGTGAACCGGCACTAACTCATTCACATGGGGGCCCCCTTGTTAAAAGGGGCTTCCAGATTCTGATAAGTCCCCACCCGCAGACCCCCACAACCACCACCCAGGGTTGTGGGGAAGAGTCCTTTATCCCCACCAACATGGGGACAAGGTGCTTTGGGGTGGGGGGGCCTGGGATAGTTCAGTGAGGGGGGGGCACTTGCTCATCCCCTCCCTTCCCTGACCTTTCGGGCTGCATGCTCGGATAAGGGCCTGATATGGATTTGGGGGTAACCCCACGCCGCTTTTTTCCTGTTTTTTTTTTGCCGGCAATTCTTTTTTTTAACATTCAGCTGGCAGTGGGGAATCCTGTACCTCTGGACCCATTTACATTACATAGCCTCCATACCTCTGGACCCCTTCACATTCCATATAGAATTCTGCCGACAGCTGATGACTCATCTGTTATTAAGGACACGGCAGCCGAAAACTGCATGCAAAAATGCATCAAAAATGTGGGCTTAAAAACCTAGACTTACTCCAAATGTACCATGGATAAAAAGTAAGACAGCCACACACTGTTGATGTATAAATTAGATTTATTCCACCAATGGCTACAAGCCATAGTCCCCACCCAGAGACCTCCACAGTCAAATTCAGTTCACCAAATTGGCCTTAGTGGTAGAAAATGTTGATCTTATGTACATCACTGGTGTGTGGCTGTTCTTCATCCGTGTTACAAGGGAAGCTATTTGGCTTTACCCAAAAAAAGCATTGGATGGGGAAATGACAAAAAGGGGCTTATGTCAATGGTATCAGTTTGACATTAGTTTGGGATACCTCTGGGACCATTCAAAACTCATTGACCTACATTTGACCTTCTTCAAGTGGGTTTTGCATTTCCATAGACTTGTATGAGAATACAAAACCCATTTGAAACAAAGAAAAGCCCATTAGCACAGGCTTGAAAACAGTGACGGTAGCTGCTATAGAATATTTGGATGCAATGAACGGAATGGAACTCCAGAAGCAGCGGCCTGGTTACAACTGGGACTTTTGTAACCACTCTTTCTATGAATTACTGCACTTTATTTCAAGGCTGCGTGAAAAAAGTAGAACAAAGTGCAAAATAAAGAGGTTCCATTTATTAAAAACAGAAGAGCAGGACTGTCAGATTAGTATAGGCAAAAACTCTGCTTTTGTTCCCATTCGTTTTTCCCCATTTTTTTTTATGTTTTTATTTTTTAGTGTAGTCATACAGACTTTTGTAGCTATGTAATTTACCAGTTGTTGTGTTTGCTGCAGCATCCATGGGGGTCGCTGATATATTCTCTGTGGCAGGGTCTTCTGTAGTACTCTCCGCTTCTGTGGTATCTTTGACAAGAACCAATGAAATCCCAATCCATATGAGAAGGCATCCTAATGATTGATTATAAAACAGTTTTCAGGGTTTTGAGTAAGTACCATAACATCTTACTAAAGAAAAAGCTTTTGCGCTAAGTGCACAGATTCTAAAGATAAGAACAGCAGCACTCAAACCATCCTAATACTGGACAAAAATTTACTTATAAAGAACTGGTGCGCTATCCCTTTAAAAGTGGAAGTATAAATCATACAACCAAACCTTAAAATATAGGTAAATAAGTGCAATCATATATATCAAAGGTGCACATCAGACAGACAACAAAAAGTGCAATTTAAATGATAAAAACACAGTTCATCAAAAGTATGAAAGTCCAATAAAAATGTACTGCGCTGAGTGAGAAGTGTACTTCAATGTGAAATTCATATTGTGATTAAACAAAAGACGCATAACACTACCTTCCCCACCACACACACAAACGCACGCACAGACAAACACACACACACACATACACACCTAGGTTCCAACTTACCTCTCCACATTGGAGGCAGCCCCTATAGACTTGAATAGTCCTTACCCCTTTCTTTGGAGTAAGGCACTGTTAAAGTGAATAGAGAATGCAGGTACCAAGAGAATCTGCTACCATCAGAGACAGGTAAGCAGGCACTTAAGTATGATGTGCGGGCAGGGGTGCACCTAGAGCATTTGGCACCAGGGACAATTTCCTATATTTGGCACCCCCCAGGTGGCGCACTGCAACAAACGTCAATGTGCTGACGTCACGTGCAGCGCCTCTGCACACTGTGGCCCAGGAACCCAGAAGAATCTTCCCTCTGCTCCCCCGGAAGGCCACTCTGCAAAAAAAACCCTGCGGCCAGCACCAGACAGAAATACATGTAACTGCCAGTGGCATCACTAGGGTTGGTGTCACCTGGTTCAGTAAAACAAGGTGTCACCTGGTGTAGTAAAACATGGTGTCACCCCTCCCCAAAAAAAAAATGTTTTCCTGTTTTCTGAAAGTGCACCAAAAATGCAGCATGCAGGACTTTTTGGTTCACTTTTAGAAAATGCATAAAAAAACACGCAACCTAATAAAAACCTATAGGACTGCAGCTGTAACTGCGGGAAAAATGTAGGAAGACCCCCTTTACATTACACAGCTCCCGTACCTCTTGACCCCTTTACATTACACAGCTCTGCACATCTGGACCCCTTTACATTACACAGCCCTCGTACCTCTGGACCCTTTTACATTACACAGCCCCCACACCTCTGGATCCCTTTACATTACATGGACCCCACACCTCTGGAGCCCTTTACATTATACAGCCCCCTGAACCTCTGGACCCTTTTATATTACACAGCCCCCACACATCTGCACACCTTTATATTACACAGCTCCGTGCCTCTGGACACATTTAAGTTTTACAGCCCCCACTACACCTCTGGACCCCTTTTACATTACAAAACCACCGCACCTTTGGACCCTTTACATTACACAGCCCCCTAGCATCTCTGGTCCCCTTTACATTACACAGCCCACTCACATCTCTGGATCTCTTTACATTACTTGGCCCCCACACCTCTGGACCCCTTTAGATTATACAGCCCCCACACCTCTGGAACTCTTTACATTACACAGCCCCCCAAACTTCTGGACCCCTTTACATTACACAGCCCCTGCACCTCTGGACCCCTTTACATTACACAGTCCTCACATCTCTGGGCCCCTTTACATTACACAGCTCCCCCACACACCTTTGGAAAGCCCTCAGGCTTTCACACTGGAGACAAAACAGTGGCTGTTTCAGGGTGCTTTGCAGGCACTAGTTTTAGCACTGTAGCACGTGCAAAGTGCCCCAATGTGAAAAGGGTCTTAGGGATATTTCAGCTGCGCACCTTGACTTAATCATGCTTGCACACAGCCCAGTGTGTTGGGGATAGTACTCAAATTGCCAGAGGTCATCTTTTTCCAAATCTGTGTACAGAACTTGATGTCTAAATTTAAAGGGACTTCTATAGCATTGGACATGTTGATATAAGCACCATGCAGTCTTAAATTTATCATGTACTCATATACTCACCAGTTTAGTACAATAACCCAAAGCAACCAGCTAGGATTCATCTTCTTCTAGCGAATAATAGAAATATATAGCCTCAACAATTTGTTCTTCATCTCTGCTAAATCATCCCATGGATATATTTGTGAAAAAATTTTCCACTCACCTTGAAGTGTGATCCGATGGTGTTTGATCCCCATTTCTTAGGCAAAACGTACAGATTGACCTACAAAACCAAACAGAATATATGTATATGACACTAGTATTTCCGTAATCCTTTTAAAGCAGTTTTTGGAGATTTGGATTTCCTTTTCAAATTAAACAGGGATCATACTTTTATAGTGTCTGATCACTTGCTTTATAAGTAAATTAGATACAGAATTAGGGACATTTATCAAGCAATTTGGCAACACAATCTCATGCATCAGATATATTTTAAATCTGGGGTCAGCAACCAGTAGATCACGGCCAGGTGACTGGTAGATCGCGGTCTGGGCTTGCTGACCCATCATCTCAGAGCATCAAACAGAGTGCAATGCAGAGGGACCACCTGTAAAGCTGAAGCTGTAGTAGGGAGCAAGAACTGCATAAGCCGATGCCTCCTCTGTAGTGCTGGTTCCTGTCCCATGCGGAGTGAAACCAACTGCACTCCACTTCTTATCCCGGCTAGCCAGTGGCGGCAGGTGCTAAAAAAAATTTGGGGGGGGGGGGGGCAAGCAAACTGAAAAATACTGAAACAAAAACTTAAAATGCAGTCACTATGCCCAACATCTGCAACCACTGTGCCCCATCAATTGCAGCCTCTGTGCCCATCAATTTGTTAAAAAAAACACCCCTGCCGCTGGAATTCAGGTGCCCGGCATCCAAAAAGGGGCCGGACGCCTGAATAGGGGGTGGCAACAGTGGCCATGGATAGATTCATGCAATGCAATGCAATGCATGAATCTATCCATTTGTCATATCGGGGATGGCGTGACAGAGCCAGCATGGACGGGCCAGCAGCAGGAAAGAAGAAAGCTTTAGGTCAGTGTGAAGCAATACACTGGGCATAATAGTATACGGCTGCTTTCACACTGATGCGCTGTGGTTTACACTGCACACCACGGGTGCAGTGCAGTTTACCTGGGGGTTTGCTGCACTTAACCATAACTTCAATTATGTCCTGCGGGTTTGGTGTGCTTTCAGAAAGTGCACCACACCTGCAGGATATAATAGAAGTCTATGGCAAAGTGCAGCTAACTGTAAAGTTGAAGACTGTACACTGTGCTGCAACTGTGGTGCAGGTAAACCGCAGCACATCAGTGTGAAAAAAGCTTTATAGGTGGCTCCGAACAGTAATGCCGCGTATACACAATCAGAATTCCGGCCAGAAAAAGACCGATGAGAGCTTTTCATCGGAAAATACGACCGTGTGTATGTTCCATCGGAATTTAGCTGTCCGAATACCCGCCAGCCAAAAATTGATAGCATGACGGAAAAACTTTCTATCGGTAATTCCGATCGTGTGTATGCAATTCCGACACGTCAAAAATCACGCATGCTCAGATTCAACTACGAAACAGAAGCTATTGGCTACTGGCTATTGAACTTCCCTTTTCTAGTCGCGTCATACGTGTTGTACGTCATCATGTTAAAAACGATCGGAATTTGGTATAACCATGTGTAGGCAAGACAGCTTGAGCTGAATTCCGTTGGAATTCCGTCGGGAAAACCATCAGAGCTTTTTCCGATGAGAATTCCGATCGTGTGTACGCGGCATAAGGGTGCCTCTGCAACTAAGGGCTCATTCACAAATGCAGCAGTTACTGCTGCTTCTCTGAAAAGCCATCTGAGTGTGTTTGACAGGTAGTGAGGAGGTGATATGTTGCCCTCCTCACCACCTGATTTAAACCCATGATTGGCATGCAATGTATGCGATTGCAACACAGAAGTACACTGTCAAAACTGGATGACATTGTGGGTGATCTTTGGCTTCTTCCATGTTGTTCAGGTAGATCTCCACCTCTTTAAGGTTGCCTACCCCTGCTTTAAATATACTGTATGTTTTTTCAACGCTTCGTATTACCATTGCCATGTACTCCTATAAAACAAGTATCCTGTTCTCTTTGCATTGTTTTATTTGTGTGAAATACCTGGTAATCCTGCCAGTCCCCCTATATTCCTATTTTAAACTTACTATGCCAGGCCTGGAAGCACATCCATCCCAGCATAGTCAGTTTTCTTCTTTGCTTTCTACTTGGGAGTACAGCCTGCCTGTACTCCAATGGTTAGACTTGTGCTGACATCAGTGGCTGCCCGTCTCCCCTATCCATGTGACCGGCCCCCTGATCTACATACAAGGACACCAGTCACATGGATTCCAATGGGGGGGGTGTTTTTTTGTTTTTTTTTAAGCACGTGATTAGAGCCAGAGGCTCTAGTAGGCTTAAAAAAAGGGTGGGCTCGGGCGTAGAACACTGCACTCTGAGCCCACCCAGTTGTGTGACAACAGCAAATGAATATTCGTTATTCTCACAATAATTCGACTCCCAGCCAATCAGGAAGTGGGTTATGAGACCTGTACCAGATTGGCCAAAACAGCAGGCAATCCTATTGGACGCCTAGGAGGAGGGAGGAGGAGGAGAGAGGAGAGCATGGTCCGAGGAGAAGATCCACCAGCCATCACTGAATTGGCTCACCCACAGCGGTGCTCCCCGGGTTGGATGGGAGGGAGGGGAAATTGGATTGAGGAGGTAAGGAGGCCGTCCAACTCACACGCACATGGGGGGGGGCATTCCCCCCATTCATTTCCCTCGAGAGGGGGGTAGATTGACTCATCTCCCGCTGCGGGGGTGTGGTGGTTGGCGCCCCCCGAATTATCGAGCACTAGCCACTACTGGCTGATACACCCCCCCCTGCTCTGCTCTTCTCTGGGAGGATAAGTGTCTGTTGTTTCTCTGCCTCCTGCTGACGACCCTCCCAAAACACCCACAGCCCTTCACTAGGAAGACTTATGCCGCTTACACACAACCGGACTTTTCGAGGGACTAGGTCTGACGGACTTTCGGCGGAGTTCTGACGGAATTCTGACGGACTTTCTGAATGAACGGACTTGGCCACACACAATTACACCAAAGTCCGATAGATTCGAACGTGATGACGTACGACCGGACTAGAATAAGGAAGTTCATAGCCAGTAGCCAATAGCTGCCCTCGCGTCGGTTCTTGTCCGTCGGACTAGCATACACACGAGCGGATTTCTCGGTAGGAAGTGGGTCCGGTGGAGTTTCTGGCGGAAAAATTTGAAACATGTTCCATTTCTAAAGTCTGTCGGATTTTTGCAAATCAAAAGTCCTCTGTAGCCTACACACGATCGAATGGTCCGCCGGAATCGTTCCGTCGGACCTCTGATGTTGAAAAGTCCGGTCGTGTGTACGCGGCATGAGTGTACTGGGGTTTCTTAGCCTGCTGCTGACACTCCCCCTACACTACTCTTCATTGGGAAAATCCGTTATTGCTCTTTCTTTGCCTCCTGCTGACACCTCCCCCCTGCAGTCTCCGCCCACCACCTCTCTGAACCCCTGAGAACAGAGATTATGTGATCACTTAAAGATAAAAAAAAATTAGTATAACGTTTTATTATATATGAATAGACAGATTCTCACTCCAAACAGATGCACAAATAAAGTGGTTCTAAAGGCAGGGGGTTCTTTTTTTACCTTAATGCATTCTGTGCATTAAGGTAAAAAACCTTCTGCAAGCACCGTGCCCCCCTTATACTTACCTGAACCTGATCTTGATCCACCGATGTGCATGACAGCTGCGGCTCTCTTAGCTCTCTCTCCTCTTTGTCATAGACACAGCAGCAGGAACCATTAGCTTCTGCTGTTGTCAATCACAACCAGTGAGAAGGGAGACACATAGAGGTGGCTCGGGAGCGAGCACGCACAAGTACCCCCAGAGCAAGCCGCTTGCTGTGGGCGCACTCGGGAGGAGGGAGGAGCCAGGAGCACCGGCGAGGGACCTGAGAAGAAGAGGATCTGAGATGCTCTGTGCAAAACCATTGCGAAGAACAGGTAAGTATAACATGTTTGTTATTTTTTTTTTAAATAAAACATTTGCCTATAGAATCAGTGGTCAAGGTAGGTTTAATTTTGTCACTACTGTCGATGAGCAGCAGAGAGAGGAATGTATTAGTGAAGCTGAACTCTTATAGTGGGTTTCTGCCCTGCTGTTTAGCATTGCCTTTCTGTGCTACAGGATTGATAACTGTCCCCCAATGTGTTTCTATAGTAATAAATTAATAGAACAGTTTTGCCAAAATAATATTTGAATACTATACCTTTTCCCCAGCCTTCTTTGACTTAAAGTATAACTAAAGGCAAAACTTTTTTTTTTTAGTTTTAAATATAGTGGAGAAGGATTACAAACATGTCCATTTTTATTGTTGTCTATGTCCCCTTTAGACAGAATCACCCTCTTTATTTATCCTGTTTACAGTTCTCTATAAAGAATGAAAGTGAATGACTATCCATAATTTTGTGTTGTCAAACAGGAGTAAAGGGAAAATCCTCCAATCAGGACACTAGTTCTGGTGACCCTGTGACAACCAGGGATTCTTTCATGTTGGAGGGCTTTCCCCTCACTCCCTGTTTTGGCTATGGGACAGGAAGTTTATGGAAATCTCTCCAATAAGACACAGATGGTGAAACAGAAGGGGTTACCCTCCTTTATGCTATCCAAAAAAAATAAAAAAATCCTTTAGTTCTATTTTACAGGAAATCTGTACCAAGACAAATACAGTAAAACCTTGGATTGTGAGCGATTGAATTCGTTCCAGAAAAATGCTTGTATTCTAAAGCACTTGTATATCACCTGTGTGATTGGCTCACTGATTTTCCCAGAAGTCTGCACTAACATACAAGTCAGATTTTTGGCATCCCTTGTAATAAAAATGTCAATTTGGTGAGATACTCCCAAAGGGAAATCACGTCTAAAGGGGTGCAGAGCTTGTCAATTTCCTCCTTATACTCTTGCAGGTACAGCAGGTGATTGATAATTATAAAACCACTCCCATACAGATTTACTCTGAACATAGACACACTATTCTTTCAGAATCGCAAAAGGAAGGAATCTGCAACAAAGTTGGTTAAAATCCTTGCAATGTACATAGATCACCCAGAGGGGAATGTTTTTTCTCAACAGACGTGGAGTTAAAAATAAAAATGTATTGAACAAAAAAAGGTCTGGCTCGTTTACAGCTGCCGTTATTAAAATCTACTATTGAAATGCAGCTTGTAGGTTGCAGAGATTTGCTACTCCATTATTGCAGAGTTTACTAAGGTTGAAGGGCTTGCAATCAGGGCTGCTGATACAGCCCGTACAGCCTACCTGAGGGGGCCCCCTTCAGCTCCACCCCTGGCCCCGCCCATGGTCCCTCCTTCAGCCCCCCCTGTCCTAGCCCCTCCCCAGACCCCGTCTTGAAACAAAGTGCAGGTTTGTCTACAAGTGATAGGCATGGCTGGCACTGTCTGCAGCACATTATGGCATTGGCGGCACTGTCTGTAGCACATTACGGCATTGGCGGCATGGGTGACACTGTCTGTAGCACATTACGGCATTGGCGGCACTGTCTCTGCAGGCAGCACATGCGTTATGGGCCATAAAGCATGTGCTACCGGCAGACAGTGCCGCCAATGCTGTAACGTGCTGCAAACAGTGCCAGCCGTGACACTAATGGCATAACGCATGTGCTACTTGCTGACAGTGCACCCATGCCGCCAATGACATATTGTGCTGCAGACAGGGCCACCCATGCTGCCAATGGCATAATGCCATTGGCAGCATGGATGGCACTGTCTCTGCAGGCATCACATGCGTTATGACATTAGCGTCATGGGTGGCACTGTCTGCAGCACAATATGGCATTGGCAGCATGGGTGGCAATGTCTGCAGGCAGCACATGTCTTATGGGCCATAACGCATGTGCTACCTGCAGACAGTGCCACCCATGCCACCAATGCCATATTCTGCTGCAGACAGTGCCACCCATGCTGCTAATACCATAATGTATATACGCTGCTGCATCAGTAGTAGATCTTGAATTCCCCCCCAAGCAAGCACACACCTGTGTCATTTTTAGCTGGGCTCCATGAGGCACTTCTTCCCTGATCCTGCTGCTGCCTGGACTGGAGTGTCCAACTGTCCACAAATGATTCCATTCAGATGCAATCATGTCAATGATGCCAGCTACTTATTTTTTGTGTTCTGCCACCGCCGCTCGCCTCACTGGCACTTCTCGCAAGAGGAGGGGGAGGAATCACTCCACGGCGCCAAGGGGGACGGCACGATAGAGGACGCACTGGCTGGGACTTGAGCCACAGCCAGCATGAAGAGCGGGTGCAGAAGAGGTATTCTTCCGCACCCGAAATAGAAGAAATAGTCCCTCCCCTGCCGCCACCTAGTCTGCAGATAGCTATCTGCACACAAAAAAAAAACGTAAAAATAACCGGGGGGAGGTGGGGGCTATTTGGTTGGTAGTTGAGCCGGATCGGCCATGGCTGGAGGATTTTTTTTTTTTATATTATTTATCTGCTCAGCTTGCCTGGGCCCCCCTGCTGGCCCGGCCAAGCACAACAGGGCCAGTCGTACTGGCCTATCAGCGGCCCTGCTTGCAATAGTTTGTCAGCCGTTCGATGAATGCCAGTGCTATAATCTATAATCTCAAGATGTATCCTAGTCCATCATCTACTGCTTTTATCTAAACTAGACCAAATACTATACTTGTCTGACTTCCAATCCCAACAAAGGAACTTAAAGTTTAACTAAAGGCAAAATGTTTTTTTTTTGTGTGTGTATGTAAAGGATGGTTATAACTCCTGTCACATCTCCGCAGCAGCTCCGGTGCATCTTTTGGTCCTTTTCAGGTTTGAATTCAGCCAAAAATACGGGCTGAAATCGGACTTGAAACTGTGAATAGAAAAGCACTGGACTCCCGCTGTGAGCCGCTGCGTGTTTATAGTGTGAACCTTGCCTTAGTTGTGTACTCACTTGTTGCCAGCACTTTAGACATTAATGGCTGTGTGTTGAGTTATTTTGAGGGGACAGCAAATTTACACTGTAATACTGTACACTCACTACTTTACATTGAAGCAAAGTATCGTTTCTTCAGTGTTGTCACATGAAAAGATATACTAAAATATTTACAAAAATGTGAGGGGTGTACTCACTTTTGTGAGAAACATTATGCGTGCAGGGGAGGCTGATATAAAAACAAATTCAGATATTTACACTAGTCGCAGCAGCTTTAAACCCAGGGAGACAAAGCAGGAGAGTGTAGCACCCTATACCAATAGGTAGGTGCTAGTAATAGTTTTTTTTACTAGGAACTGTCAGCACAGGCAAATTTAGGCAGGCCTATGCTGCAAGCTAGGCCTGTCTGTTTTGATCTGGGGGGCTGGGAGTGGTCAGAGTAGCAGTGGGTGTGACCACCTGTGCTCCATTTCTGAGGCACCTCCCCTGCTTCCACGGGGAATATTCTCTTGGAAGAGGGGCAGGGCCTATAACTGGAGTGGCAGGCAGCTCATGTGGGAGCCCTGACCAATCCCCATCTGGTATTGGCAGGGGGCAGGCCTCCTATATAAGCTGAGATAACATGCCACTGGGGGGGAGATATCGGCTGAGTGAAGTGAGGAATGGAATAATAGGCAGCAGCAAGAGGGCACCCCCTTCTGGGGGGGGGGGGGTGTACTGATCGCAGGAGGAGGCCCAGGGAGAGCTGTGAAGGAACTTTGCCTCTATACGGCCATTGGCAATGTCTTTATCATCACACGGTCGGTGATAAAGAACTCCTGGAGCAGAGGGGCAGGTGAAGCTGTCGGAACGTATGGTCTGGTCAAGTTCCTCATCAAGGACTCAGGGCAGTTGAAGGTCGGGGGAACTTTACTTCTACACAGTCATTAGCAAAATCTTCATCATTTACACAACGAATGATGAGGAGTCCTGGATCAGAGGAGAGACTGTGGGGATCCGTGTCAAATCGATGTGGCCTGAGGGCACAGGATTTGCAAGCTGGGCTGGCTGGGAACAGTAGTCCATTATCCAAGTGAATGCTTTTAACCTACTAGGCCTCTGGGGAGAGGTACTGCAGGCCTTTGGCTTAGTAGAAGCGAGCAACCAGAGCCTGTTTAACCACTTGCTTACTGGGCACTTAAACCCCCCTCAGTCCCAGACCAATTTTCAGCTTTCAGCGCTGATGCACTTTGAGTGACAATTGCGCGGGCATACAACACTGTACCCAAATGAAATTTTTATCATTTTTTTCCCACAAATAGAGCTTTCTTTTGGTGGTATTTAGTTACAGCTCGGAGTTTTATTTTTTGCTAAACAAACAAAAAAAGATGCAAAAAAAAAAAAAAAAAAAATCATGTTTTAATAGTTTGTTATAAAATTTTGCAAACGGGTCATTTTTCTCCTTCATTGAAGTGCGCTGATTAGGCGGCACTGATGGGCTGCATTGGTGGGCACTGATGGGCTGCATTGGTGGGCACTGATGGGCTGCATTGGTGGGCACTGATGGGCTGCACTGGTGGGCACTGATAGGCATAGTTAAGGCGGCACTAATAGGCACAGATAAGGCGGCACCGATGGGCACAGATAAGGCGGCACTGATGGGCAAAGATGGGCACAGATAAGATGGCACGGATGGGTGGCACGGATAATTGGCACGGATGGGTGGCACGGATGGGCACTGATAGGTACCACAGATAGATGGGACTGATGGGCACTGATAGGTGGCACTGATAGGTGGCTCTGATAGGTGGCACTGCTGGGCACTGATGGGCGGCACTGCTGGGCACTGATGGGCGGCACTGCTGGGCACTGATGGGCGGCACTGGGGTGCAGCACCTTTGAGGCAGATTGGGTGGCACTGTGGGTGGCACTGTGGGGTGGCACTGTGGGTGGCACTGTGGGTGGCACTGTGGGTGGCACTGTGGGCACTATGGGCACTGACAGGGGGCACTGACGGGAGGCACTTACTTTTTCTTTTATTTTACTTCAGGATGGCACTGCGGGAGGCAGGTGGGCACAGGCAGGTGGCAGGTGGGCACATGTATTGATGGCCGTGATCGGGACTGATGTCCCGATCACGGCCGCCGGTGATCGGCTTTTTTTTTCTCTCCTCGCGCTGTCAGCGCGAGGAGGAATAATAGCCGATTACCGGCTCCGTTCTATCACATGATCAGCTGTCATTGGCTGACAGCTGATCACGTGATAAGGGGTCGGGATCGACCCCTTACACGGATCGGTGATCAGGCGAGTCTCACGGACTCGCCGATCACAGAGCGCGCCGCGCGCGCCCCTCAGGGGGCGCGCAGGCCGCTCGTAACCAGGACGACGTCAATAGACGTAGTCCTGAAAATGTAGGTCCGCGCTAATGCCGTCATTTGGCAATAGCGCGGATCTGAAGTGGTTAAGGACTGATTCAGAGTGGGTCCTTCTTGCTCATAGAAGATGTGGCATTACTTGTGGGGGCGCATGCGCGGCGCGATGGAGAGCGGACGTCCATAGAGAGAGCTCCAGAGGCACGGAGACTTCTCGCCTTCCCGCAGGGCTAATATCCCACCAAACCTAACCGAAATTGCCAGACACCCCTGCGGGAACTCCGGGTGTATGCCGTCCCGCAAAAAACTGAAAAACAAGCCGCAAGGGTCGCTTTCAACTTACCTCCTCCGCACAACTCCCAGAACAAGCATGGCTAAAGATGGCGCCCAGGCGCGGCGATCCGCTTTATCTCCGGAAGTCTGCCCTGGAATCTCCTCTCCTGTCCAGGATGATGGTGAGTGCCCCGCACATCTCACTAAAGCAGATTTGGAAGATAGCCTGACATCCATGTATGAAAAGTTAGCTGGGACTTTCCAATCAGAGCTGCACAAAGCTACGAACACTTTATCATTGGAAATTACGAACCTAGGCAACCGAACGGATATCCTAGAGACCAAACACGATGAGTTGGCACTAGCGCATGTGGATCTTCGTAAAGAATACGAATCCCTTGCCGACAACTTTCACATGGTTCAATCACAGGTCGAGGACCTCGACAATCGTAACCGCAGAAATAACCTTCGTTTGCGTGGCATTCCCGAAACTGTCACCGACCTCACTGCGGCGGCCATTAAAATATTTCTATCTCTTCTCCCCACTACCCCTTCTTCAGCGTTCACATGCGACAGGATACATAGGGCTCTCCGCCCCAAGCCTCCCGCAGACAAACCGCCTCGAGACATCATTCTGTGTCTCAAAGACTATTTAACTAAGGAAGAAATCCTGCGCTCGGCAAGAAATTCCACCAATATTGAATTGGAGGGAAACAAAATTCAAATCTATCCAGATATCTCCCAAGCTACATTAGACCGTAGACGTAAGATGAAAGAAGTCACCTCTGTGCTACAAGCTGCTAGGATCCGCTACAGATGGGGATTCCCGTTTAAACTTACGATACCTCATAATGGTTCAACATATACAGCATACAACGCAACAGAAGGAAAGGAGATACTGATTAAGCTGGGCCTCATGGAACCGAATACTCCAAACCGCCGCCCTTCTACACCGGCACCTAGTCCTATTTGGAACACACCTTCTTCACGCCGTGGTCAAGGTAGTTGGCGCCAATCCCTCCGTGACAAGCCAGCCTGATTCATCATTTCCCTCACGTTTTTGGTCATCACGAACTCAAACTTTAATCCAACAGCTATTTTTTACCCACTAGCCGTTGGCCACTTGGCCTATTTGTTCACCACTTAACATTTCAATCCGTCCTCTATGACCAGTCTCTAGGTCTATGGCTGAACATTGGGTTTTCCCCCCCCTACCCCCCCTGCCCCCCATACCCCCCCTCCCCTGTGTGTCTACTTTTTTCTTCACCCTTTTCGCCTTTTATATCCAACAAAATGGGGACGGCCTTCCTACACCTATGCACTTTTAAGTTTGTTACTGTAGTCCTGTTGGGCGGCTGGTCTCCCCTCGTCCGCTGTTATGCCCCCCTATCAGTCACTGGTATCCTCCTTTTTCTGGATCCACTGGCTGATATTGGACGTATTGTCCATGGTTATTTTGTATTTTTTGGTCATTAAGATTTTTTTTTCTTATGACCCCATTGCCTTCAGATTAATGAGAAAGAGATCCGGCCTTTTTTCCGGCCTCTCATTGATCCACTTTTTTTCTCTGGGTCTTTTCTCTTTTCAGATTTTTTCAATGATGCTAGAAAATTTAGTTACATCATTTTGTTCTTTTTACACTCGTTTAAATATTCAGTGTGCTATAGTCGATCAGACGGTTACTCGTAAAATACTAACACATGGATTTGGTCATTATTTCTGTTACTATGTATGCATTCTGCTTATGGTCTCTCCACGATACGTAATCCCCCTCTATCCTGTCTATGCTATCCTAATCAAAGTGTTGATATTTTACCAATGGCTTTAAAAATTTTATCACATAATGTTCAAGGCTTTAACCTACCACAAAAACGCAAAAAAGCCTTTTATCAATATAAAAGCCTGGGAGCTGATATCCTCCTGCTCCAAGAGACCCATTTTTCAACCGATAACCACCCACAATACTTTGATAAATCATTTAAACAATTTTTTGTATCCTCTTATTCTTCCAAGTCTCGTGGAGTGGCCATATTCATTAGAAACTCTCTATTTTTTGACCCCGAACATATTTATAGAGACCCTGGTAGCAGATTTATAATTCTACAAGGCAAACTGCAAGGCCGTACCACAACAATTGCCTCTGTCTACGCCCCAAATGTAGCGCAAGCAACTTTTTTTCAACAATTTTTTACCATTCTTGATAGGTACATATCTCCCCATATGATAGTAGGTGGCGACTTTAATCTAACAGCACACCCCACCCTTGACAGAAGCAGTGTTACCCCTTCCTCCAAGGCCTTCCCTAAATCACTCTCACACAGTTTAAACACACATCAACTTTTAGACGCATGGCGAGCACACAATATCGGCTGTAAATCATACACTTTCTATTCTCACCCACATGATAGCTCAGCCCGCATAGACTACATCTTCTGTACTCCTTTAGTACTTGCGAATTCCACCAATGCTGACATACATGTCTGCCCATGGTCAGACCATCAAATTGTGGCTTTCAGCATCTCTAGGTTAGGTCTTAAGCCCACCACTTACACCTGGAGACTGAATGACTCCCTGCTAACTGACCCGTCAACCATGGAGAATCTTACAACACATCTCCATAACTACTTTAATGAGAATCAGCTACCAGACACCCAACCTGGTTCTCTTTGGACTGCCCACAAAGCAGTGATGCGTGGTCATCTCATCAACATAGCCTCCAAGAAGAATAAGGCTAGGTTGTTGGAACTCAAATCACTTACTAAAACACTTGATAAACTTTACAATTGTTACAACCAATCACCCACCCCCGACTTATTACAGCAAATAAATAGCAAAAAACAAACCTTAGACCTTTTATTATCTGACAAAACAGAAAAATCCCTACGTTGGGCTAAACCTAAGTTCCTCCTTTACAGTAACACTGCTTCTACAATGTTCGCTCGCAAACTCAATCAAACGGTTAAACCGACTCACAATTACAAACTCCGTAACTCCACAGGCTCCTTGGTTACACACCCTGAAGATATACTTAGAATCTTTGTAGATTATTATGAAAAACTTTATGCTGCTCCCTCTCCTACTAAGGATCCTTCCTCCCAATCTTGGTTCTCCAACCTCTCACTGCCATCTTTGTCACCTCAACAAATAGAGTCATTGAATGCCCCATGCACAGAGCTAGAGATCTTGACGCTTATCAAATCACTTAAAACTTCTACTGCGCCAGGCCCCGACGGATACTCAGCCTCTTACTACAAAAAATTTGCACACATCCTATCACCCAAACTGACCTCTCTATATAACCATGTATTAAAGGGTAATGACTTCCCTACAGAAATGTTATTAGCCAACATGTCCCTTATCCCCAAACCCCACAAAGACCATACTCTCCCCCAAAATTTTCGCCCAATATCAGTGATTAACAACGATTTGAAGATTTTCGGTAAGTTGTTAGCCAACAGGTTGGCTGCTGTTATATCTTCTCTCATCTCACCTGACCAAACCGGATTTATTTCAGGCAGACAAATTACCGACAATATTCGCTTGGTCACCAACATAATCCAGGATGCCAATCTTAACTCGAACCAAACACTCCTGCTTAGTCTTGACGTTCACAAGGCATTTGACAGCGTCAGCTGGTCCTACTTAGACCACCTATTACCCAAATTCGGTATCTCTGGCGAATTCTTACACGGCTTCCACGCCTTATATAGGGAACCCCAAACTAGAATCAAATTACCAGGTAATAACTCCCAATTTTTCCCACTGCAGAGAGGCACAAGGCAGGGATGCCCTTTATCCCCCCTCCTCTTTGCCCTAGCAATAGAGCCCCTAGCCCGTGCCATTAAAGATAACACTAACATTCAAGGTTATCACAAAGGCCCAGACGAATTCAAAATAAGCCTATATGCTGACGATGTACTTCTTTTTATAACTAACCCCTTAATTGCGCTCCCCAACTTGATTACTTTGTTAGATTCTTTCTTCACTATCTCAGGGTTAGGAGTTAATTTAGCCAAATGCTCAGCTATGCCCATTAACATCCCTAACGACTTAGCCTTATCATTACAACGCCTCTTCCCCTTTGCTTGGTGCACCCAAACGTTTCGCTACCTAGGTATACAACTTACCCCTGATTTTAAGACTTTGTTCCAAGCAAATTATCCCCCGGTAGTTGCAAATATTAGATCGCTTCTACTTACTTGGGATAAGTATCATATCTCATTTCTTGGCAGGGTCACAGCCATTAAGATGGCTATATTGCCAAAATTACTCTTTTTTTTTTAGATCCCTACCTATTTATATCACAAAAATCTACATAGACTCTATTCAAAGAGACATCAACAAATTTATTTGGCACCATAAAAAGCCCAGATTCCACAAATCCTTGCTATACAGACCTCTTCATGTGGGAGGCCTAGGACTTCCAAATTTATGGCTTTACTATTTATCCGCCAGACTAGCCCAATCGGCTCAATGGCATAGCCCTCCAGCCGATATCCCTTGGCTTAAATTTGAAAGCAACTCCATCTTCCCCTTCCTACCCTCAGGATTACTATGGTCTAATTCAATCAAACCCAGTTGTTTCACCTCTCGCAATACAATCATCTATCAATCCATATATTTATGGTCACTCTATAGAAAGAAATTCCATCTAGCCTCCTCTATCTCGCCCTTACTGTCATATCTAGGAGACCCTGAGTTTCCCCAAGCGTTCCATGACTCCTCACAGTTTTTTTTTTGGCGAAAGGCTAACCTAAACACACTCCAGTGCTTTATAACAGGATCTCACTTTAAGTCTTTTCCTCAAATACAAATGCAATACAAACTTCCTTCCTCGCAACTACATAATTACACTTTAATTAAACAATTTTTTCAGTCTAGAGGCCCCTTAGACTCACGCCTACAAAGTACCTGCTTTGAACGTATTTGCTCTCATTCCCCTAGAGATAGAGGTATAATTTCTATCTTATATCGCTCACTTATGGAGACCACAATAGATGATAAAACCAAACCAATGCTCAAATGGGAAACAGATATGGGCTTATCATTTAGTCCATCTGATTGGCAGAAAATGCTGTCCAATATGTTCAAAAGTACAAGATCTTACTCGATACGTGAGACCGCTGTCAAATTACATATGAGATGGTACATGACCCCTGCAAAAATCCATTCGATTTACCCTGCAGTTTCCCCACTTTGCTTCCGTGGATGCAACGAAACAGGCACACTATCACATATCTTTTGGAGCTGTAGCCGCCTTTCCCCAATATGGCAGAAAGCCTCGGCCGTGGTCTCCTCCATAGTAGGCCGTCCTATTACCTTTACGATGCAAACCTGCCTATGTTTTTCTTCCATCCCTAATATACCAAAACACTGTAGAAAGCTTATTTACACACTCTTTATAGCGATCCATTGGTTATTGCTTTTAACTGGCGTTCTCCATCTCTTCCTTGGGCACAAGTCATGACAAGAATGGAAACTATTAAGTTATCTGAACGCATCCACCATATTTTATTCGACACTATGCAGTTATTTGATGATAAATGGAAACATTGGAACACATCATTACTATAAATGCCTTGTACGTTTTCCAAACTTCCACCCCTCAGTTTTTGTCTTGCTTTTTACCCTTTCAGACCAATTTCTGTACCTACTAACCTTTTATATCCCATCCTGTATATGTAAACTTTATCTCACTCTGTATGCCAAATCCGTTCTGACGCTACTGTTGTACTCATTTTTACATTCATTGAATAAAAACTCTTTGTAAACAAAAAAAGATGTGGCATTACTTGCTTCAGGATTAATAAATTTGTGCAGGAAAGAAGTTGTGCAGGAGGAGAAGTTCTGGGACCATCACTTTTACACAGTCAAGAGTGATGTCCTCATCCTTTACATGGTAATGGATGGGGAATTCTTGGAAGGAATAGTCTGCGGAGTTAAGTAGAGAAGGAGCAACAGTCTGCATAGTGATCCAGGAGCAGAATCATAACAGTCATAAATGCACATCAGCTCTTCAGGCTCTAACCATATGCTAGAGATTGTAATCTTTAAAATATGATGGCAATTCATTGATTCTATGGGCATCCCTTATACCCTTTTCCCCAGCCAAAAAAGTTTTACCCCCCCCCCCCCCCCAATAAAACAACAAAAAGGGTAGGTGATGTATGAAGTCTGGCAGCCGGGTGAATTGGTGTATTGTTTGTTACTAGTTGCCAATTACACCGCTACAAGAGCAATTGGCAATCAAGGACAGAGCATTGTCATACCAGAACAGGAAATGTCTGAACAAGGACCTGTCAGGGTCACCAAGTATTGTGATATAAGCTACAGATTTAAAAGTATGAAAAAATTAGTTTTAAATTATTATGTTAAAGATTAGAGTTTGTATCTACTTTACAAGTGTGTTTAATGAGTAAATAACAACATATACAACTGTATAAAATTTTATTTTTATATCTGTGAAGAGTTCAACTATGAATTAGTTATTCTGCCTGGCAATTGCATAAAAACAAACCCATTTTAATAAATATCCAATTGTTAGTAGCTGTGGCGCCCCAGGTTTCTTTGTCCTTATTGTGAAGCTATTTCCGTCAGTTCTCCTGGAGCTGAGGATGGGGCTCCAGATCAGCACGTGCATTAAATGTACGTCCTGTTCACATCCTCACTGTGCACTGCAGGAGACATTACTGCATCACAAAGTGCTTGTATTCTTTCCTGATGGTTCCAAAAAGAAACAACATCTCACTGCTCACAAATAACTGATTCGTTTAGTGAGAGACAAAAACCAAGTGCAGGAACCTTTTAACAACAACCGGGCAACCACCATCTTACATGCTCTAATTTGATAAAAGTTGAAATGTAATTGGCTGCTTGGCAGCATTACAGCACCTTGTTAGGCTAGCCATACAGATGCTGATAACCGGCAAAGAAAATTGTTTTAGACATAGTCTACTAGTGAGCAACTGATCTACAGATCATGCCCATTTGTCTTTATCCATTGTTGCCTGCTTGGATGTCAGATAAACTGAATGTTGAACTTGTTCTCTCTATTATCTAGAACAGGGCACCGTGTCCAACTGGCGGCCTTCATTTGTGGCCCACAAGATTTCAGATACAGCTGATGCAGAGGGGCAGCAGGTTGCTGGGTGCTAGAACGCTCCCTGCATTTCAGCACCTCCTGACACTTAAATGATGTTAGCCCTACCTGTCAGGTAAAGTGATCTTCTGCAAAAGAAGGAGAGATGGTGGTATTCCAGCATGTAAAATCTGTATCTTTATTAATGTAGCGGTACCCCTGTGAGGGCTGCTGATTGACTCTATACCGCACTGGCTACCCCGACTCTGCAGATCCTCTCTTACCTCTGACACCTTGGGTTCCATTCTGTAATAGGATGTTATCAATGAGAAACTCAAACAATGTCCCTAAACCACTCAGAAAGTTTACTAGAGTGAATATTAAACACAATGAGCAATATGATTAAACACAAACAATAAATGACAGTTGATAACAGTCAGTATAGATATGAAAACTGTGAATTTAATAATCACCATAGGGAGTATATGTAGACAGGTGTACAAAGGGACAAGTGTTCAATATGCTCCAAAACCTATATTAAACACCTTCCCACTGAGGCCTCACCAAATTGCAATATAATGTTACTTACATTCAATAATACAATGCAATATTTAACCTGTACTCAAGGGCTCCCCCTAGGTTGTAATTCAATGTTCAAACTACAAAACAGAACCGTGATGCTTTGCAAAAGATGATAAAAGTTCCTTGATTCCAGATATCTTCAGCTAGCCTGTAGTTTAAACTGCAGTATTTGTAATCCAACAGGGCAAAACAGAGAAAGCAAACTGTAGAATAAATGGTACGTTGATAACTGTGTAACTGAAGAAGTATGGCACTTGTAACTTGCTCCTTAAGTGTGAGTGTAATACAGTACTTACCTTACAGCACAGGGAATAACAAACCCCAGAGTTCAGCTATATGTTGCCTGTGAATAAGTAGAATCCCTTCTGTGGAACTACAAGTCTCACCAGCAGTCTGTAAATAACTCCCTCAGCAAACAGTGTACTTTACTGAAATGGGCAGGTGCCCTCTCACCACAATAGACTCAGAGGCTGTGAGGCTCCGTCCGGACTCCCCTCCTGATGTCTCAGTTTGATAAAAAAGATGGCGCTGTCACGTTGTACCACTCCTCCAGATGGCTGAGATGCAGTAAATCTTCCAGATGTCCTAGCACTGCACACCTATCCACTTGCTAAGCTGGCAGGGCTGTACTCTGAAGTTCCTCAGAGGCTGGCGATCCTGCTCCACGCTGTATAGGCCGCAGTCTCCTGGTCATACACACAGACCTCCTGCTGGCAGGTGTTGAATGGCATCCAGAGAGCCTGAAAGATGGCTACGCTGTTCCTTTTATTACTGCTACCAGCATGCAGTGCTGCGTGCTTTGCATTGTCTGTATTGTAGTTCAGGGCTGATCCAGCTAACAGAGTCACTTCCTCCTCCAAACTACATCTGCCACAATGCTTTGCAGCGCTGCTTCTCAGGAATTAAAAAAAAAAGTCCTAACGGCATTAAAAGGACACTAGAGGGAGCCAAACTTATTTGTAACCATAACAACTGTAATGTCTTATATTAGCAAACCCTTGGCTACATTAAGAATCCATTAAAAGCAAAGGCATGACATGGACATGCACATGCAACCCATGGAAAGTCAGCAAACATGTTTCACACTCCTGTGCTTAATCATTGCTGATTACACCAGGGTCCAGCACTCACATAACTTCGAAGCTGCAGGTGGGATCAATCAAAAGAAAATGATCACAGCCTCACGATTCCACAGCCCAACGAGACCACCCACTGCTCCATATAGTACATCAAATATAACACATTCAAATGGAAAAAAAGACAACATATACAGTTAGGTACATATATATATTTGGACACAGGCACAATATTCATACTTTTGGCTCTGTATGCTACCAGAATATAATTAAAACGAAACAATCCAAATGAATTTGAAGTGCAGACTTTCAGCTTTAATTCAAGGGGTTGAACATAAATATCAAGTACAAATGTTAGGAACTGCAACCATTTTTGTTTTTTTTATAATCTTTATTTAAAGTTTTCAAATGTAAAAAACTTATAAAAAATGAAAAATAATAATAAAACCCTGAAAAATAGTCATCATTTACATACAGTTAAATGGTAACAAGAACCATGAGCCATATCAGTGTTGTAGGAACGGCAACCATTTTTATACACGTTCCCCCCTTTTTCAGGGGCTTAAATGTAATTTAACAAATGAATATAATCATAAATGAATGTTAATTTTTCATATTTTGTTGAGAATCATTTACTGGCAATGACTAACTGAAGTCTGGAATCCATGGACATTACCAAAGACTGGGTCTCCTCCTTGCTGATGCTTTGCCATGCTCTAACTGCAACTGTCTTCAGTTGTTCTTTGTTTGTGGGTCTTTCTGCCTTTAGTTGTGCCTTCAGCAAGTGAAATACATGCTCAATTGGGTTGAGATCAGGTGATTGACCCAGCCATTGCAGGATATTCCAAGTTTTTCCTTCAAAAGCACCTGGGTTGCTTTTGCAGTGTTTTGGATCATTGTCCATTTGTACTAGGAAGTGCCGTCCAATCAACTTTTCTGCATTTGGCTGAATCTGGGTTGACAGTATATCTCTAAACACTGCAGAATTCATTTGACTGCTTCTGTCTTCTATCACATCATCAATAAACACCAATGACCCAGTGCCACTGGAAGCCATGCATGCCAATGCCATCACACTGCCTCCACCATGTTTTACAGATGATGCTGCGTGCTTTGGATCATGAGCTATTCCAAGCCTTCTCCACACTTTTTTCTTCTCGTCATTCTGGTACAGATTAATCTTAGTTTCATCCATACAAAGAATGCTTTTCCAGAACTGGTCTGGCTTTTTAGATGCTTTTTGGCAAAGTCTAATCTGGCTTTTCTATTCTTCACACTTACTTCTCTTGATTTTAGACTTTGACTATGATACACCCATCTCCTGGAGAGTGTCCTGGATATTGTGAATGGGTTTTTCTTTACCATAGAGAGGATCCTGCGATCATCCACCACTGTTGTCTTCCATGGACATCCAGGCCTTTTTATGTTGCTGAGCTCATCAGTGCGTTCTTTGATGGATTTGTTTAGTTTTTGAAGTCTTACAATGGTCTGTTTCACTTGCATGGGCAGCTCCTTTGAACACATGATGTAAGTTCACAGCAATAGGTTCCAAATGCAAATACCACACTTAGAATCAACTCCAGACCTTTTACCTGCTTAATTGATAAAGACACACCTGGCCATGAAACAGCTTTTGGTTCAAATGTCCAATTACTTTTGGTCCCTTTAAAAAAAGGGGGGGTGGCTATTCTTAAGAGCTGTAATTCCTAAACCCTTCCCCTGATTTAGATGTATCAAATTAAACCTGAGAGTGTGCACTTTCAGCCCATATCCAATATATAACTATAGCTTGAATAGGTTTTGGTAAATACTTGAAAAATCTAAAATTGTGCTTGTGTGCAAATATATATGGACCTAACTGTATATTACATTGTGAGCAAAAAACAAAAATGAAAAACATTTAACACCACCTAAGATCGGGAATAAAGTGATCTCCTGCTATGGATATGTCAGATCCAATATGCAGGCTCCTCCATGTCAATGCTGACAATAATACAACGGTTCTGACGTGTCTGGAGGCAGGCTGCCCACATTTAGATACTGGGGCTCCAACAATACTCCTTTTAAAAATGCTATGGTCATACATTAAAAGGATGTTGGGGATACGGGGCTATCTGTCCGAAAGCCCCTTGTGGCAAAACCTGAACTTTAAAGAACTATACAAACTTAGAGACTTTGGGAACTGGGAAAGGGCAGGCATAAGATACATTGCAAAAATATATAATGGGACTATCCTTAAATCGTTCATGGAGCTACAAACAGAATTTAACATACCACGTACTAATTTCTACAAGTAATTGCAGTTGCACCATGCACTACAGAAACAGTCAAGACAAACAGATCTTAGATTGATAGACCACCCACTAATACAAGGGGTCCTAATGGAAGGTGAAAAGAAGGGTATGATCTCTAGATGTTATAATATGCTCCTTAACACAATTCAAGATCCAGCCAAACTACCTTGTAGACGCAAATGGGAGGAGGATGTGGGTGCCATGGATGGGTAGACCTGGAATCTTTGCCTCGCCTCTGCTCCCCTGGTCTCAGCATCTGCCTCTCAAAAACTTTCCCATCTTTATTTGTTACATGGGGCATACAGAACTCCACCACATCTCCACAAATGGAGATTACATGACACACCCCTATGTCAAAAATGTCAGAGGGACAATGGTGACCTTTTGCACATGCTCAGGAAGTGCCCCAAACTCTTCCGCTATTGGAAGGAAGTCCTTGACACAATTTCTCAGGTTTACACTTTTACCATTCCATGGAGCCCTACGATATGCCTACTGGGTGCCCTGGACGATGAGATGTTATCCCCACCCGCACACACATCGATTCTTCGCCTGTTGTATGTTGCTCGCAAACTAATTGCACAACTTTGGATTACTCCCAGGGTTCCCACTAGGCACCAATGGGTTGAGCAAGTCAATAAAATGTTAATCAGAGAGAAACTGACATACCAGCACTGAAATGTACCCCACAACAATGTGGCAGGCCTATTTGGAGGCTCCTGGGATAGTTCAATTAGTTAAAGATAGACTTTTATAGGGCTAACGTCTAGAAAATGCTGCTTTAAATGGTTGGAAAGCGAACTGGCACAACTCCAAAGTGTGATAGCAGCTATAACTTTGGTGGGTTGGATAGAATGTTGGGGAATGGCTTGCTTCCAAGGACCTGGGGGCATGCAGAACCTGTAGTTCTGTCACATATTTGGACTGTATGATGCAAAGTTTGACTAAGTAACGTGTCAATGACGGCTTTATATTATACTATGTAATATCCTGTATGATGTGTATTTGACTCAATAAACATGCAAAATAACTTTTTCTGATAAAAAAAAAAAGTGATCTCCTGCTCAACATGCATAAAGTAGTTCCAGATTAATTTAGGAGGGAAGAAGCAGCATGGGAGCATGTGCTCAAGTAAGTTACCACTGAACAGTGAACACCAATAAAGGGGAGATTTATCATTATCACCACTGACACCAACCTAGTTGGACATTTATTACTGCCACTGAAACCAAAGAAGGGGGATTTAAAGAGTATGTAAACCCAACATTTCATATTCCTGATATGGGATTGCTGTACCATGTACTTGTATGGAAAAATATCCTGATGCCCTTGTATTGCTTCCTTTGTGTGAAATCCCTGGTGTTCTTGCTAGTCCCCTCGCTTTCCTATTAAAAGCTGACCACACTAAGCAGGAGAGCACACTGTGGATAGTTTACTAGCTATGCTAGGAACTCAGGGTGCTCTCCTCCAATGATCAAACTTGTCCCGACAAGCCCCTGCTGCACAACAATTAATTGGGAAGCTCAGTGTGTTTCTCCTCCCCTCAACTTTTATGTAGCTGAGAACAAAGGAAATGTGATCACTTATAAAAAAAAGAGAAAAAAGGTATTGATTTTTTTTTTTGTTTCTATACAAAAATGTTTTGTTTTTTTCATTTCTATTTTAAACTGAATGTTTTACAAGATGATCGCTGATGTTAGCACTACCTGTCAGGTAAAGTGATCTCCTGCCCAACATGTATAAGGTAGTTTCAGATTGTCTCTAAAATCACTAAAGGGCCATCCATAATATTGAGTGAGTAAAATGCAATAGATAGCTGTCAGAAACTACAGATAAGCAACAAGAGATAGCCAGAGACCACAGGCATGCAACAAGAGATGGTCAAGGGGACTGCAGACATGCTTATAGGAGATGGTCAGGGACTGGGGACCTGATATTAGTTGTTTGAGACTGGGGATATGTTTCAGGAGATAGTCATAGGCTAGATCAGTCTTTGTAAACAACTTTACACCAGGGGAACCTGTGAAATCATTTTCAGGTGCTCGGGAACCCCTGCTAAGATTACTCCATTATGGATCATAAGGAAAACGCTCCTTAGGGTCCATGGCTTAAAAAACGCTGCTTCTATGAGTTTTGCCTGCAGAAACAGCTCAATGTTACAGCTTTTAGAGGCACAAAAAAAACCCTTCTGGTTTGCTTTATTGAGAGGAATTTTCTGGCAGAAAAAAATGCTAAATGCTCCTAAACTCTTCTAAACTTCTGTACAAAAGCTCTCTATGTAAGCACTTTTTTTATGCCAAAAGAACTGCCATTTTTTCAAGCCCAGTGTACATGGACCCTTACACTGGTGGTCAGTAGAAGGAATGACTCTTTATAATGCTGGTTAGAATGCCACCCCTACAGACAGCTGAAAAATATCAAAAGGAGTAAAACTTGCGCTTGGTAAAGAAATAATTGATATGAGAAAAATCAATTAAGATAATAGCAGCTGAGCACAAAAAACCAGATACTAGGTCCAACTAACAGAAATGTGAAAAGCAGTGCAGCGCTTAATGTGTAACACGTGACTAAATATAGTGAAACAATAAATCAGGAAAAAACTTTCAAAGATGATGTTTCCAAAAAGTAAAACATCAATGATAAACAATACACATGTGAATATTGTGCAATAAACAAAAAATGGGTTATTAAAGCTGAAAAATATCATTGGTGTTCTAATGGTTCTGCCAAGTGGCAATGGGCCTGGAACTATGAAGGCGCTATCAGATTGAAGGTGAACGGGTTACTGTTAAACCGCTGTATGGTCTTGGCGAGCATTCTGCAGATCAGTTTCAGAGACTTGGCAACCTTCTTATAGCCTTGGCCATCTTTATGTAGAGCAACAATTCTTTTTTTTCAGATCCTCAGAGAGTTCTTTGCCAGGAGGAGCCATGTTGAACAGTGACCAGTATGAGAGAGTGAGATCGATAACACCAAATTTAACACCTTTGCTCCCCATTCACACCTGAGACCTTGTAACACTAACGAGTCACATGACACCGGGGGGAGGGGGGTTTGCTAATTATGCCCAATTTGGACATTTTCACTTAGGGGTTTACTCTCTTTTGTTTCCAGATATTTAGACATTAATGGTTGTGTGTTGAGTTATTTTGAGGGGACAGCAAATTTACACTGTTATACAAGCTGTACACTCACTACTTTACATTGTAGCAAAGTGTCATTTCTTCAGTGTTGTCACATGAAAAGATATAATAAAATATTTACAAAAATGTGAGGGGTGTACTCACTTTTATGAGATACTGTATATAGCCAACTTAACTCTGTACACTGTTTTTAAATAACGAAACTGAAAAGACAATCCATAAAAATCTGAAATGGGAAGTCCTCTCTCTACCCCCCCCATAGCATCACAAAACCTGTACATGAATAAAGATGTTACACAATACAATATTTTTTTGGCTCCAGTCAAAGTAAATCTGTCAAACTCCTGGATGAACCTGGGAAAAAGATAAAAATAAATTTGGTGATAAGAAAAATGATCGGTTCCGACTATTCACCCCAATAGTCAGAGAAAGAGTCTACTTGTTTAAATACAGCTGAGTATTACACTGAATAACAGGATACAACGCACCTAAACTATAGGACAAAGAGGAGGAAAAAATGCCTGTGTGCCAGAACTCCGGGAGCTATATATTTTATGCAAGTTCTCTTGCAAGTCATACAAACATTAAATGCGCAGTATATTCCTAAATGATTAAACATAGAACTATTATTGGTTAAAATGTACCTATACTTATTTGAATTAAAGAAGAAAAAAAGAAGCTGCATATTAAATTGTATATATAGTTAAACTATTTATTTTATTTTTGGATAGACTGGGAATAGATAAAATGATTTCTCCTAACTTTGATGTCTTGGTTACAATAGTTTTACTAGACAGAAAGGAAGGGATTTTTTTTTTTTTTTTTAAAGTAAAGCAGGGGAAGACTAGAATTCCCATTTACTGCTGTCTATATCCCTGTTGCAGATTTTCTTGTATGGTGTCAACATGACAGTGACGCTCTAATCCTTCTGCAAAATAAAGTCAAAATGTTAAAATGGACTTATAGTCTAAAGATGTCTAGCATACACAGAATGTTAATTTTTGTAAAATCTGTGCTATGTGCCCAAATGAAAAAGCCTATGAAAATTTTAACTTTTCAAAATATTAAGATCTAAACATTTCTTTTAGTCTGCAGCTAGTCACTCGTGCTTGTGATATCTGCCCTACTGTGCCCTCAGTGAATGTAATGATTAGCAAGCCTAGCACATGGTAGCTGCCCACAAAACCGAATTAAAATATTGAAAAAAAGAAAGCTCTAGAATTCTGAAAAGAGCTGGTTGTGATTGACAGCCCGCCCTCTACCTCCCAATAATAAAGGAAACAATATGGTGGAGTGATCAGAGCGAGATATTTGATGCTTGGCACACACCTATGATGCAGTTGTAATAACTATTGTAGCTATGTTAAAGAGAAACTTCATTATTACAAAGAAAATTCTATAATTTATTTTACATTATAGGCCGTATACTGTGTCTCCAATAATTCCAATTGCTAAAACACTAACAGGCCTATTTACTCACTTATAGGGACATGTCCCTGAGGATCACATCCCTTGTTTTTCCAAAAGCAGTCTCCAATCCTAGTGATATTGCTATGGTGACAACAGGTTGGCAAAGCACACAATAATAATGATACTCCAGGGACATGAAAAGATGCTCAGTTGGAATTGGAAGGCACGCTAAACCTTGTTTGTAACCTAAAAACACAAGTAGAGTGACGAGTGTGACAGAGAACAAAGTGTTCTCCTTGTTGATGCCCCATGATTTTAAAGGTATAGTAATTAACCTTCTTAAAGTGGACCTATCCTTGAAATTCACTCTTAACGTAAGTTAGTAGGGCACATCACCATAACAAAATTATGTTACTGTTATGAGTTTTTGCTATGAAAGCTTCTAGGTTTTTGGCCTAGCCTTGGCAAATATTTAATGGTCTCTTTGGCTTCCAGGAGCAGAATGGCTGATTTCTGCCAGATAACAAAAAGCCTATAGTTTTTAGAAAGTTCCTGTCTGGGAGATGCACTCAGATAAAAGTATCAGCAATAACCACTGTAGATATATATATATATATATATATATAAAGATATATATATATATATATATATATATATATATATATATATATAATGTATTATAACAATATGGGGTTGATTTATTGAGACTGGAGAGTGCAAAATCTGGTGCAGCTCTGCATAGAAACCAGCTTCCGGGTTTTGTTTTCAAAGCTTAATTGGACAATATGTAGTTAGAAGCTGATTGGCTACTATGCACATCTGCACCCGATTTTTTTACTCTCCAGTTTTAGTAAATCAAAGCATATGTGTTTTAATACGTTTACTCTTTCTAAAATGTTTACCATTTCATTGCAAAGTAACAGGTTTCCTGAACAGTCCACCATTTTTACTACTGATATCTACCTTCCATTCATTCCCCCACCACCCTACTCAGCCACCAGATTCTCCTCTAATATCTACATGTCATTTCTAAGTTAGACCTCATACAGAGTTAAAGCCTTACCCTTGGCCCAACATGGCATCAACATGGGTACAAAGTGCTTTGGGGGGCAGAGCCAAAGTACCTTCTCCAATGTTGAGGGCATGTGGCCTGGTATGGTTCAATTGCTTGTCCCCTCCCTTTCCTGATCAGGCTGCATGCTTGGATAAGTGTCTGGTATGGATTTTGGGGGGCCCCACACCTTTTTATAAAAATTTTTGGCATGGTACCCCATGCCGTTTTTCTTCACGCGGGTAACTCTTTTTTTTTTTACATTCATTAATAACATATGTGGGGGCAGACATATTTGCTCATTACATACTTAGGCTTTGCCTCCTGGTTTTCACTACTACACAATGGTTGTGCTTTACTGCATCTTCTCTCAATGTCCAGGAGTATGCAGAACCACTGAACATAATGTCCGTCTTATAGTGGATGATATCTCATAAGCTGCTAAGCAGGAAAGTTCTATTTAATACAAAAACAAAAAATATGAAAGAGTAGTTACAAAAACTTGGGGAACGCTGCAGTAATAGCACAAACTATGTGCACTCGGAAATATTACTCCTTTAATAAAATTGTTAAGAACGGGCAAAAGAAGACCAGCACTCCCACTCTTTTAAACTTTAGCATAATAAAATCCACATTTATCTATATAGCCAAATTGGCTTTCTTTCTGTCCCAGTATTATAACTACTCCAGATCCCGTTACTCTGTCCATGCAGCACATTACAATCCTACACTGCCATCTTCTTTTTTACATCATCAGTGACTGGCTTTTTTTTTTTCTTGCTTCTTGTACCGCATACACACGGTCTGACTTTCCGACGGAAAATGTTGGATGTGAGCTTGTTGTCGGAAAGTCCAACCATGTGTATGCTCCATCGGACATTTGCTGTCGGACTTTCCGCCAACAAATGTTTGCTAGCAGGTTCTCAAATTTTCCGCCAACTAAACTTTGTTGTCAGAAAGTCTGATCGTGTGCACACAAGTCCGTCACACAAAAGTTCATGCGTGTTCGGAATCAAGCAGAAGAGCCTCACTGGCTATTGAACTTAATTTTTCTCGGCTCTTTGTACGTCTTGTACGTCACCGCGTTCCCATGTTCGTAATTGTTGGCCAACATTTGTGAGACCGTGTGTATGCAAGACAAGTTTGAGCCAACAACCTTTGAACAAAAAAATGTTGGCGGAAAGTCCAATCGTGTGTACGGGGTATAGGAGTTTACTTACCAATGATGTCCCTACAAGCTCTCGTCCATGTGCCTTAAGAGATTTTGCATGGTGGCCAGTGGTCAGATATGCAGGCCTGAAATCTGGAAAGATTTTAGTATCTAGAGCTCTGCAGCCTTCTTGGATGTGTGATATGTATCAAAGAACGTTGGAGGTGGAGAAGGGCTATGTCATATTGCTTAGACAATAAAGAAGATCTTTATGAAAATTACAGTGGTATATAACAAACAAAAGAAAATTAATTCATAAGCGTTTATGTAAGGAGTGACGAGGAGGAAAGAAAAGGGTGTAAGTCCAAAATATGGTCTACAATAACTGTCAGCATTTAGTGATATACAGGCAGTCCCCGGGTTACAAACAAGATAGAAACTGTAGGTTTGTTCTTAAGCTGAATCTGTTTGTAAGTCGGAACAGGTCAATTTTTTAAGTGTAGCTCCAGCCAAAAAATCTATTTTTAAGCTTTTTTGGATAGCATAGGGAAGGGTTATCACCCCTGTAAAATTTGTTTTGCTGTCTGTGCCCCTGTACAGAAGATTTCACCTCACTTTCTGTCCCAATGACAATTGGATTTTGAAAATGTTGGGTTGTTGTAGAAACAAGGACCAAGGACTGGTGATAAAGCATCAGTGGAGACACCTTTTTCCCCATAATTCTTACAGGAGAGAATTTCCCTTCCTAGGGGTAGATTTCTTCTCACTTCCTGTTGTCTCCCTCCATTTGAAAGTAGGAGTCGTTTGTAAGTCGGATGTTTGTAAGTAGGGGACCGCCTGTACTGGGCTGGAGCAAAAGCATCATGGGCCTGGTGCTGAGCATTTTGGTGGGCCTTTTTATGGAAATAAATAAAATGAAAATACACACGATTTTTTGTTAAAACAAATTAAATAGGGGGAAAGGAGTGAGAGAGGGGGGAGGGGTTGAAAGAGAGAGGTGAGAGAGAAGGTGTGACAGAGAGAGAGATAGGGGTAAGAGAGAGAGAGAGGGGGGTGAGAGAAATATTAATGCACCGCAATTTAAATATCAATGCCATCCCTGATTTATATATCAATCATGCGTACACTGCACAGAGCAGGGCTGGGCAGGGCAGCATTAGTGACTCACTGGGTTGGGCCTATCTTAAGTTAGGGGCCTGGAGCTGGCTGCAGCTCCAATAGCTCCTATGTTAATCTGGCCCTGGTGATATAATCTATTATATCTAACTTTTTTAATTGAAAGTTTTATTAGACATGTCTTAGCCCACGTACACACGGTCGGAGATTTTGCCAACCAAATCCGTCGGATTTTGCCCGTCGGATTTAGTCCAACGGATTGTGTCCGAAACTGTTGCATACACACGGTCGGGCCAAGTTGGTGAAAAATCCGATCTTTCAGAACGTGATAACGTAATTTCGTTACGATGGGACTACATTTCAGGCTAGTAGCCAATAGCTTTTATGTAGGAATTTGATCTGAGCATGCGTGGCACTTGGTCCGATCAAAATGCTCTACACATGATCAGATTAGGTCCGTCCGGCCCAGTTGGTCAGAAAATATTTCCAACATGTTGGAAATTTGGATCGGACGGAGATTCGGACGGAATCAGTCCGATGCATACCACACACAGTCGGATTATCTGACGATGCGGTCCGATAAGACTCATTCCGACAGATTCTCCGACCGTGTGTACAAGGGCTTACAGCAGCCTTTTCTTCATACTTAATTAAATCATTAATTGAATAATTATATGCATGGCAGCCAATGGCTACTTATATGCCAGAATGCACAGAATGTTTTAAAAATAAACAGCTGATTGAAACAGTAAAAATGGAACTCTAGGCAAAAATAAAAAACACAAAAAGGAACTGATCAGTTCATATGCTGAAAAGAAGCATGTCGATAGGAGGAGAAAGCAAAGTGACAGAGAGATGAGTCCATCGCTGTGCTGCTTCTCATTTTACTATGCAGTCAAAGGCTGGGGTGAGTCCAAGACAACCAAGGCTAGGTGGAAGTGGGTTGAATGGTGTTGATCATTGGACTGTAGGTGCTGTATTGAAAATCTCTTGATTGAAGGTAAAAATTGTAGCAAAAACTATATTTTTATTTTGTTTTTTAATGGTCATTTTAATTTTGTTCATTTTGGCAGGAAGTCCGCTCTGAGACACCTACAGACATGAAAATATTTATGGTCATATTTGGGATGGTTTACAGTATATAGCTATACACCTTCGGTGTCCCATGGCTGGGCCAGCTTGCTAAAAGAATTGATTAAGTTGGATGAATTTTTCTGGTCCATCACTACTGGGTTACACCAGAAATAACCTAGAACCCTCACATTTGTCAAATGATTTTTCTCAAGTACACTCGCTCTCTGCCTGTACTGTCCATGCACAGCCGACTAATTGTCTAATGTTTGAAAGCACCTTTAATGTGAATTAAATTAATGAATTGGAGTTTAGAAAATGTATTCTATTTTTATAAATGTTGTTTAGACAAACATCTTTTATTTTTTGTACCTTCTCTAGGATTAAATTGTAGCCCTAGGTGTATTACAGGTTGTTGTGTCTGCTAGTAGACAGGTACATATTTATAGGCTTATAACTTATTAATATACTGACACCTGCTGAAAACATCTTTAAAGTTTACTGGTTATGCTGTTGATACCATGTGGCTTTTTTTTTTTTTTTTTTTTTTTATATATTTTTGCTTATTTACGCCTTTATTTTTGTAGTAAAATGTGAATGGTTTATGATGTAAGTAGCCTATGACTCTTAACAGTATGTTACTATAAACATGCATGGATAGAAATTTGACAGCTGAGACAGTTGACTTGTATTTTTAAGGTGTGAGCTCCAGAGCTGGCATCTTGAGTCCGCTTGTACTACCTGGAACAAACTAGAAAGCAGGCAATCACACAGATCATGTATTACAATGTATCACAACTGGTGCCAGTTACTTAAGCAGGGTACACACTATAAGAAAATTGGGCGAACGTTTGTCTGGTTTTTCTCGATGTTTCACACCAAATTGGAACAGATAAAGAAGATTTGTACGATCATTCTTACGAATATTCTCATACGACAAAGGCTTTTTTTGTTGTTGTTTGTTTCCGATCATGCGCAGTCTTTCTTTTCTGATTTTTCTTGTATGAAAGACGTACAAAAACGGTACACATTAAAAGAAAATCTTTCGTTCTGTTCCCGTACGAGAAAACTTTTGGAGTTTGTCCCTTCAGTAATTTTCGTACACACTATAAATTCTTTGGACAAAAATGTTTGCCCGATTTTCTTATAGTGTGTACGAGCCTTTAGTCTGGCCATACATGGTCGAATTTCTAAAGAATTTTCTTTAGAAATTTAGTGCGTTTTGTGATCCGATGGTGCCACCATTGACTTCAAAATTTGACCAACCAAGCCTTCAATTTCACCTACTGTTGCTACAGAAAAGAATTTTTATGGCTTTGAATCTTCTTTTCTTTCTGGGAATTTTATTTTCTTGCACATGTGCATTCCTTTTTCGATTACATTACTTGCACGATTCTTCCATCATTGATTAGAAAATCATTAGCTTTTCAAAAAATTTCCAACATGCCCGGTAACTCAAGTGCAATGGACGTACGAAAATAGGCTGTTGCTGCAGTCCACTAATGGTGCGAAATTCGAACGAAAATTCTTAGATAGGATTTTCTAAAGAAAATTCGACCCATGTATGGCCTTGCCTTACTTTCACAATTCATTTTTTTTTGCTGATGGAAAGAGACTGCTTACAACAATGTATAGTGAAAAGGGGACTATTGAAGTTTCTCAGTTTCCTAAATGCTTAAAAATTAAAACACAATTTTCTAATCAAATAGTTGTATTTTTTTGGATGATTCAAAGTTTTATTTTTATTTTTTCAAGGGGAGGAACATAGAGGTTCCAAAAGTTCCCTGAAGAACTACCTGCGTCTAATTCAGGCAAGAATTTGTACCAATGTTGTGTTTGTGCCAGTGTAAAATGCAACATTCAAGTAATCATTCAATTCAAGTAGTCCTTACTACTGCCACTTGCAGCATGATATCATTGCTACTCATAGCTTAACCACTTACCACCCAGGCCAATTCTGACATTTTTCTTCTACAATCATCATTTTTTTTGCTAGAAAATTAAATAGAACCCCCAAACATTATATATGTTTTTTTAGCAAAGACCCTAGAGAATACAATGGCGGTTGTTGCAACTTTTTATTTTGCACGGTATTTGCGCAGCAATTTTTCGAAAGCGTTTTTTGGGGGGGAAAGAAACAGTTTTGTGCTTTAAAAGTAAAGTTAGCCAAATTTTTTTGCATATTGTGAAAGATGAAGTTACGCCGAGTACATAAATACCTAACATGTCATGCTTCAAAATTGCACACGCTCGTGGAATGGCACCAAAGTTCGGTACTTAAAAATCCCCATAGGCGACGCTTGAAATTTTGAGTTACAGAGGAGGTCTAGGGACAACATTATTGTTCTTGCTCTAACGTTCGCGTCGATACCTCACATGTATGGTTTGAACAATGTTTTCATATGTGGGCGGTCGCTTCTGCGTGCGTGTACACGGGGACAGGGCCCTTTAAAAAACGTATTTTTATAGTTAATTATACTTTCTTTTTTTATTTTGACACTTTTTTGAAAAACAAAACAAAAACAAATGTGATCACTTTTATTCCTATTACAAGGAATGTAAACATCCCTTGTAATAGGAATATGACATGACAGGTCCTCTTTATAGTGAGATATAGGGTCAATAAGATCCCACATCTCACCACTAGGCTGGGAAGCCTGAAATAAAAAAAACAAAAAAAAACAATCACAGCTTTCCATCCGAGGCAGCGACATTTTTTTGAATGCAGAGGCCGGGCATGATGTCATAACATCACGCCCGGCCTCCAATGATCATAGAGACTCCAGCGACCATCTGGTCCTCCGGAAATCTCTATGATCGACATTCAGGGTCGGCGGATCCTGTGTCCGACTCACCAATCGTAGTGGTGAGTCGTTAGAAGCACCGGAGGGTGGCGGAAGGGGGGGGTGTCCCCTCTCGCATCCCGTAGGAACGATCAAGTGGCAGAAAAGCCACTATGATCATTCTTATGGCGTAGGGAATCGCCGGCTGAAAATGGCAATATCGGAATGATGTCTGTAGCTACAGGCATCATTCAGATATAGCCGCTCAAAGTCCATCGTGTCATATGACGGTGGGCAGGCGTGATTAACTAAAAAAAGTTTTATATTTTACAGCTTGCTCATTTTTAAAGTAGCACAATTGCCATTCAAAGTGCGACAGCACTGAAAGCTTAAAATTGGCCTGGGCAGGAAGAGAGTGAAAGTGTTAAAAAATATAAAGTGTAAAAGGGGGAAAGGGTAAAAAGGTAAAAAATGTTTTATATTTATTTCCCCTCCTCCTTCCCTTTGTGAAAGGCAAGAGAGGGGAGAAGAGATCCAGTGCTGTGCACAGCTGCATCTCTTCTCCCCTCTATCACATAGGGACTCGAACAGAAGCAGGAGCCCATGCTGCTGGCAATCAGACGCAGTGAGGAGGAAGTGGGGGGTGGAGCTAAGCCCCGCTGTGTGTGCCTATGGGGCGTGGCTCCATAGATAAACAGCTTGGGAGCGAGCAGGCACTGTGTGCCCCCATAGCAAACGGCTAGGGGAGGATCCAAGATCGCTGACCCGAACAGAGGAGGATCTGGGCCACTAGGTGAGTACATATAACATGTTTGTTATTTTAATTTTCTAAAATTTACTTGAGTAACATCTTAAATGTGGGAATCTGCATTTGTTTTTTCTTAGTTTTTTTTCTTTTCCTTGAATTAAACCTGGTGATCTATTCAGTAGCACATTACCTGTCTCATGATGTCGCCACTGTGGTTAGGGGAGCAACAAAGACATCTTTTGCAGCATTGCCAGTCTGGGGGGGAGGGGGGGGGGGGCGGTAGTGTTAGATGCACTTGCAGATTTAGATGTACTAGACTAACAAATTAAAGCCAAAATCCAGTTAAAACTTTGTTGGCCAGTTACAGCAACATACTTTTTTCTTTTGGGATTTTAAATTAATGACTAAGGGTTGACCACTTGAGCACCCCTGTCAGTGTTAAACGGTTTGTCTCAACACTCTAACTACTAATTGTTCTGGACAGGTTGGTCTGTAATGGAAGTTGAAAAAAAATAACAGACTTATTGGCTGGATCACCAAGAAGTAAAGGAAAAAAAAAAACTAAAAAATAAAACTAATGATACCAAAACTTTGGCAAGCTCAAATATATCAGTTTTTGGGTTTAAATCAGTACTATACATTCCAATATGAAAGACTTTGCCATCTCACTGAATGTAGATATACAGTATATATGAACTTATATAATTTACATACACAAAAACTATTCTATTGTCCACACATGTATTCATAATTTTTTTTATGTATAATTAAAACTTATTAATGCTGTTTTAATACTGTTTCTCTAAATGCATAATAACTTCTGTAAAATAATAAAGAGAAAATGGACAACACTATTCAGCATTAGTAATAATTTACTCCTCTTTTACTGCCCAAAAAAACCTAAGCTGGCCATACACAGTTTTTTTAGCCAGTAGAAATCAGTGTCCTGGAGAAGAGGTGTCTGAAAACAACATCCTGCTACTTCTCCAAGTTAGTGCAAGCACAGATATGGTTATACCTCTGCATGCTGCTTACTCCTGACCCCTAAACTCTGTGCTATATGCACTCCTCACTTCTGCACTCCATGTGCTACCTTACTCCTGGCCCCATGTACTTTGTGTAAGACAATATATATGCCTGACTTTTGCACTCTCTGCATTAAGCACTCCAGACCCCTATACTCTTTACAGTCTATACCCCTGACCCCTGCACTCTCTTCCCTTTCACTATGTGCATTGTGCACTCCTGATCTGGCATTCTCGACCCAAAGCAAAGTAGATTCTGGTTTTATTTACCAATATCCCTTTAATCCTTTCCCACTATTACCACAATTGGGTCACACCCACAATTTGCCATGGTGCATATATAGTGCAGCACACCAGTTCTGTACTCATGCTGCCCAAGGAATTTTGTCTTTATATTCTGAATTCCAGTCTCTTGTTCTAAAAGCCTGTAACCAATTGTTTCAAGGCATGTTGAAAATGGGGCTGTGATTTTGTGCCATGGTTACAAATGGGGAGTGGTTTTCTGGATATGGATACCGTATATATGGGCTTGGTCAATAAGTTGCCCCCAGATTTCTGGGTGTGGTTATAGATGGTCAGTAAGGTGCCCCTGGATTTCATTTTGAAAATCTAGTAGCCTGATGCTGCATACACACGACCGTTTTTCCCGTCAGAATAAACTCAGACGGAGTTACGCTTAAACAGACTTGCCTACACACGATCACACCAAAGTCCAATCGTTTAGAATGCGGTGACGTACAACACGTATGACAGGACTAGAAAAAGGAAGTTCAATAGCCAGTAGTCAATAGCTGCCCTTGCATCGTTTTTGGTCCATCGGAATAGCATACAGATGAACGGTTTTCCCGATAGGAATTGATTCCATCGGAAAGATTTAAAACATGTTCTATTTCTAGGTCCGTCAGAATTTTCAAGTAAAAAGTCTGCTGAGGCATACACATGATCGGAATATCCGATGAAATGATTCCGTCTGACTTTTTCTGGTGGAAAATTCGACCGTGTGTACAGGGCATTAGTTTAGGGGAATCATAGGATTGCCAATTAATTGGCATCTTGCCTTACATATTGAGTATACTATGGCTCTTTTGTATTGAATGTGTGAATCCCATCACTAATGCAGTGTACACACGACCGGATTTTTTTTCGACAGCAAAGTTCCGACGGAACAAATCCGTCGGACAATTTGATCGCATGTGGGCTTTGTCTGACCTTTTCTGTTCAAAAATCTGACGGACTTTAGAAATCGAACATGTTTCAAATCTTTTCGCCGGAACCAGTTCCTATTGAGAAAACCGCTCATCTGTAGGCAGGTCTGACGGACCAACAACGAAGCAAGGGCAGCTGTTGGCTACTGGCTATTGAACTTCTTTTCTAGTCCTGTCGTACGTCAATTGTGTTAAGCGATCGGACTTTGGTGTGATCGTGTGTAGGCAAGTCCGTTTCAATGGAACTGTGTACACAGCATTAGGGTGGAGAGGGGCAAGAAAAAGACATAATAAATTCTTGGCTTGGTGTTGATGGATAAATAACAAGCTAGTAACTCATCGGTCCTATGTTCCATTGTTATCCTCTGTACAATTTTCCTCAAGCTGCGTGACCTATTAGCAGCTCGAATGTTCACATAAATACTTCCACTGGGATCACTGACTTACGTTCAAGTAAATTGTACATGAAGCAAGTGGGACACCACACAAGTCTCCTGGGAGGCTTCAGAATCGTATTAAAAATGAAGTACACTACGTGGACATGATTCCTGAACAGATTTAATTCAGCCTAGAGATAAATAAAAAATATGCAGAAACAGCATATGTAAGCTCATGCAAAGTATGTACAAATGTACAGTATTTACTGGATTTTTACTTACTGTTCCCTCTTACTCCAGTTGACTGGCTGGGCTCAGTATCAAACTAATGCCATGTACACACAATCAGACTGTCCAGCGGACAATCCGCCAGACTTTGCAGCAGAGGTCCGCCGGAATTTCTGAACGACCGGACTTGCCAACACATGTCAGGACTTTTCCACCGGATTAACGCGGGGGTCCGCCGGACTTTAGAAAAGAATGGACTTGCCCACACACGGAGTAAAGTCCGTTCACGTGACTCCAGGTAGATGGGACTAGCGTAGGAAGTCAATGTCGCCGCCTCCATCAGCGAGATTGACACCTCGTGAGCCCCGTCACCTGGTATGGATTTAAAGGGGAACCTCTACACCAACAAAACAGCGTTGGGGTCCCCCATAGTCCATACCAGACCCTTATCTGAGCATGCAGCCTGGCAGGTCAAGGAAAGGGGGTGGGGCGACCGAGCGCCCCCCCCCCCTCCTGAGCCGTACCAGGCCGCGTGCCCTCAACATGGGGGTGCCTTGGGGAAGGGGAGGCCCGGGGGATGCTGGGACTGTGACATCATAAGGGGCGGGGTCACCATGTGACATCACACTGTGACCCGCCCTTATGCCTATATAAGTCGCCGCGCGACGTGTCCCTGCCATTATGGCCAGAGAGAACGTCGTTTCAACATCGGAAGAAGAGAAAAAGATGGAAGAAGAAGAAGCAGGAAGAAGAAGCAGAAGCAGGAAGAAGAAGAAGCAGAAGGCGGCAGCGACAGCGACAAGACCGGGCCAACGCTAGTAAAAGAGCTGGAAGAAGAAAGCAGAGGCCCGGAAAGAAGAACCGAAGAGCGGGACAAGACCCCGAAGTCGGCAGAAGACCCCTGAAACCGGAAGAAGACCCCCAGACGGCGGCGGCGACGACGAAGGAGAAAGCCGGTCTCCTCCGCTAGTAAAAAAGCTAGTAAAAGAGCAGAAGATAGTGGAGGAGTCCGGCGAGAGGATCCCCGAAGACAGAAGAAGACCCCCGGAGCTGTCTAACCACTTCCCAACCGGCGCACGCTGATGTACATTGGCAGAATGGCACGGGCAGGCATATTGGCGTACAGGTACGTCCATTTTTATATTCCGCCCTGCCATCGCGCGCCGGTCGGGACCCCCGTGAGTCCGGTCGCGGGTCCCGCTGACTCGATCGCCGCGGGGATACCAACGATCGCCTCACGGGGCGGCTGAACGGGGAGATGCCGTTGTAAACAGCATCTCCCTGTTTTGCCTAGCAACAAGTGACACTGATCTCTGCTCCATGTGGTTGGAGCAGAGATCAGTGTTCACTAACACAAAGCCCAGCCTCCCACAGTTAGTAACACGCCCCTAGGAACACTTAACCCATACACTGCCACCCCCTGGTTAACCCCTTCACTGCCAGAGTCATTTACACAGGAATCACTGCATTTGTATAGCACCGATTGCTGTATAAATGACAATGGTCCCAAAAATGTGTCAAAAATGTCCGATGTGTCCGCCATAATGTCGCAGTCACAATAAAAATCACAGATCGCCGCCATTATTAGTAAAAAAATATAATTATTAATAAAAATGCCATAAAACTATCCCTTATTTGGTAAACGCTATAACTTTTGCGCAAACCAATCAATAATCGCTTATTGTGTTTTGTGAGGAAAAATTTTTTTTTCATATATGTTTGTGGGATATTTATTATAACAAAAAGTAAAAAAGAATGCGTTTTTTTCTAAATTGTCACTCTATTTTTGTTTATAGCGCAAAAAATAAAAACCACAGGGGTGATCAAATACCACCAAAAGAAAGCTCTATTTGTGGGGAAAAAAGGACGTCAATTTTGTTTGGGAGCCACGTCGCATGACAGCGCAATTGTCAGTTAAAGCGACGCAGTGCCGAATCGCAAAAAGTGGTCTGGTCTTAAGCCAGAAAAACGGTCCGTTCTGAAAGTGGCTAATAAAGTATTTTAAAAACCTGTGTTGTGTTTTTTTATTAACCCTTTTTTCCCCAGGTGAATGGGTAGGAGTACATCAAAGCCCATACTCATTCACATAGGGTGGGGGCCGGAACCAGGGGGCACCTTATTAAAGGGGGCTCCCGGATTCTGATAAGCTCCCCACCCGCAGACCCCAACAAACAATGGCCAGGGTTGTCAGGAAGAGGCCCCTGTCCTCATCAATATGGGGACAAGGTGCTTTGGGGGGACCTACAGGGCCCTCCTTCCCCAAAGCACCCCCCCATGTAGAGGGCACGGGGCCTGGTATGGCTCAGCAGGGAGGGGGGTGCTTGCTCGTCCCCACCCCCTTTCCTGACCGGTCGGGCTGTGTGCTCGGATAAGGGTCTGGTATGGACTTTGGGGGGACCCCCACACCGCTTTTTTGGCGTAGGGGTTCCCCTTTAAATCCATACCAGGTGACGGGGCTCGCGAGGTGTCAATCTTGCCGATGGAGGTGGCGACATTGACTTTCTGCGCTAGTCCTTTCTACCTGGAGCCATGTTCAAAATTAATGGACTTTACTCCTTGTGTGGGCAAGTCCGTTCATTTCAAAAGTCCGGCGGACTAGCACACAGACGGGCGGATTGAGTCCGGCAGACAATTTTGAGTCAAGACTTCTTTCTAAGTCCACCGGACTTTTGGGAAGAAAAAGTCAGCCGGAGCCCACACACGGACGGATTGTCCGGTAGACTCTGGTCCGCCGGATAATCCAATCCTGTGTACGCGGCATAACGAGATAAGACATCAAATAAGGCATGCCAGAAATGGGGGAGGAGAGGCTGTAATGCCGCGTACACAAGATCAGAAATTCGGCCAGCAAAAGACTGATAAGAGCTTTTGGTCGGAAAATGCGATCATGTGTATGCTTCATCGGACTTTTGCTGGCCGAATTGAGGGCATGTTCCCATTTTTTTGGTCGGAAAAAGTTCCTATCCGAAAATGCATTCGTGTGTATGCAATTCCGACGAGCAAAAATTCACGCATGCTCAGATTCAACTATGAGACGGAAGCTATTGGCTACTGGAACTTCCTTTTTCTAGTCCCATCGTACGTGTTGTACGTCACTGCGTTCTTAACGGTCGGAATTTGGTGTGACCATGTGTATGCAAGACAGCTTGAGTGAAATTCCATGGGGAAAACCATCAGAGCTTTTTCCGACCAAAATACCGATCATGTGTACGCGGCATTAAAAACAGTTTGACCGTTCTGCATGTAACACTATCACTTGGTATATATGAAAGTCATAGGATAGGTCATTACATTTTTCTCAGTTCTCCTTATTTCAAGGTTATCGAATGAATCGCGTCATCTAAAAATTTTAATAAATTATGAAGTGAATGTTGGTGGGTAGAATGATTATGCAAGGCTCTTGTGTCCCCAATAGTAGCTGGAAGCCAGCAAAGGAAGGAAAAATATGAAAGATGGTAAATGGGTATTGTGGACTAGGACACAAGGCTATAAACTCAGCCCTGGATAGGCAACATACTTTAAAGCTCAACTCCAGGCACAAAAATGTTAATTTAAATACATTCCTCAATAGCTACAAAGGATATACAGTGGAAAAAATAATTATTTTATCCCCTGCAGATTTTGTAAGTTTGCCCACTTATGAAGAAATGAAGAGTCTATAATTGAATTAATAATAATAAAACTTTTGTAAAAGAAGAGTCTATAATTGTTATCATAGGTGTATTTTAAATGATAGAGACATGATATCAACCAAAAATCATGAAAAAACATGATACAAATGTTATAAATTTAGTTGCAGTTCAGTGAGTAAAATAAGTATTTGATCCTCTTTCAACCAACAATAGTTCTGGCTCTCACAGACTGGCTGCAGTATGTGGTACACAGATTAGTCCTGTCAGTTTAGGAAGATGCTTCTAACGACAACTCATTATGTGTACAAAAGACACCTGTCCACAGAATCTCTTTTTTCCATTTAGCCCTCGATCACAATGAACACGGCTTTGAAATAATGTGAGTTCATCTGAACTCGCACAATTTCAAAGCCACATTTCGGTATGACTTTGGGGGCAACTTGAAAGACATGTCTGCGGGTTCATGCACAGATGTCTATTGAAATCGCCCCCCCCCCCCCCCCAATTCGCCAAGAGTAGTGCAGAAACTACTTTAGGAAATCGGTGCAGTGTCTCGCCGATTGGGACACTCCTATTGCTGGCAATACGCTTCAGTGTCGCGCCGATTGGGACACTCCTATTGCTGGCAATAGACTCCAGTGTCGCGCCGAATGGGACACTCCTATTGCAGGCAATAGGCTCCAATTTGACATGCGATTTGACCTGTCATACGGACCATGACTTTTGCTGTAGGATGTGACTAGGAAAATGCCAGGAAAGACCTCCTAGAACAGCTGAACTTTATTTTGGGTTAATAAGAGGCACTCTAAATGATGGCAGGTGTGTACTGACTCCTATTTAACATGAGTTTGAATGTGATTGCTTAATTCTGAACACAGCTACATCCCCAGTTATAAGAGGCTGTGCACACTTATGTAACCACATTATTTCATTTTTTTATTTATCCCACCTAAAAGATTTCAGCTTGTTTTTCAATTGAGTTGTGCATTTTGTAGGTGGAAAAAAATCTGCAATTATTTATCTTTGTCTCATTTTTTACATTGCTGAAACCTGACATTTTAACAGGTGTGTAGATGTTTTATATACACTGTATGACAAATGCATTTTTAGATTATATTAGCCTATTCTGGAGTTTAGCTTTGTTCAAGCATTAGATTTATGGCTTCTGTAACATAAATCCTATATTTCTTATGCAGTATATGTATATTTTTTTTATTATAGTGTCACTCTATTTTAGGAATTTACTTTTATATGACAGTACAATTAAAAAGGGCCTTTAAAACTTGAAGAATAAGTTATGTGCAAACCAACGCAGAGAATGAATGCTTGCCGCAGGGTACAAATTACATATGTCATAGTTAACTATGTAATTTCAAAGCCACAGAGGACTCTTCATTAGGTGATATAGCCTGATAATTAGGAAGTTCTATACAGTGGTTGTTTTCCCAGTAAGTCTTCAGGGAAGCTTACATACTATTATAGCATGGCATAAAACGTATATTTTCTTTGGGAAAATTAGAAAAGAATGAAAAAAGGCAACAGTTTTAGTGACTAATGCCCCGTACACACGAGCGGATTTTCCATCGGAAAAAACTTGGATGTTTTTTCCAACAGAATTCCGCTCAAGCTTGGCTTTCATAGACACGGTCACACAAAAGTTCTCTGAACTTTTGACCGTCACGAACGGGTGACGTACAACACTACGACGAGCCGAGAAAATGAAGTTCAATGCTTCCGAGCATGCGTCAAATTGTTTCCGAGCACGCGTACGAATTTTGCGCGACGGAATTTGTACAGACGATTGGAATTTCCAATTGGAACATTTTCCGACCGAAAAATAGAGAACCTGCTCTCAATCTTTTGCTGGCTAGAATTCTGCCAGCAAAAGTCCGATGGAGCATACACACGGTTGGAATTTCTGACCAAAAGCTCGCATCCAACTTTTGCTGGCAGAATTTCTAATCGTGTGTATGGGGCTTTTGTGGTATTTATGTACCCTTTTATTTTTTATATGAATTTGAAATTAGGACACTACATATAAGACAATTTAAAATAAAAATAAAAATTTGTTAGAAGCTGTTTGAAATTCTACCAGGACACTCCTCGTATGATAAAGGTGACTGACTGCCCATCCAATTTAAACTTTGCAAACTAAAGTGGTGCCATAAAATGTTTACAAGCTTGTTGAGATGGACAGGTAACAGCATGGCTGAAATACTTACCTTTCCTGGACATAATGCTGCACCAGCTAATTTTCAGTACTAACTAAGCTGAACTTGAGGAATTAGCCAACATCTACCCTTGGGGGGCTTATCTGTTCTCCAACAAGGTCCTGCCAAAGGTGCAATTGGGTCCCTCCAACCACCTCTCTAAACCATTCTTGGCTTCAGTCTTTGGCCTCTTGGTTGGCCAGGTTCGAATGAAGTAACCCCCCCTGCATGCATGCACAAGGGAGTTACTTCCACCCAGCACAGCATCTTGCTGAAATTGCACATTGCACATGCATGGCTCAGCATACTTACAAAAAAAAGGGCAAAAGAGACATACACAGTCTATCTGCCTATCTGTTGACAGTTTAGCATCTTTGGCACAACTTTAACAAATTGCACTCCCTGCATGGTAGAAATATTATAAAAAGGCTTTTTTATTTTGAAAGGGAATTTTCTCTTAGCTTAGTAAATGTGATGAAACATCACTTTGCATAGTATATCCAATCACATGCAGGCAAAATAAATAAAACACTATTTTTGATAGCACAGGACTGGATAATGGATGTCAGCAAAGCTTCACCCCATTCACCAGACCAAGCGAAAATTCCCTTGAAAAGTGCACAGCCTGTTTGTCTTTATTAAACCATGAATCAACTTTATATTGTGATAAAAAAAAAACAGCAAATCACAACCATTATGAAGCATTGCAAAGAAGGAAGCAGGAAGGAACTGCATATGTAAGCAACATCTATGGGAGCCCTTATATTGATATATAAATACAAAGTATAGAAAGAAACATTTTTCGCTTTCTAATTTTTTTGTTTATGCAACTGATCTCTTAAATATACTTTCTGGTGCAATCTACTATCAGTCCATCCAGATACTCAACTGCATTTGATCCCTAGAATATTCATTAATTTAACATACTGTAGCTTTAAGTTAGCATTTGCAGATTCTGCTGATCAACGCTGTCAATGCACCTGTTGTGACTGAGCCCTAAGCCTAGGTTTACATATGTCAGTGGTTGGAAACGCGTGCATAATCGCAAGGGCATTTCGCAAACCTGGAAGTGCCATTATTTAAACACACCTGGTGCATCAGTGCACATTTTCATGTGGTTCCATTCAGTGTGTTTGGGAACTTTTTTCCTTGTCTTTTTTTTTCGTGGGCATGCAAATGCACATGCACATGCACATGCACATATACATATACTATATTGTCAAAAGTATTGTGACACCTGCTTTTACATGCACATGAACTTTAATGGCATCCAGTCTTAGTCCGTAGGGTTCAATGTTGAGTTGGCCCACCCTTTGCAGCTATAACAGCTGTTCACAAGGTTTAGGAGTGTCCCTTTGGGAATGCTTGACCATTCTTCTAAAAGCATATTTGTGAGGTCAGGCACTGATGATGGACAAGAAGGCCAGGCTCACAGTCTCCACTCTCATTCATCTCAAAGGTGTTCTATCAGGTTGAGGCCAGTCAAGTTTCTCCACTCAAAACTCGCTTATCTGCGTCTTTATGGACCTTGCGTTGTGCACTGGTCCAAATCATTTGGTGGAGGGGGGATTATGGTGTGGGGTTGTTTCTCAGGGGTTGGGCTTGGCCCCTTAGGTCCGGTGAAGGGAACTTTTAAGGGGTCAACATACCAAGACATTTTGGACAATTTCATGCTCCCAACTTTGTGGGAACAGTTTGGGGATAGTCCCTTCCTATTCCAACATTACTGCGCACCAGTACACAACATTATTGCGCACCAGTGCATAAACACATGATTGAGCGAGTTTAGGGTGGAGGAACTTGGCTGTCCTGCACAGAGTCCTGACCTCAACCCAATAGAACCCCTTTGAGATGAATAAGAGCGGAGACTGCGAGCCATGCCTTCTCATCCAACATCAGTGCTTGACCTCACAAATGCTCTTCTGGAAAAATGGTCAAATATTCCCATAGACACACTCCTAAACCTTGTGGACAGCCTCCACAGAAGAGTTGAAGCTGTTATAGCTGCAAAGGGTGGACCAACTCAATATTGAACCTTACACACTAGGACTGGGATGCCATTAAAGTTCATGTGCGTGTAAAGGCAGGTGTACTAATACTTTTGAAAATACAGTGTATGTGAATGTCGATTAATACAGATTGTCTACAATAGCCTTTTTAGGGAGACCGGTAATTTCCCAGGCAAAGTGTCATTTATGGAACCACTATGACTGCAGAACTACAGCCACGCCCCGCCTACAAAGACAGCATAGAATTCATATTATAAAATCTTAGCATTCAAGTGAGGTTTGCTTTGATCATGGTCATCATAGCTCCTCCCATGGGTAAAAACAATGTGTAGAGGTCCCCTAATATATAGCATGAGTCCCTTTGCAACTATGACTTATATACAGTGGGCGAAATTATTATTTGATTTCCTGTAGCATTTTTAAGTTTGTCCACGTACAAAGAAATTAAGAGTCTATAATTTTTTTTTACAATAGGTGTATTTTAAATGATAGAGACAGAATATCAAGCAAAAATCCAGAAAAAAAAAAAACACATAAAACATGTTTGCTATATACAAATGCTATAAATTATATTGCAGTTCAGTGAATAAGTATTTGATCCCTAAGCAAAACATGACTTAGTACTTGGTGGAGAAACCCTTGTTGGCAAGCACAGAGGTCAGACGTTTCTTGTAGTTGGTGACCAGGTTTGCACACATCTCAGGAGGGATTTTGGTCCACTCTTCTTTACAGATCTTCTCTAAATCCTTAAGGTTTCTTGGCTGTTGCTTTGCAACTCGACGTTTCAGCTCCCTCCATACATTTTTTATAGGGTTAAGGTCTGGAGACTGAGTAGCCCACTCCATGACCATAATGTGCTTCTTCTTGAGCCACTCCTTTGTTGTCTTGGTGGTATATTTTGGGTTATGCCAATGCCGAAAGACCCATCCATGACCCATCTTCAGTGTTCTAGCTGAGGGAAGAAGGTTCTCATCCAAGATTTTACAATACATTGCCCCATCCATTGGCCCCTCAATGTCGATCAGTACCTTTAGCAGAAAAATAGCCCCAAAGCATAATGTTTCCACCTTCATACTTGACTGTAGGGATGGTGATTTTAGGGTCATAGTCAGAATTTTTCGTTCTCCAAACTTGGCGAGTCAAGTTAATGCCAAAGAGCTCAATTTTAGTCTCATCTGACCACAGCACTTTCTCACAATCCTTCTCTGAATCATTTAGATGTTCATTGGCATGACTGTACGTGTGCCTTCTTGAGGAGGGGGACTTGCTGTGTTTGGAGGAAGAAAAATGCTGACTATGACCCTAAGAACCTCATCATTACAGTCAAACAGGGAGGTGGAAACATTATACTTTGGGGTTGTTTCTCTGCTAAAGGTACTAATCGACATTGCCGCATTGAGGGGCCAATGGATGGGGCAATGTATTGTAAAATCTTGGATGAGAACCTTCTTCCCTCAGCTAGAACACTGAAGATGGGTCATGGATGGGTCTTTCAGCATGGCGATAACGCAAAACATATTGCCAAGGCAACCAAGGAGTGGCTCAAGAAGAAGCACATTAAGGTCATGGAGTGGCCTAGTCAGTCTCCAGACCTCATTCCTATAGAAAATTTATGGAGGGAGCTGAAACCTTGAGTTGCCAAGTGACAGCCAAGAAACCTTAAGGATTTAGAGAAGATCTGTAAAAAAGAGTGGACCAAAATCCTTCCTGAGATGTGTGCAAACCTGGTCACTAACGACAAGAAACGTCTGACCTCTGTGCTTGCCAACAAGGGTTACTCCACCAAGTAATAGGTCATGTTTTGCTTGGGGATCAAATACTGCAACTCAAATTTATAACATTTGTATCATGTGTTTTTTCTGGGTTTTTGGTTGATATTCTGTATCTATCATTTACCATACAACTATGATAAAAATTATAGACCCTTAATTTCTTTTTAAGTGGGCAAACTTCCAAAATCTGCAGGGGATCAAATATTTATTTTCCCCACTGTGCTATATACTATACATACATTTTTAAAAACATTTCCTTAGGCTGCATTCACACCTAGGCGTTCTAAAAACTAGAGCAGAATCATAAATTTCTGACCACATTTTTTGAAAACGTAGTAAAATAAATGCAGCAAAACATCTTAGCCCTTGTACACACGGTCGGACATTTCGACAACAAAATCCGTCGGATTTTGTCTGAAACTGGTGTTGTATACAAATGGTCGGACAAAGTTGTCGGAAAATCCGATTGTTCGTAACGTGATGACGTTATTTGGTTATGACGGGACTACGTTCAGGCTAGTAGCCAATAGCTTTGGGCTAGGAATTTGATCTAAGCGTGTGTGGCACTTTGTCCGATCGGAATTCTCTACAAACGATAGGACAAAGTCCGATCGGATCATGATGTCGGAAGATTTTTATATCCAGCTCTCTGTTGGTCGGACATTCCAACGGAAAAAGTCACATGAAGCCCACACACGGTCGGATTATCCGTCAACACGGTCCGATCGGACATTTTCTGTCGGAATGTCCGACCGTGTGTACAAGGGCTAATGAGCTTGCGGTGCCATTATTTCTTATTGTATTGTATCTCATATTGTAAAGTGCTGCGCAAACTGTTGGCGCTATATAAATCCTGAATAATAATAATAATAATAATAATATTGGCACCACTAATGCGGATAGCAGTCCCACACAACAAAGTGTGGCAAAACGCGGAATGTAAATTGCACTTGGCTCAGTGCTAGAAGAAGGGTACTTGAGCTATTTTTGTCGCATTTGTTGTGCGTAGGGTAGCCTTTTCAAGCAAATGGGCTTCCCGATGCTGTTGGGCAGGTGTGAATAGGGCCTTTATGCACATATATAGTATATATATGCCCCTAGTCAGTGAATAAATTAAAAGTTCACACCAGATTTGCAGTTCACTTTAAAATTTGGAAATTAGTGTTTATTTCTAACATCCAATCAAATAAGGACAAATGTATTTTTAAGTAAGCAATTAAGAATGGATGAGTGCCTGGATTACAAGCTGTGTTTAGTAAATTCAGCTATAGCCGCATAAATATATTATACCAAAAAAAGTAACAAAGTACATTATAGCAGGAAGATAATGCAATAAACAAACAGTATTTGACTAAAAAATGTTTTATCAGAATTTTCCCAAGACCTCTGAAAACATTCATCAAGTAATTGGAAAGAAACACTTTCTTGTATGCCAATGTATGCCAATTCAAGACCAGGGAAGAAAACGGTATTGCCCATAGAGACAAGATTCTAATGTTAGATTAAAAGTTTAAACCACGTCGTGTTGCTATGGACGATGTCATTATTTTCCTGTCTACTTAAAAAAAAAATGCACTAAGATTCATAGAGCATTTTTATTTATTTTTTTATATCAAATTTTACAATGCATTTAATGAAATTACAATCATATGATATTACTCTATTTGAATACGTTGCCCTACCCTCATCTAGAAGAAACACGAGCATGTGTACAGTGCTAAACTCACCGAGAAGATGCTGTCTGTAGTAGCAGTTGTAAAATGTGTAAATTCAGGAGACGAACTGACGATGCAACAGGCAGAAACACAACTGATCGAATCTTTCCTCTCTGCTCTGAAAATTCCTCCCAGCTCCACCCTTTAGGGATGCTCTAGTGCAAATGCCTTGTGTAAGTACCAGTACAAGACTACTTTTATAACAACATACAATGTAGCTGATTATAGTCTACCTGCAGGATGCTAGCAGATTATATATTTTAACCTTTGAAAGATTATAAGTGATATTTCTGTGTAGCCATAATACCTGTTTGAGTTTTTGACACCTTTGAGTCAGTATGCTGGACTCGTTAAATTCTAAGATATCTAATATAGAATGATAATGCGTAGATTTGTTAACTGTAGTGTTTTTTTTTTTGTTTTTTTTTAGATACAAATGTGAACAACATCATTTAAATAATCATATTGATGAATGTTAATGATTTTAATTTCCTTACGGGGTATAATTTGCTATAAGCACAAGGTCAGCCGTATCATTTCATTACCTTTCAAGTCTCTGCTTCCTGATTACTAGTATCACTGTACAATGATTGTTCTTCACCAATCCTTTCTTGTAGTGTGAGGCAGGCCATAGACGGTTCGAATTTAGGCCAGTTCAGCAGGAATCGGCCGAGATTTGAACCTTGTATGGGGAGGCTGAATGTACCAAGTTAATAGATCAATTATCTTGGGTACAACCAAGCCTGCTGGATTCTCTTGCGACTATCGATAGCGGCTGCTATAGCAATAATCACTGTTTTCCTCCAACCCGCGTTTTTTTTTGGCACAATTCGCCCATCAACACAGACAGTGCAGAGAGGGGAATCCCACCTGCTGAGACATTATGTTCTCGCGGCGGGGACGGCTTACCCCACCGAGAGAACATAATGTCTCAGCAGGTGAGATTCCCCTCTCTGCACTGTCTGTGTTGATGTGCGAATTGTGCCAAAAAAAAAAACGCGGGTTGGAGGAAAATAGTGATTATTGCTATAGCAGCTGCTATCGATAGTCGCAAGAGAATCCAGCAGGCTTGGTTGTACCCAAGATAATTGATCTATTAACTTGGTACATTCAGCCTCCCATACAAGGTTCAAATCTCGGCCGATTCCTGCTGAACTGGCCTAAATTCGAACCGTCTTTGGCCAGCCTAAAGCTGGCCATACACTATTAGATTTTTTTTTTTGTCAGCCTGCAGGCTGAATTTTAAAATATATCAGATTCCTCCATCCATGCTATGCAATGCAGAATCCTCCTTGTGGGGGGATTGGCTGCAGCCACTGTTCGACTGACAATTTTCTGCCCAACTCCTTCCATTTTTCAGTCAAAAGACATCAGATTGGAAAGAGCACATTTCAGAACGGTTCATCAGGAACAGGCCTAAATTCAAACAGCATACATGCATACCCCACTTTTAAGTAAACAATGGGGTTTATTTACTAAAGCTGGAAAGTTCAAAATCATGCTCACTTCTGCATAGAAACCAATGAGCTTCCAGGTTTTATTACCAGATCTTAATTGAACAAGCTGGGGTTAGAAGCTCATTGGTTTCTATGCAGAAGTGAGCCTGATTTTGCACTTTCCAGCTTTAGTAAATAAATCCCATTGTGTAGTTAAAAGTGGGGTATGCCTGTATAGTCAGATTTAGTCTATGGGTCACGTATGACTGATTCATTGTAGTAGATACTCTAAAAGGCTAACTGAGCGTATCTGATCAGTCTTTGACTACTTCAGCTCCGGAAGATTTGGCTGCTCAATGACTAGGCCATTTTTTGCAATACGACACTGCAACAATTTAACTGACAATTGCGCGATCATGTGACGCTGTACCCAAACAAAATTGACGTCCTTTTTTACCCACAAATAGGGATTTCTTTTGGTGGTATTTGATCACCTCTGTGATTTTTTTTTTTTGCGCTGTAAACAAAAGAAGAGTGTCAATTTTGAAAAAAACACAATGGGGGATATTTACTAAAGGCAACTCCACTTTGCACTGAAAGTGCACTTGGAAGTGCACTCACTGTAGATCTCTGGGGGACATGCGAGGAAAATAAAAAACAGCATTTTAGCTTGCACATGATTGGATGATAAAATCAGCAGATCTTCCCCTCAGATCTACAGCGACTGTACTTCCAAGTGCACTTGTAGTGCAAAGTGGATTTGCCTTTAGTAACTAACCCCCAATATATTTAAATTTTTTCCTCAGTTTAGGCAGATATGTATTCTTCTACATATTTTTGGTAAAAAGAAAAACTAAAAAAAACGCAATAAGCATATATTGATTGGTTTGCGCAAAAGTTATAGCGTCTACGCAATAGGGGATAGATTTATGGCATTTTTATTATTATTTTGTTTTTTACTAGTAATGGCGGTGATCTGTGATTTTTATTGGGACTGTGATATTGCGGCAGACAAATTGGACACTTTTGACACATTTTTGAGACCATTGACAACTATACAGCGATCGGTGCTATAAAAATGCACTGATTATGTATAAATGTCATGGCAGGGAAGGGGTTAGCACAAGGGGTTAACTGTGTTCCCTAGTGTGTGTTCTAACTGTAGGGAAACAAAGATTTGGGGGGCACACCCTAAAAAATGCATTAAAGATGGTGCAGCCATAACACCATACAGACAGAAAAAAAAATTACTGTGCACACATACAAAAATTACATTTGACTCCCGCAAGGCTTTTTAAAAACACCTGAGCATATTCAGAAAATATGGGGATATAGTTACACCATATGGCCATATAGTGCTAAGCCCACTACTATGTCAAAGTACCCCAATATCAGTGGGTCCTATGCTATTCCATAGAAGGGAAGATCCTGCTTTTTTTCTGTCTGTATGGTCTTATGGCTGCACCATCTTTGATGCATTTTTTAGAGTGTACCCCCAAATCTTTGTTTGTCTAGTGTATGGATTCTGACCAAATCCTTTCAGGCTGGAGCACCCCATTGCCTCTTATTATCATCCACCTGTGTTATAGTAGGAGTCCTTTTAGTTCTCCCATATAGAGGAGTGTATTTCCTACTTCAGAGAAGCAGGATCTTCCATTCTATGGATAGCGTAGGACCCACTAATATTGGGGTACTTTGATATAGTAGTGAGCTTAGCACAATATGGCCATATGGTGTAACTAAATCCCCAAATTTTCTGAATATGCTCAGGTGTTTTTAAATAGCCTTGCAGGAGTTAAATGTAATTTTTTTATGTGTGAGCTGTAATCTTTTTTTTCTTACTGTAGGGGGGATGGGACTGACTAGGGGAGGAGAGAGATCGGTGTTCATACTTAGTATGAACACACGATCTGTCTCCTCTCCCCTGAGAGAACTGAGATCTGTGTGTTTACACACACAGATCCCGGTTCTCACTCTGTCACAAGCGATCACGGGAGCCCGGTGGTCATCGCGCCCGCCATGGCACTCGCATAGGCACCTCCTACAGAGTCTTAAAGGAACGACATAAGTTACATGTATATCTGCTGTCTTCTTAATATATTCTTTAGAATTCTTACATTGGGTTAGAATTATTACTTGCTCATTCAGCAGTAGGAGTGTAGTCTTGGCTTACACTGGGAGACAGCTGATTGGAAGAAAGGTACACACCCCCACTTCACATAGGCAGAGGAACGAAGATACTTTCACAGCTGTGCTGTGACAAGACAAGCTCTCTGCTAATCTAATTATAGCACCCACCCCAACACACATTTCAGGATGGTTTTATCTCCAGTCTCTGAGAACTTTTCAGAAGTTATTAGGCTGATAACAGAGGAACGAAATAGTAGAACGACACAGGACTCAGGGCTTTGGAGAGAGATAAGTAAACGCTACTAAAGTCATATGTGCCTAGGTCAAATTTCATGAATCGGTTTACATCCACTTTAAAGTGGTATTAAACTCAAAACCAAAAATGTAATATATTGCAGCCTAAAACCCAAATGCAAACGTTTATTATATTGCAGCTTACCAGTTCTTAGATGTGATGGCTGTATTAGTTTTATTATTTTAGGCTTTCATTCCTCTATTTTTACCTGGTGATCCAGTAAGTGAGTTGTTTTTCAAAAGAATAAGCTCTCTTGCAGATTATATCAGTTACAGGGATGTGACAACTCATTTAAGTCTGGCAAGGGTCCCTACAATGATCAGCTTTTATTTATCCATGTGAAAATTTTATCCCAAAAAGAAAAAAACTGTTGCTGTAACTGCTTAGAAAGTGTGAGCTGCACTGCAGAGATGAACTATAAGTGTTTATTGAGATGGTATGCCACCCCGGATAAAACAAGTAAATTTCAAGGGGAAACCTCGGCAGATTGCTGGAGAGGGTGCGACGCAGTAGGTAGTATGGGTCATCTATGGTGGGGCTGCCCTATTATTAAAGAATACTGGGAAAAAATCTCAAGATATATTAGAGAAATCACTAAAAAGAAGATAGAGAGTGATCCATGGGTCATTTTGCTGCATGGTACAAAGGAGGGCATTGAACAATACAAAGACTCTTTGGTGCCTCACCTTTTAAATGCAGCAAAGAGACTCATACCCAAAAAATGGAGAGTGGCGGAGAGTCCAACCGAATGGGAATGGGTATACGCAGTTGAGGAAACCTATAGAATGGAATGCATGAAGCATCATTTGGAAGAAAGAAATGAAGGGATAAGAGGAAAGTGGGAGTGTTGGAGGAATTTCAAAAGATCTTGGTACTATGCCGAAATTATAAGGTCACAGGAAATGGATAAATAAAGAACCAACATCATAAGACAAAGGAGCTAGATGGCCGCTCAGAGGTGGGGGAGGGGATAATGGGAGGGGGGTGGGGTGGGGAAATAAAAAAAGAAAAAAAGTTTGTTTTAATATATATGAATAAACAATAATATGTTTTAATAATACATCCCTCCTTACATTTGGGGAATATAAGTTATATCAAGGCCACAATGATGTGGATTAAGACGAGACATAAGGGACATCACCTGGGTCTCTGGAGTTTGAAACACTGAGGTGGCAAGAAAAAAAAAAAAAGAAAGTGTGAGCTGGAGTTTGGCTTCAATTTGTTAGTGTATTTAAATCTGCTAGCACATCTAACACTCCCCTCCCCCGGACTGACAATGCTGCTGTCCAAATGTGCCCCCCTGTGCTCCCTTATGCAGGCCTCTAATACAAGAGTGTTTTTTTGCCTTCCTCTGGATCAACTGTGGGTATAGAATTGGGTATATGGGATTGTATGATATTATTATAATAATTTTTTTGTGGTTGAACTGGATGGACTTGTGTCTTTTTTCAATCTAACTATGTAACTATGTAAGAGGTATCACCAGATTACCAAATGAAAACAGAGGGGAAAAAGGCCTGAAAACAGATAATGAATGCAGCCATCACATCTAAGGATTGTAAACTGCAATATATTACATTTTTGGTTTTGGGACTAGAACCAATTTAAACAATCATTAGATGTGGTGGCTACATTAGTTTTCTTTTTCCTCTGTTTTCACCTGAGAAACTGGCCAATAACACACCTCCTGTATTATATTGCCTACATTCTATATGATGGAACAACAGAGGCAAATTTGGACAGCAGCATGGTCAGTCTAAAGCCGCGTACACATGGGCGGACTGTATGGCCTACTTAGTCTGTCATACAATCCGACGGACAGTCCGTCCTACTTTCGAATGAACGGACTTGACCACACACGGATGCACAAACAGTCCGTCGAAAGCTTGCGCGATGACGTGTACAGCACGTACGATGGGACTAGAAATAGGAAGTCCAATACACAGCAATGCACCCTTCCGCCGTGTAAATCCTTTCTGAGCATGCGCCATTCTTAGTCCGTCGAACTAGCCTACTGACGAGCGGATTGTCCACTGAAACCAAAGTATGACGGACAGAATTTCGAAAAATCCGAAATACTTAGTACGCCAGACTGCACGCTGAAAAAGTCCGCTGAAGCCCACACACGAGCGGACTGTCCGCTGAAATGTGTTTCGACGGACTAAGTAGGCCATACAGTCCGCCCGTGTGTACGCGGCATAAGGGGAAGGGAGTGTTAGACGTACAAGCAGATTTACACCAAAATTTAAGCCAAATTCCAACTCACACATTAGCAGTTACAACAGTTTTGTTTATTTTGGGGGAAAGGTTTTACATAAATAAAAGCTGATCGATGTAAGCAGCCTTATCAGTGTTAAATGGTTTGTCTCAACCCTAATAGCTACATCTGCAGAACAGCTTGTTCTGTTGAAAAAGAACACATTAAAGAGGGATTTTCACTGTGAAAAAAAAATATTAAAAGCCAGCAGCTACAAATACTACAGCTGCTGACTTTTAATAAATCGACACCTGTCCCAGGATCCAGCGATGTCGGCAGTCGAGGGCGGTCGACCGCTTGGCTCTCGGCTGCTAACGCCGCCATTCTAGGTGAGGGAATCAGGAAGTGAAGCATTGCGGCTTCACTTCCCGGTTCCCTACTGCGCATGCGCTGCGAGTCGCGCAGCGCAGTAGGAATTGTCCGCGCTGTGTGTGTCCCAGCAGACAGCGCGCAGGGACAGGAAGAGGCATAGACTCCTGTGGGAGTCTATGCCCGGAAGTGGGTATAGACAGGTATCTGCACCACCCTCCCCCCTGAAAGGTGTCAATTGTGACACCGGAGGGGGGAGGGTTCCGATGAGCGGAAGTTCCACTTTAGGGTGGAACCCCGCTTTAAATGGCCAGGTGAAAATAAAAAAGAAAGCCTAAAAAAACAAAAAAACAAAACAAATGCAGCCATAACATCTAATGCTGGCCATACACTATACTAAAAATCGGCTGCACCCAATTTTGAAAAAACGAACATTTGGCCGTGAGCAAAAACTATAGCATCATCATGTTCTGACCGATAAATCGTTCAGATATAAATGAATGCATTGTTTGTATGTTTTTTTTTATCCCTAGTGCAGACACAGTTCGAATGGGAAACACATTAACCTTTCAATTTATCGTTCGTTTTTTTCTTTCTTGTAATAAGTTGTCCTTTGTTTTTTCAGCTCAAAAAAAATGATAGATTTTGTTCTCATTAATTGGCCGAAAAACGAATGAATGAACAGTCTAAATGACTGCGTTTCGGGCGATTTTTCGGATAGTTTATGGCCAGCATAAGAGTTGGTAAGCTGCAATATATTTCTTTGCATTTGGGTTTAATACTAAAGCTAAATTCCAGCAAACAGCTAAATACATATATGCTAGTTGTTTAAAGTACACTATATATATTGTACATAGCTTCACTAAGAAGATGTAAGTCTGCTTTCAGCACTCATTATTTCAGGAAACTCCATTGTTTATAGAATTATGGGAAAAAGACCCTTTACCATTTCCCCATGGCTTACTAGCCATCATCCTGTGTTGTGATAACTCTCACAATACAATAGATTAAGGACATAACCTAAAAGCTGTGACATCATTGTGGCATGTCATATCATCACTGTGGGTGCTGCCTTCACAGCTAAGTTCTAAAACTGAAGCAGATTTGTACAAAAGCAGAATACAAAAGGACAGTCACTATATTAGGACAGAGTCAATATAAAATTCATAGACACACTACTCAAGGTTTTAAAATGGTTTTCTTTCTCTACCTTAGTCTCCTAAGACTTCAGAATTTTAATGGTAGTCATAGGCAGTGGAGGGCTGATGGACAGCCACAAGCCAACCGTCTTCTACCAGGTCACCAATGACAAGGCATTAGGGTGGATAAGTTGAAATTCTGACACCTTTATTGACAGATTATCAGGGGGAACCATAGAAAACAAGATTTTCTAATCCGTCTAATTGAAGCAAAAAAGAAGAGAGATCCATTTTTTGTTTCACCTTTTTATTTATATATCCACGTTCCAGACTAGGTCTTTTCTGACACTTTTTCTTTACATGAAACAATCTTTTTTTTTTTTTGCTAGAAAATTACTTAGAACCTCCAAACATTATAGATTTTTTAAAGCAGGGGCTCTAGAGAATAAATTGGTGGGTTTTGCAATTTTTTTTATGTCACACAGTATTTGCGCAGTGTTTTTTGAAAAATAAAAATACTTTTTGGGACTTTAAAGGAAAAAAAACACATTAAATTACCCGTTTATTTATTTTTTGTAAAATCTAAAATGATGTTATGCTAAGTAAATAGATACCAAATATGTCACACTTTAAAATTGTGCATGCCCGTGCAATGGTGGCAAACCATGTAAAGTTTACTATCCATAGGCGAAGCTTTAAAAGAATTTACAGATTACTACTTTAGATTTACAGAGGAGGTCTAGTGCTAGAATTACTGCCCGACCTGGCATTCGGGGCGACACCTTACATGTCTGGGGCAATCGCTGTTTGCGTACTGACCGATGCACTCGTTCGCCATTGCGTGTGACCATGGGAGAATGGGGGCACTTAATTTTTTTTTTTTAAAGTAGCGCATCTGTGCAAAGTGTAGAACAGTGCTGCAGCAAAATGACATTTCTAAAGGAAAAATGTAATTAAAACTTCCCCGGCTGTAATGTATTGCCGGCTCCTGCCAATATAGATATAAAATCAAGGAAAAAATTGGCGTGGGTTCCCCAGTCCAGTCCTTTGGGTCTGGTATGGATTTTAAGGGGATTTTAAATAAAAAAAAAACTGGTGTGGGTTCACCCCCAGAATCCATACCAGACCCTTATCCAAACATGCAGCCTGACCCCCCCCCCCCCTCATGTGAATGGGTACTGGGCACATTGTACCCCTGTGCATTCACCAAAAAAAGTGTCAAAAAGTAAAAACAACCCACAATATACAGTTTTTGACAATTCCTTTATTAGAAAAGGTGAAAAAAAAGTGTCACGCAATGTACATGCATTCTCAATCATGCCGCCCGATGAACCCGAAAAATATAAAAAAAAAGAACAAAACTCAGCCTCCACGGGAGGCCTCCCGGCAACTGTTGTCTTTTGGCTTTGACAGCTGTTATATAGGCAAGGATGGGGCCACCTGCTGACATAACCGGATGACCCTGCCCCTTCTGACGTCACAGACCCAGGGCACACACAGGGCCTGGAATGGATTGGGGGGGGGGGGGGGTCCGTGCTGTTTTTTTTTCTTAATTCTGTCATAGGGTTCCCTTAACCACTTCAACAATACACTGTATTATATACTCTGCCCTGCACGTTGTGCGTGTATGTATATATATATATATATATATATATATACACACACACACACACACACACACACACACACACACACACACACACACTACACTGCCTGCACTGCATATATATTCTACACTGACTAGTGTATATATATATATATATATATATATATATATATATATATATTCACACACACACACACACACAGACTGCCTGTTCTGTATATATAGTCTACGCTGAATGCACTGTATATATATATATATATATATATATATATATATATATATTCTAAACTGACTTCACTGCGTATACAGTTGTGCTCATAAATTTACCTATCCTGGCAGAATTGATGATTTCTTGCCCATTTTTCTGAGAATATGAATGAAAATACAAAAACTTTTCTTTCACTCATGGTTAGCATTTGGCTGAAGCCATTTATTATCAATCAACTGTGTTTACTCTTTTTAAATCATAATGGCAACAAAAACGACCCAAATGACCCTAATCAAAAGTTTACATACCCTAGTTCTTAATACCTTGAAGTCTTGTGTGGTATTTGTGGATGATTTATCTTCTCAGATGGTAAAGCTGCCCATTCCTCTTGGCAAAAAGCCTCCAGTTCCTGCAAATTCTTGGGCTGTCTTGCATGAACTGCATGTTTGAGATCTCCCCAAAGGGGCTCAATGATATTGATTCAGGAGACTGAGATGGCCACTCCAGAACCTTCACTTTATTCTGCTGTAGCCAATGACAAGTCGACTTGGCCTTGTGTTTTGGATCATTATCATGTTGGAATGTCCAAGTACGTCCTATGTGCAGCTTCCTGGCTGATGAATGAAAATATTCCTCCAGTATTTTTTGATAACATACTGCATTCATCTTGCCATACATTTTGACCAAATTTACTGTGCCTTTGTCACTCACACATTCCTAAAACATCAGCGATCCACCTCAGTGTTTCACAGTAGGAACCTTTTATCATAGGCCTTGTAAATATTCTGCAAATAAAGCATTTATGGTTGTGGCCAAAAAGCTAAATTTTGGTCTCATCACTCCAAATGACTTTGTGCCAGAAGGTTTGAGGCTTGTCTCTGTTCTGTTTGGCGTATTGTAAGCAGGGATACTTTGTGGCTTTCTTCTGGTAACTCGACCATGCAGCTCATCTTTCTTCAAGTGCCTCCTTATTGTGCATCTTGAAACAGCCATACCAGATGTTTTCAGAGAGTCCTGTATTTCACCTGAAGTTATTTGTGGGTTTTTCTTTGCATGGCGAACAATGGGAGTTGTGGCTGAAATTTTAGTTGGTCTACCTGACCATGGTAAACAGAACCCCTAATTTTCCACTTCTTGATTAGAGTTTGAACACTGCTGATTGGCATTCTCAATTCTTTGGATATTGTTTTATATCCCTTTCCTGTTTTATACAGTTCAACTACCTTTTCCCACAGATCCTTTGACAATTCTTTTGCTTTCCCCATGACTCAGAATCCAGAAATGTCAGTGCAGCACTGGATGAAAGATTCCAGGGTCTGTCAGGAGTCCAGAAACCCACACACACACACACTAATTACAAGCAAACAGATAACAGGTGAGGATGGTTACCTTTGATAACCATTCAAGCCCCTTTGTGTCAACTTGTGTGCATGTTATCAGACCAAAATCACTAGGGTATGTAAACTTTTGATCAGGGTCATTTGTGTCGTTTCTGTTGTCATTATGATTTAAAAAGAGTAAACACAGATGATTGATAATAAATGGCTTCAGCCAGACACTAACCATGAGTGAAAGAAAAGTTTTTGTGTTATCATTGATATTCTCTGAAAAATGGCCAAGAAATCATAAATTCTGCCAGGGTATGTAAACTTATGAGCACAACTGTATATATATGTATATATATATATATATATATATACACTGCCTGCACACCACTAACTAACCTGCCTAATCTAGATCAGGTTCTCTCAATCTCCATGTTATCACACTACATACGGCTGCCATGTAAGCAGCCTTATATAGTGTGGGGGGGCGTGGACTTAGCCCCCTTAGCATGATTGGCCAAAGACAACCTGCCTTTGGCCAATCATGGCTCTCACAGCAGATTGCGCTGTGATTGGCTAAAGCATGCAGGTCAGGTGCATGCTTTGACCAATCAGCAGCCGTCAATGCATTGGGATCTCGCAGTGCATTATGGGGTGCTCCGCGGCACTCAAATTTGCTGTGAACACCCCATATGTTCGGTTTGTCTGCAAACAAACTAACATCCGATGTTTGAGTTGAACTTACGTTTGCTTTTTACAAACATCGGGACCATCCCTAGTCACAAGGGATGTAAACATCCTTGTGACAGCAACAGTCATGTTCACTTTATGGAGAGATCTGGGGTATAAGACCCAAAATCCCACCTCTGCTCCATAAAAACATTCAAAATACCAGGATCTGAGTTTTTGAATGCTTTTGATTTTTTAAAATTGTCACGGTTGACATCCAGGTAAACCGGAAGTGATGTCAGGTCATCTCTTCCAGGTTACCATAGCTGAGAGCCAATCAAAGTTGATCTGGGCTTTGTTTTGGCTCTCTGATTGCTGGATGGTCGATTGGGTCCCCCAGTGGGACGGGAGAGTCAGAGAAAGCTGCAGGAGTCTAGTTAGCCACTAGGATTGCTTTTAAAAGAAAGTTGATCTCCGGCTTTAAAAAACGGTACATGGATGAGGCCTACAACTGCCGTCATCTTCCCGGTATAACCACTTGAAGGCCAGCGACATACTGGTACATCGCTGACCTGGAAGTGGATATCCTATCTTGTTCAAAATATGCTCTTTTGATTGGTCCAAAACAGAAGTAGCTTTAGTTCCCATGTTCCTCAACAGATCGATCTGTCTGTCTAGAATATTGAACGAAAAAACGAGGCGGCTTCAAAAAGTAAAAATTTGCCTTGATTTATAGAAAATATTTTTTTGTATGATAACAGTGCTGAATCATGTGTTTAAATATGGACACCAGGTGGGTAAAACACTTCAAACTCAAGTTTAATAGAAAAAAATGTAAACAGTATTTTTGTAATTTGCCAAACGTTAGTAAAACTGGAGCTGCCCCTTTTTTGCCATGAGCCCTGGAAAGTGGAATTTAGATTGTCATCTGAAAATCATTAGAGAACGGTCATCAGAGTCTATAGATGCATATAGTAAACATGGGTTATTCAGCCACTTCAGGATCCAAAACCCAGTCTGAACAGTCTGTTTAAAGAGAACCTGTTCAAGTGCTTACACAGTTCACATTTTCTTTACAGATCTAAAATGACAAATGACTCGCCCTTTGTTAAAAAGGAAAAGGATGTTTATGTCAATGCTAAGTGCCAAATTTGGAACAATAATGGAACATAAGGAAGTACCCCACAGCCGCCTTTGATGTGACAGTTGACTGACACACAATGATTTTTTTTTTAAACTTACTTAGAATTGGTCATTGTTAACCAGAGGTATGCTACTATCATTTATGTCCACTGGAAGTAAGTACAAAGACACTTTTAAATGTATGTTCTATTTACTTCTTAGTTAGATCACCCTTTTAGGAGCAGCTCCCTCACTTCTTACCAAATAGATCTTTGCTGGTAGATCACTTTGTATAGTCTTCTTGCTTACAGTATATCCTATAAGTGAGTGAATAATACTGTGTAATACTCAGGAGATACTCAGAAAATATTCTGAAAGTATATTAAAATAACAATGTGGGTGGTATGAGAATTCTCAATCATACTGCCTAGTTGTCCGATACATAAACAAGGTTTTGCTCTAGGATGGATTAAAAGTCGAACTCTAGGATAAAATTATCTATAGCTGATTGCTGGGTTTAAATTAAAAAAAACTCTCTAAAATCCTAAATTTTACTTATCTTAAGAAATGGTCTTGTGATCATCCGGCACTGGGTCCTTTTCCTCTCGGTTTACTTCCTGTAGCAGTTCTTTAGGGTGTCACTGCTTGTGTGGGCATCTTCCATTGACTGGCCAGTGGAAGGATCCTCCAAGGATTCAGAGGACGGCAGACATCAGACCAAAAGGAGTATAGGGGACACGCAGGTGACGGTTAATGTGTGATCCTCGATTAGCAGTTTTTGCAGGTGGGATTGCATACCTTCCAACATTATGAGATGGGAATGAGGGACATCTACTAGCAAATGTATGTAGTCATAGGACACGCACCCTGCCACAACCCCTTAAAGGAGAATAAACCCAAAAAAAGGTTAAACAAATCCACAAGTGCTTTTTTTTACCACTACTATTCCTTTATATTGGCTTTTAAAATGTAAAAATGCAGCAATTTAGAAATTGGATGAAAGGTTTAGCACTAGGAAACACTTTTTGAAAGATAAAAAGTGCATTTTATATACAACTATATAGATCAGACCAAAATGAGGGACAGAGGGACATCGCTCGAAATCAGGGACAGTCCCTCGAAATCGGGGACAGTTGCGAGGTATGGGATTGGTGTTAGTGAGTGACTTGGAACCAGTATAACTGGCTTCATCAACTAAGCAAAGCAAAACACCTGGCAGGATGGGTCAAAAAAGATTTTGCTTTGGGCTTTAAATAGATGGTAAAGAAACATACCCTAATAAGCTATTAACCCCCCTGGCGGTATTCCCGAGTCTGGCTCAGGGTGGAGATTTTGTACCAAAAGCGGTAACCCCAGAGCCAGACTCGGGACCGCATCGCTGAATGCAGGGACAGGTTTACTTACCTTTTCCCCTGGATCCAGCGATGTCCCTGCGCTGTACGAGCGAACAGTGTCTTGCTCGATCTGTCACGGAGCCGAGCTCCGTTCCCTGCGAGCATTGCAACGCATGGGGATGGAGAACGGCGCCAAATTCAAAAAGTGAAAACACACACATTACATACAGTATAGTGCAGTGATGGCGAACCTTGGCACCCCAGATGTTTTGGAACTACATTTCCCATGATGCTCATGCACTCTACAGTATAGCTGAGCATCATGGGAAATGTAGTTCCAAAACATCTGGGGTGCCAAGGTTCGCCATCACTGGTATAGTGTAATCTTACAGATTACATTGCTGTATGTAATTATTTCACATGCATGCAGTTTTATCTTATAAAAACTGTTATTTATGCCTGGAAACTGGAGATTGTCCATAGCAACCAAAACTGTCCCTTTACATCAAAAATGGTTTTAGACCAGTTAGAAAACAGCGATAATATATTGGAATCACTCGCAGAATTAAGCGATGGCGATTTGTGGGGAGATCCGTTATCAAATACTGAAAAGTAATGACAGTGACAATTCTGCAACTGAGCAAATTTCAGTGTTTTTGATTTGATTACATTATTGAATAACTTTTATTATTGTTATATTATTATTTGGTATAATTATTTATAGTTATTTATTATATTATAATTTATGATTTCACTTTTCAAACTTTATCATACCCGGGATGTCTGCTAGACTCTGGCTTGGACAGATTTAAGTGAGTTATTCCTAAGAATTACAGGACTACAATATAAAACGCCAAATTTCCATGCAAAATAATTGTACTGCTTTTAGTACCTAAAATCTGAAATAATCATACCGCCAGGGAGGTTAAAGAAATACTGTTAAGGCATTTTTGTCTATTTTATACACACAAAATGATGGGCATAAAGTGTAAAATAAGAGTTTTGTACTCACTATAAAAATCCTTTTCTTGGAATTCATCGAGGGACACAGGAAGTCATAAAGTGGTTTTAAATCTCTGAAATTAAAAATGAACAAAGCATTTCCTTCTATAGTGTGTATTTGCCTCAATCCAAAGCACATAGTGTGAATCTTGTTTGCTCTCTCCTTTCTCTGCCATCTGCATGAGCCATATTCCCTTGCCACAATATAGTAGGTGATTGACAGTCTCAGCTGTGCACGTTTCCCCATGAGACTGTGTAGACGGGGTGTGTCCATTCCTTCTACTCAGGTCTCGGATAACACTCAGCTCTCTACTATACTGTGCAGTGTGTGACTCCATTCCCAGTCAATGCTTTTTACAAGGAAACTGGTTGGTAGGAGAGCTGTCCGTGACGTCACCACACACCAGCAGGCAATCTGAATAAATTATTTTTTTGGGCTGCTGAGTGTTTTTTTTATATTATCCTTTTAAATGTGCTTGGAAAAGTTTTTATGGTTGCAATAAACTCCTAAAGAATTTATCGCACATGAGTTCCCCTCTATTTTTTTTTTCTCCTTTTATAAAACCTGAATGGAACCTCTCAGCTGAGCTGATAAAATAAAGAATCACTTTATTTTTTGAAAAAAAAAAACACTATATGGAAATAGTTGTGAGTAGGGATGAGCCGAACCCCCCCCCCCCCCCCCCGGTTCGGTTCGCACCAGAACTTTCGAACGGACCCCAAATTCGTACGAACTTTAGAACCCCATTGAAGTCTATGGGACTCGAATGTTCGAAATTAAAAGTGCTAATTTTAACGGCTAATATGCAAGATACTGTCCTAAAAAGGGTTTGGGGACCTGGCTCCTGCCCCAGGGGACATGGGTCAATGCCTAAAATGTTTTTAAAAATGGCCGTTTTGGCGGGAGCACTGATTTTAATGATGATTAAAGTGAAAAAAAAAAGTTAAATATTCCTTTAAATATGGTGCATGGGGGGTGTCTGTAGTATGCCTGTGAAGTGCCACGTGTTTCCCGTGTTTAGAACAGTCCCTGCACAAAATGACATTAAACGGAAATAACACCATTTAACCACTTTCAGACCTGACCATTTTGCTGGTAAATGACCAGAGGTCTTTTTACAATTTGGCACTGCGCTGCTTTAACTGGTAATTGCGCGGTCATGCAATGTTGTACCCAAACAAAATTTGCGTCCTTTTCTTCCCACAAATAGAGCTTTCTTTTGATGGTATTTGATTGCCTCTGCGATTTTTATTTTTTGCGATATAAACGTAAAAAGACCGCAAATTTTGAAAAAAAATGGCAGGGCAGTACAAAACCCCCCCAAATGACCCCATTTTGGAAAGTAGACCCCCTAAGGAAATTGATAAGTGGCATGTTGAGCCCATTGAATATTTTATTTTTTTGCCTCAAGCGATTGAATAATGACAAAAAAAAAAATTTTTTTTTTTTTACACAAAGTTGTCACTAAATGATATATTGCTCACACATGCTATGGGCATATGTGAAATGACACCCCAAAATAAATTCTGCTGCTTCTCCTGAGTACGGGGATACCACATATGTGGGACTTTTTGGGGCCCCGAAATCCAAGCACCGCCTTCAGGCTTTCTAAGGGCGTAAATTTTTGATTTCACTTCTCACTACCTATTACAGTTTTGAAGGCCATAAAATGCCAAGATGGCACAAAACCCCCACAAATGACCCCATTTTAGAAAGTAGACACCCCAAGCTATTTGCTGAGAGGCATTTTGAGTCCATGGAATATTTTATATTTTGCCACAAGTTGCGGGAAAATTACAAACTTTATTTATTTATTTTTTTTTTTTCACAAAGTTGTCACTAAATGATATATTGCTCACACATGCTATGGGCATATGTGAAATGACACCCCAAAATAAATTCTGCTGCTTCTCCTGAGTACGGGGATACCACATATGTGGGACTTTTTGGGAGCCTAGCCGCGTACGGGGCCCTGAAAACCAAGAACCGCCTTCAGGTTTTCTAAGGGCGTAAATATTTGACTTCACTCCTCACTACCTATTACAGTTTTGAAGGCCATAAAATGCCAAGATGGCACAAAACCCCCACAAATGACCCCATTTTAGAAAGTAGACACCCCAAGCTATTTGCTGAGAGGCATGTTGAGTCCATGGAATATTTTATATTTTGCCACAAGTTGCGGGAAAATTACAAACTTTTTTTTTTTTTTTTCACAAAGTTGTCACTAAATGATATATTGCTCACGGATGCCATGGGCATATGTGAAATGACACCCCAAAATAAATTTTGCTGCTTCTCCTGAGTACGGGGATACCACATATGTGGGACTTTTTGGGAGCCTAGCCGCGTACGGGGCCCCGAAAACCAAGCACCGCCTTCAGGCTTTCTAAGGGCGTTACAGTTTTGAAGGCCATAAAATGCCAAGATGGCACAAACCCCCCCCAAATGACCCCATTTTGGAAAGTAGACACCCCTAAATTTAGGGGTACACTAGTGAGACTAGGTAATAAATGGCGGGTGCCCTGAAACTATAAAAAAATAACGTTTGCGGCGGGTGCGACACGAATTCAGCCATACTATCTGTATGGCTGAACTCGAATCGCACAGAGATCGGATGTGATTTGCACTGCAGTGCGGTGCGAATCACATCCGTTCTCATAAACCGCTGCAATGTGAACCCAGCCTTAGTGACACTGGCGACGGGGGGTGATCACGGGGTTAAACCTTTATTGGGGGGGTTAGGGGGGTACCTTAGAACTAAAGGGGGCTAACCCTAACTGCCCTAACAGTTATTACAGTCACAAATGACACCCGCCGGGTGATCAGGGGGTTAAACCTTTATTAGGTAATAAATGGCGGGTGCCCTGAAACTATAAAAAAATAACTAACCAACCAGCGTCACCTGTAACAGTTTTATGGTCATCACTGGTGAAAGGGTTAACTAGGGGGCAATCAGGGGGCTTTATGCGGTAGTATATGGGGGTCCCTGGCGCTATAAAAAGCTGCGGCGAACCTAAATACCTACCTGCCTAACTAGCGTCACCTGTGACACTAATACAGCGATCAGAAAAACGATCGCTTATTAGGCTGGGTTCACACTGGAGCGATGCGGGAACGCCACGAATCCGCGGCGGGTTCCCGCATCGCATGCCTCCCGGCGGCAGTTCACACTGCCCTATGCGAACTGCTGGGAGTGTCAGTGAAATGTTAATGACACCCCCAGATCAGTTCGCATATCGCAGTGCGATCTGCAAACTCGGATCGCATGGTGTGAACACCCATGCGATCCGATTCTGCTGCGGGCCAAAAAAAGGGCCCGTGCGAATTTGCGGCGGGTGCGGCGGGTGCGATGCGAATTCAGCCATACTATCTGTATGGCTGAACTCGAATCGCACAGAGATCGGATGTGATTTGCACTGCAGTGCGGTGCGAATCACATTCGTTCTCATAAACCGCTGCAATGTGAACCCAGCCTTAGTGACACTGGCGACGGGGGGTGATCACGGGGTTAAACCTTTATTGGGGGGGTTAGGGGGGTACATTAGAACTAAAGGGGGCTAACGCTAACTGCCCTAACAGTTATTACAGTCACAAATGACACCAATGCAAAAAAAATAAAAAATTACATTGGTGTCACTGTGACTGGGGGGCAGGGGTAATTGGGGGGGTGATCGGGGGGGTGTGAGTGTGCCTGGCATGTTCTACTGTGTAGTGTCGTGTTGGTGCAACTCACCGATCCTCTCTCCTCGGTGTCGGAACGAAAAATACCGACACGGAGGAGAGATTACATCACTTCCTCTCCTGTGTTTACATTACAGGAGAGGAAGTGATGTGACGAAGGATTTCTATTCGTCGGGAGCGATCGCGAGGGGGTGGCCATGAATGAATGGCCGCCCCCTCATCCCGGATCGCTCGTGAACGAATACCGACCGCCACAGGCACCGGGCGGGGGCCCGATCGGGCCCCCGACCCGCGGGAAGGCAAGGACGTACATGTAAGCCCTTATGCCTGCCCGTGCCATTCTGTCGACGTACATCGTGGTGCGGCGGTCGGGAAGTGGTTAAAACTGCTTGCGGTTTTAATGTTATATCTGGTTCCTGCAATATGGTTGAAAATCATTGAGAAAAATGGCATGGGTAGCCCTCCCTGCCCATTACCAGCCTATTTGGGTCTTGTACGCATATTAAGGGGAACCCCGTACCCATATTAAAAAAAGGAAATGCGTGTGGCCCCCAGGCCCTATATACTCAGAACAGCAGTATACAGGCGGTGCAAACAAGACAGGGACTGTGTAGGTTTGTTGTGTTAAGTTGAATCTGTTTCTAATTTTCAACTGGTACATTTTTAAAGTGTAGCTCCAGTCAAAAAAACTATTTTTAAGCATTTTGGAAAACATAAGGAAGGGTTATCACCCCTGTATAATTTGTTTTGTCGTCCATCTTTTCTCATCTCACTTGCTGTTGTCTCCTTCCGTTTGCAAGTAGGAGATGTTTGTAAGTTGGATGTTTGAAAGTAGGGGCCTGCCCTATATGCTCTGCAGAAATGGCGGAACAAGGTGTTGGTTTTGCCACAACATTGTAAGCCCTCAAAGTGACTCTTGGTGGGCGCTGGAGCGCCCTGCTGTGAAATATTATATCAAGAATTGTAATTACATGTCCCTGTTAAACAGGGGCAGAAAAATTGGGCCTTAGGCACTGGTGCTGGTGCCACGACACTGCAACCTCTCCCATATACTCTAGTTTTATTGCAGGAATTAGCCCTGCTGCAAAGCATTGCATCAACAATTGTAATTAAACGCCCCTGTTGAACAGGGGCAGAAAAATTGGGCCTTAGGCACTGGTGCTGGTGCCACCACACTGCAACCTCTCCCATATACTCTAGTTTTATTGCAGGAATTAGCCCTACTGCAAAGCATTGCATCAAAAATTGTAATTAAACGCCCCTGTTAAACAGGGGCAGAAAAATTGGGCCTTAGGCACTGGTGCTGGTGCCACCACACTGCAACCTCTCCCATATACTCTAGTTTTATTGCAGGAATTAGCCCTGCTGCAAAGCATTGCATCAAAAATTGTAATTAAACGCCCCTGTTAAACAGGGGCAGAAAAATTGGGCTGATGGCATCACCCAGAGCCAGAAATGTTCTTCCAACATATCAGCGGAGGAGGAAGAGGATAGACAATCAACATAACAGGACAGTCACTCAGCATCAGCATAGGCAGTCTTGAAGGGATGTGATATTTCAAAAAAAATTATTCGGTTACATCAGCTTCAGGTGCTTGGTAGCTGTGGGTGATCCAAGACTGATTCATCTTGATGAAGGTCAGTCGATCAACTGATTCGGTGGACAGGCGCACCCTGTGATTGGTAACAAAGCCACCAGCAGCACTGAAGGTGCGTTCCGAAAGAACGCTGGATGCAGGACAGGCCAGTAGCTCAATTACATACTGTGCAAGCTCTGGCCAGTGATCCATCCTCAAGACCCAGTAAGCCAGAGGATTTTCGGTGGGAAAGGTGTCCAAGTCTGACCTTGCCCCTAGGTATTCCTGCACCATGTAAATCAGACGCTGGTGATGGTTGCTGGAACCAATCATACCTTGGGGCTGCGGACTAAAAAATTGTCTGAAAGCATCAGTCAGACGGCCACCTTCTCCACCGCTCCTTCTGACCGATGCCTCAGCAACACGTTGTCTAGGACCAGGAGTTTGTAACCTCCCAGTCTCTGGGAACGCGTTGCACAGACCTTTCTGCAAGGCCTCCCGGAGATGTCTCATCCTCTGCTCCCTCTGCGATGGCAAGATAAGGTCGGCAACCTTACCCTTGTACCGTGGATCAAGGAGAGTGGCCAGCCAGTAATGGTCCCTCTCCTTGATCTGAAGAATATGAGGATCCTTCCGCAGGCTTTGCAGGATCAGGGAGGCCATGTAGCGTAGGTTAGCTGAGGCATTCGGTCGGGAGTCCTCTGGGTCACTAAGGACAACATGATCCGCAGCTACCTCCTCCCAGCCACGTACAAGTCCACGTGTTTCTTGGGACTGTAAATCATCCCTACAAGACTGCTGCTGCTGCTGCTGCTGATGCTGAGTGCCAGCCTCCACCTCCCTGCTGACACAATCATCCTCCTCCTCCTCTTCCTCCTCCTCATCCTCTGTTCCTGCTGTGCCACCCATCACACAGGAACTGTCTGGATAAAGGGGCCTTGAGAGGCAAGGAAGTCCTCCTCTTCCTGCCTCTGTTCTGCCTCAAGTGCCCTGTCCATTATTCCATGCAGCGTATGCTCCAAGAGGTGGACAAGAGGTACAGTGTCATTGATGCATGCACTGTCACTGCTCACCATCCTTGTGGCCTCCTCAAACGGTGACAGGACAGTGCATGCATCCCTGATCATGCCCCACTGGCGTGGTGAGAAAAAACCGAGCTCCCCTGACCCTGTCCTGGTGCCGTAGTCGCACAGGTACTCATTGATGGCCCTCTGCTGCTTGTGCAGCCGCTGCAGCATGGCCAACGTTGAGTTCCACCTGGTGGGCATGTCACATATAAGGCGGTTCTTGGGCAGGTTCAACTCCTTTTGGAGCTCAGCCAGCCGAGCACAGGCATTAAATGATCGGCGGAAATGCACACAGACTTTCCTGGCCTGCTTCAGGACATCCTGTAAGCCCGGGTACCTGCCGAAGAACCGCTGCACCACCAGGTTAAGGACGTGAGCTACACAGGGCACATGGGTCAGTTGTCCCTGTCGGAGAGCAGAGAGGAGGTTGGTGCCATTGTCGCAAACCACCATTCCTGGCTTAAGCTGGCGTGGCTTCAACCACCTCTCGGCCTGCCCCTGCAGAGCTGATAAAACATCCGCCCCAGTGTGGTTCCTGTCCCCCAAACAAACCAGCACAAGCACGGCATGTCATCGTTTTGCCTGCGTACTTGCGTAGCCCCTGGAACGCCTACGGAGCACCGCTGGTTCTGAGGACAGAGCACTGGAAGAGGCCATGGAGGAAGAAGAAGAGGAGGGGGTGGAGGAGAGAGGTGTGTCACAACCAATCGTAGCATTTTGGAGGCGTGGTGGTGGAACAACCTCCAACACTACTGCACCTTGTCCTGCATCCTTCCCAGCTGCCAGAAGAGTGACCCAATGGGCCGTGAAAGATAGGTAACGTCCCTGTGCATGCCTGCTGGACCATGAGTCAGCGGTAATATGCACCTTACCGCTGACCGCCCTGTCCAGCGAGGCAAGGACATTGCAAGAACGATTCTCGTAATTAGGAGTCCATTGTATCTGGTAAGAAACCATCTGGCTGCTTGTTTTGTCCCCGCAAGGATCAATGTGCAATATCTGATAAACCTGTGTAGGATGAATATGATACGGCCACAGAGTCTGTAGGATCACACCAGCTGTTTTCATCTCCCTGTTATGGACTTTTTTTCTATATACATATATATATTTTTTTATCTATATATTTTTTGTTTTTTGGACTTTTTTGAGGTTTTATCAACATGCAACATATATGACTCACTTCACTTATTTATTATTTTTTTATTTTTTTCACATAGTCTTTTCAATTTTTATATAGATTTTTTTGAATTCTTACACATAAATCATTTTTTGTATTTTTATCACGATTTTTATAAAATTACATTATTTCAAGGGTGTTTTTACACACATGTGTACACTATTTGAATTTGCGCAACTTTTTGCATTTAGTAATATTGTTTGGATTAAGTATTTAATCTTATAAGTTTGTGGCATTTATAGTTTATATTTTCACCTTTCAGAGATGAGTGCAGAATTTATTTACTTTTACACAGCTGGAGCCATTGGCTCTTTGTACTGCCAATCAAAGCCAGTGACAAGGGAGCAGGGGGCGGGGAAGAGTCCCGCTGTCTGTGTCAACAGACGCAGACAACGAAGCTTGGAAGCAAGCCTGCATGAGTGCCCCCATAGACAGTGGCTTTCTATGGGGGGACTCGGCAGCGGGGAGGAGCTAGGAGCTTCGATAGGGGACCCAAGAAGTGGAGGATCGAGGTCGCTCTCTGCAATTATATTGCATGGAGCAGGTAAGTATAAACTTATTTGTTATAAAAAAAAGAAACAAAGCTTAAAGTGGAGCTTCAGTCAGTTTTTCATCTTTCCATCTATTAAATCTTCTGCCCTTGTTGTTTTAACTTTTTTTTTGCTTATAAATACCTTATACAGCCCACTTCCTGTTTCTTTTCTGGAAAAATGCCTAGGCTCATGACATCATGCACAGTTTTCTCTCTCACTCTCGTGAGAATTTGCCAGGAAGGGAGGGGGATGAGTCATTAGAGGGCCAATGAGAGCTGCAAAGCCGGAGTTGTGTCTCTGTGTAAATCCAGGAAGTGAACAGGAGGCAGCTTTGGTTGCCCACAGTTAAGATGGTTGCAGGCAGACTCAGTGGAGGGAGATTTCTGCAGCATATTTGGCAAGTACAGAGTCACAGTATATATAAAATAATTTGCAAAGTGGTTGGAGGGAAGCTTCAGAATGGCAAATATGTTTTTATTACAAATTATGTGAGCAGACTGTAGTTCCTTTTTTTAACAATCACTTTAGGGCCAATTCACACTATGTGTGGTAAAATGTATGTCACTGCAGGGACACACAGGAAAAAAGGGTTTCCTATGTGTCCCATTCACACTGTAATGCAGCCTAGAGCTGCTCTGCAGCGTGCTGTAATAAAATACAGACATGTTGTGTTTTATTACAGCGCACCGGGCTGCATTGTACTGCAATGTTCAACAGTGAATGAAGTGTATGTTTTGTACACTTTAAATAAAGCTTATACACTGGTACAGGGACTGGGTACGGTTCCCAGTATGTATATGGAGAGTAACCGATCCGGAAACTGTGATCCATAAGGCAATAAGCTCTTGATGGGAGTGTCAGTCTAAGATTAGGAAGAAAAAAAAAGTTTTTGGAAGAAAATTCTTCTACAGGATATGAGGTCCAATACGCAAGGCAGCCATTCTCAACCAGGGTTCAGTGGAAACCTAGAGTTAAACCAGAGGTTGATATGGGTTCCTTGAGCTGTGACTGACTGACCCCCCATTTAATGCTGCCTCTATAGTTCCAGGGCCAATTCCACTTGGTAGAACCAGCTGCATGACATCAGCAGTCTGTCTGGAGCATATTTCCCACTTAAAATAATATTTTATGGGTTTCTCTGGGTCAAAAAGTTTGGAAAAGGCTAACCTAATAGCCCCTGTAAAGCGCCTGAAAAACTCCTCCCCTGCCACCCCAATGGTAAAGCCCTGGGGCGCTTAGCTGGCAGGACATAAAAAAAGTCCTGCAAGCACCATCTTTGGAGGGGTGGAGAAGCGGTGTATACGCTGCTCCTAAACCGTTCCTGCCCATTGAAATTAATGGTGTTACACGGGCGCATTTATCCCTTTCTTCGGCCGCTAGCAGGGGTTAAAAGTGCCCCTCTAGTGGCCTAATAGCGCTGCTAAAACTATGGTAAAGCTCCACCAAAACCAGCGGCGCTTTACCGCTAACGCTGTCCGCGGCTCAGTGTGAAAGGGCTCTTATTCTTAAGGAGTGGGATGGGTTATATGGGGGTGTTCCCAACCAAGCTTTCCCAGTGTCCAATCACCTGAAGGTAGTGGCATGGTCTAAGAATACATTTCCTGTGTCCTGTACTCAATGATTAGGATATCCTATTTTCTTTCTTGTCCAACGAATGCCACCGGAAATCCTAAACCTTCGGGACATCCAAAAGCATTCCAACTGACAGGTGGACAAGACAGCCAACAACAGATCACAGGCCCAATGAAAAACATGGAATAGAGGACTACCTGCTGCTCAAAGAGCTTCCTGAAGGACCCAATGTCGGAAGTTGGCATTTGATGAGAGAGGAATGTCCACCTAGTAGAACTTACAGATCATGTAAACAGAAGGTGACAGCCTTACAATTCTGGGAAGCAAAGGCCGGATGCCAAAAACCCCCAAGAGGCCCTAGTGAAGTAAGTCTTAAAGGGTAAGTTCACCTTTGTTCACTTTTTTTTTCTTCTAAATTCCAGCTCCCCAATGTACCAATATAGCATTAATGTACTTTTTTTTGCAAAAATATCAAAGTTTTACATTAAATCTATGGACAGTACCTTACTGTCCTCCATCCATGTTTCCAGGACGTATCTATTTATGATGTCTAACTTCCTGATCAGACTTTAGGTCATGACACAGGAAGGAGTTGACCAGCTGACCTCATTAGCATACACCCTGCACCAACCACCCACCCACTCACTCACTCCCAGCTGCATGTTTTTTTAAATGAAATGCAATCAATCAGTGATCACCCTTCTCGCTAAATACACAATATATAATCAAATTGCATAGTGTATGGCCATGTTTAAACAAGTACATAGGAGGGCATGGACAGAAACACTCAGCTGTCAAGCCTTGTTCACATCTCTGCATAGCGGGAACTCGTATTCCCACATGCGTTTTTTTTTTGGGGGGGGGGCGTTTTGGAGCATTTTTACTCATCACACATAGGTAATCAACCCAAAGAAGCTTCAGAACCTTTTTTTCTTGAAGTGGAACTTGGTGCATTTTTTACTGCGATGCTTGGTGCAGTGCATTTCTGAAATGCAAGGAAATGCACAGTTGTGAATGGAGCCTCATTAGATTTTGTGTTACCGCACCAATTTCACTTTCAGACCCCATACTCATCTATCATAATGGTAGCGCACATTTTGTGGCTCGTTTTTCCTGTGACACACATAGGGCAGCCCGTTGATTTCAATTGGCTGTGCTATATGTGGCTTATGGGACATTTTGTTGTTTTGTTGGTTGTGTGTTTTTTACTGTGTGTTTTGCAGCATTTGCCCCTTATTTTTTCACATGCCAAAATGTGTATTTGCTTCTGTGTTTGGTGTGCCATTAACAATTAATGGCACTGGAAGCGCAACTAGTAATTTTAGGTGTATAAACATGGCCATGCACTATACAATCTGATTGTACAATCTCCTTTAGATTTACCAAATTTATATAATAGGAGAAAACACCTATCTTGCTAATCACTCTGTATCCAATCAGACAGGCCCTTACACTATATAGTTGACGGTAGATCTAGGAGATTGTACAATTAGATTGTATAGTGTTTGGTGAACTTTACAGAACCCATCCACATATCTTTCATCTCCTGCACACTTCAAAATGGCAAATGAAAGAGCTATGCAAGATTAATCTTAAAGGCTAAGTTCACTTTTTTTTTTAAACTAAATTCCAGCTGCCCTAAGTACCGATATACCATTAATGTACTTTTTTCGCAAAAATATCAAAGATTTCCATTAATTCTACAGACACTTCGCTCTCCTCGTGGATGTTTGTACAATCAGATTTCATAGTGTATTTTATTTTATTTTTTTAAGAAAAAAAAAAAAAGATTGCATAGTGTATGGCCATCTTTATACACCTAAAATTACTAGTTGCACTTTCAGTGCCATTAACAGCACACCAAACATAGAAGCTGTAATGAAAATTTCTAGGTTCTGTATATAATTGTATTCTATTTTATATGTATTGCACAATGCCCTCATTGTGCACACGGCACTAATAATGTTTTCAGTACATGTTTTGCATTCTTTCGAGTCCTGATTAGAATTAGCCTGCCTATGTAACGCCCCTTGTTACCATAAGAGTACAATTGTAATATTAATGTGATACCTACGTAATCATGTGTATAAAAACCTTCAAATGCGTCATAATAAAGCAGAACAGTTATTTGGAAAGATGCTGAGCGTATATATTTTGTGTCTGTTCCCTACTGCAGTAGATATTATTTATTTGGAACCACTAATCAATATGAGGATAGGAGTTGCCTATCTATAAAATATCTAGGTCAGGTAGCGAGTTTTGCCTAGAAGGGGTTTCCAGGTCACCCTGAGTATTCGAAACGAGGAGCTTGAGACGATGCGGGAATTTCTGATAATCAGCCGGCTGAGGTAAGCCTCTTGTTTACAATTGAGTTATCAGACTTCCTTGATTGGTAAGGCATTTTCGGGACAAAGGGTACCTATTTTACTCCCCTTAATCGAACTGTATTGATTGGTGGTTATATGTTATGTTGGCACTGTCTACTGTCCATCAGAGTGTTATAGATAAGAAAGGGAAGAATAGTGCTGTTCACAGGTATATGTAGTACATCTGCTAGATAAAGTAGTTTAGAGGCAAGAGGGTATAGAAGACTGACCAGTCATTATGGGCATTAAATTAAGTAAGGGAATGAAGGGTAAGAGACACACGCTATATATGAACCGAAGGTGCGGTTCCACCTATACTGAGCCCCTAGATTAATATTTAAAGTGGACAAGGATCCACAATGGGTAACTGGGTTACCACCGAAGTCCACAGGGACTAAGAATCATGTAGAGTAAACAGCTAGAGAAACAGCTATGTATGTGAGCAGGATAGATCAAGGGTGACAATTAACACTAGACAGAAAGGGACGTTTGTGGGATGAATTTGGGGTCAGGCACTACAACTAGTAAAGTCAAGAAACAGAGAAACGAGAGTTAAAACAGAATGCTTTATATGTTGTCAGAGAGGGAAGATGGGATGAGCACTATGTATGCCCGTCTGATCATAGAAGGTACAGTATGTGAAGTATGGCATTACAATACATTGGGTGCAAAGGATATCAGAACAAAATAAGAAAAGCATTTGTTAAGCATGGAAGTATTAAAAAAGTTAAAAGAAAGTGAGGGAATGATATGCATGTGCTGTGTACAAATGGGAAAAATGTAAGCGATTTTAGAGAAATATTGGTGTATGTTTGTGAATGCTGGAACCTTTAGTTCTATCTCTTGTGTGTGTCATGTATGCAGATGTGACCCCCTCCTTTGCGCTCTCATGAAAGAATGTAGCTGGGATGAGAGGTCAGTGATAAACTGGAAGGACACCATGCCAATTTCAGTTTTTTTAGACAAAACATTTATAACAAAAATGAGCCAGGTTAACAAATCTAATGATAAATAATGTGATCACAATTATTTTTTTATCTGTTTTCCAAACATGGTAAAATGAAGGTTACATTTAACCGTGTATTACACAAATTGAATATCCTTTGATAGTGCATTTAAAAAAGGGAAATTTAGTAAAATTAAGTAATATGCCCCCCTTTAAGGACATTTATCTGAGCATATATATTAGTTTGTGATATTGAAATTATCATATGAGTATTAATTTCTAATATGAGTTTAACAATTTTATTAATAAATATAGATATATTGAAACTGGTTTAGAAAACCTTTGGTTGGAAATGAAATCCGGGTAATGGAGAAATTGTTAAAAATTGAATTAGTTTAGATTATTTTAACAATTTTGTAATTTTACATTTATTGAGTGGAAATAAAAAAGATTAAGATGAGGTTGTTAATTGAAATACAGCTGCCATAATGTCTAACAAAGCCAAGATGGATGGGATACATAAAAAGTTTTTCTACAAAAATGAAATCTTAAAGTCTGATAATAACTTGATGTGCGGTCCATGATGTGAGAGTGATGATAAATAACATTTAAATATAACAGACCCATCACATCAAGTCCACACACCCTGTTAGGATAGATGCCACCTGCAGCCAGTTGTTTTATAGTTTTTGATGGCCAAGTGCTTTCTGGTCCATCATACATATTGTTGGTCCTTTTTTTTTTTTTTTTTTAAATCCAAAGCAGAATGTGTGGATTGTGAAATGATGTGCCCCTTTTCCTTGTAAGTGCCGTGGTATAAGCGGAAGAATATTTTGGATTTATGGACATCTATGCATGACCGCAGGGTATTGTTATCATTTATTATAATATTGGCAGGAAAAAGTTGTCTTTTTGAAACATGACACTGGAGTTCTTACACAAACAGCATGATAGAAAACAAGCCATTTTTATATTTATGCAAGCTTTACCCAGTAATGAAGGGTTCACCACACTATATCAGAGCTGTAGCTTTTATGCAAAGGTGCCTTTAGACAAAGTTGCAGATATTATTTTGGCCAAATATTTAATTTTTAATGGTCCGACATTCTGCACAGCAAATATATAGCCAACTAAATGTTTTTCTAGTGAAAGGTTCAAAATATGAATTTGGTTTGTTTGTTTATATACAAATCTAACAATGAAAAATGCGTACATTTGAATCCAGCCACCTTATTGCCTCTATTGGAGGAGGCTGGAGACAAAGAAAAACCACATGTGTTAAACTGATGACGTGGGAATCAGCTGCTGTGAGCCCAGTGCAGGACACACTCCCTGAAGACCCAGATATTTTTTTTTTTTTTTGTAGAATTATTCCCGGTTTTATACTGAGTATAGCAATACCCATACTGAGTATGCAGTTTATCACCCAGAAGGATACACTGTATTCAGAGTCATTGGATCCTTTCCCCCAGCTCCAGAAGCAGAGCTCCATGTTTTAGCAAAGCCTGTGAGCTATAAAAAAAGAGTATATATTTATATAGATAGTCGAGCTATAGAGAGCTTTTGGTTCCATTTGAAGGGCCAGAAGTTTGTTTTTACTTTGGCGGGTTAACCAATCAAGCATGCTAAGTACATTTTATCGACTGTTTTCAGCCTTCCAGATTCTTGCTGAGGTAGCCATACTAACATTAAAACTGACACATGGAAGCAGACCAGGCGACTCTTAGGATGCTGCATTTACAGCCCCGGACACTTGCTGGGTCTGTACAACTCACAGATTCCACCCTAGTTCTGGCCCAGTATATCTGGGATTAATAATGCGACTTTAAGGACCCCAGAAGGAGAAGAACAAGTGGTCCACAGGGGGCAACTTCTTACTAAACAAGACTTTGGAAAAGGTGATCATTTATGTCTGCCAGACACTCTTTTCCCTCCAGCTTGACACATGGTCCATGTCATCAGTCACAAGCAGTTATGGCTGCCTTAGTAAATGAGGGTGGGATAGAGCCAGGGTTCACCACAGTTGTTTTTATAACATACCACTTCTTGTTTTAACTGTTACCAAAAGCTGAACATCCCTTCCAGAGATAACAAAAAGATATATCCAGATGCCCAAGTCAGAATGTTACGAGCATGTATTTTGTCTGTATGGACATGCTTTCTGGATGTCCGGTGGCAAATGCTACTGCAAAGGCCTCAGTAAAAAGTGTTATCAGAAGTAGTTTGTAAGTACAGAGTGCAGAATCTACAGAGAGTAACAGAGGAAATCATTTTTATAGGAGAGACCTCACTAGAAGCTTTGAGGTTTTATTTATTTTTTTACACCCCCCTACTGTCTACAATGTAGCGGAAAAAGTAGAGTAAGAAACTAGAAAATTTTTGCATGAATATTTTCTTATATTTTATCAAGCCCCTAAGGGGATGTTGGACTCTCTTCCTATGGGAATTGGTTTGGGAGTGTGTTACTCACTTGCTTATATTTTGTCTCAGCAGCTTAAGTCCTCCATTTGGATCTCACAGAGAGGATGTTGCTGATCTTTTAATGTTTTTGACAAACTTATTTATGTGTTTTCTCCCCAATTCCAGATCCTAAAAGTTTGGAAGGATCTAAAACCAAAGCCAGGTGACTTGTGGATTGTTAAGAGACATTTATATATAAGGAAATGTTTGGAGACTCAATACAGCATTTATTTCATGTACCGTTTTGCAAAACTTGCAAAAGAAAAAAAAAAATTAAGAAATCTCTGTGTTTGATTTGTTTCCCTCTTGCGATCACAGTCTAAGGTACTTTTTGATTCAATTACTTTAATTGTAAAGAATATATATATTTGAAAAGTAGTTTAGCCATGTTGAATTCATATTTGTCTTTTGTATATCTTCAATTTTTATGTAGAATTGTCTGTGTTTACATATGCTGATAAGTCAGCATACCAACAATTAAGCTACAAGGCCATTCTGGCCCCAGGAGTGTACAGCCAGTACTCTGTAAATATGTCTCATCAATCATTTGTTTTTCACAATGAAAAGTCATTTTATAATGAAAAAGCTTCTCAGCTATTATATTCTCCACAATGGAGTTTTTGCTTCTTTGGCCAGGACTACCTCCACCTAAGCATGTGGAGGTTCCAGGTTAAAGGTGATAGCAGGTATGGTTAGTGATCAAAATATTGATCAAAAGAGAGGAGATTTGTAAGTTCTGTATATAACAGCCTGCTAAAAGGATGGACTCTGGGAAAGTGGCAAAAGGTGGATTTTTCAGATGAATCTTCTGTTGAATTACACCACAGTCGCCACAAATATTGCAGGAGACGTACTGGAACCCACATGGAGCAGAGATTTACCCAGAAAACAGTGAAGTTTGGTGGAGGCAAAATCATGGTCTGGGGTTACATCCAGTATGGGGGTGTGCGAAAGATCTGCAGGGTGGAAGGCAACATCAATAGTCTAAAATACCAAGAAATCTTAGCTACCTCTTATATTCCCAACCATAAAAAAGGCCAAATTTTGCAGCAGGATGGTGCTCCATCGCATACTTCCATCTCCAAAAACCGGACGACAACCAGCTCCCAACCACAGGAAGACATCTACTCGACCACTACAATTAGATTGCGCCTTGATTAACGCCAGGTCTGCAGTCAAACATAGACTGGAAGTACACGACTTCATCATCGAGAACAATGTAGACTGCCTCTTCATCACCGAAAGCTGGTTAACCTCTGACTGCAACACCATCCTCACCGAATTGGTGCCGGAAAACTACAGGATCCTAACCGAACACCGGATAGGGAAAAAAGGAGGAGGCCTAGCAGTGATCTTTAAAGGTCACCTGGATCTCACTAAACCATCATCTCAGAACCCAGTGTCTTTTATGGAAACCCTGACGCTACATTTTCAACCAACACCCCATGACACCACTCATATTCTACTGTGCTACAGACCACCGGGACCAAAGTCCAATCTTCTTTCACCCCTCACGGAATCCTTTGCAATGCACACCCTAAAATTCAAAAATTTCCTGGCACTCGGAGATTTCAACCTTTGGGCAAACGAGCCTAAAGACCCCATCGGGACTGCCTGCATCAATCAACTAGAAGAACTGGGTCTACAGCAACTGATAAAGACTCCCACGCATGGGTCAGAACACACCCTGGACCTCATTTTCAAACAGAACATCGACGTCAACATACTCGACAACATAACTCTGCCATGGACGGATCACCACGCCATCAAATTCAAAATCACTACCAACATCACCAACGCAAAACGGAAACCTGTAACAACGCACTGGACCAGATCGCATAAAAAACTGTACTCCGAAGCCTTCAAAACCACTCTGTCCAAAAAAATATCTACAATAACCTTAAACCACTCTACGGAGGAAACACTCAACTCCCTGAACAAGGCATTACTGCAATCAGCAGACTCGGTAGCACCAAAACGCAGGGCTCTCATCAGGAAGAAAAATGCTGGATGGTTTAATAGCTCCCTCTCTGTACTAAAGCAAGAACGCAGAAGAGCGGAAAGAACATGGAGAAGAAATCCCACCGAGGAAAACCTATTTAACTACAAAGGTCTGACAGAGAATTATCGGAAAGCAATCTTCAAAGCCAAAAAGGACCACTTCTCATATACAATCTCAACGGCCGCAAACCAACCACGGGAACTGTTTAAACTGGTTAATCAATCAATGAATCCGGTGTGCCTAGAACCCCCAGAAAGCGAATCCCAGGATTACTGTGACAAACTGTCGGATTTTTTCATCGATAAAGTCAAAACCATCAGGGAAACAATTTGTCAGAAGAAAACATCCAACCTCAGCCAGCAAATACATAGAGGATGTCCGCACCAACATACCGCAACCGCCAAAATTTTCACTATCCCCAATTACCGTAGACACTGCAAAAAACATCATTAATAAACTGCGTGACAGTACCTCACCTATTGACATCATCCCCACAAAACTACTGAAAGAATGCTCCGACATCGTGGCTCCAACCATAACCCACCTCATAAACCGATCATTCCACGAAGGGATTGTTCCCAGCATCCTCAAACAAGGCATCGTCAAACCTCTACTCAAGAAACCAAACCTGGACCCTCAGGATCCAAACAACCGTAGGCCGATTACAAGCCTCAACACCATTTCTAAGATCATGGAGAAAGCTGTAGTACATCAGCTACAACTTCACCTGGATACTCACAAACTCCTGGACCCGCTGCAATCAGGCTTCCGCCCGGGTCATGGAACAGAAACAGCTCTCCTCAAGATTTGGGATGACGCCCTCGAAGCAGCAGATGATGGAGAGCCGTGTCTCCTCGTACTGCTAGACCTAAGTGCAGCGTTTGATACAGTAGATCACAATACTCTACTCGTCCGCCTCACAGAAGTAGCCGGAGTCCAAGACATAGATCTCCATTGGTTCGCGTCCTTCCTAGGAAATCGGTCACAGACAGTGAAACTAGGAAAATTCCTCTCCGAAACTCGGGCAGTCACCTGCGGAGTCCCTCAAGGCTCTCCGTTGTCACCCGTTCTCTTCAACATTTACATTCGCCCACTCCTTCAAATCATCAGATGCTCAGATCTCTGCTTCCACTCTTACGCTGACGACACGCAACTTTATTTCCAGATCAATGGAAAAAAAGATCACCAACAACAACTTGAAAACTGCCTGAAATCAATAGAGGACTGGATGACCACCAACTCCCTCCAACTGAACCAATCAAAGACAGAGCTTCTTATCTTACACCCAAATCATAAGCCCGCAACCAAAACCTCCTGGTCTCCACCAACCGTCTTTGGGCAGACTATCTCCCCCAAAGACCAAAGCGAAGAGTCTCGGGGTTATTTTAGACGCACAAATGTCAATGGATGCGCAAATAGGATCTGTAGTCAGTCGATCTCACCATCTGCTGCGCATGCTTCGCAGACTCATCCCTTTTATCCCAAAGAATGACAAAGCAGTGGTAGTTGGAACAATCATTAATTCACGACTGGACTACGCAAACTCGCTTTACATAGGATTACCACAATATCAACTTGCGCGATTAAAACTGATCCAAAACACGGCGGCAAGGCTGATAACAGGAAAAAAAACCCTGGGAATCCATTTCTCCTTCACTGAGGAGCTTACATTGGCTAACCGTAAAAAATCGGATCACGTTCAAGACCCTTTGCCTCACCCACAAATGCGTGCATAGAGAAGCTCCGCAATACCTAATGGAGAAAATAAATCATTACACACCAAACCGCAGTCTTCGATCAGCCAACAAAAACCTCCTCCTCGTGCCCAAAGCCCGGTATAAATCCAAGGGTGATCGGAGATTCGCTGTCCAAGGGCCTCGGCTATGGAATGCTCTACCAATCAACATCCGCCTGGAAGAAAATCACCTGGCTTTTAGGAAAAAACTCAAGACCTTCCTCTTTTAGCAGATGATCAAAGCTCGCCACAGCGCCTAGAGGCGATTCAGTTCGCATTGTGTGCTATACAAGTATTTCATTCATTCCACATCAAAGTTCCTTAAGGCAAAGAAGATCAAGATGCTTCAGGATTGGTCAGCCCAGTCACCAGACATGAACATCATTGAGCATATGTGGTGTAGGATGAAAGATGAAGCATGGAAGACGAAACCAAAGAATATTGATGAACTCTGGGAGGTATGCAAAACTGTTTTCTTTGCTATTCCTGATGACTTCATCAATAAATTGTATGAATCCTTGCCAAACCGCATGGATGCTGTCCTTCAAGCTCATGGAAGTCATACAAGATATTAAATTTGGATCTCACAGCACCACTACTTAATTTACTGACATAATTTTGGATTTTCAGTAAAGTTGTTCAATTTCTGTATAGGCGACAAAACTTTTGTCTTGCCAAAATTTGACCTGTCTGTCTTGATTAAATGATAAATCTTTTTTCAGTGAAACTTTTTTCCAGTACTGAACAGGAAGATAAACTCTCGAACACAATCTGAACTTTCTAAAGTATATATAAAGCCAAAGACAGCAGACATGCAAGTAAAGCCCATGCAGGGAGATCTGCCTCAATCCCCATGCACCATCTGAGGCCGTTCACCCCACTGGGCACCTGCGAGGGTCCACATCAAGTCCTTCCTGGAGGAAGAACACCAAGAACAGAGGGCACCCACCTCAGTTGCTTTTCAAATCATTGACTCGCAAAGTAGAATTGTCCGTATGGGCAGAGAGATTGCATAAATACAGTGCCTTGCGAAAGTATTCGGCCCCCTTGAACTTTTCAACCTTTTGCCACATTTCAGGCTTCAAACAAAGAAATAACATTTTTATTTTTTGTGAAGAATCACCAACAAGTGGGACACAATTGTGAAGTGGAACGAAATCTATTGGATATTTTAAACTTTAGCAAATTAAAAACTGAAAAGTGGTGCGTGCAAAATTATTCGGCCCCTTTACTTTCAGTGCAGCAAACTCACTCCAGAAGTTCAGCGAGGATCTCTGAATGATCCAATGTTGTCCTAAATGACTAATGGTGATAAATAGAATCCACCTGTGTGTAATCAAGTCTCTGTATAAATGCACCTTCTCAGGGTTCTGTTGAAAGCGCAGAGCATCATGAAGACCAAGGAACACACCAGGCAGGTCCGTAATACTGTTGTGGAGAAGTTTAAAGCCGGATTTGGATACAAAAAGATTTCCCAAGCTTTAAACATCCCAAGGAGCACTGTGCAAGCGATCATTTTGAAATGGAAGGAGTATCAGACCACTGCAAATCTACCAAGACCTGGCCGTCCCTCTAAACCTTCAGCTCAGACAAGGAGAAGACTGATCAGAGATGCAGCCAAGAGGCCCATGATCACTCTGGATGAACTGCAGAGAACTACAGCTGAGGTGGGAGAGTCTGTCCATAGGACAACAATCAGTCGTACACTGCACAAATCTGGCCTTTATGGAAGAGTGGCAAGAAAGCCATTTCTCAAAGATATCCATAAAAAGTCTTGTCTAAAGTTTGCCACAAGCCACCTGGGAGACACACCAAACATGTGGAAGAAGGTGCTCTGGTCAGATGAAACCAAAATCAAACTTTTTGCCCACAATGCAAAACGATATGTTTGGCGTAAAAGCAACACAGCTCATCACCCTCAACACACCATACCCACTGTCAAACATGGTGGTGGCAGCATCATGGTTTGGGCCTGCTTTTCTTCAGCAGGGACAGGGAAGATGGTTAAAATTGAGGGGAAGATGGATGCAGCCAAATACAGGACCATTCTGGATAAAAACCTGTTGGAGTCTGCAAAAGAACTGGGACGGAGATTTATCTTCCAACAAGACAATGATCCCAAACATACAGCGAAATCTACAAAGGAATGGTTCACAAATAAACGTATCCAGGTGTTAGAATGGCCAAGTCAAAGTCCAGACCTGAATCCAATTGAGAATCTGTGGAAAGAGCTGAAAACTGCTGTTCACAAATGCTCTCCATCCAACCTCACTGAGCTCGAGCTGTTTTGCAAGGAAGAATGGGCAAGAATTTCAGTCTCTCGATGTGCAAAACTGATAGAGACATACCCCAAGCGACTTGCAGCTGTAATCGCAGCAAAAGGTGGCTCTACAAAGTATTAACGCAAGGGGGCCGAATAATTTTGCACGCCCCACTTTTCATTTTTTTTATTAGTTAAAAAAGTTTCAGAAATCCAATACATTTCGTTCCACTTCACAATTGTGTCTCACTTGTTGGTGATTCTTCACAAAACATAAAAATTTTATATCTTTATGTTTGAAGCCTGAAATGTGGCAAACGGTTGAAAAGTTCAAGGGGGCCGAATACTTTTGCAAAGCACTGTATACCATGGCAAGGTCTCAGCGACCAGAGATTTTCTCTAAGCCAACGCAAGTCCAAATCTAGTGATAAATGAAAGCTTCTGACACCTTTGCATAAACCCTTGAAGTATGCAACAGGAGCAAAATCAAAAAGCCAACACCTGCAGGTTTTTTTTTTACGAGTAATCATTAAACACGGGTTTGTCCATGCATGCGGTTACACCCAGGAGCCTGTCAATTGAATGTTGCAGGGTCCATAATTTATGTTTCAAGTTTAGGAGAGAGAGGGAGAGAGAGAGAGGGGGGAGAGAGAGAGAGGAGAGAGAGAGGGGGGAGGGAGAGAGAGGGGGGAGAGAGAGAGAGAGGGGGGAGAGAGAGAGAGGGGGAGAGAGAGAGAGAGAGAGAGAGAGAGAGAGAGAGAGAGAGAGAGAGAGAGAGAGAGAGACACTTACCTGTAAAATCCTTTTCTTTTGAAGTACATGACGGGACACAGAGCCAGCAATTACTGTGGGTTATAGTCCACCTTCAAGTGCTGGACACTGGCACACCCTAAACAGGAAGTTGCCTCCCTATATAACCCCTCCCACTACTGGGAGTATCTCAGTCTTGTAGCAAAGCAATACACGTGTATACTAGAAAGAGGAGCGGGACCTCTGTGTCCCCGTGATGTACTTCAAAAGAAAAGGATTTTACAGGTAAGCGGTTATAAAAATCCTATTTTCTTTAATCGTACATCACGGGACACAGAGCCATGGTAATCACTATGTGGGATGTCCCAGAGCAATGCCAACTGAGGGGAGGGAGACAACCAAAAGTAGGGCACCATGAGATCAGATGATTTATACTGCTGCCTGCAGTACACTGCGCCCAAAGGTGACATCCTCATGTCTTTTTACATCCACCAGATAGAATCTGGCAAATGTATGGATTGAAGATCAAGTTTCGGCCTTGCAGAATTGAGCCATGGAGGCTTGGTGATGCACTGCCTATGAAGCACTAACAGCCCTAGAGGAGTACGCTTTGATTTGAGAGGGTAGAACTACCTCTTTAAACCATAAGCTTGAATGATTACTTGTCGAATCCATTTAGAAACAAGATTTTGATGCTGCTTGCCGTCTTTTAGGACCTTCAGGCAACACGAACAAAACATCCAAATCTGAGCAGTCGCCTTTAACCACTTAAGCCACGGACCAATTTGCAGCCAAAGGACCAGAACCCTTTTTGTGATTCGGCACTGCATCGCTTTAACTGACAATTGCGCGGTCATGCGACGTGGCTCCCAAACAAAATTGGTGTCCTTTTTCCCCACAAATAGAGCTTTTTGGTGGCATTTGATCACCTCCGTGTTTTTGTTTGCGCTACAAACATAAATAGAGCGACAATTTTGAAAAAAAAGCAATATTTTTTACTTTTTGCTATAATATCCCCAAAAATATACATAAAAATATTTTTCCTCAGTTTAGGCCGATATGTATTATTCTACATATTCTTGGTAAAAAAAAAAAAAAAAAAAAAAAAAAAAAAAAAAAAAAAAAAATCGCAATTAGCGATTATTGATTGGTTTGCGCAAGTTATAGCGTTTACAAAATAGGGGATAGTTTTATAAAAAATTTTTACTAGTAACGGCGGCGATCAGCGATTTTTAGTGAGACTGCTACATTATGACGGACACAGACATTTTTTGGACCATTGTCACTTATACAGCAATAAGTGCTATTTAAATGCACTGATTCCTGTGTAAATGACAATGGCAGTAAAGGAGTTAAGTGTGACGTGTTTTTTTACTGTTGGGGGCGTGGCTTGGCATGTGATGTCCCTGATCGTCACATGCCACAGTAGGAAGCACGGGAAGAGGTTTGTTTACACATACCTCTCCTCGTTCTTCAGCTCTGTGACCCGATCGCGGGACACAAGCGGCGATCGGGTCCGCGGCCACAGAGCTTAGGACCGGGACGCAAGCGCGACACCGGCGGCATGCAACCCACGGCTGGGCACTTAAAGAGCAACGTACCTGTATGTTGATGTGCCCAGCCGTGCCATTCTGCCGACGTAAATGTGCAAGAGGCGGTCCTTAAACAGTTAAGTAGACAGACTGGGCCTGCTCTCACCACATCAAGAGAATGTAGTGATTTTTCTTCCATAGAACAGCGTTCTGGAAAAACGAAGGTAGAACAATATCCTGGTTTAGATAAAAACCTGATATTACCTTCGGTAAAAAGTTAGGATGAGGACGCAATACTACCTTCAATAAAAATATTGCTCTATACAAAAAGGAGCAGCTAATTCTGATACCCTTCTTGCAGCATATATGGTTACCAGAAAAAAAACGTCCTCGTCAAAAAAGGACCAAGGAAATATCTGTCGTATCGGCCCCAAAAAAAATAAAAAAGGCGGTTTTGTAATGCCGACAAAACTAAATTCAAGTCCCAAGGGTTCAGGGATTACCTAACCAGAGATTAAGCCGTGTTACCCACTGAATAAAGTTACAAACCAAAGAATGCAAAGCAAGTAATAAAATGAAATAACGCCGATAAGGCCGAGACCTGTCCTTAGAAAGCACTCAAGGCCAGCCTTATTTCTCACCCCATTTGCAGAAGGTCAAGGATTCTACCTTTGACCTATTTCCTGGGGTGCACCTCCTGGTTTCACACCAGGAGACATATGTTTCCCAAACTCCATAATATAGAATTATGGAGGCTGGCTCCCTTGCATGGGGGCCATAAGAATCAACAGCTTCCCTTCCTGCTTGATCCTGCGAAGCAGTCCTGGACACAGGCAGAGTAGGAGGGAATGCATAAATCCGTGAGAACCACTTCCATGGGAGACATCATAGCAAGACATCTGTTCCGCAGGTTAGCGGATCCTTTGTTCTTGACACAAAATTGTCGTTTGCTTTGTTGAACCTGGACGCAAACAGATCTATAACTGGGATCCCCCATTTTTGACATATTGACAGGAAGATATCGGGGTGAAGTAACCATTCTCCCGGGAACAACTGCTGGCGACTCAAGTAGTCCGCCTGCCAATTTTCTATTCCTAGAATGAAGACTGCCGATAGGCACAGTACATTGTTTCCTGCCCAGGATAGGATAGGATTCACCTTTCTCTGGGCCGCACAAGTTCTTGTGCCCCCTTGGTGATTAATACAGGCCATTGCTGTGACATCGTCGGATTGAATCCTGGCAGGACAATACCGTAAACTGAACGTTCAGGCCCTCAGGACCAAGAGCTCTGCCTGAATTTCTAAAATGTTAATGGACAAGGCCATTTCTGATCTGGGCCACTTCTAGGACTGTTTCCCAACCTAAACAAAAAAAGGTTGGCATGCATTGTTACCACTTCCCAGGTAACCGAAGGATTTTCCCCTTAGTAGATTTTTGGGTATTAACCATAAACTGAGGCTATGACGCACCCAGCCTACAGTACCTGGTATTTCCAGGTGGTCTCTCATCCGGGTACTAACCAGGCCCGACCCTGCTTAGCCTCCAAGATCAGACGAGATTGGGCGCTATCAGGGTGATGTGGCCGTAGGCTTTGGAGTCAGACACATTGGAAATGTAGAGCTTGAACTCTTTGTTTCAAGCAGATAGGATACTGTTTTGCAGAAGTCTCAAATGAAACTGAGCACAAGGAATCACCTTGAATGAAGCCACCATCTTTCCGAACAACCTCATGCAAAGTTGAATATAAGAAATTCATCTTGCTTCGACCACCTAAATCGGTTCCTTCATGGTGCTGATCTTTGCCTGGGGTAAGAATACCCTTTTCTGGCTGTACCTATGATCGGATCCAAGTATTTTAGCCTTCTCCATGGTTTTAAAGATTTCTCCTAGTATGAGAATCTGACCTAGATATTCCAGGTAGTTGAATGTGGTGACCATACTTTGGTCTAAGCGGGCTACCGACTGGTCTGTCTAGAACAGATCGACTAGGTAAACCATAATTGTTATACCTTGGGCCCTTAATCTGGCTAGAAGAGGGGCCAGGACCTTTGTGAACACTCAAGGTGCAGTAGCTGGACTGGAAAGCAGAGCTACACACTGAAAGATTTTCCACTTTGAAAAGTGGATATTACTAGTGAGTGAGGAAATCGGCATATGGATCTTTGATGTCGATTGACGCCAGAAGTTCTCCTCATAGGATGGAGATAGCCGATTTGGCTTGACTCCATACGAAAAAAAAAGAGTGGTTATATTCAGGAATAGAATTTAGATTTTTGAGATCCAGAATGTTCATTTGGATTTGGCACCGTGAAAAAAAAGGTTTGAATCAAACCCCGACCTCTGTTCTTACATGGGGACCCCCCCCCCCCCCATGATCACTTTTCTTTTTCTCTGGATCCTTAGAAATGTTTGATATGAGAAAACAAGGAGACAGGAACTCTTGGAACTCCAGTTTGTACCCTGGAGCTATTGAGGAAGTCCTCCATTCGTCTCGACACTCTTCCTGCCAGACCCTAGAGAACTGCAGAAGAATTCCCCCTTTTCAATTGAACCTGACGGTGGAAGCCGCCATGACTGCCTGGAGGCTAATGCCTCTGGCACAGAAGGAGCTTTAAAACGAAAATACATTTACTCCTTTACTTAAATGGCAAAAGGGGTCCTTTCCACTAGAATTTCTTTGGATGTATTATCCAAAACCTCCCCAAATAGCTGTTTCATGGCAAAAAGGAAGACTAGCCAGGAGCTTCTTACAAGGCGCTTAGCGAAGGGTGCAAGGCCTGAAGGATAGAACTATTGCAAACATAAAGCTGCCACCTGGGCCTGATGAGCAGGATAACCTTGAACACCTGTTTAAACTGGTCTCTTAATGATTAAGCAATTACTGTCAGCGCAGGCTAAGACACTCAATCTGCCAGGAATTCCACCTTTTTATCCGTTGGATCCCTAAGCATTTGAGCAGTCTGCCAGACAAGACAAACGTATTCACAGAAAATATAGCAGCATTAATTGCTGGTATACCCTACTTAGTGAATTTCCTCCACCATAGGATAAAGTGTGAAACCTTTTTAGGAGGGAGAAAAAAAAATGCTTATCTGGGCGATTCTCTCAGATACAAAAAAGCTTTTTTTTAGCAATGAATGCACAGGAAAAGGCAAGCACAGCTTGAGGAGGCTTTAGTGAACCCAAACACTCAGTTAAGGGTACATAAATTTGGAGCGATCATTCAGAAAGAAATTGCACCATCAATCTTAAGATTGGAACAGCTGATTCTCCCGCATTTGACACCTCATAAGAGGAGTCATCAGCCTCACCACGGTCCCTAGTTACTCAGGCTCCTGGGTAATGGAAGAGAACCTGTCGCATTTTGACCCACACTGGGATGCGATTAAAATTTCATGGCCCTGATGCTCACTCTGATCAACCAACCCCTCTCAGGGGAGGATGCCATTTGTAGAGATGAGTAGGCTTACCAGAGCTTGAGAGAGACCCTTTTAGCTCTTTTTTGGGGGGTATTTCAACCCCCCCCCTTCTGACCATAGCCCGATGCACAAAGCAGAGGAACTACCAAAAAAAAAAATCAAATCCACTGCTTGAGCAATAGTCCAGCTACTGCCGCGGCTATTAATGCTCAGCCTGATGTAAATAACAAATGTGTCAAATAGGAAATGGCTGTATCACCAAAACCTATTTTATGCTCTTCTTTGCTCTTATGTCTTTCCGGCAATTTTGCAGCCAGCATAAATGGAGTTTCTTTTTTTTTTTAAAACACTCCCGCATTGGAGGAAGCCAAAGCTGCGCTAAGCCCTGCCCCCACTATCGCCCCCCTTTTTTTTCAAAAAAAGTTTTCCCACACAAGCACGGGTCTCCGATCTGACGGGATCACCTGAGTGAGGGAGGTATGGCGTGGAGGAGACCTGGAAGCCGCCATGTAGGTGGTGAAAGAAAACGGCATTGCCGAGAGTATTTATTTCTCCCTTACACTCAGCCTCTTGAAGAGAAGAAGAGTTCAGCACAGGTGGGGTGTCTGCCTGCTAGCTGAAGGAAAAAAAAAAAAAAAAAAGTCTGCTGCTTCTGTGACACAGTGTGACTGAGCAAAGCATGAGAAGGTACGTGCTCCATACAGCCCCCAGTGGTGACACGTAGGCATGACATTTACTTTAAAGGAGACATTTCATAAGAAAAAGTAAAAATTCCTTAGAAAAACTCCACTTACCTTTCCCGCCTCAGAGTTTTCAGTGGTAAAGCCAACAGACCCAATCTTCACCCTTCATGGTGGGTTCTGTTAAACCTTCAGGAACCGGGGACCCTTGGGGGAACCCACAATCCTGGACCTGTAAAAAGCACCCCGCCAGTTGAACTTTTTGGCCTTAATACCATAAGTACTGGATCCCAGGGCCCAGCTCTCTAAAAAAAGAAGCGTTACAGGCCTGGGTACCATTCAATTCAACCTAAAAGACACTGAGTGGATCTGGCTGCATAGCTAGCCCCAGCAAGGATTGCTCCAGAGGAGCTCAGCACAGCACATCTTCACTAGTGACCAACACCTTAGACACTGACGAAAAAACTGATACTCCTAGTAGTGGGAGGGGTTATATAGGAGGGAAACTTCCTGTTTAGGGTGTGCCAGTGTCCAGAACCTGAAGGTGGACTATAACCCACATAGTAATTACTATGGCTCTGTGTCCCGTGTTGTACGAAGAAATATATCTCTATATATATCCATCTATATAAAAAGTGACATTGAAGGATGTCTAACTCAGTGGTAGATGCCTTTTCAGTAAGTTTACAGCGAACAGGAACTTTAGTTTAAGGGCATGGTAGCCCACTTTTATTAAGAGGAACAAAATAAAGTTCTTAAATGCACTTGGTTGAGACACAGGGGTTCTTCTCACAAAAACAATAACAAATGAAAAATACAGAGCCACCTGTTTCTCTTCAGCAGTACTGCCACTTAGGCTTTACGCTTCAGCCCTCTTCGCCATATAACAGGGTTCCCGTACAACTATTGTACCTCTTTTCAGCTTCCTTGCTGCTCAGGCCTTCTACTTCAGGCTCTCATCTGTCTCCTTGGGCGCACACAGCATCTATCTAGAAAGCAGCCCCTCACTGCTCTGATCCTCAGACTTCGGTCTCTGCTTTTCACTAGTGCACACCTGCACTCTCTGGACTCCTGGAGACCTCCTGTCTCTCTGGGTGCAGCCCAGAACCCTAATCTGCTATAAGCCCAGGACCCACCTGCTCAATCAAAAAGCCAGACTCCTGGCCGTTCACAAAACCGGTCCCAGGAGTGGAGATTCCATCCCACCCATAACGCTGGAATCTCCGGGCTCCAGGTCCCCAACTGGATTTTACAAACTTTGGAGTAAACTGCTCTCCCTCCCTCCCTCCCTCCCCCTCTCTCCCCCACAATCCATGACTTAACTTCACAGTTCATACAAATACGTTATAAATTCAAACTGTAGCATTGACTAAAGTAATTTTTTATTAAACTTTAAGAAAAAAAACGTATAAAGTATATCTAGTATATTGACTGTCAATCACTTTATAGTAGGCAAGTAGGCATCACTTTAGCCAGTCACGCAGACATACCAGAGTGTTTACATTTTGTTGTTTTTTTTAACAACAATGTTAAAAACAGGTTATGGAATTTGCCTACACTTAAGCTCACTGAATGATCCCAGTTAACCACACCTATATTTACCATCACTGTCCAGTGACTTCACGGATATTGATGTCACTGGACTTGCCACGCCCCCCCCCCCCTTTATTAGCAGACGGAGGCACTTGGGGGAAGGGGGGAGGAGTCTGGTGAGGTTTAAATAAGTAAAAGGATTCACTAGAGTTGGTAACATGACACTAGGAAAGACCGGCTTATACATACATACCACTGATCTGTCATCAGACATCACACACTTCATTCTTTAAAAAGTATACAGGAAAATCATACGAATGGCCTTCAAGTACTGAAAAAGTTGCCGATACTTTAATTAAAAAAGACAATCTTACAAGCAAATACAACCCCAATCAGTGGGCTCTAGCAAACAAAATGTGGTGACAATTTATTGGGGAATCTGACAGAGGTAAAGGAAAATGGAACAGCTAGAGAAACAATCTGCGTTACAAAAGGCCTTGTCGCTTCAAATCTTCATATGTCTTTTTGTTGACAACATTCCCACTGGAATCTTCATATTCCTCCTGTAAATATAAAATATTCTTCATTAAAGTCAAGCTATTGGACAAACTAAGATTAAACAGAGTTACAGCCAAGTCAGGTTGCATCCCTTATAGGATCCTTTCATTTTATGAAGGTAAATTACAGTCACCAGCTCTCTACTCGTGGAGCTCTGAGAACCAAGCGATGAGCAGTCTGATCAATCGGTTCTCAGTGTTAGAGCCTGCAGGGGACAGATAAAGCAACAGACCAATACTGCATCCATCTAGCCAAGTATGATTTTGAAAATTAAAGTAAAAACGTATCCTAAGGTTTTCTTATTAAAAATTCATGGGGATACAGGGTTTATTTATAGACATTTAAAATGTTGGATAACAGCAGTCAGACAAATCTCATTATATAGGTTTGTTTCTATATACACTGTATCTATATCTCAATAGAAGCGATGCAAGCATTCAGGTACAGCTGAAACAACGAATCGATTAAACGGCAACTAATAGATTATGAAAATAGTTGTCAACTATTTTCATAATTGATTAATCGGCCAGCCAAAAAAAAAAAAAAAATTTTTATATATTTTTGGGGATATTTATAATAGCAAAAAGTAAAAAATAATGTTTTTTTTTTCAAAATTGTCGCTCTTTTTTTGCTTACAGCGCAAAGAATAAAAACCGCAGAGGTGATCAAATACCACCAAAATAAAGCTATTTGTGGGAAAAAAAGGACATCAATTTTGTTTGGGAGCCATGTCGCACGTCCACGCAATTGTCAGTTAAAGCGACAAAGAGCCGAATCGCAAAAAGTGGTCTCGTCTTTGGCCAGCCAAATGGTCTGGGTCTTAAGCGGTTACATACCCTCAAATTAAACCTGGGAGTGTGCACTTTCAGCCCATATCCATTATATAACCATAGCATGAATAGGTTTTGGTAAATACATGAAAAATCTAAAATTGTGCCCGTGTCCATATATATATATATATATATATATATATATATATATATATATATATATATATATATATATATATATATATATATATATATATATATATAAATAAAACTGTATACACACACACTAGATTGTCAAAAGTATTTCGACACATGCCTTTACACGTGCATGAAATTTAATGGCGTCTTAGTCCGTAGGGTTCAATAATGAGTTGGCCCACCTATTGGCACTATAGCAGCTTCAACTCTTCTGGGAAGGCTGTGCACAAGATTTAGGAGTGTGTCTAGGGGAATGTTTGACAAAACTTCCAGAAGCACATTTCTGAGGTCAGACACTTTACCGCCAGATTTGCGCTGCATTTCGGCCGCTAGCGCGGAGCTTTTACCCCCGCTAGCGGCCGAGAAAGGGTTAAAACCACCAGCAATATGCCGCAATAGTGGCGTTTTGCCAGCGGTATTACAGCGCTGCCCCATTGATTTCAATGGGGAGCAGCGGTAAACACACCGCTCCAAAGAAGCTGCTGGCAGGACTTTTCCCTGACGTCCTGCCAGCGCACCGCTGTAATGTGAAAGCCCTCGGGCTTTCACACTACAGACAATGGTGCAGCTTTTTTAGGGCGGACTGCAGGCGCTATTTCTAACGCTATAGCGCCTGCAAAATGCCCTGGTGTGAAAGGGGTCTAAGAGTTCCCTTCACTGGAAATAAGAGGCCAAGCCCAAGCCCAGAAAAACAAAGCAAGGTCCATAAAGACATGGATGAGAGAGTTTGGGGTGGAGGAACTTGACAGAGTCCTGACCTCAACCTTCACCTTTGCGATGAATTAGAGCAGAGACTGCAAGCCAGGCCTTCTCGTCCCAAATTAGTCCTGACCTCACAAATGTGCTTCTGGAAGAATGGTCAAACATTCCCATAGACACACTCTTAAACCTTGTGGACAGCCTTCCCAGAAGAGTTAAAGCTGCAAAGTGTGGGCCAACTCAATATCGAACCTTAAGGACTAAGAAGCCATTAACGTGCACGTGAAGGCAGGTGGGTGTCCCAATACTTTTGACAATATCATGAATATAGTGTATGTATACATTTATATTACACACACACAGCCCCAGATGGTGTACAGTTGGAGGGAAGGAGATTATCCATCAAATAAAAACAAGGTCACCTTGCGTTTTCCACGTGTTTAACTACACTAGTTTATTTCTGCTATCAGAACTGTGCTTATATCCTTCACACCCTGCAACGTACTGTAACAGATTATTAAATCTTAAAAACATGCATATATAATCGTCTACAATAAATTTAGGATTATACTTCCAAAGTGAAACATCCCTGTATTGTAAATTTCTAATAACATATTCTGGAAGATAGTATTTTTTTTTTTAGGCACAACTATTAAAAAATGCACTGTTTTTATTAAATTAAAGTGGCCCAAAAGTGAAACCTCCACTTACTTGCTCCCCCCACCCCCCCCCGGTGCCACATTTGTCACCTTTTCAGGGCAGAAGAGGGTACAGGGAACTGTTTTTGACAGGTCACTGTCCCCACTTCCGGAAGATGGTGCCATCCCTTGGAAGTTCGGCCCCCCTCCTTTTGCTGCCACTGGGCCAATTAGAAAGCACACCACGCTTTGCACATGCACAGTAGGGAATCGGCAGTGAAGCTGAAAGGCTTCACTGCCAGTAATCAGCTGGGGTGCCTACATCGCGGGCTCCCTGGACAGGCAAGTTTGCATATATACAGTATATTTTGTATAGGTTTGTGGTAGGATATAATACTATGGATTTTCCATAGATTTATGTGGCATTCAGTAACAGCATGTGGGCAGCATAAGTCTCAAACTCACTTTTGGTTTTGAAAAAAATGTATAAAACATCACACACAGACAAAGCAGTATTTCCATAATCAGAAAATGCCCCCCAAAAAAAAAAAAAGCCAATACATTTAATAGGGAAGAAATATTTTGTTTCCGGGTAACGCACTGTTGTGACATCAGTTGTTAGGTTACCACGTTGGAGGCACCCTGTGTAACAGTGACTGTGTTACTGGCAAGCAGAATATATACCTTTGAGGGATCTGCAAAGCCCCTAGTGGCTTTGTTTCCTATAAACGATTGTTATAGCACTGAAGTGAAAGTAACTGGATATAATAACTGTTTTGTGCAACATCATAGGCCTTCATTATATATTGAGCTGTCAGGACTGTTTTCAATGATAATAAAAATGACATCACTGGCTTACCTCTGTATCTGGCTGCCACCTCTCTAAAGCCTTCTGCTGCTTGAGTTTTGACCACACTAAAACAAAAAAAACAAAAAACAATTATATATATATATCCCATGGTTAACAACAACGTTAGGGTAGCACTTACAGACAAGATCAAAGACAAACTCAGAACTTTTTAAAAAGGCAAACATAACAAAGGATCATCACATTTTCTTGCACAAAAAACAAACAAAAAGCTCTAGGACTTCAACTCAGAGTTGCAGCATTTGAAAGATGTACTGCACAGTTCAAAAAGTGTGAAAGCACCCGTCATGCTTATTGGTCCAAAAAAATAAAATAAAAATCAGATAAAAAAAAAAAAAAAAAAAAACACAAGGAATGTGCCCATATTTACTTACAGGAAACTGCATCTTCTATCTGTGTGACATTAGCAAAGTGAGCGGTGTTTGGAATGCCCAGACAACGCATACCATGTGCATGCCTCCATTCCTAGTAATGGGATCAAAGCAGAAAGAAATTAGTGGCAGTTACTTGTAAGGTAAAAAAAAAAAAAAAGTTCATTTATCCTTAATTGTAGAACCTATTAGAGAAATACTTACTGCGAAATGGCGCTGAAAAGCCTTGGGCCCTCTGTAGGTGTAATTTCCACAAATCTCACAGTTGTAGTTTATATTAAGTCCGTGCAATTTGTATAGCCAGTATGGTATCGGCTACAGAAAAAAAAAAAAAAAAAAAAGATGGAAAAGGAGATCACAGTTTATTATATATTGTTTCATTACTTGACTCCACGGTGGACATAAATCAATGATTAAACAAAAAATAAATAAAATAAAATTGGGATTTAAATCGATTTTTTTGATTATCAAAATGTATTTTAATGAAATGCTTTTGGAATAAAAATCTAAAGATAGTTTTCTATTTAAGATACATTAATAATTTAGTTTATTCAGCATGAAATGGAGCTTAGTTATGTAGCACGAGGCTGCAATAATAGGATTTTTATAACAGCTTACCTGTAAAATCCTTTCCTTTGATGTACATCAGGGGAAACAGAGCCATAGTAATAACTATGTGGTTATATCGGACCATTAGGCGCTGGACACTGGCATGCCCCCTTAAGGCGTGAACTTCCCCCATATAACCCCTCCCACTACTGGGAGACAGAATCAAGGAAACAGGAGGCCAGAGGACTCATACTGCAGCATATGCTGTGCCCAAAGGCAATATCCTCATGACCTTTAATATCGATTTGATAAAATCTGATAAACGTTTGAACCGAAGACCAAGTTGCGCTCTTACAGATCTGAGTCATAGAGGCCTGATGATGCACTATCCAAGAGGCACTAATCGCCCTGGATGAGTGTGCTCTTAATCCGAGAAGGAAGAATTTTCTTCTTTAAGCTGAAGCTTGAACAATCACTTGACAAATCCATTTTAAATAGATTCTGATCACTCTTATTACATCAAGAGACTGTAGTGCTTTCTCTTCCCCAGATTAAGGCTTCTGGGGAGAAACAAGGAAGAATAATATCTTGTTTTAAATGAAAACCGGTTACCATTTTTGTTAAGAATTCAGGATGAGGACATAAAACCACCTCATCCTTATGCATGATGAAATATGGCTCTTACAAGACAGAGCCGTTTGTTACGATAATCTTCTAGCAGAAGAAATGGCAAGCAAAAAAGATTATCTTTCTTATCAAAAAACCAAGAGAATTTCTCGTAAGGTTCAAAGGGCTGATTTAACAAAGTCGATAAGACCAATCTTAAATCCTAAGGATTTAGAGGTGCCCTGATAGGGGGAATAAACAGTGTTACCCCTTGAATAAGCTACGCACCAAGAGTGGGAAGCAAGAGGCCATAGGAAAAGACAGACACAGTCAGGATCTGGCTCTTGAATCCTGCCTATTAACATACTTCCTGGGGGGCCAACCCCTGGATCCATACCAAGAAACCTATGCCTTCCATATTCTATAGCAAGTGATTCTGGAAGCCGGCTCCTGGCATTAGTCAAAGCAGACACTACTGAAGGAGATCACCCACAATCTTTAACCACTTACCGATCAGTGCACGACGATTTACGTCCTATTTTTGAAGGGGGATATCTCGGTAACGGCAGCAGCTGCTGCCACAACCGAGATATCCATCTCTTCAAGCGGCGGTCGGCTGTACGATAACGGTGGTCTCCGCGAGATCACCGCTATCGGCGGCGGGAGAGGTGCCACCCCCCTCCCGCACCTTCCGCCGCTTACCGGAGGCGATCGGGTCCTTTTGCTAGCTGGGTATGGAGACGAGTGAGGCTAAGATGGCCCCCACTCGTCTATACCATAGGAGGGCGGAAGCGACGTCAAAACGTCACTTCCGCCCATACCTCTTAAAGGGTATTTTTTTTTTTAAATGTCTTTTTTTTTTTGCATTTTAGTCCAGATATGAGATCTGAGGACTTTTTGACCCCAGATCTCATATTTAAGAGGACCTGTCATGCTTTTTTCTATTACAAGGGATGTTTACATTCCTTGTAGTAGGAATAAAAGTGATCCATTTTTTTTTTTTTTTTTAAAACAGTGTAAAAATAAAATCAATTAAAATAAATAAGAAAAAAAAAAGGTTTTTAAAAACACCCCGTCACGACGAGCTTGCGCACAGAAGCGAGCGCATACGTGAGTAGCGCCCGCATATGAAAACGGTGGTCAAACCACACATGTGAGGTATCGCTGCGATTGGTAGAGCGAGAGCAATAATTTTAGCCCTAGACCTCCTCTGTATCGCAAAACATGCAACCTGTAGAATTTTTTAAATGTCGATTATGGAGATTTTTGAGGCTAAAAGTTTGACGCCATTCCACGAGCGGGCGCAATTTTGAAGCGTGACATGTCGGGTATCAATTTACTCGGCGTACCATTATCTTTCACAATATAAAAAAAAAAAATTGGGCTGATTTTACCGTTGTCTTTTTTTTTATTCAAAAAAGTGAATTTTTTCCAAAAAAAAAGGGCGCTTGTAAGACCGCTGCGCAAATACGGTGTGAAAAAAAGTATTTCAATGACCGCCATTTTATTCTCTAGGGTGTTAGAAAAAAACAATATAAAATGTTTGGGGGTTCTAAGTAGTTTTCTAGCAAAAAAACTGTTTTAAACATGTAAACACCAAATCTGAAAAAGAGGCCTGGTCCTTAAGTGGTTAATAGAGTGAGATTCAACAGTCAAACCTGTTAAACACTTGTCTGTAAAGTATGATGAAATAGCGGACCTTGTGCAAGAAGGTCTGGCTATAATGGCAGAGTCCAAGGACTCATACTGCCATCTTTATGATCTCAATAAATTAAGATCTTCTGGGACCCAGCTGGGGCCACCAGAATCACCTCCTTCTCTTCCTGCTTAATCCTGCGGAGAAGGCGCGGAAGTAGCAGAGCTGGAGGAAATTCATAATCAGTGAAAACTGATCCCCTGGGAAGACTAATGCGTCTGTTCCGCCTGCTAGCGGACCCCTTGTTTGACATAAAATGGTCGACCTTATTAATGAATCTGGACACGAATAGGTCCATGTCCGGAGTACCCCATCTGACATATTGCTAGGAAGATGTCGGGGTGAAGAGATCATTCTCCCGGAAATAATTGTTGGCGTCTCAAGCAGTATGCTTGTAATATGAAAATTGCCGATAGGCAAGGAGTGTTGTGTTCTGCCAAAGCTAGAACATTATTCACCTCTTTTTTGGGCTGCACGACTTCTCGTGCCTCCCCTGGTGATCGATGTAAGCCACCGCCGTTGCTCTGTCAGACTGAATCATGTCAGGACAGTCCCGTAATCTGACCATCAAGATTCTATGGCCAGATGTACTGCCTGAAACTTCCAACAAAGTTGATAGGCAAGGTCCTCTTAAGTGGATCATCTCCCCTAGACAGAATCTTCTTCCAGGGCTGCTCCCCAGCCTAGAAGGCTGGCATCTGTTAACACCTTGCAAGATAAAGATTTTCCCTCCTGCTGGATAATCACCAATTTAGGCTCTGACCTATGTCGGGGGCCAAGCGTATTGGAAACAAACAAGGCCTGAATCCTATTTATTCCAGACCAACAGGATGGTGTCTTGAAGCAGTCTTTGAATAAAACTGCGCGTAAGGGACGGCCCTGAAGGAGGCCACCATTTCCCCTAAAAATCTCCTGCAGCCGAATGAAGGAATTTTTCCTTTATCCTGATAAAGTTGAATTAGTCCTACAATGGAACTGATTCACGACTGGGGTAATACCACCTTCTTCTGTATGGTATCTATAACCAGCCCCCAAGTAACTTCCTTGATGGTTTTAAGGAGAATCTTCCTAGGCTGAAAATCCAACCTAGAGATTTCAGATATCTACAGCTGAGATTAGACTCTGGTTTTAGACCTGAGACTGAATGATCCATTAAAAGTAGGTCTTCTAATAGGCTAGGACCATTATGCCTTGAGCCCTTAACCTGGCTAAAGGAGGTGCCAGAATCTTTCAGAACACTTGTAGTGCTGTGGCTAAGCTGAATGGCAGTGCCACAATTGGAAAAAAAATAAATAAAAAATAAATGGAATTACGTACCGGTAATGTCCTTTTCCAGGAGTCTTTCAGGACAGCCACCTTAGAGAGACACCGGCTCCTCCCCTCTGAGGAAACACCGCCTTCATTTTCATGATTTAAGCCTCCTCCTCCCTTCGTTCCTCAGTTCTTCCAGAGTACCTCCGGCCAAACTGGGGAGACACAAGAACACGTCAAACAAATAAACTTTTTAAGTCTTACCTGACGGCCTCATGTAATGAGTTCCCGATGATCTGCAAACAATTTGGGTGGGAACCGGTGCTGTCCTGAAAGACTCCTGGAAAAGGACATTACCGGTACGTAATTCCATTTTTCCCCAATCGTCTTTCAGGACAGCCACCTTAGAGAGGATAAGCGAGTACATTACCTTAGGGTGGGACCACTGCCTGCAGTACTATACGGCCAAAGGCTTGTTCTTTGGCTGACAGAAGATCCAGTCTATAATGTTTCACAACCGTAGAAACACTGGACTACGTTGCAGCACTACAGATCTGTGCAGGAGATGCCCCAGCCCACTCTGCCTGAGAAGTTGCCACTGCCCCGGCTGAGTGTGCTCTAACCCCAACTGGAGGACCTAACCTCCCTGTCACGTACGCCTGTCCAATGGCTAACTTAACCATCTAGCTATCGTACGTTTAGAGGCTTTGGAACCCTTCCTAGCCCCAGAAAACACAAAAAAATGAATCAGATTTCTTGAACTGACCTTGTGCAATCCAAATAATGAAGAACACATCTTTTTAGCATCTTAATCTGTGAAACATGTGTTCCTGTTCTCCTACTGGATTCGAACAGAAAGTAGGTAGCACAATCTCCTGTATTCTTATGGAAACTAGAGGCTACCTTAGGTAAAAAAGGTGCCCTAATAGAAAGGGCTTCGAGTCACTTACTCTCCCTGCTGTAGTGATTGCCACCAAAAATACAGTTTTGGGAGTGATCAATCTTAACGAGCAAGGTTCTAACGGCTCAAAAGGTTCCCTTGTGAGAACCTGTAAAACTAAAGCAAGATCCCGACTGGGAAGGGGGCGACCAAAGGCTTGGTCTTCACCTACTTAAGGCTCTGAAGAACCTTACTATCCCAAGGTCTGACATTAGAAGTCTATTCAGAAACACGCTTGAAACGGATACCTGACTCTCCAATGTTTCGGGGCTAACCTTTTATCTGCCCCTGACTGCCGGACCTCTAGAACGGCCCCCGAGCTGTGCTCCCTGAAGGAGTTCTCTGAGCACCAGCTATTGAACCGCCTCTATACCCTCAAAAAAATGGTCTGAGCTTCCATTTACCTGCCATTCAAAAGAGTGGCTACTAACAGTCTGAGACCCCTTTGCCATTCGGAACTTCCTCAGTAGCCAAGCTGCAAGGTTCCACCTGGGGGCAGCAGATTGGACACTGGGAAAAAACCCAGGGGAGTTCCACCGACAGGCCCTTAAGAATGGAGACCCACGGCCTCCTGGGCCAATGAGGTGCGATTAGAAAGAGTCACCAGAACTTCCTCAACTCTGCAGGAATCAAGACGGGAATCAGGACGGGAAGGGGGAAAGCATAGCACCTAGAGAAATCCTAAGTCTGTGCTTAGTGCGTCTGCTTCCGACATCCCATCTCCCCTGCTCATAGAACAGGAGATGGCTTCTTTCGCGTTTTCCCTTGGGGCAAAAGAAGTCTATCGAGGGCATCCCCCTCCCCCGGGTGATCATTTCGAAAACGTCCTGTTTGAGAACCTGGTTGCTCTCTCCCCGCGTTCTCCTGCTGAGGCATCTAATACCTGAATTTGCTCTCCTTTCCTCCGGATCACTGGAAGGACAGGAATTTAACATTTGGCCCATCTGAGGGTGGCTTTTCGCTAAGGCCCTTAAGGCTCTGCTCCAGAAGCCCCCGTTTTATTGACGTAAGCCACTGCCAAGGGATTGTCTCCATGACTGCTACCTAATGTCCCCAGAGCACTCTCTACGGGGTCCTGAGAACCAGATCTACTGCTCTCAACTCCCTCCAATTTTGAGGGTCTCTTTGACTCCCTCCTTCTTGGATATTGGCCAAATCCACTCTAGGCCTTGTGACAAACATGCTCCCCTATCCCACCAAAGGGACTTTAAAATACAGGCTATGTAGTATTATCTCAATGCTCTAAGTCGGTTACTCACTGCTACCTTGCCAGCACGGGACTGTCAGCTGTGACCTTTGCCATTCGGTGATCAGTCATGAGCTACCGTGCTAAAGCTAGCAACAGAGACCCTCGTGATTTGACACAGGGTGGACTAGAACTCAGACATACGCAATCCAACCGCAGACTGCGCCTTTGGGAGACGGCGCGCATTGTCACACGCCACCGCTCCTGGCTTCTTTACCTGAGTTAGAACCGAAAACAAAGAGTCCTAAGGCCCTCTACTGTGGCCCCAAACCTTCAAGATGAATAGCTTGCAGACGACAGTAACGTAACCCCGTCCACTGAACAGCTAGGAGCGTGGATGTCAGTAAGCTCAACCTGACCCTCTTTACTCAGGAAGGTGACCCCCTAGGGAAGAAGTTTAAGATGAGTTTCCGTAGGTTCAGAGGCCAACCCAGGCTCCCTAATAGGTCCCTTATAAGCTGTGGATCCCCGTTCAACTGCGCCAGAGAAGGGACAAACAGGAGAAGATCGTTAAGATACACGATCACAGAGACTACCCTGAGACGCAGGAAGGACAGGACCTCTACCATCGCAGAAAGGTGACCCCCTTTGGTGAAGATACTAGGGAGAAGGGGATAGCCCAAAGGGGAGTGCTTTAAACTGAAGGTGTAGCACCCCTACCGAGGTTATCCCTGCCAGCATGAGGAAACGCTGGTGGCTTTCTGCGTTGGAAATATGTAGGTATGCATCCTTTACTATCGATGCCCTGAAACAGTTTTGGTGGAAGAGGTGCCCTCACCCCGTGATTAAAACCAACCAAAAACTTCTGTAGGTGACCAAGACACCCAGACGATTCAGGCTCAGGATGAGCCTGAACTTTTCCACAGGCTTGCGAACCCCAAATGAGAGAATAGAAGCCTTGTCTATTTAATCTGCTGGGACCTTTATTACCACTTCCTATTCCTCTAACTCCTGCAGAGGAAAGAAAGGCACCTTTTGTCAGCTCAGTGACAAGGAGTCTCAAAGGGGGAAGCTCTGAAAATTCCACACGGTAACCTCTTTTGATGATCCCCAACACAAACTAATTGGAGGTGATCATCTCCCACTGGGGGAAGAAGGACCCTTTTTAACTGCTCCCCCTATTTTTTTTCTTAAGGGGAAAGGCCTCTTTCTTATAAGCCATGCGATAGCACTGCTTCAAGACCTGGCCCAAACAGCAGGTCTCCTCTAAAGAGGGATTCCACCAAGCTTTGATTTGGACGCCCTGTCCCTCTGCCATGTCTACAGCCTTAAGGCCCTCCAGGCTGAGTTGATCAGAGCCGAGGACCTTGCATACCATCGAATGAATTAAGCCGAAGCATCCGCAGAGGATGCCAATGCCTAAAGCAGCACGGGAAAAGGAGGATAGAAAAGACTCCTCTGCCGTCATTGCTTCATCTGGATAAGCCAATACTCTGTACTACGAGCCACCACTGTGGCTGCTATGGTAGGCTTAGAGATTTCCTTATGGTAAAACCCAGGCATCTTCAAACCATAGGGTCTAAAAGTGCCCCCATGTCCCCAAGGACAGGTCAGTATGCCTGGACATCTGAGAAAAGGCCGCATCTAACCCGGGGGATTTTATTCCAGATGAGAGCCTCCTCTTCCGCCCAAGGAAACCTTTTCTTTAATGCACCAGAAAAGAAAAGTTTTCCTTCGGGATCCTGCCATCCTTGATGGCATCAATCAAGACGTCATGACCCGGGAACACCCGCTCCCCCTAGGCCCTAGTACATCTGATCGTGGGGTGACAGTGCCTCCTAAGTGATTTGGACAGCTCTCAAGAGCCTTTCCATCTCATCCAGGGGAAGTTTATACCGTGAGGTTCTTTTGGGTTCCCCATCCAAGTCCTCACCCTCAGTCTCCCTTTGGGAGTCTGAGACGGCATTGTCCACTTCTTCCTCAACTTCCCTCTGGAACCCTCTGGATTCTCCCTAACCTGTGGGAGGAACAACCATTGGGTTAGGTGGAACACTCTGCTGTGCTGGTGAAAAGAGTGCTCTGGAGCTGAGGGCATTGAAACCTTTACAGAAGCCGCCAGATCTGCACCCTGTTCTGCTGCCTGCTCTCTAATGGCACCCAAACAGAGCTACGGACTGAGCTATCCAGGCCTTTAAAACACTCCTTACAAAGTGCCTTGAACCAGGAATTCCCCAAAGAGGCTCTACATGAAGGACACTTCCTCCAAGAGCCAAGGGGGGACCTGCTTAAGTTGAAGCAAAAGAGAGAGAGCAGCATAAACTTTAAAAAGAAAAGAAAAGAAACACCAGCACTACTTAAGAGAACCACCGGGAGTGCCCCCTCCTAGGATCAATCTCCACCTGGATCCCAGATGCACTGCCCTTCCCCCCCGACCACCTAGGGGGAAAACACACCAGTGGAGCTACTGGTTATAAGGTAAGGGAACCCCTCTCCAGGGCTATTACCTTTGAGTGGCTGGTGCTGTTATCTCCAGGAGTTCTTGAAGCCTCTGCTTCGGACATTCTCCCGTTGAGGAAGCGTGGTACGAACGTGCCTCCAACAGCTACCTGTGCAGACTGTAGAAAGAGAGGCTGCACCAGCCGAACGCTAGGTTCCCCTTCACGTGCCGCGTCCGGAACCGGAAGACGCGGATTGAACGAAGGGGTCCGCCCCCACCGGAACTGACGTCGCCCGCCTACCGGTCCGGCTTCCAGCTCCCAGCCGGCTGCATACACAGGGGGGCCCTGGACGCCTTCGTTCAGTACCCCACTGGGCGAAACGCAGGGATGAACCTCTCCAAAGACTTCCTGCTTTCCCCAAGCGAAGATTGGAGTGCGTGTAAAGGTCAGTCGAGTATTCAGCTTCCCCAGCCGACTGGACTGTTTGTTCCGTTGAAACACCCACGGGTGAACGAACAGACGACCCCATAAACTTCCTGCTTCCCCAAGCGAAGTTTAGGGTATATGGACAGTACGAACACTTCAGCTCCCCGCTGATAGGACTGTCCCGGACCGACCGATAAATGGTCGGATAGCCGAACGAGGCCGGGGCTCCGCTCGGATAGCTTTCAGATTCACCAACCGAATTCAGCCTTCAGGTTCCTTGGCGATGTCTCCCCGCCGGAGGAAACACCATAACTGAGGAACGAAGGGAGGAGGAGGCTTAAATCATGAAAATGAAGGCGGTGTTTCCTCAGAGGGGAGGAGCCGGTGTCTCTCTAAGGTGGCTGTCCTGAAAGACGATTGGGGAAAATTATATTTCAAACCGCTGAAATTTCTGGTAAGCGGGAAACTTTGGCACATGGAGATATGCAACCGATCACTGCCACATTACCAGCTGTCCCATTAAAGTGAATGGGATTGAGTCAACAGCGGGTCAGAGGAGGAGCCACTGGGGGACAGAGATGACAGTTGCTCTTTAAAAATTATGATTTAAAGTGACTTGATTTAAATCAAATCCACCCTGCTTGACTCTTAACCATTTGAAAGAAATACATATACAAAACCACTGGACATTTTCATCATTTTCACAAGTGATATTTTGCCTAAATTAATGAAATGGCTTATACTTGCCTGTTCTGTGAAAGGATATTGCACAGAGTAGAGCTACATGATTCTGGCCAAAATGAGAATGACAAATTTTTTTTTGCTTGGAATAAAAAGATTCTCAACGTAATTATTTTTTTTTAGGAGAAAGATTGCTAGAGAGAAAGGCCGATTGAAAGAATAAAAAACATTTGCGGATTCTTAAAGAGAGAAAAAAAAAAAAAAAAAAAAAGCAGTATAGCAGCAGCTCACATTTTGCCAGTGCCACTCAGTGCTGCAGTCACGCTTGTGATGGTGCGCTGTCCCCGAGAGCTCTGGGAAGAACATACTGACCAATCACATTCTTTTCTGACGTCCGTTCCGGAATCCCTACCATTAGCTTTTTACACTGGCTCCGTCTGCTTCCCTTCCGCTCTGTAACAGGTAACCTCATGCCATGGTCACAATAGTGATGCCAGCTTCCCGGGGACACCATTGATCGCTGCGCGACACACGCTTTTCAGCTGACAAAACTGACAATACTGACAATTTGTTTAATGGTCAGAATCATCAGAATCCAGGGTTGCGACACCTTAGAACCACCTTAACCCTTTTACTGCCAGGTTCGTACATCGTACAGACCTGACAGAGGGGAGGGGGCTTTACACACACTGGCATTTCCAAACACCCTTGTTAACAAATCATCACATAGGGGGGGAAAAAAATCCCCTATGTGATGAATGAAAAAAAATAAATAAAAATAAATTAAAGTTGCATCCAACTACTTAAAATCACCCCCCCTACATTTTTTTGAGGCATAAATACAGGTCTGCCTATGCACAAAAACTTTGATTGCGTGGCACAGGTTACAGAACAATGATTCTAGAACTAGAGCTTGGGTAACGCTATCCTGATGACCTGTATGGGCATTGAAAGCTTCTCCTATGGAAAATACATGATACTGAAGCTGGTCAGTGTTTCATGGGCACACACAATCTTAAGGCTTGAAATGTTGGATATCAAATTTACTCAAAGCAACCTCATCTTAAAAGTGAAGTAAAATGGTTTTGGGTAGGGCTACAACTAACGATTATTTTCATAATCGATTAGTTGGCCGATTATTGTTTCCATTAATAACCCTTAAAGAAAAAGTGGGTCAAATTGACCTTCATTTTCAACCACAGTGATGGGAAAATTTGGAAATAGAAAACTTCTTAGTCAAAGGAATTTCCAGACAGTGTATGTGGTTTTCGTTCAGAAATTACATTCATTTTAAAAACAGAATGTTAAAAACAAGTGAAAAGTTCAAACAAAATTCTTTCATTCAGCGAATGTACAAAGATTTTTCGTCTGAATATTCTCATCTGAAAATTGATCTGTGTGGCCGGCATAAGGCTCGGTACACACCTATGCAGTTTGCTTTTGATCTGTTTCTGCAGTGCTTTTTGCTGTACGTTTTGATTTTTGCGCACGTGATTTTACTGCAATTTGCATTTTTTTTGGGCAGATTAAAAAAAAAAAAAAAAAAAAAAAACAAATTGCTGCAAAAACAAATTACATGCTTTTCTGCAGCTTCTCCATTGAAGTATATTGAACCAATAAAGCACCATTTTGCGTTAAAAGTCCCTGACCCTTTCAGATGTGAACATGTCCCATATGAAACCATGTAAATGACCTGTAGTGCATTTCTGCAAAAAGCACCAATAAACACATATATGTGAACCAGGTCTAAGACGTTTAGTAACATAATGGGGGTTAAAACTGAAATGAGCCCTTTATAGTAGAAAAAATAAAAATAAAATCAGATAATCACTACTGTAAGGGGTTAATTTTTTTTACTGTAGAATTGTGAAAGTAATATTTACAGTAGCGATTATTTGCTCTTTTTGTACTATAAAGGGCTCATTTTAGTTTTTTTAACCCCATTATGTTACTGGCTGATTAATCGATTAATTTCATTATCGATTAGTTGTCGATCGATTAGTTGTTTCAGCCCTAGTTTTGGATCATAAACACTCATTCCCTTGTTTAACTTTAAGCTGAAACTACTAAACTTTATAAACTGGATTTTGTTTTTCAAGTGCCAAGAGCAAAAAATTTAAAATAATGAAAAAAGGAGTATACAGCTCCACCTGCTGGCAGTAAATGAAAATAGAAAATGTTTATAGTAAAATAATATTAAAGTGGTTGTAAACCCGCTGGGACCACTTTAACCTACAGGTAAGCCTAGATTAAGGTTTACCTGTAGGTGCAAGAAATATCTCCTTAACCGATATTTTACAAAAACTGGGCACCTCTGTCTACGGCGCATGCGCACTGAGCATACCGTTGGTGAAGGGGAACATGACGGCTCTAGCACGCATGTGCCGGAGTGACATCATCGCGACTGAAGTTATTTATAATGAGCTATATAAAAAAGAGATAGGATTGCTGCACAAAATAATATTTTAGATGAAAAGATTTAAAAATACATGGTATTCACGGTAATTTTTTGTACAGCAATCCCAACTCTATATATTTTGGCCCTTACACATACATGTATACACACAATGCACATGGTATATATGATAAAGTGGAGGGGGGGGGGGGGAAGAAATATAAATAAATAAAAAAGGAAGGGAGCTGACCTTTCCATCCCAGCCAAGTGGAAGGTTTTTGGGGTTATAAATTATTTCATTTTCCTCATCTTCACTTTCGCTCTCACTAATCTGCTCATCCTCTTCTTCCCTCTCATCACCTGTTCGAGCCTGCTTTCGCTGCACATTTTCATGAGTCAGGTGTCTCTGCTCCTGCAATAAATGTGAACATACAAGATGAAAAGATAATACTGACAGATTGTGTTAAAGGGTCAGTTCATTCTAAACCAATATTTCCACATTTGCATTTTCTGCATTAAGATAGAAAAAACTTTTGTGTCTAGGACCCCTCACCTATCCCTCCTTATTTACTTACCAGAACCTAATCTTGATCCAGCAATGTGCACAAAAGCGGCTTCTCTCCCTTCTCACAGGGCAATGGGAGCCATTGAGTCCAGAGGCCGTCATTCAAATCCTAACGGGTCTGTGTCTATGGATGTAGTTAGCAGCTTGCTGGGGGGGAGGGGTACTCAAAAGGGGGAGGACCCAAGAGGGGGGACTTAGGAGGAGGATCCAGTATGCTCAGTGCAAAACCATAGAGCAGGTAATTACTGTATCTCACAAAAGCGAGTACACCCCTCACATTTTTGTAAATATTTTATACATTTTCCTGATAACACTGATGTATTTCAGTTATCTTGCAAACCTGGCCTGTTAGTGGGTCCTGAGGACAGCAGTTGAGAACCACTGCTCTATGGTGTGTATTTGTTTCAATTAAGAGCACCAAGTGTAATTTCTGTCTGCTGCTTCGTACCTCTGCTATCAGCATGAATCACTTCTGACAAATTTTCCTGACACCAAGAGAAAAAGGTGACAGGGGAGGCAACTCAAACTGATTGACAGCCCCAGCTCTGTCCGTGTGTGAAGGTGGTGGTGGTGGTGGTGGTGGTGGGGGTCCCTTCCCTGCAATCAGTTCTCAGAGCTCTCCTCATTGAGCTCTGCAGAGTGTGAATTCAGCTCTCTGCCCCATTCTCTGTACTCACAAGCTTTAGAATTCAGCGCTTTGAACAAACGTAGAGAACAGAAGACTGTAGACAGGTATAACTTATGAAGGAGGATTTCTTTAATCTCTGTGTACCACCTAAAGCCAGTCAATTCAGTTGGTATACGCAAGGGTTTATTAACCACTTTAAGACATAAAATGCACCAGGCGATTCAACCTATTGGTCAAAACCACAACGTATTTTTAGATGTAGCTGTCGTTTGCAATAAAAAGTACACTAAAGGAAATCACTTTTCTGGTCATATAACCAGTCCTAACCTTATTAAGCAATAATTAATAAAATGTGTGCACTAAATTTGCCTGGTTTAGCGAAATACAAACAGGTATTTAAAATTAAAAAACAAAACAAAAGGATGACTTACAGATAGGATTTCAACATATTCATAAACCTGAGCTTCAAGGAAGGCAATGTCTTTATTCTTCTCTGTGTCTCTGTTAAAATATACATATTGCAAAATAAAGTTTCTTTATAATGGAAACATACTAATCAAATAAATACAAGGCACTTAAAAGAGAAGTGCATCTAAAAAAAAAAAAAAAAAAAAAAAAAAAAAAAAAAAAAAAAAAGTGAATGTATTTTTTTTTTTTTTTTTTTTACTAGGAGCCTGGAGAGCATTTCACCCTCAATCAGCAGATCACGGGTGCAATGCAGGGCTCTAGCAGACCGTCAGCCTGGGTTCACATTATTGTGAATTGGATGCGGGATCCCCGCATTCCAATTCGCAATAGCAGGAGAACGCGACTGGTTCTCTTTGGAGCCAATTCACATATCTCCGGTGCGAATTTGCACAGGAGCCCCGTGCGTCTTTTTGGTCCATTTTAGGTCCAAATTCAGCCAAAAATTTGGGCTGAAACTGTGAACCAGGACGCACAGGACCCCTGCTGGGAGCCGCATCGGCATCCAGTGTGAACCCTGCCTTAGTGCAAGCCATTTGCTCACAAGTGGTACACAAAGACAGGAACCACCAATGAACTACTTGGGAGCGCTCAACAGCATCCTGGTAGTTCATTGAGAACTACAAGCTGACACCTACAAGGGATGTTGATAGATGTAGTTCTCCCATTCACAGAGCCCTGTGAATGAATGACCCAATCGGGTGGGCTGAACCCAACATAGCCACGTTTCTTTTAACTTGTAAAAGCAAGTGCGGGGAGAAGATCCCCTTTTGCTGGCACAATAGGTGAATAGGGGTGCAACATGTTACAAATGGCGAACGTATCCACCATTTCACCATTATTCATTTCAGAAGTATATGCACATATTATAAGTGTAATTATTATTATAAAATACAGGATTTATAAAGCTCCAACAGTTTGCAATAAACCACACCCAGAACTACTGATCACAGAATAATAAAAAGCCCATACCCCAGGTGCACATGAAACTCTGACAGAGCTGTTTACATATCTGTACATATCTGTACTACATCCAACACGACACAATTAGTAAAAATAAAATAAAAATGCAGTCAGAGTTAAAAAGGGACAATCTCCCAAGAAGCTTCAGTCACATGAAATTGCTCCATTCAACTCTACATGCAGCTAGCAGGTAAGATATTCAGAGGAACAATGCAGACAAACCCACAGCCTTGTAGAGGTATGTGTACATCCGGGGTATGAGGTTTTAATAGCTCTATTAAGAAGGCCCAGGAGATGATTAAATGCACTTTGCATGAATTAGCGCTTAATCTAAATATATTCCCATTGGGAACACTTCAAACCAATTTCTGATCAAGAGACCACAAAGCGATGTGAAAGATCAACAAAAGAACAAGCAGAAACACCAAACAAAAAGGTACTGGCTTTCAAACTTTATAGAAAATATTTGGCTAGAGCTTCAGCTTAAGGCGGAGCACCAGCCAAAAGGGGAAGGTCCACTTGTTCCCACCCTCTCCTGCCACATTTGGCACTTTTTGGGGAGGAGGGAAGAGAGTACCTGGTTTTGGCAGGTACCCACGCTTCCACTTCCGGGTAAGATCGCCGAGGCGATCTACGAGTAATGTTCAGCCCCTCTTCCCCGCTGCCTTCTGGGACACACAGGTCCCAGAAAATGGCGAGATCATTCACAGTGTACAGTGCGAGTCGTGCATGCACAGTAGGAAACCAGCAGTGAAGCCTTCATGCTTTCCCTAAGAAGATGGGGGCATGTGCACCTGAAGCCGATTGAAGAGTTGACTCGTGTGCCGACATGGCTGGATGCTTGAACATGTAAATGCCGTAATATTAAAAATCAGCAGGTACAGTATTTGTAGCTGCTGACTTTTAATTTTAATTGGGGACACTGGTGCTCCTTTTCAACTGAACATCATGAACCTGAACTTTTAATGATATTCTTAAGGTGATCCTGTCTTACACCAAGCCTGTAAGAGAAGAGGCAGTCTACTACCTTTATGGCAGTCCATTAAAATGGAATTGTTTTTTCACACCAAGGTCTGTTTTTAGGATTTCCCCGTTTCACCTTTTCCAGATGTCAGTTCACAATTCTTAACTAACTTATAACAATATAAAGAAGAAGACCGCGTTTGTTGTGGTTTGTTTACTGATGAATTGTTGGGTGTTTAATAGAATATAGGGGACCGGCAACTCTAGGCATCCATAAAAGTCTTTATTTGCTACAGAGTGGTAAGGGGTAAAAACAGTCTACATGTTTCAGCAAGAAGCTATGCTTAAGGCTACTCACAGAAACATGCAAGCCATTTTTACCTGTTCCCTCTCTGTAGCAAGTAAAGACTTAAATCGATGTTTCGAGCTGCCGACTCCGTATATTCATTTGCACTAGATGTGAGTGACCAAGAGGACGTCATCACAGAACTATGAGCTGGCAAGAGCAACTACTTTGTGTGACAAGAGAGTTAAAAGTATTTGTCCCAACCGAAGTCAGTGGTTGGGGAGCAGCGAATTGAGGGTGTTCTCTTACAGCAGGGGTACTGAATAAGAATTCACGGGGGTCCAGTCAGAAAAATGTTCTTCCAGCAGAGGGCCAAGTGTCATATTGGTGCTATCACTCCACATATCTTTTACATCGCAGCCTCCCGCTCACGTCACAGGCCCTCCATTACAGACTGACCCATCACACGCGCGCGCACACACACACAAACATCCATCAAAGTACTCTCTTAATGGTAAACTCCTGTCCTTTCATAACACAGCACTACAGGGTCACTTTAGATATCTCTATAGTTTTAGTTTGTGCTGCCTTTGTAAACAAACCCGGAATCAAATCAAATAGTTCAAAGAAACTGTATTAGACAAAGCAAAAAAACAAAAACAAAAAAAAACAACAACTCAGAAATATAAATGACAGGTACCGTCTTATCCCCTTTGCCTTAGGGTTTTTAGTGAACAAAGAGGGATCCAGTGAATCCAGAGATCTTCCTTTTGTGCCGAACAGTCTCTGAGCTCTTTCTTCAAGTGTTCTATAAATAGTAAAAAAAAAAAAAGAAAAAAAAAAAAAGTTTTTACATTCATCTGTCTGACTTTTTTTAAAAAAAATTGTAAACAGTATGCTTGCAATATTTGCAAACATTGTCGCTTTTCCCATTCAGCGCAAAGCCTCTTTAAAGCCCACTCCCTGACCCAGCTAAATTCACATCCAATCTGATCTCCTTAAAACAGACTCAGTCTAGTAGATCTGATGGCAGTCAGGTGTAAACAGACAGGTGGTCCGTTTACATCCAATCACCCATAGAGTAGAGCGGACTGTGACTGTCTGCTCTGCATAAGCAAAGCAGACACAGAATAGCCATCTGCCTGCTTAGCAGGGATCAGCGAACTCCTGGCAGAGACTGCCCCACGTGAAAGGGGCCCAGAGTTCTGTGGTGGAATTGCAGTGCTTGAAAGTCACAGCAGGTATAGAGAGAAGTGGATTTCCACCCTCTTCTGAATTCTGGAGATAGCCAGAAAGCCAGCAGCCTGGGATTAGCATTTGCATTTCCACGTTGCTGATGGCAGGCCCACCTGCACAATAATGCATGGCACTGTGCAAATACAAGAAGTGGCAACCCTGACACATCAAGACAGCACCCTGGTTGAGAAACACTGGTATAAAGTATAGTTTTTTAAAATCAACAGTCTTAAAAGTATGAATTAGAGGGCCAAAATGATAAACCCCCCCCGCTAAAAAGTTAAATGCGGTACTACCAACAAAAAACTTAAGCTGATCCAGCCTAATACCCAATTAGAATAAACCAACCTATGCAGTCCTAACTGAAATAGGATAACACAAACATATTTAAGAAGGATGCTTACAGGGCATTAGGATGACCCCTGTTATGATCAGCAGTCATTGTAAGCTCCTCCCAAAAGTCTGGCAATAGCAGCCCTCCCATTTCTATCAAGACAAGTGTGCTCCAACTGTTGCTGAAACCATTAACACAACATTAGACTGCAATACAACTTACCCTCCACATTTTAGACCCAGAGCAAGCAAAGCAGATTTCAATCTGTCTAATCCAAGTGAAGCCAATTCCTGGCAGTAAACAAGAAAAACATGCACAATTTATTAGAATGTAGATCTGTACACAATACATGGTTGACACATTTCTCAATTTAGCACTGCAACCACCCACGACGCTTTGCCTCTAACATGTTCACAAGGCCACATCATACTGCCAATTCATCATGGAATACACACCAGCTCAATAGCAGGGGTGAGCTGGTTTATAAATGTGACAGCTGACTTTAGACACTGTAAGAGAAGTGATCAGGTGGGTGGAAAACGTTATGATCTGACTTTATCCTCCACAAAAAGTTCAGGATGCTGAAAGTTAGGAGATGAGGGAACCCCTATTCCTTGATCTCCTCTGCATAGCGCAAACTTGGAAGAGCTCAGTTTTAAGATCATTTTGCGTTCAGATCGGTCAAATTCTGGCTGTGTCAGAGTAAACAGAAGATCATGTATGTCTCCTCTACATTAAGGTCAATCTTCTTGGCCTTAATGTAGATTAGACATTGGGGGGGGGGGTCAAAGATCTAATATGCCACTATAAAGTACACCGGTCTCTTCATATGTACTCACACTGTAAGCCATTTGGGATGATAATAAATACATTTAAAACAATAAACTTAAAATAAAAAAGCAGGTGGTTGAGTCATGGTATTACTGCCCCAAATGCTTAGTACGTTAGTACACACTGCCATAGGTTGAATTCAACAGTCTGTACTGCTGCCAAACATGACCGATTGCAGTGAAGAGAGTCCCGCTGCCACCACATGTAATGGTTAACAAGCAGCGAGGAGGCAACATGGCCTCAAGCCACCTCTGGTAGCTTTTAATCCTGAGTCTTAAAATAGTGAGATTACCAAGTATCAAATATTCCACATCACATACCCTTCAATTTTATAGTTTTAATCTTATCCCAAAGCAGACTTTTGATATGTATTACACAAAGATATTGCTATACACACTTAAAAAAATAAAAAATGGCAAAAGTAATAAAGTCTTACTTCCCACGATGAAAAAGCAGAGAGATCCAAATGAGCTCCAGCATGTGTCAGAGCACTGCTAGTCTCTTTCTAAATGAGAAACAAGCAACACATTAGTAATATTAGAAACATTTACAACTCTGCTTTTCTTTAATACAATTCAAAATTTAACATTGCACAGAATTATCCATCTTTATTTTTCCTTAGGAACAAAATCTCTGTACTCATTTACCACTAATCTTAAACTGCAATTTCGTCTTCTCTTTTTAGATACTACAGTATATAATTTTGCATGTAATAAATTACCCAGTAAACCTAACATTACCATCTAGTGGCTATACAGAAAAAGGTAAAAATATTAATGTTATAGGTCAATTTTATATTGCATCAAAAATAAAAAAAAAAAAAAAAAAAAAGGGAAAGTACATTCCAGACTAAATTAGATCAGCAAGGTTTAGGAAAAGCACATTTGCTTTTCATCTCAACATGCCTTGGTATTCTCAATCTTCAGGATCACCTAAATGATTTGAAGCAATCCCTTCCACTTAGGCTACCCACTGTACTGCTTGCTGAGAATCTACCAGATATAAGTAAAATGTAGAACATTGTGGGGCTTATTACAGAAAGATGTAAGGAATGGTTTGATTATAAAATAGCTGAAATGGTTCCTGTGCTAGTCTTGACTGATGGACAGGTTTTCAATGGGACATGCAAGCTAACTGGCAAAGAAACGATGATTTAGACTTTCTCTGTCAATACCAGCCTGTTAATGGACCATCTCTTACTTTCAAGATACAGCTTTAATCTCCTCTCATTACTATTAGTAATATTATTTGCTTACTGGCCATCCTGGAAAAGTCCCCGTCTCCCATTTCTTCTCAAATTCATTCTGTATTTTTCCAAAGAGCTCATTCTGATCTAGCAGAGGTTTTACCCTATCTGTATAATCTTGTAAGTATTCCAAGACCACTTCCAAATACCTGTGAAAAAGGGGGCAACATAGGTCATCACATATACATATAAACACACACACACACACAGAACACCAATGAGGAACATTAATGAGATGTTAAAGACTTAAACAAGACACAAAAACAAATGCACATTCATCAAAACCAGAAAATATATAAAGTTTTCTTGACAAATCTTGTTCCTAATACCCAAGTAATATTTACAAAAAGTAGGATATACTCAAGAAAGATCAATATTAAAATATTGGGTATGATCTTCAATGACAGCAAAATGCAAGAACACTGAAAATATGTGTGTGTGTGCACACACCCCCCATCCACTTTATTAGGTACACCTGTTCAATTGCTTGGAAACATACGTTTCCGATTATCCAATCACATGGCAGCAACTCTTAGGCATCTAAACGTGGTGAAGATGACTTGCTTAAGTTCAAACCGGGCATCAGAATAGGTATGGTTGGCATGGTTGTTGGTGCCAGATGGGCTGGTCTGAATATGATCTACTGGGATTTTCACACACAACCATCTCTAGAGTTTAGAGAGAAAGGTCCGAAAAAAAGAGAAACTATCCAGCGAGCAGCAGTTGTGTGGACGAAAATGCCTTGTTGAAGTCCGAGGAGAATGGACAGACTTGAGACAGGTTTGAGATGATAGAAAGGAAACAGTAACTCAAATAACCACTTGTTACAAACAAGGTATGCAGAATACCATCTCTGAATGCACAACACATCAAATCTTGAAGCAGATGGGCTACAACAGAAGACCACACTGTGTGCCACTCCTGTCAGCTAAGAACAGGAAACTCAGGCTACAATTCACATAGGCTCACCAAAACAGGACAAGAAGATTGGAAAAACGTTGCTTGGTCTGATGAGTCTCAATTTCAGCTGCGATATTCAAATGGCAGGGTCATAAAATCATGGATCTATCCCGCCTTGTATCAAGGGTTCAGGGCTGTTGGTGGTGGTGTAGGCGATATAGAATTGGCACACTTTGGGCCCCTTACTACCAATTGAGCAGCATTTAAACCCACTGCCTGAGTATTGTTGACCATATCCATTCCTTTATGAACTACATTGTGCCCATCTTCTGATGGCCACTTCCAAGAGGACAATGCACCACGTCACAAAGCTCAAAATCACCTCAAACTGGTTTCTTGAACATGACAATGAATTCACTGCACTCCAATGTCCTCCACGGTCACCAGATCTCAATCCAATAGAGCACCTTTGGGATGTGGTTGATTGGGAGATTAGCATCATGGATGCGCAGCTAACAAATCTGCAGCAACTGCGTGATGCTACCATGTCAACATGGACCAAAAACCAAGGAAAGTATCGAACACCTTGTTGAATCTATGCCACGAAGGATTAAGGCAGTTCTGAATGCACAATGGGGACCAACCCGGTTGCTGGACCCAATAAAGGTGGCCGGGACGAGTGTATATATACACACACACACACACACTGATTAGCCATAGCATTATGGCCTCCCAACTAATATGGCGCAGGTCCACCTTTTGTTGCCAAACAGCCCTAACCAGTCAAGGCATTGACTTCACTAGATCTCGGAAGGTATGCCGTAATATCTGGCACCAAGCCATCAGCAGCAGATCTTTTAGGTTTAGAGGAGGAGCCTCCATGGATCGGACTTGTTGTGTTACTCAAACCATTCTTACCGTGTGGCAGGGTGCATTATCCTGTTGGAAGAGTAGACTCCTATCACGTAATACCAATTCAATTAATGAGTGTACTTGGTCAGCAATTTTTTTAGGTAGATGGCAGGTCTCAATTAACATCCACATTAATGGCAGGACCCAAGGTTTCCTAGCAGAAAAATCACCCACCCAAAGCAGCACACTGTCTCCCCCAGCGTGCCTTCTTTCTATACTGCATCCTGGTACCATCTCTTCCCCAGCAATGCACACACACGCCTCCATCCACATGATGTAAAATAAATCATTATTAAAACAGACAAGGCCACTTTTTGCTATGGCGTCCAGTTCTTAAGTCAACGTGCCCATTGTAGTCGCTTTGTGGACAAGGGTCAGCATAGGTATGGCCATTACAATATGGGCCTTGTCAAAAGCGCTCAAATCCTTACATTTGCTCATTTTTTTCTGCTTTCAACATCAACTTCAGGGACAACTTGCTGTCTAATGTATCACTTTCAGATGCCATTGTAACAAGATAATCAATGTTATAAACTTTACCTGTCAGTTCTCATAATGTTATGGCTGTTTAATTTTTTTTATACAAAAAAATATATACAGTATCTCACAAACATGAGTACACCTTTTACATTTAGGTAAATATTTTATTATACCTTTTCATGTGACAACACTAAACAAATTACACTTTGCTACAATGTAAAGTAGCGAGTGTACAGCTTGTATAACTGTAAATTTGCGGACCCCTCAAAATAACACACAACCATTAACCACTTCCCGACCGGCGCACGACGATGTACGTCGACAGAATGGCACGGGCAGGCATAAGGGCTTACATGTACGTCCTTGCCTGCCCGCGGGTCGGGGGCCTGCGGCGGTCGGTATTCGTTCGGGAGCGATCCTGGACGAGGGGACGGCCATTCATTCATGGCCACCCCCTCGCGATCGCTCCCGACGAATGAAAATGCTCCGTGACATCACTTCCTCTCCTGTAATGTAAACACAGGAGAGGAAGTGATGTAATCTCTCCTCCGTGTCGGTATTTTTCGTTCCGACACCGAGGAGAGAGGATCGGTGAGTTGCACCAACACGACACTACACAGTAGAACATGCCAGGCACACTCACACCCCCCCGATCACCCCCCCCCCCCCCAATTACCCCTGCCCCCCAGTCACAGTGACACCAATGTCATTTTTTTTTTTTGCATTGGTGTCATTTGTGACTGTAATAACTATTAGGGCAGTTAGGGTTAGCCCCCTTTAGTTCTAAGGTACCCCCCTAACCCCCCCAATAAAGGTTTAACCCCGTGATCACCCCCCGTCGCCAGTGTCACTAAGGCTGGGTTCACATTGCAGCGGTTTATGAGAACGGATGTGATTCGCACCGCAGTGCAAATCACATCCGATCTCTGTGCGATTCGAGTTCAGCCATACAGATAGTATGGCTAAATTCGTGTCGCACCCGCCGCAAACTCGCACGGGACCCTTTTTTTGGTCCGCAGCAGAATCGGATCGCATGGGTGTTCACACCATGCGATCCGAGTTTGCAGATCGCACTGCAATATGCGAACTGATCTGGGGGTGTCATTAACATTTCACTGACACTCCCAGCAGTTCGCATAGGGCAGTGTGAACTGCCGCCGGGAGGCATGCGATGCGGGAACCCGCCACGGATTCGTTGCGTTCCCGCATCGCTCCAGTGTGAACCCAGCCTAATAAGCGATCGTTTTTCTGATCGCTGTATTAGTGTCACAGGTGACGCTAGTTAGGCAGGTATTTAGGTTCGCCGCAGCTTTTTATAGCGCCAGGGACCTCCATATACTACCGCATAAAGCCCCCTGATTGCCCCCTAGTTAACCCTTTCACCAGTGATTACCATATAACTTACAGGTGACGCTGGTTGGTTAGTTATTTTTTTTATAGTTTCAGGGCACCCGCCATTTATTACCTAGTCTCACTAGTGTACCCCTAAATTTAGGGGTGTCTACTTTCCAAAATGGGGTCATTTGGGGGGGGTTTGTGCCATCTTGGCATTTTATGGCCTTCAAAACTGTAACGCCCTTAGAAAGCCTGAAGGCGGTGCTTGGTTTTCGGGGCCCCGTACGCGGCTAGGCTCCCAAAAAGTCCCACATATGTGGTATCCCCGTACTCAGGAGAAGCAGCAGAATTTATTTTGGGGTGTCATTTCACATCTGCCCATAGCATGTGTGAGCAATATATCATTTAGTGACAACTTTGTGTAAAAAAAAAGAAAAAAATTTTTTTTTTTTGTCATTATTCAATCGCTTGAGGCAAAAAAATAAAATATTCAATGGGCTCAACATGCCACTTATCAATTTCCTTAGGGTGTCTACTTTCCAAAATGGGGTCATTTGGGGGGGTTTTGTACTGCCCTGCCATTTTAGCACCTCAAGAAATGAGATAGGCAGTCGTAAACTAAAAGCTGCGTAAATTCCAGAAAACGTACCTTAGTTTGTAGATGTGACAACTTTTGCGCAAACCAATAAATATACAATTATCGACTTTTTTTTTACCAAAGACATGTGGCTGAATACATTTTGGCCTAAATGTATGACTAAAATTGAGTTTATTGGATTTTTCTAATAACAAAAAGTAGAAAATATCATTTTTTTTCAAAATTTTCGGTCTTTTTACGTTTATATCGCAAAAAATAAAAATCGCAGAGGCAATCAAATACCATCAAAAGAAAGCTCTATTTGTGGGAAGAAAAGGACGCAAATTTTGTTTGGGTACAACATTGCATGACCGCGCAATTACCAGTTAAAGCAGCGCAGTGCCAAATTGTAAAAAGACCTCTGGTCATTTACCAGCAAAATGGTCCGGTCTGAAAGTGGTTAATGTCTAAACCGCTGGCAACAAGAGTGAGTACACCCCTAAGTGAAAATGTCCAAATTGGGTCCAAAGTTTCAATATTTTGTGTGGCCACCATTATTTTCCAGGGAACCCTCTTGGGCATGGAGTTCACCAGAGCTTCACAGGTTGCCACTGGAGTCCTCTTCCACTCCTCCATGACGATATCACAGAGCTAGTGGATGTTAGAGACTTTGTGCTCTTCCACGTTCCTTTGGAGGATGCACCACAGATGCTCAACAAGGTTTAGGTCTGGAGACATGCTTGGCCAGTCCATCAACTTTACCCTCAGCTTCTTTAGCAAAGCATTGGTCATCTTGGATGTGTGTTTGGGATCGTTATGTTGGAATGCTGCCCTGCTGCCAAGTCTCCGAAGGGAGGGGGATAAAGCTCCGCTTCAGTATTTCACAGTACATGTTGGCATTCGTGGTTCCCTCAATGAACTGTAGCTCCCCGGTGCCGGCAGCACTCATGCAGCCCCAGATCATGACATCCACCACCATGCTTGACCGCAGGCAAGACACACTTGACACTATCTGAACCAAATAAGTTAATTCCAAATAAGTCGGTTCCAGTAATCCATGTCCTTAGTCTATTAGTCTTCAGAAAATTGTTTGCAGGCTTTCTTGTGCATCATCTTTAGAAGAGGCTTCCTTCTGGGACGACAGTCATGCAGACCAATTTGATGCAGTGTGCGGCATATGGTCTGAGCACTGACAGGCTGACCCCCCCCCCCCTAATCTCTGCAACAATGCTGGCAGCAATCATACGTCTATTTCCCGAAGACAACTTTTGCATATGACTGAGCACGTGCATTCAACTTCTTTGGTCGACCATGGCAAGGCCTGTTCCGAGTGGAACCTGTCCTGTTAAATCGATTGGCCACCTTGCTGTAGCTCAGTTTCAGGGTCTTGGCAATCTTCTTATAGCCTAGGCCATCTTTTTGTAGAGCAACATTTTTTTCCAGATCCCCAGAGTTCTTTGGCATGAGGTGCCACGTTGAACTTCCAGAGACCAGTATGAGAGTGAGAGTGGTAACACCAAATTTAACACACCTGCTCCCCATTTACACCTGAGACCTTGTAACACTAACAAGTCACATGACACTGGAGAAGGAAAATGGCTAACTGGGCCCAATTTGGACATTTTCACTTACAGTGTACTCACTTTTGTTGCCAGTTTAGACATTAAAGGCTGTGTGTTATTTTGAGGGAACAGCAAATTTACACTGTTATACAAGCCGTACACTCACTACTTTACATTGTAGTAAAAAGTAATTGTTTCAGTGTTGTCACATAAAAAGATATAGTAAAATATTTACAAAAATGTGGAGAGGTGTACTCACTTTTGTGAGATACTGTACACACACACACTTATTAAAATTAAAACATTAGGACCACCGATAAAAGCACTATTTGAGACAACTACTAAAATTCTTAAACCACCAACCGTTTGTATTCTGCATTTTTACGTTCTTTTGGAATGTCAAAAAGTTGGTCAAATGTTGTTAAGTATGTGATGTAATCCAGTTTCTGAAAATAAAAGTAAAAAAGGAATCGTTCATAAACATTTAAAGCAGTATTAAACAAACCTGCCCCCACTAACAGTTTTGCAAGGAACCTTGCATATCCACAATTGGAATAATCAGTGGTTCAACGATGAAATTTAACCACCTGAGTGCATATTTAGAACAAACGACCGATATAAAAAAGGAGAAATTAAAGTGCCACTTTAGTCAGTTAAGCCGTGATTTATCACTTGCTGACCTCTATTGCAGGTATAGGCATGTAAAACAAAAAAAAAAAAGTGCCTATACTGTTTAAAATCCAGTAATAGACTGTCAACTTACTCTGCACATGCTGAATTGCTCTCCATTTTTCGGCACTGTGCCCAATTTGTAGAGGCCAAGCTGCTGACAGCCTAAAGATTTACTGCTGCTAAGGGACTCTGGGCTTCAGCAATATGGCATCCTCCAGCAAGAAGAAACAGGAGCAATGCTGGAAGCAATTTATGTAGAATGTATGCACCTTGCTAAAGAACATTATTTTTATCACATTGTAATGGGTACAGTTCCACTTTAAGGTAAAGCTTTTTTTTGGTTGGAGTGGGGGAGGATTGGAAACCTTAAAGATTTTTATGCCTTCTGTGCTCTTCTGGGAAAATGATTCCATGATTCCCTTTAATTGGGGGGAAAAAAAAAGTCACTTACCTGCTCTGCTCTAGGCAATGGTTTTGCAGAGAGGCCCCGATCCTCCTCTTCTGAAGTTACTCCACAGGCACTCTTGGCCCCTTCTTTTCTTTGTGTGGCACCATAGAAAGCCGCTTCCTATGGTGCCACGTTTGGGCTCGATCTGATGCAGGATGTGTGCATCCAATGATACACATGTGGTTCGGGCCCAACTGCTGCTCCCTCCTCACTGGATTTAATTGTCATAATCATATCCAGCGAGGAGTGAGAAAGGGGAGCTGAACATAGAAGGTATTTTTCCTTAATGCAGAGAATGTATTAAGGAAAAAAATCTTAAGCCTTTACACTTTAACCACTTGAGCCCTGGAAGGCTTTTTCCCCCCCCTTAATGACCTGGCCATTTTTTGCAATACAGTACTGTCTTATTTTAACTGATAATTGTACCCAAAATAAAATGAACGCCCTTTTTCCCCTCCCCACAAATAGAGCTTTCTTTTGGTGGCATTTGATCATAATTTTTTACTTTCCGCTATAACACATCAAAAAAAAAAAAAAAAAAAGTTCATCAGGTTAGGCCAGTATGTATTCTTCAAAAAATTTTTTTTTAACCAAAAATAACCCCAATAAGCATAAAATTTTATATATATATTTTTATTTTATTTTTTAACAAACGTATATTGATTGGTATTGTGGCGATTAGCGATTTTTAGCAGGACTGCGACATTGCGGTGGACAGATCGGACATCTGCCATTTTTGACTTTTTTGGCAACCAGTGACATTACAGTGATCAGTTCTTAAAATATGCACTGACATTGTACTAATGACACTGGCAGGGAAGGGGTTAATATCAAGGGCTACCAAAGAGTTAAATGTGTTTTCTAACTGTATAGGGGAATGTGTGACTGGGGAAACACACAGACCCGGCCTTCCTGCTTGGCAGGAAGACAGATCTCAGTGTCACCCCCTGACAGAACGGAGATCTGTCTTGTTTACTTTGGCAGATCCCTGTCCTATCTCTGCAAGGAACGATCGCGGGCGGCTGGCAGACATCGAGTCAGCCAGACCTGCTGATTGGCTCAACCACAGGCCAATTAGAGTGCGCCCACGTAAGTTAGTGCATGAATCACGGTACCAGTACTGCGATTTGCACAGCCAAGCCACTTTGCCGCAGTACATCTGTGGTGGGTGGTCGGCAAGTGGTTAAAAGAGAAGTTCACCTTTGGGAACATGCTACACGTTCGACCTGATTTTAACAAGTCCCAGTGCAGCAGCCGCTGCCCCTTCTCCTCTGTGGCAGCAGTATGGGGAGAAGTTCTCCCTACTAGCGGTCATGGTTTGAAAACAGTCCTGTTTGTCTGAACTACAACCCCCGACACACTTTGTGGCTGTTAGCTTGTAGTTCTCAATGAACTACCACAGCACTGTGCTAGTTCATTGAGTCCTCCTGTCAGGCAGTATTGGCTTACCCGTACGGGATGTATGAGTAAGCAGATACACTGACAGTGTGCACGATCTGCTGTTCGCTGGAGGAATGCTTTACAGACTCCTACTACAAAAAATAACAAATGCACATTTTTTTTTGCAGGTAAAAAAAATAAAAAATGTGCATTTGTTTTGTTTTTTAAGTGAACTTATCCTTTAACCCCCCTGACGGTATTCCCGAGTCTGACTCGGGGTGGATTTTTCATACCAAAAGCGGTATCCCCGAGCCAGACTCGGGATTGCATCGCTGGATCCAGGAGGAGGATTACTTACCTTCTCCCTCGGATCCAGCGTTGTCTCCCCGCTGTACGAGCGAGCCGTGTCTCGCTCGATCTATTACATCGCCGATCTCCGTGCCCTGCGAGCGTTGCGACGCACGGGCACGGAGATCGGCGCCAAATTCAAAAAGTGAAACAAACAGTAAACATACAGTATAATGTAATCTTACAGATTACATTGCTGTATGTAAATATTTCACATCCCCGTTGTCCCTAGTGGTCTGCCCAGTGTCCTGCATGCAGTTTTATATAATAAAAACTGTTCTTTATGCCTGGAAACTGGAGATTGCCCATAGCAACCAAAACTGTCACTGTACATCAAAAATGATTTTAGACCAGCTAGAAAACAGCGATAATAAATTAGAATCACTCGCAGAATTGAGCGATAGCGATTTGTGGGGAGATCCGTCATCAAATACTGAAAAGTAATGACAGTGACAATTCTGCAACTGAGCAAATTTCAGTGTTTTTGATTTGATTACATTATTGAATAATTTTTATTATTGTTATATTATTATTTGGTACAATTATTTATAATTATTTATTATATTATAATTTATGATTTCATTTTTCAAACTTTATCATACCCGGGATGTCTGCTAGACTCTGGTTTGGACAGATTTAAGAGAGTTATTCCTAAGAATTGCAGGACTACAATATAAAACGCCAAATTTTCATGCAAAATAATGGTACCGCTTTTAGCACCTAAAATCCGAAATAATCGTACCGCCAGGGAGGTTAAAGCAGAATTCCAGTCCCCCACACTTAAAAAAAAAAACAAAAAAAAAACTGCTCTGCATTTGTCCAAACGTACATCAACGATTGCAACATGTCACATGTTGCAATTTTACCTTCTTTAAAAATAGTTTTGTACCTACTGATCTCGGAAAGCAGGCATGTTCCATTTAAGCTGTGGGCATCTGAAGCCCTCCTGTCTTCATTTCTGGGATTTCCTCCCGATTCCACGCATGCGCAGTAATGCCGCTGCGTGGCTCTCCATCTTCCTGACAGGTTGTCATAGCAATGTTGGCATAAGTTCCTGCCCCAATGCTATAGCAACCTGTTGGGCACGTTTGCGTCATTTATTCTCTGTAAATAACGCAAGATTTTGTCAGTGGGAGATTCGCAAGGACTCCTGGGATACATGATGGTGCTATCCCAGGAGCCCTTGTGAATCACCTAGGCGGGGAAATGCAGGAAGTGTGGGTGAAACCCTAAAATTAAAAAGGTATTTACATGCCAGAAAATAAAAAAATATTTCCATTAGTAAAAGCATGATCAATGTGTATGCAAGTGACAAATACATTTTTATTTTGAAACTGACCTTTTATTAAAACAAAAGCTTTCTTACCTCTGATGATTTAAGGTTAGTGTACTTCAAGTAACAGTCATGAAGGTCCAAGTATCGACCATAGCTCTCTTCATCTGTGAACTCCACCAAATCTATAGCAGAATCAAAAAAAAAAAAAAAAAAAAAAAAAAAAAAGGAAGGATTTGGCTTATTTATCTTACAATAATGACTGAAAAAGAACGTAAGGCTTCATGCACACGAGACGCAGATGCAAACGCTGCTGGACACATGTTGAAACCGGCGTTTAGAAACGCGCGTTTTGCCGCGATTTTTACCGCGATTTAGCAGCGTTTTACCGCGTTTGCGTCTAGAAGCGTTTAGTTAAGCTAACATCATAGACCCTCCCCAGCTCAAAAAATTTTTGTGAGACCAGAGTGAGTAGCAGCAGCTGTGAGAGCTGCAGTGTACTTGTATTTAGCGTGTCACTTGCCACGGCACCTGCCACAAGTTGTGGATTGTCCACTTGCCACGTCATCTGCCACAAGTTGTGGATTGTCCAACTGCCACGTCACCTGCCACAAGTTGTGGATTGTCCACTTGCCACGTGACTTGCCACGTGACTTGCCACGTGACCTGCCACAAGTTTTGGATTGTCCACTTGCCACGTCACTTGCCACAAGTTGGGGATTGTCCACTTGCCACGTCACCTGCCACAAGTTGTGGATTGTTCACTTGCCACATCACCTGCCACGAGATGTGGATTGTCCACTTTCCACGTCATCTGCCATGCCACCTGCCACAAGCTGTGGATTGTCCACTTGCCACGTCACCAGCCACAAGTTGTGGATTGTCCACTTGCCACGTCACCTGACACAAGTTGTGGATTGTCCACTCGCCACGTCACTTGCCACATCACCTGCCACGTCACTTGCCACATCACCTGCCACAAGTTGTGGATTGTCCACTTGCCACGTCACTTGCCACATCACCTGCCACGTCACTTGCCACAAGTTGTGAATTGTCCACTTGCCACGTCACCTGCCACAAGTTGTGGATTGTCCACTTGCCACGTCACCTGCCACAAGTTGGGGATTGTCCACCTGCCACGTCACTTGCCACATCACCTGCCACAAGTTGTGGATTGTCTACTTGCCACATCACCTGCCACAAGTTGGGGATTGTCCACTTGCCACACCACTTTCCACGTCACCTGCCACAAGATGTGGATTGTCCACTTGCCACATCATCAGCCACATCACCTGCCACAAGTTGTGGATTGTCCACTTGCCACGTCACCAGCCACATCACCTGCCACAAGTTGTGGATTGTCCACTTGCCACATCACTTTCCACGTCACCTGCCACGTCACCTGCTACAAGTTGTGGATTGTCCACTTGCCACGTCCCCTGCCACGTCACCTGCCACAAGTGGATTGTCCACTTGCCACATCACTTGCCACATCACCTGCCACAAGCTGTGGATTGTCCACTTGCCACATCACCTGCCACGTCACTTGCCACATCACCTGCCACAAGTTGTGGATTGTCTACTTGCTACGTCACTTGCCACATCACCTGCCACGTCACTTGCCACAAGATGTGGATTGTCCACTTTCTACGTCACCTGCCATGCCACCTGCCACAAGTTGTGGATTGTCCACTTGCCACGTCACCAGCCACATCACCTGCCACAAGTTGTGGATTGTCCACTCGCCACGTCACTTGCCACATCCCCTGCCACAAGTGGATTGTCCACTTGCCACGTCACTTGCCACGTCCCCTGCCACAAGTGGATTGTCCACTTGCCACGTCACCTGCTACAAGTTATGGATTGTCCACTTGCCACGTCAAATGCCAGTCACCTGCCATAAGTTGTTGATTTTCCACTTGCCACGTCACCTGCCAGGTCACTTGCCGCGTCACCTGCCACAAGTTGTGGATTGTCCACTTTCCACGTCACTTGCCACTTCACCTGCCACGTCACTTGCCACAAGTTGTGGATTGTCCACTTGTCACATCACTTGCCACCTGCCATGTCACTTGCCACAAGTTGTGGATTGTTCACTTGCCACGTCACTTGCCACCTGCCATGTCACTTGCCACAAGTTGTGGATTGTCCACTTGCAATTGTTTAAAATATTTTTCTAATGGTTTTTAATCATTTGCAATAATTTTTGAGATTTTTAATGTAAAAAAAAAGGTCACCTTTAAAAACGCATATAAAAACGCAAACGCGGCTAAATGCGGTAGCGGCGTTTTGCGTCTGAAACGTGGAAATTTTTGCTTCTGAATGCATTTTTTTGCTTCTGGAAAAACGAGATTAAACGCAACTGCATAAAAACGGAAAAAAACGAGACTGTGTGCATGGACACATAGGATAACATTGAATGAGTTCAGGGGCAGTTGAAAAAAACTGTCCAACTGCATCTGAACGCGCGTTAAACTGCGTCTCGTGTGCATGAGGCCTAAAAGGGAGTGGATAGATAGATATGCTGCGTTTCTTCATTCTATGACAGCCATCTATCGCAGCCATCTGGCAGATAGCTCACAACCCTGACATACCGACAGCTCCTGAACGCACCTAGCACCTTTCAGATAAGAGCGAAAATCTACAATATGTAAAGCAGAGCTGAGAAAAGTACTAAGTAACGGACGGAACTGCATGGAAATGAGTGAGACACCACCAATTAGTGAGCCATGGGAGCCCCTGCCCAGCCAGCACTGCAAAACCATGAGCTGTGTCTGTGTTAAGGCAGCCACAGGAGAGTCTGGTGGGATATGTGCTGCAAAACAGGTAACTGAAAGCTGGATATGAAAGGGCAGCAGGTGGCTGGTGCCAGGGGAAAGTAGGCTGTAATGACAGGTCCACAGTGCTGAGCTGGCAGTGTTATAAAAAGCTGCTGCCCACAATGCAGATGTGTACATGCCAGCAACATCACCATTTTGCATTACAGTGGAAGAAATGGTTAATGGCCTGGGCTGTAGATAGACACACAGTCAGTGGCTCGTTACACACCACTGACTGCCTTATGTACCACTGACATCTGCTTACATTTAAGTGACATTGTGTTGTGGTACTACTTACCTATGAACTTTGTTACAAACTACAGACCTCTAAACTACGCATTACTTATACCTTGCCCCCCTCACTACTGACCTCGGTATGCCACCCTCCTCTCTACTGACCCCCCCCCCCCCCCCCCTCCTATGGACTTTTTTACAGTGCTCTACACCCCACTGACCTCTACATACCACTAACTCCTGGGCATTGCCCCACATGCTACTTTCAAAAGGCCTCAAGCCAGCCAGTCAGGCCAGAACTCAGAGCAGACAGCTAGGCCTGAAACTAGTCAAGCAGGTCAGCCTGTAGTACCACTTGTTATGCTTTGATAATGCTGATGAAATCCTGTATCAGATTTTGGGTGTTTTCAGCCAAGGAAGCTGCCATCTTTGCCTCTGTTTAATCTTCAACTGCTATGGTGCTGCACATGCGATTCGTTATGACACCAGCCATTGGATGGTTTGATAGTTTGGCTGAGAGCACAGCCAATGTGCAGTTAGCATTCCCGGCATGCCTTTTTTTTTTTTTTTGACTGTCGATGGGTTTACTTCCACTTTAAGCTAACTTTTCAGGTAGGCTTATTTTTTCAAAGTAACATTTGTTAACTTTTCTTTTGATAGCTGAGTGAGCAGAGAAGTCTCTACACTTGTTACATGAAAGAATCGGGAAACCAATAGAGATCGTGAGAGGGATTGAATCACGATCACAATTTTTTTACGATTATTTGTGCAGCTCTAACCCACGTCCAATTCTCAATAGTTTCATCACCCTGCATATTCTTTTTTTAGTTTGGTGGAAACATTTTTTTCCCCATGATGATCCGTTTTGTTTTTCCACTCCCCAGAGGTCCCATTCTTCCTTTTTTTAATTTTATTTCATTTTTTTTATTGCAAGGGTGGGCAAAATGTATAAGGAAATAAACTAGCATGGTCCCAATAAAAAGTGAGGATGGCATGAAGAAAAAATTTAAATCAATACAACATTGTCTGTGCTAGTAGACAACTATAAACATTGTAACTCTTCCTTCTTAGATCAAAAGGGATAAACTTCTGTGTGTAAATGCAGGAAGTTTAACCACTTAAAGTCTATACCTTTTTCTGACACTTGTTTCTTACAAAGTTAAAATCAGTATTTTTTGCTAGAAAATTACTTGGAACCCCCAAACATTTCATAGATTTTTATTTATTTTTTTAGCAGAGACCCTAGGGAATAAAATGGCAATTGTTGCAATGTTTTATATCACACTGTATTTGCACAGTGGTCTTTCAAATACAATTTTTTAGGAAAAAAATACACTTTAATGATAAAAAAAAAGAGAAAAAAAAAAGTAAAGTTAGCCCAATTTTTTGTTTAATGTGAAAGATGTTACGCCTCAAGAAACGTGATCTATCTTCTAAGAAAAAAAAAAAAAAAAAAAAGTGATTCTCATTTTAGCCAGAATCGTGCAGCTCTAATGTGGGTTTCTCCGCATCCAATTCGCATGTCAGGAGACTGACCAACTCTCAATGAAGCCGGTTCACACATCTCTAGGATGGCTGCGGAGCGAATTCACACAGGTGTCCTGTGCATCTTTCTGTCCTGATGCTGGTCTGAATTCGGCCAAAAATTCGGACTGAAATCAGAGCTGAAACGGTGAACAGGGATGCACTGGACCCCTGCTGTGAGCCGCTCCTCACGGTGGTGTGAACCTAGCCTCGATCACATAAAATTATGAAATGGAAGAAATCAACCAACCACTAAGGCTGCATTCACACCTGAGCATTTTGTAGCTTGAAGCCTGAAGCTACAAAAACGCTGGAGGGGAAAAAAAATCTATTATTCTCAATGGAGATGGTTCACATCTCCACTCCAAGTCGCCTGAAGCTCAAACAAGTTCCGAACCCCTTTTTGTCACTTGAATCGGGCAGATATGGGCGTTTTTCTTCTTTTTACATTGGTGACCTTTTGCCCTGCACAAAATCACGGCATAAACGCTGCAAAATCACGGTAAATTCACGCGAGTTTCTGCCTGAAAATGCTACGCTCGGGTGTGAATGCAGCCTAAGGGTTTCAATAGAAGCTCTTGGTAGTAGGTTACACTGACATCTTTGTCCGTTTTAAAGCTGGGTAAATTGACAGCAAACTTGGCATTAGTAGGTCCATCTTTAGGCTAGAAGCTACTTCACAATTTAGCACTTTTTCAAAAAAACACAGGAATAGCCAACAACTATGCTCACCTTGCTAATAATTTTATTATAATCCAAACAAGATGAATCAAAAAAATTAAAAAGAAAAAGAAAGAAAAAATGTCCAAACAATGTGAAAATTTTCCCAGAAATCAAGGTAATTTAATGTAATAATACTGGCCGGGAAACAATCGCACAATTTACCTATAATAAGTACTTACTTTGAGCTTCTTCACTTGGGTTCTCTCTGGATTTCAGCAGCTCATCAAATTCCACTGACATTGGGGCACAGATCTGTCAAAGATATAGATGTTCCAATAACCTTAATTTGTTTTTGTTTTTTAATGCGAGAATTCCCTGTTTAACCTGCATAAAAAATCCTACCTAGCTTTCCTTTTGCATGTAATGTTACACAGGAAGCGGGGGGAGGGGGTTCACTATAATTGACCCTGCATGTTCTGTGCTGGCAGACCTCATTATCAACTGTAAACTAGATTTGCACACTGTCTAAACTAAGGGTTAAAGGTCTTATGCAGAATATGAACAAAAAAGTCCGGATGGCCACACTCCAATGAAAATGATTTCTTTATTGTTATAATAAATCCAGGCAGCAAGGATAAAACCACTAACATGTTTCACACAGTTATAGTGGGTGCTTATTCATAGCAGGAAAGCTATAAGCACCTGCTATAATGGTGTGGAACGCGTTAGTGGCTTTATTATAACAATAAAGAAATTGTTTTCATTGGTGTGCAGCCATCCGGACCTTTTTGTTCAATTTCTGCATATGGTTGCATATTGAGCTGCACCCACAGCCGGAGAGGGGAGAGATCATCAGGAAGTAGACACCTGGAGCGGGTTCTTTTTGTTAAAGGTCTTAAGGCTTGAGTGGTACATTGCATGTCAATGCAAAAAAAAAAAAATGGATTTTTTCATCATACTTACCTGTAAAATCCCTTTCTTTGAATACATCACGGAACACAGGGTTAGGCTATTCTTTACTTACTGGGTTATACGCCATCTCTAGGTGAATGGACACTGGTAGACAGTCTTAGACAGGAAGTCTGCCCCTATATAACCTCTCCTATACAGGAAGTACTTTAGTTTTGTAGTAAGCACTGAATCCTCAAAAGAGGGGAGGGACTTCTGTGTCCCACGATGCATTCAAAGAATAGAATTTTACAGGTATGACGAAAAAAAATACAATTTTCTTTTATCATACATCATGGGACACAGATTTAGGCTATTCTTCATTACATACTGGGATGTCCCAGAGCAATAGCCTTGAGGGGAGACACCCTGCCAAACAAAAATAGCCATCAGATTTTAAACGGCAGCCTGTAGTACACTACGGCCAAAAGCCAAATCTTCGCCTCTTCTAACATCTACCTGATAAAATCACGAACGTATGCACTGAAGGCCAGGTAGCAGCTTTACAAATCTGAGCCACAGATACCTGATGGCAAAAAGCCCAGGAGGTTCCTACGCCCCTGCTTTGCAGGGAGAAAACAAAGAAACTGACACATCGCTGCTGGCTATCATTTCTGTCACTTGCTCAGCCGATCCCGGTAATAAATCATTGGCAGGGACACGCTGATTGGCTTGTGCTGTAGCAAATGACAGCACAGCGGGTGTGCACCCCCTACCTGGAGATGCCAGATCACGTACATGTGATCTGGTTCAGGGGGGCTGCCATGCCTCAATATAAGTGCTGTGGGTGGTCCTGAAGTGGTTAACCATTTACCAACATCAATGCTGTTGCTACTGGGTATAAAGTCAAATGCCCCATTTAAAACTTGAGTAAAAAGTATAAAAACTATAATCAATTCACCTCATTTGGATGCTTCCGATGATACTCTTTAATCAATTTGAGTCTATTGTAGAATTCGCCAAACTCGTTAGGGCCAGATATTGCAGTCAGTTCCTCTTTTCTTAATCTATAAAACAAAAAAATGTTGTCAAAAATCACCTTAAAACCTAATCATCTAGCAATTACGGTATTTAAAAGTTATTCTCACCCATCTTTATCTTCATACAAATCCCTTAAATTTGAGCTGACGTCCATGAACCTCTTAAAACAAAAAGAAGACACACAAACACATAAGTGGGTCTGTGGAGCTGATATATATATAAAAAAAGGTTATAATACTGAACAGTACTTACATCCAGCATTGTTCGTGCTCTGTGATCTGAGTTGATCTGTTCACGGAACTGTAGTGAAAGAAACAATCATTATTGAATGACTTTATGTTTATTTTTTATAATATTCTTCTCATATTTTTGATTGCTTCCAGTTAGTCATGTTTGAGAAGTATGGGGTGGGGGGGGGGGGGGGGGGGGCTGCGATATGAACAGAGCTTGCATTCTTTCACATAGTTCCACTCTAAGGCTGCCCATACACTTGTATTTTAACCACTTCAATACCGGGCCTATTCTGGCACTCCCTTCCTACATGTAAAAATCATTATTTCTTTGCTAGAAAATTACTCAGAACCCCCAAACATATATATATATTTTTTTTTAAGCAAACGCCCTAGGGAATAAATGGCAGCCATTGCAACTTTTTATCTCGCAGGGTATTTGTGCAATAATTTTTCAAACGGCTTAAAAAAAAAAGTTTAATGAATTAGAAAACACAGTAGAGTTAGCCCAATTGTTTTGTACGATGTGAAAGAAAATGTTACGCCAAGTAAATAGATACCCGATACCCAACATGTCACGCTTTAAAAAATTGCGCCAAACTTCGGTACTTAAATATCTCCATAGGGGACGCTTTACATGGATGTCATATGACGGTGTGCAGTATTGAAGTGGTTAAAGCAGTACATTAACATTTCAGCTGTTTACAACAAAATGCACCTTCCATGGGGATAAATGGCTGCACATATAAAATACATCTAAATGCACTGCACAAAAACTCTGAAGTGACTCTGAAGCGTGAAAAAATTGTGGGTACAGGTGAGTAGAATTTAGTTTGAAAAATGTAAAGCCCCATACACACTATCATTTTTTCTGCTGAGTTTTTCCTTCAGATTTACCAAAACCATGTAATATGAGGTCAAACCTTAGGAGTTTCAATTTGTATGCAATCAGGCAGGCCCTTCTACTACATGGTTTTGGTAAACCTGAAGGAAAAACTCAGCAGAAAAACTGATAGTGTGTATGGGGCTTAATTTACCAAAATGTCCACTCGATTGTCTAAGGGTTAGTTGGGTCAAATCAACGTTAATTTCTGACTGAACATTTAAATGTGTGGGGTGAATTTTTTACCCCTGAAAGAACTTTTATAGCTGATCTCCAGCTTTACTTGCACTTTAACTAGTTTACGTGGGCCAAGCCGGTGCAAACAAACTATATTCTACACTGGGTGCGCTATATAAACTGTATGTAGCATCAGCTACATACACCATCAGCCTTGTGTTCCAAGTGTAAATCAAGACCTTCCAATCTCACACCCATCAAGTTGGGCTGAGTGGTGCTCAGCCATTTATAGGAAACTTATTCTGATTGGCTGAGGCAGAGATCATGATATCATCCCTCGCCTCTGCCTATCAGAGAAAGTTTTGCATTCATTCACAGGATACAAAGCTTCCTATGAATGGCTGAGCCCAGCTCAGCCTGACTATTTTATTTCGAGAGTGGCATGGGAAGGTCCTAGTCCAACTGCTGGAACACAGCGCTGTACACCATATGCAGCTGAGGCTACATACAATTTCTTACAGTGCACGGTTAGGTTTTTAGAAATAGTTTGTTTGACCAGCTTGCCCAAACTTATTAGTTAAAATGACAATAAACCTGGAGTTAAAGAGGTTGTAAACCTCCGGGGGAAAAAAAAATAAAAATCCCTGCAAGACAAAGGCATACTGAGCTACTATGCATCGCATACTAGCTCACCAAGAAATACTTACATCAGAACGATGCCCTGAATCTGCGTCAAGAGTTACTTCCTGACAGGAGCCGCAATGATGGTCACGGCGCAAGTCCTGAAGAAACGGCAACAGCGGCACGTTTCTTCAGTGTGGCGTCGGCAGCAGCACATATACTGACTATCTCCTAAACTGTGCAAGTTTAGGAGATATTCAAGGTACCTACATGTAAGCCTTGTTACACCACTTTTACCTACAGGTATGCCTACAGCAGAATTTACAATCACTTTAAGCTGTATATGTGAACATATTGTAATGAAACCTGTTCAGTACATCTGGGATTTCATTCATAGGTTGCCTGGATGAAAATGAACGGGCTTTCGAATTAACGATAGCAAGAAAAAAAAAATGTTCTGAAGAACGATTCTGTATTAATGAAAACCAAATTAAACTTTTAAATGTAAAATTAACAAAATACATTCCAGGGGCATCAAAACAAAACGGCGTCCAAGAAAAACCCCCTGTGAGGAGCTAATCTGAACCACTGATTGGAGGTGCAGGTGGCAAGTGTGTAAGTTTAGGCAAAAAGGCGGACAGTGACGGTGGATCCCCGAGTAATTGAGCCCCGCCGATTAGTGAGCCACTTATCAGCTGACTTCCTCCCCAGTGCAGACAGCATCCACCTCTCACCTGCATACCAGCCAGCGGTTCTGGTTACGATAATGGTGGTCTCTGCGGCAGATTCGCTGCAAGATCCCCGTTATCAGGCGGCAGGAGAGCCTCCCGACCGCTCTCCCGCACCCTCCGCCACTTACCAGAGCCATCGGCAATTGGGACCTATCCGTGGCTGGGTTTGGAGACGAGTGATGGGAAGATGGCCCCCACCTCTCTCCATACCATAGCAGGGCGGAAGTGACGTTAAAAAATAATAACAAAAAAAAAAAACAAAAAAAAAAAACTGCCTTTAGAGCCACTTTATTTATGAACATAGGATAACTTACCTTTACAAACACTTTAAAGTGGTTGTAAACCCTTACAAACCACTTTGACCTACAGGTAAGCCTAGATTAAGGCTTGCCTGTAGGTCCAAGAAATATCTCCTAAACCTACACGGTTTAGGAGATATTTACAAAAAGATAGGCACCGCTGTCTATGGCGCATGCGCTGTAGACAACAGTGCGCAGGCACACTGAGCACGCCGCAGATCAAGTCGATATGCCGCCTGTATCGGCTCCCATGCGGGAGTGACGTCATCGCGGCTCCAGCGAATCACAGCAAGACCCAGAAGTCACTCCGGTATACATGGCAGCGGTGACGATAAAGGGGGAGGACTGCTTTGGGGTCTTCGTTCTCAGGTAAGTTATTCATAATGAGCTAGTATGCTATGCATACTAGCTCATTATGCCTTTGCCTTGCAGGTTGCATTTTTTTTTAAATGCCTTTACTTCCTCTTTAATATTAGCCACAGCCAGAGTAGAAAAGTCTATGTCCTGCCAGCATGATGCACGATAGGGGCCCTTACTGATCATGGGGAATGCAGTGGTTTCTTTACAGAGGGCTGACACAACCCATGCTGAGAGCTCTCCAATCATAATGAACTTTGCTGATTACACAGCTATAGCTCTAACTTGGTAAGGGGGTGCATCTAACCTCTGTAGAGAGACCACTGCTTCACCTCAAACAGCAAGGGCCCCACTCTGCAGCTGCGAGCAGGAGACTGGCTTTTCTACTGAGGCTGTGGCCTCTAAGAAAAAAAAAAAAACTAAGATTTTGCACACCTTTTGCTTTCATGTACGACGTGAAGGGGAAATCTCCCAAATGGGACAAAAAATAAATGTTATCGTAGTTATAGCCCCCCCCCCCCCCCCCTACTCTATCCAAAATGAAAAACAGAAAATTACTTTAAAAGTAAACTATCAAATCAGAACAGCCCTTGTTGGCAGTTCTAAAGGGGGATGTGAGATCAGGTTGTACAGGCATACCCCACTTTTAAGTACACAATGGGGTTTATTTACTAAAGCTGGAAAGTGCAAAATCAGCTCACTTCTGCATAGAAACCAATGAGCTTCCAGGTTTTATTACCAAAGCTTAAACACGCCGAGGTTAGAAGATCATTGGTTTCTATGCAGAAGTGAGCCTGATTTTGCACTTTCCAGCTTTAGTGAATAAACCCCATTGTGTACTTAAAAGTGGGGTATGCCTGTAATATGTGTACGGGCCAGTTCGCTCAACATGCAGGCCAGTGTGTATTTGCTCTGCATGAAAAACGCATGGAAAGTAGATATGGTTTCTAATGGCACAGTTCACACCACTGCAGTCAGTTCCAGAAAAAAAAAAAAAGAAAAGAAAGTAGAACAGGCTGCATTTTTCCTGCACTAGAATGCAGCAAAAGGCATCAAAAATGCAATGAACCCTTAAGGGAAAAAAAAAAAAAAAAAGAAGGACCTGGAATGCATCCGGAAACACATCAAAAACATGCATGTAGAAACACATCCGTAACGGATCTGAAGTGCGTTTTTTGTGGCGTGAAGCGGCACTCAATGTTCACTCAGGTTACAGGTGTAAATTAAACGTAATGTGCATACAACCACAATGCACCTCAACATGCAGATATGGGAACCCCAATCCCTCCATAGAAGTTCTTGCCACAAAGTTGAAGAGGGTATTCCTATGGGGCCTGATTACACACAGCACTGCTTGTGGCCCTCCATTCCCTATAAAGAGAATTATACAATCATCCCAACTACTACTTTACTTTCTGTCTTACACTTTCCATTAACTGAATGATAACATGATATAATACACTGTACATTGCAAACATAAGGCTCATTTCCAGGGCCCCAAGTACACCAGCCCTGTACACAGCCGGCACCCCCCACCACCTCTGCACACACACCAAGCCTCACCGTGGCTTTTTTCGCCATCATCTCCTTGGTCATGACGTCCATGAGTCTCTCTTTTTCCTCATGGTAGCGCCGCTGCTGCTCTAACATAGTCTCCATGTTGGAAGAAGCCCGATCCGGAAGTGGAGTGTTCTGTAAAGAGATCCCCCTCGATTGAGAGAACCAAACACTTTAGTTCCGCGCTTTGAGTTCCTCCAAGCAGAGAAGGGTACGATGCCGCAGCGCCATCTGCTGGTGACTGCTATCGCGTGCGTCTAAACTGCGTGAAGAAAGGAAGGTGTAAAGTGCAGCATGCGCCCTCAGCTGGTGACTGTCTGGCTTGCACGCAGTGAAGGAAGATAGGTGAGAGCCCACGGCCGCCCTCTTCTGGTGACTGGCATCGTGTGCCTGCACCGAGGGTAGCATCTGAGAGGGCATTCATACCTGGAAATGTCCCCAATTTATTTAAAGTGGATATAAGGTCTCATGCAAACAGGAATCAGATTACATGTGCCCAGAGGTTTGGAGCTCATTTCTAAAAGCATCTGGAAGCAAATGCATAGCTCCCAACTGTCCCTGATTTGGAGCAATGTCCCTCGTTCTTCCTCATTTGTCCCTCAGTTGTATATAAAATGCACTTTTTATCTATCAAAAAGTGTTTCCCAGTGCTAAACCTTTCATCCAAATTCTAAATTGCTGCATTTTTCAATTTTAAAAGCCAAAATAAAGGAATAGTAGCGGTAAAAAAAGCACTGTAAGCAAACTCTTTTTGTTATTTCCCCATGGGGGAAAGTGGGCATGGAAGGGGCCATGTCCTATGCCTACATACATTTGCTAGTAGGTGTCCCTCTTTTCCATCTCAAAATGTTGTGAGGTATGCAGATGTAGCACCCTCCTAGTTTGCTAGTTGTTAGGTAAATTTTGTTGGCTCCCCTGTAGGCAGAGATGCAATGGTTAATTGTGTTTAGGAGGGTGTGGAGTGCTTCAAAGGCTGCCCCAAGTCTGGCATCAGCCCTCAATAACTCACGGAAATTCTGAGAGCATTACAAAAGCTACTTTACCCAAAGCCGGCGGGAAACTTCAGGGTACCTCAGTGAAGGAGCCAGTTGAGAGTCCCAAGGGGAAACTGTGCTCCAAAGTCAAGAAAAGAAACAAGAAAAAAAGGGGACCCAAGTCACCTGTTACCTCTACCCCTTCTTTACCTAAATGAGCAAAAAAAACAAAATACTCAGAGAAGGGAAGATAGAGGCAGGAAATCAATGCACACCTTACTGAACGAATAGTTAGACAAACTCCAACACCTCCGAGGAGGTTGGTTAGGGCACAAACTATAGAGCCACCTGTGAGAAACCTACCAAAGAACTTAGTTGGGTCCTCCCCCATAGTCTCAGTACAAGTAGAGGGCATCTATTCACAGACCCTACTGGATACTGGAGCTCAGGTGACATTGTTGTATCAATACTTTTACCACAAGTACTTGAAGCATATCCCTTTGTGCAAGTTCGAGGAGTAAAGCCCCGTACACACGAGCGGACTTTTCAACATCCAAAGTCCGACGGACTGATTCCGTCAGACTATTCGATCGTGTGTGGGCTGCAACGGACTTTTGACTCGCCAAAGCCTGAAGGACTTTAGAATATGGAACATGCTTCAAATTTTTCCGACGGAACTCCGCCGGACCCGGTCCCTTCGAAAAATTCGCTCGTGTGTATGCTATTCCGACGGACTAAAACCGACGCTAGGGCAGCTATTGGCTACTGGCTATGAACTTCCTTATTCGAATCCAGTCGTACGTCATCACGTTCGAATCCGTCGGAGTTTAGTGTGATTGTGTGTGGCCAAGTCCGCTCAGCCGAAAAGTCCGTCAGAACTCTGTCGGAACTCTGGCAGAACTCCGACAGAACTCCTTCGGAAAGTCTGTCGGACATAAGTCCTCTCGTGTGTACGGGGCTTTAGAGATTTGGGGAATAGGGACCCAGAAGTGCCCATATGATGGATATATAGCCATCAAGATAACCTTCGATTCTGCCATGGCAGGAAAACCAGACTTTCAATACGCTGGCTGTTGTCTGTCACCAACCTCATGGGCAGGCCAAAATTTCTTATTGATAGGCACCAACACCAACCTTGTGAGGAGACTACTCACTCCTCTGGCCTTGGAGGGTGCTCCAGTAGGGAAGATTCATCCTCACCTGAGGCAGGCGTTTCAGCAAGTCTTACAAGAGAAGAAGACACCTGTTGAAAGAGTGGGAAGATAGTTTAGCAATTGGATACCCATGAGAAGGTGTTGCAGCCTGGTGAGGGGGCTTGTCTTAAAGCCACGGTCATGCTGTCAATGGACCACCTGGGCCCTTACGTGGTGGTTGAAACTAATCCAGCATAAGAGGAGGCTGGAATAGAATTGGTCCAGGAGATCGTACCCACTTGGGCCTGAGAAATGAGGGACGAATTCCTGTCAGCGTGAGGAATATCACTAGTCACCCAATTAGCTTAAAGCCCTGTATGGTGATTGGAAAAGTGAGTGCTATGACTTCTGTGCTGGGATATGAGGTAGTTCAGAGGGGGGATGGAAGGAGAACCACTGTCCACTGCTCAAATCTACCCTCTGCCTGGGAAGAGAGGATTAAAGTCCAGATAGCTCAATGGGAGAAAATGTTCTCCAAGAATGACTTTGATATGGGCTGTGCCAGGAGTCCTCACCATCAAATTTGACCGACTGAAGATAAGCCTTTTCGAGAAAGGGCCAGGTGAATCCCATTGTGTGATCTAGAGGATCTTCAAGAGCAGCTGGCTGAATTGAAGCAATCCGGGGTCATTAAGGAGTCCAGGAGCCCCTATGCCTCCCAGATCGTGGTAGTGAGGAAGAAGAATGGGTCCCTTCGGATGTGCATCGACTACATAACCTTGAACCAAAGAACTATCCCAGATCAGTACACAACCCCTTGCATAGAAGAAGCCCTACAATGCTTATCAGCAGCCAAATGGTTCAGTGTACTGGATTTAATGAGTGGATATTACCAGATCCCCGTTCATACAGATGACCGAGAAAAGACAGCCTTCATTAGCCCTCTAGGGTTTTTCGAGTTTGACCGAATGCCACAGGGATTAATAGGGGCCCCTGCTACTTTCCTGAGACTGATGGAGAACACTGTGGGTGATATGAACTTGGTAGAAGTGCTAGTTTACCTCAATATCATTGTGTTTGGCAGAATGTTGGAGGAGCATGAAGCTTGGTTGGAGAAATTATTTAAGAAACTACACACATGAGGGGTTGAAGCTGTCTATAGAGAAGTGCCAGTTCTACCAGACCTTGGTCACGTACCCAGGGCATGTGGTGTCTGCCGAGGGAATAGAAATTGACCCTCAAAAGTTGGAGACTGTCATTTCCTGTCCTTGCCCCAATACCGTCACAGTGTTGATGTCATTCTTGGGTTGCTGCTCGTACTATCAAAGATTTGTGAAGAACTTCTCACAGATTGCCCAGCCGTTGAACAAGCTGTTACAGAAGAAAGTGGATGGGGAAAGCAGAAAACCCAGAGGGGAGGCCCCAGGAAGCCTTGTGAGTCTATCCAGGAACAATAGTCAGCGAAGTGTGAAAGGTCTTTTGAACAGCTGAAGGAGAGCCTGGTTGAAGCACTGATGTTGGCCTACGCTGATCCATTGAAACCGTATGAATTACACATGGATGCTAGCAGAGATGGCCTTGAAGGGGTATTGTACCAAGAGTCGGAGGGGAAACTCCATCCAGTGGCCTATATGAGTCGCAGCCTCACCCCCCGAGAGGAACTATCCTGTGCAAAAATTGGAGTTCTTAGCCCTCAAGTGGTCTGTGGTAGATAAACTATGTGACTATCTGTACGGAGCTACCTTTGTGGTGAAGACTGACAACGACCCATTGACGTACCTACTGTCCACTGCAAAGTTGGATGCCGCTGGGCATTGGTGGCTGGTAGCTCTGTCCGAGTTTCAATTCAGTTTGAAATACTGACCAGGTATGGGACAGAGCCCAGAGAAGGGCGGAAGTGTCGTAGCTGCAGCAAGGGAAAATAAATCCTCTACTGACTGGGACGAGACCCAACTCCACGGTGGTTGGTAGGTGTGTGAGATCCAGTGCAGCTATCCATCCTGTGGCCAATTTTCCATACAAGCATCTGTGCAAGTTCAAGGCCTTGGCTGGGCTATATCCACATGCCTGGTTTGCTTGCCTTCTGGTAAGCAAGTTTTTCTTAAGGTGTTGGTGCACTTGTATGATGTGAATCACTGTGTGTGATGTTACCTTGAGAGGGATCTTCATTTATTATCCTCATCATACAGATTCAAGATACCATTTTATGCTGAATAATTAAAGACTTTGCATATATCAATTTGGACTATCTAGCGTGGCTTTTCTAATTTTTATTGACATATGATGCACTTGGAGAAAATTCTGAAAAAAAATTATACCTACTGCTCAACGTTCCAGTCAAGCACTTGCCTCATTTATCAAACCTTTAGTAAAGGATGACCTTGATCCACCTCCTGACACTACTGGGTGGGCCACTAACTTGTTACCGGTGGCTTGTCACAAAATTAATATGATTTGGCCTGAAGATGTATATCATTTGCTGATCCCATGTTGGGTCAGTTGTTAGCTGTTACAACTTCTAGTTTATCAGATGATTAAGCATTCAGTTTTATGATACAGTAAAGTGATTCCACAGGTTGTGATCTATCTTTAGGAATCAAAGACTTTCAAGTGGGGGGGGGGATGTAGCAATGTGGACTACAAATATAAATTACAGCGTTCCTCCGGTAATTCTATGCATCGCATGTCCCTCTAGTGCCCATTGTTATAAACTGACATCATGTTTGTGAGCCAAGCTAAAGGGATTGTGGGATGAGTAGTTCCACAGATTGATAATTGCTTCTTATGAACCTGTACCTGGACTACATATCCCAGGGATCTTTACTGCCATTGGAGAGATTGCTTGGAGGAACTATATAAGAAGCCAAAGCCCTGACCTGCGCTCTCTTCCTCTTGGGCCTGACGTGAGAGGGACCTCTCTGTGCATGGGAAGCGAGAGGTCGTGGCCTACCACGCGGTGTACAACATTCCAACTCAGATGAAAGGGGCCTAGCACTGTTTGATGATGTTCATCGGACATCCATTCAGCACCACTTCGATCACCTGCCAACCTGTGTTCTAAGCTTCGCATTGGCAGATCGGAATGGCGAATCAGCTGGGGCACTGAATCGACCTGGTCGTTGGTAAGAGGGCAGTCGCCCACCTTTACAAATACTTTTTCTCACAGTTTCACTGGGACACTTTGCACAGACATCTTTATTTTGGGAATAGTTTACTGAACTTTATCTTGAACACTGTGCATAGAGACCTTTAGCTTCTACCATTTCAAGAAAGCTTATTGCTTGCTACTACACCTTATTGGATACAATTAATGAGCTGAGTATAACCATTTAACTTTGTTTATCCTTTCAGGTGCAAGCACTACTCCACTGTACATGTGTGTATAATAGACTGTTTACCTGCAAATATCTTGACTTGTGTTACTGGGAGGAATTCCTTTTCTGAGTTGACGCTATTGCCTAAAACTCAGCAGATCTATTACCTCCTTTTTGTGACAATATCTTCTTTGAACTGTCCTAGTAAACATTATCAGAATATAAGCGCACAGAGTTGTCTAAATTCCTTTAAGGTGGTGCAAAGATGTCTGAACCCAGAGTGTCAGGTGGGTTGAATGTTCATTAGGTCATGGTCATCTAAGCAGGTAAATCCAACCAGCTCCTTAGGGGGTCATTCTACATGTGTGAAGAGGAAGAGAGGAAAGAATGTTAATTTAAAAAAACATTTTTAGGGTTAATATCACTTTAAGCAAAATGGTAGCCTCCAGCAAGAAGAAATAGGAGCAAAGCTGGAAGCAAATTACAGCACACATTTTGGTAACATAATAATGTGTAATGTATGTTCCTTGCTAAAGAACATTATTTTTTATCAAGTTGGTATTGGTAAAGTTCCTCTTTAAAGGGACCAAGTGAGTACAAACCAGCCATCAGTGGCGGCTGGTGCTCAAAATTTTTTTGTGGGGGCGCAAACAAACTGAAAATACACGAATCCCCCCCATCAATTGCAGCCTCACTGTGCCCATAAAATGCAGCCACATGTGCCCATCATATGCAGCCACTTGTGCTCATCAAATGCAGCCTCTTGTGCCCATCAAATGCAGGTTTTGAATCCCTGAAGTCTTGTTGCTGTCGCCTCTTCTTCCTCCTTTCTGATGTTGACAAAACGCTCTTTCCAGCCGTAATGGCAGGAACACGTTGTGCACTTATATACAGTAGGCATAAGGGGCGGGGTCACCAGATGATGTCACATGGTGACCCCGCCCCTTATGATTTCACAGTCCCAGCATCCTCCGGGACTGTGACATCATAAGGAGCGGGTCACCATATAAGTGGCCGCACAACGCGTCCCCGCCATTACGGCTGGAGAGTGCATCGTGTCAACATCAGAAGGAAGAAGAAGAAGAAGAAGGAAGAAGAAGAAGAAGGCGACAGCAACAAGGCCGGGGGCCAACACTAGTCAAAGAGCTGTAAAAAGATAGCGGAGGCCCGGCAAGAAGAACCGAAGAGTGGGACAAGACCCCCGAAGTCGGAAGAAGACCCCGAAGTCGGAAGAAGACTCCCGCACGGCGGCAATGACAAATAACAAAGCCAGGCTCCTCCACTAGCAAAAGAGCGGCATCAACATGGGGACAAGGTGCTTTGGGGTGGGGGGTCGCTCATTCCCATCCGCTTTCCTGACCGGCCAGGCTGTGTGCTCGGATAAGGGTCTGCTATGGACTTTGGGGGGACCCCCACACCGTATTTTCGGCGTAGGGGTTCCCCTTTAAATCAATACCAGGTGATGGGGCTAGCAAGGTCTCAATCTTGCCGATGGAGGCGGCGACATTGACTTCCTTCGCTAGTTCCGTCCACCTGGAGCCATGTTCAAAATGAATGGACTTTACTCCGTGTGTGGGCAAGTCTGTTCACTTCAAAAGTCCGGCGGACCCCCACCATAGTCCGGCGGATTGTCAGCTGTAAAAGTCCGGTCGTGTGTGGGCATATGTGGGCAAGTCCACTCGTTCAAAAAGTCCAGCGGACCTCCGCTGCAAAGTCCGGCGGGTTGTCCGCCAGACTAAGTCCACCAGATAGTCTGAGCCTTTGTACACACGGTCGGACATTCTGACAACCAAATCCGTTGGATTTTGTCCTACGGATTTTGTCCGAAACTGTTGCATACACACGGTCGGACCAAGTTGTCGGAATTTGCGGTTGCCAAGAACGCGGTGACATAAGCCGTGTACGGCGGGACTAGAAAAGGGAAGTTCAGCACCACGTCCGGCACCCTTTGGGCTCCTTCTGTTGATCTCGTGTTAGTAGAAGCTTGGTGAGAGACGATTCGCGCTTTTCAGATTAGTGATTCAGATCGCTACTGCTCTTCAGTTTGTGCTTGTCTTTGCGTATCTTATAATCAGTGCGTGCAGTCATTAAGTATTTGTTTCTCATTGTGGACTATATCTTGGTATAGTACGCTTTGAAAGGCATTTTTTATTGTCTGCTTGCTTCTGTAATTCAGGTCGTTCTTTCAGGCCTTGCTGTTTATCGGTGCTTTCTGTTGTCCGTTCTGACAGGCCGACCGTTTTGAAACCATGTTTCGTTTACATACTCGCCGTAGAGTTTGTGCTGTGCAGGGGCTTCGTGTTGGGGTTATTACTTTGACACAAGCCCGGTCCATGATCAGGGAGGGGAGGCGTTTGTGGACCAAGAATTGGTTGCGCCAGCGTGACCAGTTCTCGCACATGCCTTTGCTCTGTGAGATTCGGGTGAATAATCCTGATGATTTCAGGAATTATCTCGGACCCCGTTTTTCACCGTCTGCTGACTTTGCTGACCCCTATATCCCCAGGCAGGATACCTGCATGCGGCAAGCCATCACTCCGGAGCAGAGGCTCATCGCCACGTTGCGCTACTTGGCGACAGGGAGAAGCCTTCAGGACCTCAAGTTCTCTACAGGCATCTCCCCCCAGGCTCTGGGGATCATTATTCCAGAGACCTGTTCTGCCATCATTCATGTCCTGTAGAAGGACTATATGAAGCTAAGTTTTCTCCTTAAACATCACATTCTATGTATTTTATGATTGCTAATGTCTTGCATTTCTTTCCTCATTCCCTAATTACCATCATTGCAATATGCTCTAATTCATATACTCTGCCCCTTTGTCCTCAGGCATATTTGCCTCACTAACGTCCCCACCATGCTCTTCTTGGCCCATAAAACTATAGTCTAGTCACTTACCAATGTCTTTTGTCAGCTCCATAGTATTGCTTTCCCCTAAACACCCCCTATAATGTCTACAAATGTGATGTGTGTGCTTCAATTCATGCAGAGTGACATTTTTTTAATTTTTGGGGTTGTGCCAAACCCTCCTCCCCCCAACTGCTAGCTCAGCTGATAGCAATCCTCATGACTTTACCAAACCCAATACACACTATACCTACCTTTTTGATGATCACATTTATGGATGAATTCACCTAAGCATGTAGTGCAAGGGCCTGCCTCAATACTTTCAAATGCCATTTTTATTTTGTTTTTTAACATATTAATTATCTGGATATGTAAAAGCAGAATGTCAAAATGAGCTTCCATTTTGTTTTCTTTTGGGATTATGACACTTCTTACCTGTCCGGTGGGCTGCCAAGTGGGATTATGACACTTCTTACCTGTCCGGTGGGCTGCCAATAGTGTAACTAAGGAGGGGCTTCCCAAAGTATCACACATTATTTAGGCATTCAGCTCTCAATCAAGTGGAGAGGGTTACCTGTCAAAAACATCCCCCCTCATTTTTTAGCAAGGGCCCATCAGATGGGGGGGGGGGGGGGGGTGGTGGGTGGGGGAGGGACGGGGGGGGGGGGGTGATGACTCTCATAAGGGGACCTTATACTTTAGGCTTTAAATACTCAGTTCCCAAAATGTTATACTAATTTTGACCAAAAATGTTGGTGTCTAATCTGCTTGCAATGTTGATTTGTCAAATTACTAAATTTTGTTCTTGTTTCACTGCACAGTGTCCTTCAACTCCACAGGAATGGCAGACTGTGGCCTCCCACTTTGCCAGTTTTTTTCAAGTTGTGCCTTTTTCAACAACAGTGCAAACCCAAGTTCAGAGCGAGATGAGGGGACAGTCTCTTCTTCAGATAATCTTATTATGTTATGGGTCTGCTACAGACACACCTTGTTTTGTAACTAATGTATGTAGTGCATTACTGACCAAAATCGTGCTCGTTTTCAGCACCATGGCAGGAAAATGGCATGATTGTCCAAATTTACACCTCACTGTGGGTGGTTTTTACTAAAGGCACATCCACTATGCACTACAAGTACACTGCAAAAGTACACCTGAAACTGCACTTGGAGTGCAAAGTGAAGTTTCCTTTAGTAAATCACACTCCTTCTCAGCACAAACTAAAATTTTACTCCAAATACATTTTTGGCGCAATGAAAAAGGAAGCCACACATTGTTGATAATTAAACTTTTTAATACAAGCACATTCACATGTGCATTTAGAAAAGGTTTTTACAACAAACCAAGAAATTGTGTGTATCAAAAACAGAGTTTAATCAAAATTTGGTTTACTTGTTTTTGTGTTAACCGGCATGTATCAAACCGTAAAATAAAGAACACAGGAACTTACAAAGTTCAACTTTGAAAAGTGAAGACAATATCAGACATGAGTATGTACAAACTGTGCTGATATTGCCTTCATCACATGGGGTGTGACCCCTAAAAAAATCCAAATTTGGAAGATGCACACAGTGTGTCAACATGTGCTATCTCCCATCATGGGGGATCAATGTACATGCTTTGGGGCGGCAACCCCTTCATCTCAGCCACTTTACACAAAATGCGTACATTGATCCCCCATGATGGGAGATAGCACATGTTTACACACTCTGTGCATCTTCCAAATTTGTAATTTCGATAAATACAAAAGTTGTGTTTTAAAATATCAAAAATAAAACCCTATCTAGTTTTTTCTGTTTCACACTCTCCCCAAAACATCAATGATGTTCTTCATTTTATTTTTAACATCATTGATGTTTTGCTGTATATTTTACAAATCCCGATTGCACCCCATTATCTCCCCAATCAGGATCTGGGCACTTTCACTGGTAAAACGGGAATCTTCTTCCACATCACCTACAAAACAAAGCAAAAAAACATACCATGTAAGAAAAATATGGTGACATACATTGATGAGCTTACCGGAAGCTGTGTTCTCCGACACTTACCTGTTGTGGTGACAATTTGCCCAACCTCAACGATCTCTCCTTTCTCCTCCTCCTCCCCCTCCTGCTCCTCTGTTTCTGGTTTTAGAAGTTGCCCTTCTTTGGGAGGGGTGTGGTCCCTGGTGTCCTCATACTTGCCGAGTCTTCTCTCCCCTATGAGAATGTAAAAATAAAAAAATTATCACATAGAGGGCAGAAATAGGAATATGAAACATTGCTTGGAAGTGTTGTACAATTATTTTTTGGCCGAGTTCCAAGGTGAGAACATTATTGTGGACACTTTGTTAAGCTGGAATACTTACCTGCAGAACGATGTTTCTTACGACCGAATGAAACCATGAACTTGAAAGTGGCCATTTTAAAATGCACAACATGAAATCAAAGCACATGGAGCAGTATGCAAGCAAGAATAATCATATGAACATACGACAACTACTTACTTTTTTGAAGAACTCTCTTGATCCTTCTGTACTGCTCGTGCTCCCTCAGTTTCAGGTCTGACCAGCGTTTTCTCAGTTGATCCTTGGATCGGTGTACCCCAAAATTCTTCTGAAGACTCTTCACAACTTTAGTCATGATCTTGGCCTTTCTGATATTTGGGTTTGGGTAAGGTCCATACTTCCCATCATAGTTGGTCCTGTTCAATATGTCCACCATCTCCAACATCTCTCCAAAAGACATATTTGAGGCCTTAAATCTTCTCTTCCTGGATCGGGACGTTTCAGGCTCCGGGATTTCCTCCCCCTCCTCCTCGTTAGTGGAACTATTATTAGTGCGCACCTGCGTTCTCTCCGCCATGTGCTCTCACTGCGCCGGAAGCGAAGGGGCGGGGAATAGTCTAGAAAGAACGTCAGGGGCGGGCTGAGTTTCACGCATGCGCACTGTATATAAAACGCAACACGCGTGTATCGTCTGTACGATCTGGGAAGAGAGTGAGGCGCGGACGCGACGATCGTGCAAACAAAGGTAACATTTTTAACTTGGTGCATCACTAGACTAGACTGCTTCTATCTAGGCCGATGTTGGGACAAGATTAGGAGGGTTTTTAATGGCATTATTAGTATTTTAGGGTTTGTCTTGTGTTGTGTCTTGCAGACAATAAGGATCCATTCAAAAACCCAAATTTTATGGGGCTATTACTCGAACTATACAAGGAGATGCCCTGCCTGTGGCAGTTCCACAACAAGTTTTACAATGACATAAGAAAGAGGAACGCAGCGCTGGAGAAACTTCTTTCTTTGGTGCGGATCATGGTCCCCACGGCAGACATGGCCTATCTGAATATGAAAATTGTGGCCATGAAGCTTACATATCTCAGGGAGAGAAAGAAGCACCTGGAGTCCTTGAGAGCAGGAGATCCAGATGCCGTTTATTACCCCAGTATGGTTTACTTTGAGAGGCTGCATTTTCTGGTCAGGCCACCACTCTCCAGTCTTCCTTCAAGCATCCTTCACCCCCAGCTGAGGCTTCCAACGTCCAACCTGGGCCTTCCAGGCAGCAACATGTGGTGGGGCCCAGCTTGAGATAGGTATTGCATTGTTGAACATATTTCTTGTGTTACATTTAATGATGTTAACTATATGTTCTTATTGATCAGTAAGTTGTGATTTAACAAAGTGGTTTACATATCAAGAGACAGTAGTGACCAAAAATGATTGGGACGGGAAAGAAAAATGCTGGGCTCAGAATGATAGTCTGTTCTATTTGGTAACATTCAATTTGCAAAAGCCAGGAGCACAAAATGGTGTGATTGATGAGCAAAAAACTAAAACTATGTCCCCTTTTCATACACAGGAAGACCTCAGTCGGGGGGAGGCTGTGGCAAGTGGCAGCCAGGAGGTCAACCAACGCCCTCCTCCTCCTGCCCCAACTACAGGAGCCCAGCCACAGCCTCGAAGGGTGCCTGGTGGGAAGTGCCGAAGGAAGACGAGAGAGTGATGGCCTGGGTTCTGTCTGGTCTGCCAGAAGATGCAGCCTCTTGAAGATCCACATCCTGGGGACATAAATGGCATCTGAATTTCCTGTTCTCTAGGACTTCTGGACCAGACTTCTCTCCCTGAGATATGTACTCCTCAGGCCACCAATTTTTATTATTCTAATTTGTTCATGTCTGCCCTGGGGGCCAAAGGCTGCACCAAAGTAACAAGTTTCTCCAGCGCTGCGTTCCTCTTTTTATTTAATTGCGACCAAAATAAAGGTTTTTTTTGTTTGATGAAATACTTGTGTATGTGTTTTCCTTCCAAAAGGCCAGTATATTTGTGAGCAGGCAGGTACATTTCAAAAATACAAAGTGAAATGAATAACAAGGGGTACCAACACTAAACAACCTCCTGTAGATTAAAAACGAAAAACCAAAGATAAAAAATACAATGTTGTGGTAAGTTTACACACAAAGAAAGGAGAAATGAGCAAACTGTCTTTAAAGGAGATTTTTAGGAAATAAAAAAAAGCATCCAAAAAATAATAAACAAAATCTAAAATTGTGTAGATGTGACACAAAACTAAAATTGTATTGCCGAGACGGTTAAAAAAGAGTCATGAAATACGTTGGGGAGAAGTGTGTGTGACTATGAGCATCAAAAGAAGTTCCTTCTTGCAGCATTGTAAAGAACAAGAGAATGCGCTTCATGAAAGAATTTTTAACATTGCAGCGTGACGAATGTGCTACACCGCTTACGAGCAGTAGTTTTACCTGAACGAGCGCTTCCGTGTCAGAATTTGAATGTGAGCATGCGTGGCACTTTGTCCGTTGGAGTAGGCTACACATGATCGGAGTATGTCCGATCGGACCAGTTTGTCGGAAAATATTTCCAGCAAGTTGGAAAATTTGGTCCGACGGATATTCCGACGGAAACAGTCCGATGCATACCACACACAGTCGGAATATCCGACAAAGCGGTCCGATAGGACACATTCCGACGGATTCTCCGACCGTGTGTACAAGGGCTGATCGTGTGTATGCGGCATTAGATTCTTGAAGTTTCATTTCTTCTGAAACTCACCATTCAAGCATTCCTGCATTTATCACTTTTAACCACTAAGTGGAGCAATTCACACATTTAATCAAAGTGGAGTTCCACGAATTTTATAGTTTATTAAAAGTCAGCAGCTACAAAAAGTGTAGCTGCTGACTTAAACAGACACTCACCTGTCCCACGATCCCCTTTGCCGGCGCCAGCATAGCCACTGTGGGCACCCAGCCATGACAGCTTTCGGCTTCACGGCTGGGCATGCATTACGCATGTGAAGTCCCACTCAAAACAAAATACTCACCCCCCCAAAAAAACTTTTGAGTGGATATCCACTTTAAGCATGCAATATTTGTAAAGCAGATGGCCTATAATTAATATCTCTAAAATTATGTAATTAATTACTTTTATAATTTGAATGCGTGTATCAGTTATTTTATAATATTAGTATGCTTTTACTGAAGTGAATGTTCTGCAAAAGAAGAATTGTTACTTTTTGTAGATAAAATTGTAATGTGCAAAAAAAAAAAAAAATGTGTATTTTTTTTCCAGTAGAACAGAGTCAGCTTCATTGAAAGTGAATGAAGCTGACTTTTTAGACCTACAACACAGATAATGCCTTGAATAACAGGCTGTGAGCAGGAAAGTAGTCACTTGTACAGAGCCAAAGCAGAGTCTTCTACAAATCTGCACACAAACAGAGCCACAGAGAAGAAGATTTATTGAAGTGTTGTGGTACTATTGCATTTGTACTATCAATCTCTGGAAAATGCATTTGTAGTGATGGCTATGCGGTTTTCAAAGTTAAAGTTATGCCTGAACTGCAGTTTGGTTTGGGTACAATTGTCCAAATTTAGACTTCAGCATCAGTCTGACTGGGCTGTGAGATGTTCAGCCTGGCCACAGGGGGCACTGTCTCTTCTGGCAGCCATAGAACTATGGTCTGGTTAGGTGCTTAAGTTACTCTCTCTCGGAGCCCGTCCAGTGGGAGTGGCGCTCTCGCTGTGTTTTCTGGGAGAAGGAATTTAAGATGTGGATGTCACCTGGTTCTGGGGTTCCGGTCCAGAATGATGTACTGACTTCATGGTCCTGGTCCTCCTGACCAGCCCCCAGGAAGGCTTTGGCCTGGGGTGCGGATCCAACCGATTTTGATGTCTTGGGGCTGGCTAGCCCGAGGCAAGGAAACTAAAGGAGGATTCTGAGGTGTTTGGGTGCCGTCTCCGGTTTGGGAGAGACCCAGTGACTTCAAGCATTCCAGGGGAGGACTCTTCAGAAGAAGACCACATACGGGTTGGTTTCTTAGTAAGAGCCGGGAAGTGCTGAAGCACCCCAGAAAATCTGGTCTTGTGGATATTGCCAAGCTGGCTGAGAGATCCAGGTATCCTACGAGTGTTCTTCAAGTTTAGTTTCCCTACGTGTTCTACAACAATGTCTGTGGCAGATACATTATCTTGTATGTTCTACAACAATGTCTGTGGCAGAGACTTGTTCCGGAGTAAGCACCTTGTTGGCTGCTAGGCCTTGTGAAAGAGGGAATGTCCAACTTGAGTGAACATCCAGTTGCTAATGGCTATTCTCTGGATGCAGTCAAAGTAAGCAAGTTCTTCAACAATTTGACATTGACACTAAATGTACCTGAACTTCCTTTCCAACCCTCTGATCCCAATTTAAGAGACTGTTCATTGTCTACGTTTTGCAAATAAAATCCATTCAAGTGGATCTGTTGTCAGTCTCTCGAGTTACTGGGCCATTTACCACGGGACACCCCTCGACGTGAAACGAGGAGAACAGAAGGTAACGATAAGCCCAAATCTAAACAGCAGCTCCTTCTGGGGTAGTGCTACACATTCAATAAATATTATTGATTCAGTAGATTTATTTAACATTTAGGCTGGGTTCACACCTCCGACAGATGCAGCTCACAGCAGGGGTCCAGTGCGTTCCTGTTCTCCGTTTCAGGGACAAATCAGGGCCAATTTTTTGCGTGAATTCAGCCCTGAAACTGAGCCAAAGACGCACAGCATTCCTGTGCAAGCCGCTCCACAGTAGCAATGGAGATATGTGAACCGACTCCATAGAGAGCCGGTCACAATCTCCTGTCATACAGATTGGATGTGGGGAAACCCTTATCCAACTCACATAGGTGTGAACCTAGCTTTAAAGTTGGGCCTTTGGTAACCAGTGCAATGAGCCTAGCGAGCTTTATTCTCTGCATTCACTCCTTCTTTACAGCGGAATGCCAGGAATTATCTCTATTCCGATTTCCCAATTTACATTCAGCTTGGCACGATCTAATCAAACATATCTTATGGCTGGCTCTTTTCACTCAACAGCCAAGGGGTGGTAAAAACAGGTAGTTGATCAGCGTTTTTACCCTCCCCAGCTGCCCACCTACAAGCAAACATGGTGCTACTCAGGTAAGTACACATTGTAGCAGCCACAATGCTTTGAATCGACTTCAGTACAACCAATCTGCCCCTAGATGGATTGAATTTTTGTCCAATCCCTGCTGAACCTGCTGAGATTCAATCCATCTATGGCTGGTTTAAGATAGGGACAGATCCTCAATGGATAGGGAGAAAGTATAAGTGCCATTAGGGAGAGGGACCTGTCGATGAGGGAAAGAATAGATTTCCCATTACAGGATGTCTGCTCTGTCAGCTTCTCAGAACAGTCTCCCACTGGCAGCTGGACATTTGCAGGGACTTTCAGGAATGCAGTGTGATGCAATAACACCACAATCCCTACAAGGGAAGTGTTCCTCAGGCATTCTGTGGTCTTTCTAATGCCGTGTACACATGCCTGGACTTTTCGACAGCCAAGGTCCGATGGAACGAATCCATCAGAAATCGACCGTGTGTGCTCTTCATCGGAGCTTTGCTGTTGAAAAATCAGACGAACTTTAGGTTTAGAACATGTTTCATATCTTTCCGACGGACATGAGTCCGGTCGAAAAATCCATTCATCTGTATGCTAGTCCGACTGGCTAAAACCGATGCTGGGGCAGCTATTGGCTACTGGCTATGAACCTCCTTATTCTAGTCCGGTCATACGTCATCACGGATGAATCCGTCAGACTTTGGTGTGATTGTGTGTGGCCGTTCCGTTTATTCGGAAAGTCAGTCGGAAGAGCACCGAAAGTCTGTCGGGAAGACCGTCGGACCTAGTCTGCCGGAAAGTCCGATTGTGTGTACCCGGCATTAGGTACACTAGTTAGCCTCAGCCTACAGGCTCTTAAGAATGAAAAACATCTCACCTGCAACAAAAATAGCCTTATATCATTCAAACTTCCCAGCATTCACATAGAGCTAATGTACATATTCACAGGGACAGTATGATTTATCAGGAAACATAACTCTGAAAATTTTATATAAATATTTAGATATCTGTTTTAAATAAATTTAACTGGTCAGGTATTCAAAAATAGACTGTGGGTTCCTCAGTAAGCATAATACAGTTTAGCACACATAGGACACCAACAGTGTTAAGGCTCGTTCACACTTGCTATTGGGGAAAGGGAGGAAAATCCCTATGGTTGTACTTCATTTTTATCACCTTTTGCTGTAAAAGCAGTGGCCAGGAATGTACACATGCATCAACTGCAATGCTTTGCTTCATGGTGACTGTAAGAATCATACCCCCTGCCACGCTTGGCAGGCAGTGACCTATTTAAGTGAATGGGGTCATGCTGCAATTGCACTATAACCATGCACAACATGTGTGGTTGTGGCGAGAATGGGGTAAATTTACTAAGTTTAATGTCTGGTATTTAGGGGGTTAAAACCGGTGTTGAGGAGATGATACAACACTTCTTCACTGCCCGGTAAATGCTTTCTGAAGAGCAACCAAATGCAGGTTGCTCTTCAGAAAGCAAAATAGGTGTTAACAATCCCCAAAAATTTAGGTTGGTGATCCTTCTTGTCAAGCGCTGCATTTTCCATTTGGACACATGCAGCTGCATTCCAAGATAAATCAGTTTGACTAGAAAAGGCTGCTTTTGACCTTCTTTTTCTGCTGTTTAAACTTACCTCAGTAGGACAGGCTGTATCCAAAGAAATGCAGAGTAATACAAGATAGTGCCAATGTAACTTCTGACCTGCCATGTGTACTTCTCCTTTAACCCCCTCACACCAAAGGGTAAAAGAAATCGAAATGCGTAAGCACAATTTTGCCGGTTTGACATGTGTTAGTAAAACTGTACATATCATCACAACTACTTTGTGCATCCAGGTGGACCCTGTTTTTTTTTTCAGGACAAATTTGGCTTTCATTTGGTGATAAATGGTCTTTTTTTTTATTATCAAAGGAACACTGGCCAAAAATAGCAAATCTTTTTTTTTTTTTAAATGTAGCTGTATATTTCTTGTTACTACCATAACCTATCACCAAAGAACAATCCAAAATAAATTCTCCCGCTCCTGATGAGTGCAGCTGTTGGAAGTGAATAAGAAGTAACGTTATATATCTAAAGTTCTACACATTTGTTGGTACAGCCGAACTCAGCCATATTGATGTTTGCATGACACATGTTTAGAATGTGTAGAGGAATGTGGCAGAATCTGCATAGCAAAGGAGTTATCTTCAGCCCACCTGGTGTACGCAAAGCTTCAAAGAGATTGATGACGAAGACGGCCCAGGGCACATCAGATGCATACTGGCCACAAAAGCCAAGTATGGCAGGGCAGTCAGTAATATTAGGAGGGCTGTCATGTGAACACTGATTGGTCCAAACCAAATGGGACTGGCAGTAGGGTGTGGTATGGCTGAGGTATGTTTAACAAAAAGGATTGCAACCATGAGGTGGCCCTCTTTATTCCATCAGGAGACCCAGTCATGAGGATCGATAAGTATAAGGCTTATATTGCACTGTGATTGTAGGCTATGTATTATTGTAACTTCTACTGATACTTGATGCACGTTTTCTTATTTCCTTGGGAAATAAATGAGATTTAATTGACCTTAGACCGTGTGTTGATTTCATAGACAAGGGTGGTAGTATTGTGATATTAACAATAACATGTGCTTGGCGTAATAGATTGATAGATTAGCTAAACTATAGGGACTAGCAAAGGAATACATAACTGATAATAGTAGTACTAGATTGAATTGATCAGTTACTTCATTTGGCACCCCAGAAGGCGTGTAAAACGTATTTTTACACAGAATCCACAAAAATCTAAGGTATTTTTGTTTGAGTCCCTGTAAGCACAGATGCTCAAAGCCACCCAGAACTGGAAGTCATCTTTAGTGTGGACAAGATTGGCGCTGGCTCGCGAATTCTGAAACCATGCTTGGATGAGCAGGGAAATTCTGTGAGATATTTCACTGGTATAAACGCACGCGTAAAACCTGGTGAGAACTGTGACTGATATATATATATATATGTACGTATTGTTGTGTTTGCAAACTTGTAACCAGAGGGCAAATTGGCACACTGGCGAGATAAGGGACTGATCATCCCTGGTTATGTGATATAACCGCTGATTGACAGGATAAATCATACAATTTTGAGGGAAAAGTGGAAATATCCACGTGATTGTGAAAAAGCTTTCTGTCCCAAAAAGAAATTCCCTATGACCTGCTATCGTATAGGAGGGCATTGAATAAGAGTGTGTTCTCCTAAAGAAATTCGTGGGTAAACGGATTTGTATGTGTTTTTTTGTTTTTTGTTGTCTGTATTTGGAGTGGGACTACAGGTCAAAGCTAGCTTCTAAACAGCTTCATCTGTGTATTTGGGTGTTTGGTATCTGTTTGTTTAGTGTATTGCTAATGCACAGTGTTGGTTAGAGAGCGGCAGGAATTACCATACATCTTTGAGGAAAAAGGAAAAGTGGAGGAAGTATAGGTTTTTATTTCTACACACGTGAGAGTGAAATAGCTCTGGTCCAATAAAACCAAGGCATTGATTAAGAGTGTGCCTTGTGTCTTGTATGCTGTAGAACCACAAGTCACTGGAAATTTAAACGGTTCATATCTATTTTTTTTTTTTTTTTGTTCGTTTGTTGGTAGGAATCTGTCTTTGTGGGGGTTGTATAGTTGTTTGTCTATTGTATAAGCAACTGGTGGAGCAACCTGGTGTGGATAGGCTAATTAGCATATCAATGGAAGCCATTGAAGGTTTCATTAGCAAGCATGGTGGGATTAGATTTCAATTTACTCACGAAAGTAAATTAACATATCAGTTTAATGAACTTTTAAAACAATGTAATACACATAACAGTCGCATATTTAATAAATCAAAAAAAGGCAGGAAACAGAGAATGGCCAATGCCTTATGCATGTTAATGAGAATGAAAGAAATTGCGGAACAAAAAGAATTAGAATGGTTTGCTGATAGAGAAAAAGTGATGGAACAGGTAAGTGATATATCAATGAGGATTGAAAAGGCTGATGCGGATGCTTGTAGTCGGATTAAACAATTAGTGGCTGAGAAATGTGTATTGCAACAGAGATTAGATGAATTAGAACAAACGTGTAAATTAAGAGAAAGTTGCATTGCCTCTTTGAATCAAAGGGAGGCTGAGAATTTGCAGGTTATCACAAGGCTTAAGGCACAAGCAGCCATAATGGAATTATCCTCCAAGTGTGCAATAGTGGAGGTACCCTCCACACATGTGCAGTGTATAGAAAAGCTAGAAGTGAAATATGAAGAAAACCCGTATGCTATTATCACTGCAAATGATAGTAATGTGATGGGAATCGATGTGGAAGAAGCAAATAAAGGTGGGATAACTGCACTTGAAATTGACTCAGGAGTTGACACTTTGGATGACTCCTCAGACAACGAAAGTGTAAAGTCTGTGCATTCCAATCGCAGTAATATTATCCAGCAATGTGGGTTTCCAGCGCCATATGCTAAAAAAATGGCCTATGCAGGGAAACCAGAACTAAAATGTTTTTTGTGTAAAAGGGGGGGTCACATTTCAAAATATTGTCGGGCGGCGAATAATGATATCGAAAGGAAATTATACCCGAAAATGACCCCAAGGCTTCAGGTGTGTTATTCAGCAAGGTGGGGTAGCCATCCAAAGCATGGAACCCATAGTAATCAAACCCATTTCCCGTGTAAAACGCAAATGCGGGGTCTAGAAACTAAAAAGCAATATGTAGGACAGTTGCTTAGAGTCAAAATGGAGATAGACGCATGGTTACTCAAATATAGCACTGGGGGAAACAATGTTAGCAGAACTTAGTGAGCTGCAAGCATGGTAAGAATATTCTGGTCAATGTTTCCCGGCTATGAAAAAGGTTTGATGTAAGTTTCAGGTTCAGAATATGATAGAGGACCTTTGGTAGGTCAGGTATGAAAGATAGCAGCCAGGACAGATTACACAGTTCTGAAGGAGAGATAAGGAATGACAGTTCACACCCTAAGCACAGCCAGCAACAAGACTGCATGAACATTCCAATATTTGCGCCCTGGGCTAATCTACCATTTTGGCTTGTATGTAATTGGACACAAATGGCATTGACATTTTTCTTGGGTAATATGGCTAAGATTTCCAATACCACTGCGTAGTATAGAAAGGTATGGCAACTATATTGCATTAATGGGAAAGGCTTTGGGGACTTAAAAAGTCAATTGTCATGATAATTGTGTGTAATCACTGTCTTTGTGTTTTCTTTTTCCAGAGACCAGGAAGAAGTTAAACTGGTTCGTATACGGACATTTGCATTTGTTTGCAGGTCTCTCAAAGTGAGAACAGTGGGAAAAATATAACAGAACAGGGGTTAGGTTATTGTAAATGCATAACCGATTATCACATGGTACCATGAGCTCATTAGTTAGTAATTGTTTGCAAACAATGAAAAATAATAGTACTAAAAAGAGTTACAAATGAAGCTAAAATGTTGTGATGATACATATGCTTTGTTTTGGTTTTCGTTTTCCCCATTAACTAATTGTATTTCAGATTGGAATAAGCACTCTTTGCAGGAGGAAAGTCCATGGATGTTGTTAACTAAAAGTTGAGTGTTTGTCATTGTTTTATGATGGTTGTCTTGTCATGTTGTTTGTGTGATCATGGCCAGATTTTTAATTTTTTTACATTTATTTTTATTTTTTATTTTTATTTTTTTTTTATTTTTTTTATTTTTTTGTTTTTCTTCTAAAAAATTTTTTTTTGATATTGGTTTAGTCCTCTATGTTAGTTATATTTTTATTCAGGTGGAAAAGTAGTAGGTCTAATCCACCTGAAAGGGGGGGAATTGACAATGCCTTCAGTTAGAACCAGTCACCTGAAAAGGGGTAGTGCATACATCGTAAAGATACAGATAGATGCATTGTTTTTTTAGTTTGAAAAATTTGAAGTTTTTGAGAAGCAACACTGACGTTCAGTTTTAAACGTTTTTTGATCATACCATGGGGATCCATTTTACAGTGGGTGTAGCCTAAAGAGGTCATGGTTGTTTGGATAGTTTGGTCAGAGTTGCAGAAGCCAGGAATACTGAGGTCCTGGGCTCCAATGAGGGAACTATAAGTAAACATGGTAAGCGAGCAGATATTGTGGATAAGAATTTGATACTGCTCTTGTTTTTCACTTCCAGAATCCAAGTGGAGCAAGAATTGGAGAGGCTTCTGGAACATGGATGACAGATGATCATCTGGTTGGCAGTTTGTCTGTGCCACACCATACCACAAATTAGTTCCGATAAACATCAGGAGAGAAGGAAAACTGAAAGATTCAGATTAATACCTGTTTTTTCGTATGGACAATTTGGTGCTAATGCTGAATCTGAAAGACTGTGCCTAGCAAGAGAACTTGTGAAATATTTTTGCTGAAGTCTCTCCTGATGAATGCAAACATGTTATTTATACATGTGCAATGGGTTGGAGGTTGGGGAAGAATTATGACACATCCAATCCGTCAAAACATGAAAATGTAAAATATGTGTTTTTTTTTTGTTGGAAGGAGGAATTGAAAGAAGAAAGGTTTTAATGTATTACATGTATTGATGTAACGGAGACAATATGGTGCAGGTACCCAGGAGGTATACTGGCGCTTATGCATAATAAGGTGGCTGTTGGTCAGACTAAAGGGTGCCAGGTGATACATCAATGGGGTGAAAACTTCCTCGTAGGGGTGGTGTCTCAATCCTAGCGGTCCTAGAGAGAAGCTTTCGGTTACAGGACATGCGGGACACCAGAACTAGACACGAAGATACGCCCGGTTGGTGTCTCACCTGAGAAGTTGAAACCCTGCACAGATAATGCCAGTAAATACACACAGGAGCATGCTCCGTTAAAATAAAGGGAACAAATGCTGGCTACCAGGGTACCGTAGGACTTCACCACATGGTGCTGCAACATCTCATGGTGGTTGACAAAAACCTATCACCCTATATGTGCTGAGTATACACTGAATCAGGTGCGGTTATTGTACCAGTGACTTACTCCCAGAGATGAGAATGAAGTCCATGCAGGATGCTTATTTCTGAGGAGTAACCCGAAAGAGGAGGGATGTATTCAGCACTATATTGGGGGGGAACAATAGCTGGGATGGGTGTTATTAATGGAGGGGACATCGGCCTCCTGAGGAACAAACTCACAGCCATAGCTTCAGAGAAGGAGCGTGACTTTGTTACCCTGGGAGATTGGTGGCATCCTTGATAACATTCAATGAAGTCACAGAAACACTCAGGTTAGAGTGGCTCCGGATTTTGTCAACCATGTTGAGAGGTTGGTAGGGAGGACAGAAACCCGTCATTGGCTCTGGCGCGCACTCTGTGGCAGGTGGAAATATCAGCCAACATCAAGCTGATTGTACTGTCTCTGTATGAGGGGCAGTGGCCTGATGAGTTAGCATCACCGCTCAGTAAGATTTTGCCAAAACACGTTGCTTACACTAATCCAAAGTAGTGGTCGAATGCCTGTATGGGTGGTACTAAGTTGGATTGTGAAAGGTGTTATGCTGTATGTTCCCATATACAGAAGTGCAGACTCGGTCTGTATATTTGGTGGCATCAATGGGCTTACTGACTGGGGATTCTATCTTGTTGCATTTGAGGCTACATCACACATGTGATCAGAGAAGATGAACGCTGGAGGCAGGTGGATATTTCCCTTTGTTGGAAGCATGACCACGATGTCCGTTGTATGCCAGATCAATACGTGGGGATGAACGAATAATGTTGGGAAGTTATTTCTCTCTGTGTTCTGGATGGAGAGATCATTGCTGGGAAGAAGGCACCCAGGTATTATTTAAGACATAGGCGGGTTTATTTCTTTGTCCTAAAGAATGCCGGTGTAGTGTTAGTCATGGAACTAGAGGGTTCCTTGAACCTAACCGTAGGTAGAGGTACATGGTATACAATGGGCATGATCTCTGAAATCCAGGCACAGGGGTGGAATTGTGTGGGTTTGGTAATTGTTGTAAACTTATATGTGCAGTTAAGCGATATTTATCTAGAAGGGTCTCCCATTTGTCTATGTAAGTTGAGGGACGATTTGACGGTAAGCTCTCTGTGTACAAATTGGAGACGTTGCTGCCAAGTCAGAGCCCTGCAACGCCGCTGCGAGCAAGCCTGCCTAATCCCGACCCGTATTTACAGTAAAAGGTTATAGGAGGTTGGGAGCGGGGTGCGTAATACATACATATGTATATATTATGGTAATAAGTTGATTTATGTTTGTGGTAGAGTGTGACCTAGGGGTATTGTAGGCTAGTAATATGGGCAAGAAAGGCCCTCCTCAAGACTCTGGGTCTGAAAGCTGGGTGATATGTTGCTCTGAATGGGTGCTGGTGAATGGTGAATGAATGGACACCCCTTGCCTGTACTGCCGTCCTGAAGATACCCAAGATACAGAATGGTGACATGGAAGCTGTCGCTGAAGAGTGGTGGAGGTGTGTCACTCAGTGGCAAAGCGGCACGTGTTGGGAGACATCACATGGTAAAACAATTATGGACTGCGCCATAGGACCTGCTTCTGCACACGTTGAAAACACTGCGTGGTAAGACAATTGTGTACTGTTCCATGAGAGATGTCTCTGGAGCGCTCGTTGAAAACAACCATGCGTTACACAAGCTAAGGACTGTGCTACAGGTACTGGTTCGGAAGCACATGTTGGGGAACCACACACGTTAAGACAGTTATGGATTGTTCAAAAGGAGCCGTGTCTGAAGAAGGGTGGTATGCGCCTTTTAGGCGCAAAGCGGATTTTGTTGGAAGTGAATAAGAAGTAACGTTATATATCTAAAGTTCTACACATTTGTTGGTACAGCCGAACTCAGCCATATTGATGTTTGCATGACACATGTTTAGAATGTGTAGAGGAATGTGGCAGAATCTGCATAGCAAAGGAGTTATCTTCAGCCCACCTGGTGTACGCAAAGCTTCAAAGAGATTGATGACGAAGACGGCCCAGGGCACATCAGATGCATACTGGCCACAAAAGCCAAGTATGGCAGGGCAGTCAGTAATATTAGGAGGGCTGTCATGTGAACACTGATTGGTCCAAACCAAATGGGACTGGCAGAAGGGTGTGGTATGGCTGAGGTATGTTTAACAAAAAGGATTGCAACCATGAGGTGGCCCTCTTTATTCCATCAGGAGACCCAGTCATGAGGATCGATAAGTATAAGGCTTATATTGCACTGTGATTGTAGGCTATGTATTATTGTAACTTCTACTGATACTTGATGCACGTTTTCTTATTTCCTTGGGAAATAAATGAGATTTAATTGACCTTAGACCGTGTGTTGATTTCATAGACAAGGGTGGTAGTATTGTGATATTAACAATAACATGTGCTTGGCGTAATAGATTGATAGATTAGCTAAACTATAGGGACTAGCAAAGGAATACATAACTGATAATAGTAGTACTAGATTGAATTGATCAGTTACTTCAGCAGCAATACCACATATGTGTATGTTATTTGTTGTTTGTAACTGTAGTACAGCCCAGGAACAATAGTGCACATTTTGCTTTTTTTTGTCCTACATAAAACACACCGACACTACTGATGCTGATACTAATTAAAAAAAAAATCCTGCCCAAAATATTTCCTCTCCATTCACAGAGAGAGAAACACAGGGGCGGACTTCACAGTGACTGATCACTGTAGTACCACAGCACACCTCCCAACTTTTTGAGATGGGAATGAGGGACACCTATCAGCAAAAGTATGCAGGCATAGGAAACACCCCTGGCCACACCCTCTTAAAGGAGAATTGTACAAAAAACAAGATTGGTTAAACCTACAAGTGTTTTTTTTTACCACTACTCTTCCTTTATATTGGCTTTTGGAATTTACAAATGCAGCAGTTTAGAAATCAAATGAAAGGTTTAGTGCTGGGAAACACTTTTTGATAGATAAAAAGTGCATTTTATATACATCTTTATAGATCAGACCAAAATGAGGCACAAATGAGGAGGAATGAGGGACAGAGGGACATTGCTCCAAATCAGGGACAGTCCCTCAAAATCAGGGACAGTTGGGAGCTATGCCACAGCAATCAGGTGAACCAGGAACCAGTTTAGTGAGACCCTGGTTTCTGTGCTGGGAGTGCGAGCACAAAGACAGATACGCATATATGCGACCCTGAGACAAAAAGCGCAGTCCAGTGAGGCTGCATATATGTGTTCTGTCAGCGTGACCCATCTCTTCACGAACAGCTCGAGCCACCGCTTTCTCTCTATTTCCAGTGATAGAGGTCGATTCTCTCAATCTATGGCTTTTCTCTTCTAATAGAGCCTCGTCTTCCTGTACTTCTCTTAACAATTCAGGGTACGTAGGCACCACCTTGGTTCTCTTCAGTAACAACTTTAATACAATAGGATGGTTTGGCCGGGTCCCTTGCAAAACCCGGTCTAGATGAGCCTGATCAACATCCTTGGTATCAATACCCCTCTTGAGGATTATTAAATGCAGCATTCTGTCTACTCGACATATGTATTCAGACAGACTCTCCCCTTTTGTCGGTGAGTGTAGTTGACATCAAGTTTGCGGTAGTTTCAACCCTCCTGAATACAGCATACAGAGCATCTATGAGGCCCATCCAGGTTTCAAATTCATCTTCCCCCATAGGATGGCAATTGCCCTGATAATAACCTGAGTCTCCGATAACTCTGACTGGCATTTCCAGACCCATTATTCACTAAGCTATCAACTAGCTGGCTCATATCCCTGTAGAAAGAGAGAGGGGAGCATTGGCCCCTTGAGAGTCGACTCCCACAGATACAGAGCCCTTCTCTTGAGCCTTGGACAATGGTTGTCTCACAGCATGCCCCCCCCCTTTAATTGAGATCACTCTAGCAATCACCCCTTCGGCTAGATGTACCTCTTCCTCCTGAAAGCACACAGGTATCTCTTCCTGCCACTCCAATAGCACCCTGACTTGGTCCAGGTCACCAGGTCATGGCGTTCTGGGGCCAGAGCTCTCACCTATTTTCTAATCTCTCTCTCAGTGTGTTCACTTCCAGGGATCTCCAGAACAGTGCTCTTCTCCGTTTGAGCCACTAAATCGGCTTTCCACGTGGATTGTGGATCTGGTCTAGGTTGACTAGGGCCGACTGCAGAAGATAAGCCCCCAAATGTATCACAACGACCTTGAGGTCTGCTTGGATTTACCCGGTCATCTGCACCACCATGACCCTGTGAACATTCCAACCCACCTGACACTCTGGGTTCAGATATCTTTGCACCACCTTAAAATAATAAGTCAAACAAATCAGTTAGTTTATATCTTATTAACGTTTACTGGAATAACTCAAAGAAGATCTTGTTGCAAAGATGAGGTAATAGATCAACTGAGCTTTGGATAACAGTCCTGACTCAGCAGAAGACTTCCTCTACAATAATACAAGTTATGACAATTTGGCAATAACAGTATATTATGTACACATATGTACAATGGAGTACCACTTGAACATGACCTGAAAGGATAAGCCAAAGAGTTAAGCATTCATTCTGGCAAGACTTCTAAAGGGGATCCCAGGCCGGCCTATTTAATTTTTAATCCTAATGAGAGATCAATCAAACAAGAATGATATGAGGGCCCTTTAAGTAGTAATGACAGCAATGTCCCAGTTGCAGGCCTGATGGTCTTCACCGGTAGTCGGAGCTCATTTACTATATCCAATAAAGTGCATTGGCCTCCTTTATAGCTCTTCCCAGCAATCTCTTCGATGGTAGCAAAGATCCCTGGGATATGTAGTCCGGTCGTATAGCCATGCAGGGCAATTGCCATTCTGAGGAACTATTAATACCATAATCCCTTTGGTTTGGCTCACAGAGATGATGTCAGTTAGTGATGCTGGGCACTAGAGGGACAATACAGTACATAGAAATGATCGAGAATCACAACACTTTGCAATTGTAGTCCATATTGTTACATCCACTTTAAACATTTCTTTTATTTTTTTATTTTTTTACTTGTATTATTTTTTTTCTCTTTATTTTTTCCGAAAACCATTATACAAAACGATTTATAATAAAATCATAAATTTATCATCATCATCAGCCACCAAACAAGTGAACAACATTTTACACATTTTCCTTTTATCCACCCCCCCACCCCCCACATTAATTCTCATTAAACTCTATATCCACTATTTTAACCTCGCTATTTAGGTACTATTTAGGGATTTTCCTTAAATTATGGACATTCATCTTTTGCAGCCACAGGCTCCACATTTTAATGAACTTGCCATAGTTTCCTTGTTTAGTTAAAATTGCTCTTTCTAACCATACTATCTCGTTCATAGCTTTCTCCCAGTCTTCCGGGGTTGGAGGGTCGGTGATTGCCACTTTTGTGCAACAAATTTTCTTGCCTG